>NW_027476155.1:0-728564 GCF_051020955.1 Megalopta genalis
ACTCGTTAGATTCGCATGCAGTTGAAGCTGAATCAAGCATATCACAAGTATTTGAAGTTAAACCATTTGTTTCGCATGGATTTGATGCTACGCCTTCTACTTCGCATTGATTTGGAGCTAAATCATGTGTTTCGCATGAATTTGAAGCTAACTCGTTTGTTTCGCATGTAGTTGAAGCTAAATCATGTATATCACAAGTGTTTGAAGCTAAATCAGTTGTTTTGCATGATTTCGAAGATAAGCCATCCACTTAGCATTGATTTGATGCTAAATCATGTGTTTCGCTTGGATATGAAACTAATTTCGCTTGTTTCGCATGCAGTTGGAGCTAAATCGTGTATAAAAAAGTATTTGAAGCTAAATCATTCGTTTCGCATGGAGTTCAAGCTAAGACTTCTACTTCGCATTGATTTGAAGCTAAATCATGTGTTTCGCATGGAGTTGAAGCTAACTCGTTAGATTCGCATGCAGTTGAAGCTGAATCAAGCATATCACAAGTATTTGAAGTTAAACCATTTGTTTCGCATGGATTTGATGCTACGCCTTCTACTTCGCATTGATTTGAAGCTAAATCATGTGTTTCGCATGAATTTGAAGCTAACTCGTTTGTTTCGCATGTAGTTGAAGCTAAATCATGTATATCACAAGTGTTTGAAGCTAAATCAGTTGTTTTGCATGATTTCGAAGATAAGCCATCCACTTAGCATTGATTTGATGCTAAATCATGTGTTTCGCTTGGATATGAAACTAATTTCGCTTGTTTCGCATGCAGTTGGAGCTAAATCGTGTATAAAAAAGTATTTGAAACTAAATCATTCGTTTCGCATGGATTTGAAACTAAGTCTTCAACTTCGCATTGATTTGAAGCTAAATCATTTGTTACGCTTGGATTTGAAGCTAACTCGTTTGTTTCGCATGCACTTGTAGCTGTTTCACTTACACCCGCAAGTATTTGAAGCTAAATCATTCGTTTCGAATGGATTTGGAATTAAGCCTTCTACTTCGCATTGATATGATGCTGAATCATTTGTTTCGCTTGGATGTGAAGCTAACTCGTTTGTTTGGCACGCTGTTGAAGCTAAACAATGTATATCACAACTATTTGAAGCTAAACCATTTGCTTCGCATCTAATTGAAGCTTAGCCTTCTACTGCGCATTGATTTGAAGCTAAATCATGTGTTTCGCATGGATTTGAAGCTAAATCATTCGTTGCGCATGGAGTTGGAGCTAAGCCTTCCACTTCGCATTGATTTGAAGCTAAATTATGTGTTTCGCTTGGATTTGAAGCTAACTTGTTTGTTTCGCATGCAGTTGTAGCTAAATCATGTATATCACAAGTATTTGAAGATAATTCATTTGTTTTGCATGGATTCGAAAATCAGCCTTCTATTTCGCATTGATTTGAAGCTAAATCATGTATTTCGCATGGATTTGAATCTAACTCGATTGTTTCGCGTGCTTTTATAGCTATATCACATATATCGCAATTATCTGAATATAAATCATTTGTTTCTCATGTATTTGAAGCTGAACCTACTACTTCGCATTGATTTGCAGCTAAATCATGTGTTTCGCTTGGTTTTGAAGCTATCTCGTTTCTTTCGCATGCAGTTGAAGCTAAATCATGTATATCACTAGTATTTGAAGCTAAACCATTTGTTTCGCATGGATTCGAAAATCAGCCTTCTATATCGCATTGATTTGAAGCTAAATCATGTGTTTCTCATGGATTTAAAGCTATCTCGTTTCTACCGCATCGATTTAAAGCTAACTCGTTTGTTTCGCATGCTGTTGAAGCTAAATCATGTATATCACAAGTATCTGAAGCTAAACCATTTGTTTCGCATGGATTCGAAAATCAGCCTTCTACTTCGCATTGATTTGGAGCTAAATCATGTGTTTCGCTTGGATTTAAAGCTAACGCGTTTCTTTCGCATGCAGTTGTAGCTAAATCTAGTATATCACAAGTATTTGAAGCTAACCAATTTGTTTCGCATGGATTCGAAAATCAGCCTGCTGTCTCGCATTGATTTGAATCTAAATCATGAGTTTCGCATGGATATGAGGCTAACTCGTTTGGTTCGCATGGATTTGAAGCAAACTCGTTCGTTTCGCATGCAGCTGAAGCTATATCACTTATGGTCCCAAGTGTTTGAAGCTAAATCATTCGTTTCGCATGGAGTTCAAGCTAAGACTTCTACTTCGCATTGATTTGGAGCTAAATCATGTGTTAGGCTTGGATTTGAAGCTAACTCGTTTGTTTCGCATGCAGTTGAAGCTGTATCACTTATATCGCAAGTATTTGAAGCTAAATCATTTGTGTCGCATGGATTCGAAAATCAGCCTTCTACTTCGCATTGATTTGAAGCTAAATCAAGTGTTTCGCTTGGATTTGAAGTTAACTCGTTAGTTTCGCATGCAGTTGAACCTAAATCATGTATATCACAAGTATTTGAAGCTAAACCATTTGATTCTCATGGATTTGGAGCTAAGCCTTCCAACTTCGCATTCATTTAGAGATAAATCATGTGTTTCGCATGGACTTAAAGCTAACACGTTTGTTTCGCATGCAGTTGAAGCTAAGTTGTGTATAAAAAAAGTATTTGAAGCTAAACCATTCGTTTCGCATGGATTTGAAGCTCAGCCTTCAACTTCGCATTGATTTGAAGCTAAATCATGTGTTTCGCATGGAGTTGAAGCTAACTCGTTAGATTCGCATGCAGTTGAAGCTGAATCAAGCATATCACAAGTATTTGAAGTTAAACCATTTGTTTCGCATGGATTTGATGCTACGCCTTCTACTTCGCATTGATTTGAAGCTAAATCATGTGTTTCGCATGAATTTGAAGCTAACTCGTTTGTTTCGCATGTAGTTGAAGCTAAATCATGTATATCACAAGTGTTTGAAGCTAAATCAGTTGTTTTGCATGATTTCGAAGATAAGCCATCCACTTAGCATTGATTTGATGCTAAATCATGTGTTTCGCTTGGATATGAAACTAATTTCGCTTGTTTCGCATGCAGTTGGAGCTAAATCGTGTATAAAAAAGTATTTGAAACTAAATCATTCGTTTCGCATGGATTTGAAACTAAGTCTTCAACTTCGCATTGATTTGAAGCTAAATCATTTGTTACGCTTGGATTTGAAGCTAACTCGTTTGTTTCGCATGCACTTGTAGCTGTTTCACTTACACCCGCAAGTATTTGAAGCTAAATCATTCGTTTCGAATGGATTTGGAATTAAGCCTTCTACTTCGCATTGATATGATGCTGAATCATTTGTTTCGCTTGGATGTGAAGCTAACTCGTTTGTTTGGCACGCTGTTGAAGCTAAACAATGTATATCACAACTATTTGAAGCTAAACCATTTGCTTCGCATCTAATTGAAGCTTAGCCTTCTACTGCGCATTGATTTGAAGCTAAATCATGTGTTTCGCATGGATTTGAAGCTAAATCATTCGTTGCGCATGGAGTTGGAGCTAAGCCTTCCACTTCGCATTGATTTGAAGCTAAATTATGTGTTTCGCTTGGATTTGAAGCTAACTTGTTTGTTTCGCATGCAGTTGTAGCTAAATCATGTATATCACAAGTATTTGAAGATAATTCATTTGTTTTGCATGGATTCGAAAATCAGCCTTCTATTTCGCATTGATTTGAAGCTAAATCATGTATTTCGCATGGATTTGAATCTAACTCGATTGTTTCGCGTGCTTTTATAGCTATATCACATATATCGCAATTATCTGAATATAAATCATTTGTTTCTCATGTATTTGAAGCTGAACCTACTACTTCGCATTGATTTGCAGCTAAATCATGTGTTTCGCTTGGTTTTGAAGCTATCACGTTTCTTTCGCATGCAGTTGAAGCTAAATCATGTATATCACTAGTATTTGAAGCTAAACCATTTGTTTCGCATGGATTCGAAAATCAGCCTTCTATATCGCATTGATTTGAAGCTAATCATGTGTTTCTCATGGATTTAAAGCTATCTCGTTTCTACCGCATCGATTTAAAGCTAACTCGTTTGTTTCGCATGCTGTTGAAGCTAAATCATGTATATCACAAGTATCTGAAGCTAAACCATTTGTTTCGCATGGATTCGAAAATCAGCCTTCTACTTCGCATTGATTTGGAGCTAAATCATGTGTTTCGCTTGGATTTAAAGCTAACGCGTTTCTTTCGCATGCAGTTGTAGCTAAATCTAGTATATCACAAGTATTTGAAGCTAACCAATTTGTTTCGCATGGATTCGAAAATCAGCCTGCTGTCTCGCATTGATTTGAATCTAAATCATGAGTTTCGCATGGATATGAGGCTAACTCGTTTGGTTCGCATGGATTTGAAGCAAACTCGTTCGTTTCGCATGCAGCTGAAGCTATATCACTTATGGTCCCAAGTGTTTGAAGCTAAATCATTCGTTTCGCATGGAGTTCAAGCTAAGACTTCTACTTCGCATTGATTTGGAGCTAAATCATGTGTTAGGCTTGGATTTGAAGCTAACTCGTTTGTTTCGCATGCAGTTGAAGCTGTATCACTTATATCGCAAGTATTTGAAGCTAAATCATTTGTGTCGCATGGATTCGAAAATCAGCCTTCTACTTCGCATTGATTTGAAGCTAAATCAAGTGTTTCGCTTGGATTTGAAGTTAACTCGTTAGTTTCGCATGCAGTTGAACCTAAATCATGTATATCACAAGTATTTGAAGCTAAACCATTTGATTCTCATGGATTTGGAGCTAAGCCTTCCAACTTCGCATTCATTTAGAGATAAATCATGTGTTTCGCATGGACTTAAAGCTAACACGTTTGTTCGCATGCAGTTGAAGCTAAGTTGTGTATAAAAAAAGTATTTGAAGCTAAACCATTCGTTTCGCATGGATTTGAAGCTCAGCCTTCAACTTCGCATTGATTTGAAGCTAAATCATGTGTTTCGCATGGAGTTGAAGCTAACTCGTTAGATTCGCATGCAGTTGAAGCTGAATCAAGCATATCACAAGTATTTGAAGTTAAACCATTTGTTTCGCATGGATTTGATGCTACGCCTTCTACTTCGCATTGATTTGAAGCTAAATCATGTGTTTCGCATGAATTTGAAGCTAACTCGTTTGTTTCGCATGTAGTTGAAGCTAAATCATGTATATCACAAGTGTTTGAAGCTAAATCAGTTGTTTTGCATGATTTCGAAGATAAGCCATCCACTTAGCATTGATTTGATGCTAAATCATGTGTTTCGCTTGGATATGAAACTAATTTCGCTTGTTTCGCATGCAGTTGGAGCTAAATCGTGTATAAAAAAGTATTTGAAACTAAATCATTCGTTTCGCATGGATTTGAAACTAAGTCTTCAACTTCGCATTGATTTGAAGCTAAATCATTTGTTACGCTTGGATTTGAAGCTAACTCGTTTGTTTCGCATGCACTTGTAGCTGTTTCACTTACACCCGCAAGTATTTGAAGCTAAATCATTCGTTTCGAATGGATTTGGAATTAAGCCTTCTACTTCGCATTGATATGATGCTGAATCATTTGTTTCGCTTGGATGTGAAGCTAACTCGTTGTTTGGCACGCTGTTGAAGCTAAACAATGTATATCACAACTATTTGAAGCTAAACCATTTGCTTCGCATCTAATTGAAGCTTAGCCTTCTACTGCGCATTGATTTGAAGCTAAATCATGTGTTTCGCATGGATTTGAAGCTAAATCATTCGTTGCGCATGGAGTTGGAGCTAAGCCTTCCACTTCGCATTGATTTGAAGCTAAATTATGTGTTTCGCTTGGATTTGAAGCTAACTTGTTTGTTTCGCATGCAGTTGTAGCTAAATCATGTATATCACAAGTATTTGAAGATAATTCATTTGTTTTGCATGGATTCGAAAATCAGCCTTCTATTTCGCATTGATTTGAAGCTAAATCATGTATTTCGCATGGATTTGAATCTAACTCGATTGTTTCGCGTGCTTTTATAGCTATATCACATATATCGCAATTATCTGAATATAAATCATTTGTTTCTCATGTATTTGAAGCTGAACCTACTACTTCGCATTGATTTGCAGCTAAATCATGTGTTTCGCTTGGTTTTGAAGCTATCACGTTTCTTTCGCATGCAGTTGAAGCTAAATCATGTATATCACTAGTATTTGAAGCTAAACCATTTGTTTCGCATGGATTCGAAAATCAGCCTTCTATATCGCATTGATTTGAAGCTAAATCATGTGTTTCTCATGGATTTAAAGCTATCTCGTTTCTACCGCATCGATTTAAAGCTAACTCGTTTGTTTCGCATGCTGTTGAAGCTAAATCTAGTATATCACAAGTATTTGAAGCTAAACCATTTGTTTCGCATGGATTCGAAAATCAGCCTTCTATTTCGCATTGATTTGAATCTAAATCATGAGTTTCGCATGAATTTGAAGCTAACTCGTTTGTTTCGCATGCAGTTGAAGCTATATCACTTATGGTCCCAAGTGTTTGAAGCTAAATCATTCGTTTCGCATGGAGTTCAAGCTAAGACTTCTACTTCGCATTGATTTGAAGCTAAATCAAGTGTTTCGCTTGGATTTGAAGCTAACTCGTTTGTTTCGCATGCAGTTGTAGCTAAATCATGTATATCACAAGTATTTGAAGATAATCCATTTGTTTTGCATGGATTCGAAAATCAGCCTTCTATTTCGCATTGATTTGAAGCTAAATCATGTGTTTCTCATGGATTTGAAGCTAACTCGTTAGATTCGCATGCAGTTGAAGCTGAATCAAGCATATCACAAGTATTTGAAGTTAAACCATTTGTTTCGCATGGATTTGATGCTACGCCTTCTACTTCGCATTGATTTGAAGCTAAATCATGTGTTTCGCATGAATTTGAAGCTAACTCGTTTGTTTCGCATGTAGTTGAAGCTAAATCATGTATATCACAAGTGTTTGAAGCTAAATCAGTTGTTTTGCATGATTTCGAAGATAAGCCATCCACTTAGCATTGATTTGATGCTAAATCATGTGTTTCGCTTGGATATGAAACTAATTTCGCTTGTTTCGCATGCAGTTGGAGCTAAATCGTGTATAAAAAAGTATTTGAAGCTAAATCATTCGTTTCGCATGGAGTTCAAGCTAAGACTTCTACTTCGCATTGATTTGAAGCTAAATCATGTGTTTCGCATGGAGTTGAAGCTAACTCGTTAGATTCGCATGCAGTTGAAGCTGAATCAAGCATATCACAAGTATTTGAAGTTAAACCATTTGTTTCGCATGGATTTGATGCTACGCCTTCTACTTCGCATTGATTTGAAGCTAAATCATGTGTTTCGCATGAATTTGAAGCTAACTCGTTTGTTTCGCATGTAGTTGAAGCTAAATCATGTATATCACAAGTGTTTGAAGCTAAATCAGTTGTTTTGCATGATTTCGAAGATAAGCCATCCACTTAGCATTGATTTGATGCTAAATCATGTGTTTCGCTTGGATATGAAACTAATTTCGCTTGTTTCGCATGCAGTTGGAGCTAAATCGTGTATAAAAAAGTATTTGAAGCTAAATCATTCGTTTCGCATGGAGTTCAAGCTGAGTCTTCAACTTCGCATTGATTTGAAGCTAAATCATTTGTTACGCTTGGATTTGAAGCTAACTCGTTTGTTTCGCATGCACTTGTAGCTGTTTCACTTACACCCGCAAGTATTTGAAGCTAAATCATTCGTTTCGAATGGATTTGGAATTAAGCCTTCTACTTCGCATTGATATGATGCTGAATCATTTGTTTCGCTTGGATGTGAAGCTAACTCGTTTGTTTGGCACGCTGTTGAAGCTAAACAATGTATATCACAACTATTTGAAGCTAAACCATTTGCTTCGCATCTAATTGAAGCTTAGCCTTCTACTGCGCATTGATTTGAAGCTAAAATCATGTGTTTCGCATGGATTTGAAGCTAAATCATTCGTTGGGCGCATGGAGTTGGAGCTAAGCCTTCCCACTTCGCATTGATTTGAAGCTAAATTATGTGTTTCGCTTGGATTTGAAGCTAACTTGTTTGTTTCGCATGCAGTTGTAGCTAAATCATGTATATCACAAGTATTTGAAGATAATTCATTTGTTTTGCATGGATTCGAAAATCAGCCTTCTATTTCGCATTGATTTGAAGCTAAATCATGTATTTCGCATGGATTTGAATCTAACTCGATTGTTTCGCGTGCTTTTATAGCTATATCACATATATCGCAATTATCTGAATATAAATCATTTTGTTTCTCATGTATTTGAAGCTGAACCTACTACTTCGCATTGATTTGCAGCTAAATCATGTGTTTCGCTTGGTTTTGAAGCTATCACGTTTCTTTCGCATGCAGTTGAAGCTAAATCATGTATATCACTAGTATTTGAAGCTAAACCATTTGTTTTGCATGGATTCGAAAATCAGCTTCTATTTCGCATTGATTTGAAGCCAAATCATGTGTTTCTCATGGATTTAAAGCTAACACGTTTGTTTCGCATGCAGTTGAAGCTCAATCATGTATATCTCAAGTATTTGAAGCTAAACCATTTGTTTCGCATGGGTTTTGAAGCTAAGCCTTCTACTTCGCATTGATTTGAAGCCAAATCATGTGTTTCTCATGGATTTAAAGCTAACACGTTTGTTTCGCATGCAGTTGAAGCTAAGTTGTGTATAAAAAAAGTATTTGAAGCTAACCATTCGTTTCGCATGGATTTGAAGCTCAGCCTTCAACTTCGCATTGATTTGAAGCTAAATCATGTGTTTCGCATGGAGTTGAAGCTAACTCGTTAGATTCGCATGCAGTTGAAGCTGAATCAAGCATATCACAAGTATTTGAAGTTAAACCATTTGTTTCGCATGGATTTGATGCTACGCCTTCTACTTCGCATTGATTTGAAGCTAAATCATGTGTTTCGCATGAATTTGAAGCTAACTCGTTTGTTTCGCATGTAGTTGAAGCTAAATCATGTATATCACAAGTGTTGAAGCTAAATCAGTTGTTTTGCATGATTTCGAAGATAAGCCATCCACTTAGCATTGATTTGATGCTAAATCATGTGTTTCGCTTGGATATGAAACTAATTTCGCTTGTTTCGCATGCAGTTGGAGCTAAATCGTGTATAAAAAAGTATTTGAAACTAAATCATTCGTTTCGCATGGATTTGAAACTAAGTCTTCAACTTCGCATTGATTTGAAGCTAAATCATTTGTTACGCTTGGATTTGAAGCTAACTCGTTTGTTTCGCATGCACTTGTAGCTGTTTCACTTACACCCGCAAGTATTTGAAGCTAAATCATTCGTTTCGAATGGATTTGGAATTGAGCCTTCTACTTCGCATTGATATGATGCTGAATCATTTGTTTCGCTTGGATGTGAAGCTAACTCGTTTGTTTGGCACGCTGTTGAAGCTAAACAATGTATATCACAACTATTTGAAGCTAAACCATTTGCTTCGCATCTATTGAAGCTTAGCCTTCTACTGCGCATTGATTTGAAGCTAAATCATGTGTTTCGCATGGATTTGAAGCTAAATCATTCGTTGCGCATGGAGTTGGAGCTAAGCCTTCCACTTCGCATTGATTTGAAGCTAAATTATGTGTTTCGCTTGGATTTGAAGCTAACTTGTTTGTTTCGCATGCAGTTGTAGCTAAATCATGTATATCACAAGTATTTGAAGATAATTCATTTGTTTTGCATGGATTCGAAAATCAGCCTTCTATTTCGCATTGATTTGAAGCTAAATCATGTATTTCGCATGGATTTGAATCTAACTCGATTGTTTCGCGTGCTTTTATAGCTATATCACATATATCGCAATTATCTGAATATAAATCATTTGTTTCTCATGTATTTGAAGCTGAACCTACTACTTCGCATTGATTTGCAGCTAAATCATGTGTTTCGCTTGGTTTTGAAGCTATCACGTTTCTTTCGCATGCAGTTGAAGCTAAATCATGTATATCACTAGTATTTGAAGCTAAACCATTTGTTTCGCATGGATTCGAAAATCAGCCTTCTATATCGCATTGATTTGAAGCTAAATCATGTGTTTCTCATGGATTTAAAGCTATCTCGTTTCTACCGCATCGATTAAAGCTAACTCGTTTGTTTCGCATGCTGTTGAAGCTAAATCTAGTATATCACAAGTATTTGAAGCTAAACCATTTGTTTCGCATGGATTCGAAAATCAGCCTTCTATTTCGCATTGATTTGAATCTAAATCATGAGTTTCGCATGGATTTGAAGCTAACTCGTTTGTTTCGCATGCAGTTGAAGCTATATCACTTATGGTCCCAAGTGTTTGAAGCTAAATCATTCGTTTCGCATGGAGTTCAAGCTAAGACTTCTACTTCGCATTGATTTGGAGCTAAATCATGTGTTTCGCATGGATTTAAAGCTAACGCGTTTCTTTCGCATGCAGTTGTAGCTACATCTAGTATATCACAAGTATTTGAAGCTAAACCATTTGTTTCGCATGGATTCGAAAATCAGCCTTCTATTTCGCATTGATTTGAATCTAAATCATGAGTTTCGCATGGATTTGAAGCTAACTCGTTTGTTTCGCATGCAGTTGAAGCAAAATCATGTATATCACAAGTATTTGAAGCTAAATCATTCGTTTCGCATGGATTTGAAGCTAACTCGTTTGTTTCAGATACAGTTGAAGCTAAATCATGTATATCAAAGGAATTTGAAGCTGAATCATTTGTTTCGCATGGATTCGAAAATCAGCCTTCTATTTCGCATTGATTTCAAGCTACATCATGAGTTTCGCATGGACTTGAAGCTAACTCGTTTGTTTCGCATGGATTTGAAGCAAAATCATGTATATCACAAGTATTTGAAGCTAAACCATTTGTTTCGCATGGATTCGAAAATCAGCCTTCTACTTCGCATTGATTTGGAGCTAAATCATGTGTTTGGCATGGATTTGAAGCCATCACGTTTCTTTCGCATGCAGTTGTAGCTAAATCTAGTATATCACAAGTATTTGAAGCTAAACCATTTGTTTCGCATGGATTCGAAAATCGGCCTTCTATATCGCATTGATTTGAAGCTAAATCATGTATTTCTCATGGATTTAAAGCTATCTCGTTTCTATCGCATGGATTTAAAGCTAACTCGTTTGTTTCGCATGCTGTTGAAGCTAAATCTAGTATATCACAAGTATTTGAAGCTAAACCATTTGTTTCGCATGGATTCGAAAATCAGCCTTCTATTTCGCATTGATTTGAATCTAAATCATGAGTTTCGCACGGATTTGAAGCTAACTCGTTTGTTTCGCATGCAGTTGAAGCAAAATCATGTATATCACAAGTATTTGAAGCTAAATCATTCGTTTCGCATGGATTTGAAGCTAACTCATTTGTTTCAGATACAGTTGAAGCTAAATCATGTATATCAAAGGAATTTGAAGCTGAATCATTTGTTTCGCATGGATTCGAAAATCTGCCTTCTATTTCGCATTGATTTCAAGCTAAATCATGAGTTTCGCTTGTATTTGAAGCTAACTCGATTGTTTCGCATGCAGTTGAAGCTAAATCATGTATATCAAAAGTATTTGAAGCTAAACCATTTGTTTCGCATGGATTCGAAAATCAGCCTTCTATTTCGCATTGATTTGAATCTAAATCATGAGTTTCGCATGGATTTGAAGCTAACTCGTTTGTTTCGCATGCAGTTGAAGCAAAATCATGTATATCACAAGTATTTGAAGCTAAATCATTCGTTTCGCATGGATTTGAAGCTAACTCGTTTGTTTCAGATACAGTTGAAGCTAAATCATGTATATCAAAGGAATTTGAAGCTGAATCATTTGTTTCGCATGGATTCGAAAATCAGCCTTCTATTTCGCATTGATTTCAAGCTAAATCATGAGTTTCGCATGGACTTGAAGCTAACTCGTTTGTTTCGCATGGATTTGAAGCAAAATCATGTATATCACAAGTATCTGAAGCTAAACCATTTGTTTCGCATGGATTCGAAAATCAGCCTTCTACTTCGCATTGATTTGATGCTAAATCATGTGTTTCGCTTGTATTTGAAGCTAACTCGATTGTTTGGCAAGCAGTTGAAGCTAAATCATGTATATCAAAAGTATCTGAAGCTAAACCTTTTGTTTCGCATAAATATTAAGCTAAACCATGTGTTATGCATGAATTTGAAGCTAAATCATGTGTTTCGCTTGGATTTGAAGCCAACTCGTTTGTTTCGCCTGCAGTTGATGCTACATCTAGTATATCACAAGTATTTGAAGCTAAACCATTTGTTTCGCATGGATTCGAAAATCAGCCTCCTATTTCGCATTGATTTGAATCTAAATCATGAGTTTCGCATGGATTTGAAGCAAACTCGTTCGTTTCGCATGCAGTTGAAGCTATATCACTTATGGTCCCAAGTGTTTGAAGCTAAATCATTCGTTTCGCATGGAGTTCAAGCTAAGACTTCTACTTCGCATTGATTTGGAGCTAAATCATGTGTTTCGCTTGGATTTAAAGCTAACGCGTTTCTTTCGCATGCAGTTGTAGCTAAATCTAGTATATCACAAGTATTTGAAGCTAACCAATTTGTTTCGCATGGATTCGAAAATCAGCCTGCTGTCTCGCATTGATTTGAATCTAAATCATGAGTTTCGCATGGATATGAGGCTAACTCGTTTGGTTCGCATGGATTTGAAGCAAACTCGTTCGTTTCGCATGCAGCTGAAGCTATATCACTTATGGTCCCAAGTGTTTGAAGCTAAATCATTCGTTTCGCATGGAGTTCAAGCTAAGACTTCTACTTCGCATTGATTTGGAGCTAAATCATGTGTTAGGCTTGGATTTGAAGCTAACTCGTTTGTTTCGCATGCAGTTGAAGCTGTATCACTTATATCGCAAGTATTTGAAGCTAAATCATTTGTGTCGCATGGATTCGAAAATCAGCCTTCTACTTCGCATTGATTTGAAGCTAAATCAAGTGTTTCGCTTGGATTTGAAGTTAACTCGTTAGTTTCGCATGCAGTTGAACCTAAATCATGTATATCACAAGTATTTGAAGCTAAACCATTTGATTCTCATGGATTTGGAGCTAAGCCTTCCAACTTCGCATTCATTTAGAGATAAATCATGTGTTTCGCATGGACTTAAAGATAACACGTTTGTTTCGCATGCAGTAGAAGCTAAATCATGTATATCACAAGTATTTGAAGTTAATCCATTTGTTTTGCATGGATTCGAAAATCAGCCTTCTATTTCGCATTGATTTGAAGCCAAATCATGTGTTTCTCATGGATTTAAAGCTAACACGTTTGTTTCGCATGCAGTTGAAGCTCAATCATGTATATCTCAAGTATTTGAAGCTAAACCATTTGTTTCGCATGGGTTTTGAAGCTAAGCCTTCTACTTCGCATTGATTTGAAGCCAAATCATGTGTTTCTCATGGATTTAAAGCTAACACGTTTGTTTCGCATGCAGTTGAAGCTAAGTTGTGTATAAAAAAAGTATTTGAAGCTAAACCATTCGTTTCGCATGGATTTGAAGCTCAGCCTTCAACTTCGCATTGATTTGAAGCTAAATCATGTGTTTCGCATGAATTTGAAGCTAACTCGTTTGTTTCGCATGTAGTTGAAGCTAAATCATGTATATCACAAGTGTTTGAAGCTAAATCAGTTGTTTTGCATGATTTCGAAGATAAGCCATCCACTTAGCATTGATTTGATGCTAAATCATGTGTTTCGCTTGGATATGAAACTAATTTCGCTTGTTTCGCATGCAGTTGGAGCTAAATCGTGTATAAAAAAGTATTTGAAACTAAATCATTCGTTTCGCATGGATTTGAAACTAAGTCTTCAACTTCGCATTGATTTGAAGCTAAATCATTTGTTACGCTTGGATTTGAAGCTAACTCGTTTGTTTCGCATGCACTTGTAGCTGTTTCACTTACACCCGCAAGTATTTGAAGCTAAATCATTCGTTTCGAATGGATTTGGAATTAAGCCTTCTACTTCGCATTGATTTGATGCTAAATCATGTGTTTTGCATGGATTATAAGATAACTCGTTTCCTCCGCAGGCAGATGAAGCTAAATCATGCATAGCAAAAGTATTTGAAGGTAAACCATTTGTTTCGCATGGATTTGAAGATATGCCTTCTACATCGCATTGATTTGAAGCTAAATCATGTGTTACGCTGTGATTTGTAGCTAACTCGTTTGTTTCGCATGCAGTTGATGCTAAATCATGTTTATCAAAAGTATTTGAAGCTATAGCATTTGTTTCGCATGGTTTTGAAGCTAAGCCTTCTACTTCGCATTGATTTGAAGTTAAATCATGTGTTTCTCTTTGATTTGAAGCAAACTTGTTTGCTTCGCATGCAGTTGAAGCTAATTCATGTTTATCACAAGTATATGAATCTAAACCATCTGTTTCGCAAGACTATGAAGCTATGAAGATAAACCATGTGTTTCGCTTGGTTTTGAAGCTAACTCGTCTGTTTCGCATGCAGTTGAAGGTGAATCATGTATATCACAAGTATTTGAATCTAAACCGTTTGATTCGCATGGATTTGAAGATAAGCTTTCTACTTCGCATTGATTTGCAGCTAAATCATTTGTTTCGCTTGGTTTTGAAGATAACTCGTTTGTTTCGCATGCAGTTGAAGCTAAATCATGTTTATCACAAGTATCTGAATATAAACCATCTGTTTCGCATGAATATTAAGCTAAACCATGTGTTTCGCATGAATTTGAAGCTCAATGATGTGTTTCGGTTGGTTTTGAAGCTAACTCTTTTGTTTCGCCTGCATTTGAAGATAAATCATGTATAGCACAAGTATTTGAATCTAAACCATTTCTTTCGCATGGATTTGAAGATAAGCCTTCTACTTCGCATTGATTTGAAGCTAACTCGATTGTTTCGCCTGCATTTGAAGCCATATCACTTATATCGCAATTATCTGAAGATAAATCACTTGTTTCTCATGTATTTGAAGCTAAGCCTTCCACTTCGCATTGATTTGAACCTAAATAATGTGTATCGCTTGGATTTGAAGGTAAAGCGTTTGTTTCGCATGCAGTTGAAGCTAAATCATGTATATCACAAGTATTTGAAGCTAAACGATTTGTTTCTCATGTATTAGAAGCTAAGCGTTCCAATTCGCATTGATTTGAATCTCACTCGATTGTTTCGCCTGCATATGAAGCTATATCACTTATATCGCAATTATCTGAAGATAAATCATTTGTTTCTCATGTATTTGATGATAAGCCTTGTACTTCGCATTGATTTGAAGCTAACTCGATTGTTTCGCCTGCTTATGAAGCTATATCACTTATATCGCAATTATCTAAAGATAAATCATTTGTTTCGCATGAATTTGAATCTAAGCCTTCTACTTCGCATTGATTTGAATCTAAATCACGTGTTTCGCTTGGTTTTGAAGCTAACTCGTTTGTTTCGTTTGCAGTTGAAGCTAACTCACGTTTATCACAAGTATCTGAATATAAACCATCTGTGTCGCATGACTATTGAGCTAAACCATGTGTTTCGCATGAATTTGAAGCTAAATGATGTGTTTCGCATGGATATGAAGCTAACTCTTTTGTTTCGCCTGCATTTGAAGATAAATAATGTATATCACAAGTACTTGATGCTCAACCGTTTGATTCGCATGGATTTGAAGCTAAGCCTTCTACTTCGCATTGATTTGCAGCTAAATCATGTGTTACGCTTGGTTTTGAAGCTAACTCTTTTGTTTCGCCTGCATTTGAAGATAAATCATTTATATCACAAGTACTTGAAGCTCAACCATTTGATTCGCATGTATTTGGAGCTAAGCCTTCTACTTCGCATTGATTTGCAGCTAAATCATGTGTTACGCTTGGTTTTGAAGCTAACTCTTTTGTTTCGCCTGCATTTGAAGATAAATCATTTATATCACAAGTACTTGAAGCTCAACCATTTGATTCGCATGTATTTGGAGCTAAGCCTTCTACTTCGCATTGATTTGCAGCTAAATCATGTGTTTCGCTTGGTTTTGAAGCTAACTCGTTTTCTTCGCCTGTATTTGAAGATAAATCATGTGTATCACAAGTATTTGAAACTAAACCATTCGCTTCGCATGGATTTGAAGCAAAGACTTAACTTCGTATTGATTCGAAGCTAAATCATGTGTTTCTCTTTGATTTTAAGCAAACTTGTTTGTTTCGCATGCAGTTGAAGCTAAATCATGATTATCACAATATCTGAATCTAAAAGATCTGTTTCGCAAGACTATGAAGCTATGAAACTAAACCATGTATTTCGCATGAATTTGAAACTAAATGATGTGTTTCGCATGGATTTGAAGCTAACTCTATTGTTTCGCCTGCATTTGAAGATAAATCATGTATATCACAAGTATTTGAAGCTAAACCGTTTGATTCGCATGGCTTTGAAGCTAAGCCTTCTACTTCGCATTGATTTGCAGCTAAATCATGTGTTTCGCATGGTTTTGAAGCTACCTCGATTGTTTCGCATGCAGTTGAAGCTAAATCATGTATATCACAAGTATTTTAAGCTAAACCATTTGTTTCTCATGTATTTGATGCTAAGCCTTCCACTTCGCATTGATTTGAAGCTAACTCGACTGTTTCGCCTGCATATGAATCTATATCACTTATATCGCAATTATCTGAAGATAAATCATTCGTTTCTCATATATTTGAAGATAAGCCTTGTACTTCGCATTGATTTGTAGCTAAATCATGCGTTTCGCTTGGTTTTGAAGATAACTCGTTTGTTTCGCATGCAGTTGAAGCTAAATCATGTTTATCACAAGTATCTGAATATAAACCATCTGTTTCGCATGAATATTAAGCTAAACCATGTGTTTCGCATGAATTTGAAGCTAAATGATGTGTTTCGCATGGATATGAAGCTAACTCTTTTGTTTCGCCTGCATTTGAAGATAAATAATGTATATCACAAGTACTTGATGCTTAACCGTTTGATTCGCATGGATTTGAAGCTAAGCCTTCTACTTCGCATTGATTTGCAGCTAAATCATGTGTTACGCTTGGTTTTGAAGCTAACTCTTTTGATTCGCCTGCATTTGAAGATAAATCATTTATATCACAAGTACTTGAAGCTCAACCATTTGATTCGCATGTATTTGGAGCTAAGCCTTCTACTTCGCATTGATTTGCAGCTAAATCATGTGTTACGCTTGGTTTTGAAGCTAACTCTTTTGTTTCGCCTGCATTTGAAGATAAATCATTTATATCACAAGTACTTGAAGCTCAACCATTTGATTCGCATGTATTTGGAGCTAAGCCTTCTACTTCGCATTGATTTGCAGCTAAATCATGTGTTTCGCTTGGTTTTGAAGCTAACTCGTTTTCTTCGCCTGTATTTGAAGATAAATCATGTGTATCACAAGTATTTGAAACTAAACCATTCGCTTCGCATGGATTTGAAGCAAAGACTTAACTTCGTATTGATTCGAAGCTAAATCATGTGTTTCTCTTTGATTTTAAGCAAACTTGTTTGTTTCGCATGCAGTTGAAGCTAAATCATGATTATCACAATATCTGAATCTAAAAGATCTGTTTCGCAAGACTATGAAGCTATGAAACTAAACCATGTATTTCGCATGAATTTGAAACTAAATGATGTGTTTCGCATGGATTTGAAGCTAACTCTATTGTTTCGCCTGCATTTGAAGATAAATCATGTATATCACAAGTATTTGAAGCTAAACCGTTTGATTCGCATGGCTTTGAAGCTAAGCCATCTACTTCGCATTGATTTGCAGCTAAATCATGTGTTTCGCATGGTTTTGAAGCTACCTCGATTGTTTCGCATGCAGTTGAAGCTAAATCATGTATATCACAAGTATTTTAAGCTAAACCATTTGTTTCTCATGTATTTGATGCTAAGCCTTCCACTTCGCATTGATTTGAAGCTAACTCGATTGTTTCGCCTGCATATGAATCTATATCACTTATATCGCAATTATCTGAAAATAAATCATTCGTTTCTCATATATTTGAAGATAAGCCTTGTACTTCGCATTGATTTGTAGCTAAATCATGCGTTTCGCTTGGTTTTGAAGATAACTCGTTTGTTTCGCATGCAGTTGAAGCTAAATCATGTTTATCACAAGTATCTGAATATAAACCATCTGTTTCGCATGAATATTAAGCTAAACCATGTGTTTCGCATGAATTTGAAGCTAAATGATGTGTTTCAATTGGTTTTGAAGCTAACTCTTTTGTTTCGCCTGCATTTGAAGATAAATCATGTATAGCACAAGTATTTGAATCTAAACCATTTCTTTCGCATGGATTTGAAGATAAGCCTTCTACTTCGCATTGATTTGAAGCTAATTCGATTGTTTCGCCTGCATTTGAAGCTATATCACTTATATCGCAATTATCTGAAGATAAATCACTTGTTTCTCATGTATTTGAAGCTAAGCCTTCCACTTCGCATTGATTTGAACCTAAATAATGTGTTTCGCTTGGATTTGACGGTAAAGCGTTTGTTTCGCATGCAGTTGAAGCTAAATCATGTATATCACAAGTATTTGAAGCTAAACCATTTGTTTCTCATGTATTAGAAACTAAGCGTTCCAATTCGCATTGATTTGAATCTCACTCGATTGTTTCGCCTGCATATGAAGCTATATCACTTATATCGCAATTATCTGAAGGTAAATCATTTGTTTCTCATGTATTTGAAGATAAGCCTTGTACTTCGCATTGATTTGAAGCTAACTCGATTGTTTCGCCTGCTTATGAAGCTATATCACTTATATCGCAATTATCTAAAGATAAATCATTTGTTTCGCATGAATTTGAATCTAAGCCTTCTACTTCGCATTGATTTGCAGCTAACTCGATTGTTTCGCCTGCATTTGAAGCTGAATCATGTATATCACAAGTACTTGAAGCTAAACCATTTGTTTCGCATGAATTTGAAGCTAAGCCTTCTACTTGGCATTGATTTGAATTTAAATCATGTGTTTCGCTTGGTTTTGAAGCTAACTCATCTGTAACGCATGCAGTTGAAGGTGAATCATGTATATCACAAGTATTTGAATCTAAACCGTTTGATTCGCATGGATTTGAAGCTAAGCCTTCTACTTCGCATTGATTTGCAGCTAAATCATGTGTTTCGCTTGGTTTTGAAGCTAACTCGTTTTCTTCGCATGTAGTTGAAGCTAAATCATGTATATCACAAGTGTTTGAAGCTAAACCATTTGCTTCGCATCTAATTGAAGCTTAGCCTTCTACTGCGCATTGATTTGAAGCTAAATCATGTGTTTCGCATGAATTTGAAGCTAAATCATTCGTTGCGCATGGAGTTGGAGCTAAGCCTTCCACTTCGCATTGATTTGAAGCTAAATTATGTGTTTCGCTTGGATTTGAAGCTAACTTGTTTGTTTCGCATGCAGTTGTAGCTAAATCATGTATATCACAAGTATTTGAAGATAATCCATTTGTTTTGCATGGATTCGAAAATCAGCCTTCTATTTCGCATTGATTTGAAGCTAAATCATGTGTTTCTCATGGATTTGAAGCTAACTCGTTTGTTTCGCATGCAGTTGAAGCTAATTCATGTATATCACAAGTATTTGAAGCTAAATCATTTGTTTCGCATGGATTTGAATATAATCCGTTTACTTCGCAATTGATTTGAAGCTAAACCATTTGTTTCGCATGGAATTAAAGCTAAACCTTCTACTTCGCATTGATTTGAATCTAAATCATGTATTTCGCATGGATTTGAATCTAACTCGATTGTTTCGCGTGCTTTTATAGCTATATCACATATATCGCAATTATCTGAATATAAATCATTTGTTTCTCATGTATTTGAAGCTGAACCTACTACTTCGCATTGATTTGCAGCTAAATCATGTGTTTCGCTTGGTTTTGAAGCTAACTCTTTTGTTTCGCCTGCATTTGAAGGTGAATCATGTATATCACAAGTATTTGAATCTAAACCGTTTGATTCGCATGGATTTGAAGCTAAGCCTTCTACTTCGCATTGATTTGCAGCTAAATCATGTGTTTCGCTTGGTTTTGAAGCTAACTCGTTTTCTTCGCCTGTATTTGAAGATAAATCATGTGTATCACAAGTATTTGAAACTAAACCATTCGCTTCGCATGGATTTGAAGCAAAGACTTAACTTCGTATTGATTCGAAGCTAAATCATGTGTTTCTCTTTGATTTTAAGCAAACCTGTTTGTTTCGCATGCAGTTGAAGCTAAATCATGATTATCACAATATCTGAATCTAAAAGATCTGTTTCGCAAGACTATGAAGCTATGAAACTAAACCATGTATTTCGCATGAATTTGAAACTAAATGATGTGTTTCGCATGGATTTGAAGCTAACTCTATTGTTTCGCCTGCATTTGAAGATAAATCATGTATATCACAAGTATTTGAAGCTAAACCGTTTGATTCGCATGGCTTTGAAGCTAAGCCTTCTACTTCGCATTGATTTGCAGCTAAATCATGTGTTTCGCATGGTTTTGAAGCTACCTCGATTGTTTCGCATGCAGTTGAAGCTAAATCATGTATATCACAAGTATTTTAAGCTAATCCATTTGTTTCTCATGTATTTGATGCTAAGCCTTCCACTTCGCATTGATTTGAAGCTAACTCGATTGTTTCGCCTGCATATGAATCTATATCACTTATATCGCAATTATCTGAAGATAAATCATTCGTTTCTCATATATTTGAAGATAAGCCTTGTACTTCGCATTGATTTGTAGCTAAATCATGCGTTTCGCTTGGATTTGAAGCTAACTCGTTTGTTTCGCATGCAGTTGAAGCTAAATCATGTTCATCACAAGTATCTGAATATAAACCATCTGTGTCGCATGACTATTGAGCTAAACTATGTGTTTCGCATGAATTTGATGCTAAACGATGTGTTTAGCATGGATTTGAAGCTAACTCTTTTGTTTCGTCTGCATTTGAAGATAAATCATTTATATCACAGGTATTTGAAGATAAACCATTAGTTTCGCATGGATTTGAAGATAAATCTCCTACTTCGCATTGATTTGATGCTAAATCATGTGTTTTGCATGGATTATAAGATAACTCGTTGCCTCCGCATGCAGATGAAGCTAAATCATGCATAGCAAAAGTATTTGAAGGTAAACCACTTGTTTCGCATGGATTTGAAGATATGCCTTCTACATCGCATTGATTTGAAGCTAAATCATGTCTTACGCTGTGATTTGTTGCTAACTCGTTTGTTTCGCATGCAGTTGATGCTAAATCATGTTTATCAAAAGTATTTGAAGCTATAGCATTTGTTTCGCATGGTTTTGAAGCTAAGCCTTCTACTTCGCATTGATTTGAAGTTAAATCATGTGTTTCTCTTTGATTTGAAGCAAACTTGTTTGCTTCGCATGCAGTTGAAGCTAATTCATGTTTATCACAAGTATCTGAATCTAAACCATCTGTTTCGCAAGACTATGAAGCTATGAAGATAAACCATGTGTTTCGCTTGCTTTGAAGCTAACTCGTTTGTTTCGTTTGCAGTTGAAGCTAAATCACGTTTATCACAAGTATCTGAATATAAACCATCTGTGTCGCATGACTATTGAGCTAAACCATGTGTTTCGCATGAATTTGAAGCTAAATGATGTGTTTCGCATGGGTATGAAGCTAACTCTTTTGTTTCGCCTGCATTTGAAGATAAATAATGTATATCACAAGTACTTGATGCACCAGCGTTTGATTCGCATGGATTTGAAGCTAAGCCTTCTACTTCGCATTGATTTGTAGCTAAATCATGTGTTACGCTTGGTTTTGAAGCTAACTCTTTTGTTTCGCCTGCATTTGAAGATAAATCATTTATATCACAAGTACTTGAAGCTCAACCATTTGATTCGCATGTATTTGGAGCTAAGCCTTCTACTTCGCATTGATTTGAAGCTAAATCATGTGTTTCGTTTGGATTTGAAGCAAACACGTTTGTTTCTCATGCAGTTGAAGCTATATCACTTATGTTCGCAAGTATTTGGAGCTAAATCATTCGTTTCGCACGGAGTTGAAGCTAAACCTTCTACTTCGCATTGATTTGAAGCTAAATCAAGTGTTTCGCTTGGATTTGAAGCTAACTCGTTTGTTTCGCATGCAGTTGAAGCAAAATCATGTATATCACAAGTATTTGAAGCTAAACCATTTCTTTCGCATGAATTTGAAGCTAAGCCTTCTACTTCGCATTGATTTGAAGCTAACTCGATTGTTTCGCCTGCATTTGAAGCTGAATCATGTATATCACAAGTATTTGAAGCTAAACCATTTGTTTCGCATGAATTTGAAGCTAATCCTTCTACTTGGCATTGATTTGAATCCAAATCATGTGTTTCGCTTGGTTTTGAAGCTAACTCATCTGTAACGCATGCAGTTGAAGGTGAATCATGTATATCACAAGTATTTGAATCTAAACCGTTTGATTCGCATGGATTTGAAGATAAGCCTTCTACTTCGCATTGATTTGCAGCTAAATCATGTGTTTCGCTTGGTTTTGAAGCTAACTCTTTTGTTTCGCCTACATTTGAAGATAAATCATGTACATCACAAGTATTTGAAGCTAAACCGTTTGATTCGCATGGATTTGAAGCTAAGCCTTCTACTTCGCATTGATTTGCAGCTAAATCATGTGTTTCGCTTGCTTTTGAAGCTAACTCGTTTGTTTCGCATGCAGTTGAAGGTGAATCATGTATATCACAAGTATTTGAATCTAAACCGTTTGATTCGCATGGATTTGAAGATAAGCCTTCTACTTCGCATTGATTTGCAGCTAAATCATGTGTTTCGCTTGGTTTTGAAGCTAACTCTTTTGTTTCGCCTACATTTGAAGATAAATCATGTACATCACAAGTATTTGAAGCTAAACCGTTTGATTCGCATGGATTTGAAGCTAAGCCTTCTACTTCGCATTGATTTGCAGCTAAATCATGTGTTTCGCTTGGTTTTGAAGCTATCTCGATTGTTTCGCATGCAGTTGAAGCTAAATCATGTATATCACAAGTATTTGAAGCTGAACCATTCGCTTCACATGGATTCGAAGTTAAAACTTCCACTTCGCATTGATTTGAAGCTAAATCATGTGTTTCGCATGAATTTGAAGCTAACTCGTTTGTTTCGCATGTAGTTGAAGCTAAATCATGTATATCACAAGTGTTTGAAGCTAAACCATTTGTTTCGCATGGATTTGAAGATATGCCTCGTACTTCGCATTAATTTGAAGCTAACTCGATTGATTCGACTGCATTTGAATCTATATCACTCATATCGCAATTGTCTGAAGATAAATCATTTGCTTCTCATGTATTTGAAGCTAATCCGTCTATTTCGCACTGATTTGAAGCTAAATCAAATGTTTCGCATGGATTTGAAGCTAACTCTTTTGTTTCGCCTGCATTTGAAGATAAATCATCTATATCACAAGTATTTGAAGCTAAACCGTTTGATTCGCATGGATTTGAAGCTAAGCCGTCAACTTCGCATTGATTTGCAGCTAAATCATGTGTTTCGCTTGGTTTTGAAGCTATCTCGATTGTTTCGCATGCAGTTGAAGCTAAATCATGTATATCACAAGTATTTGAAGCTGAACCATTCGCTTCACATGGATTCGAAGTTAAAACTTCCACTTCGCATTGATTTGAAGCTAAATCATGTGTTTCGCATGAATTTGAAGCTAACTCGTTTGTTTCGCATGTAGTTGAAGCTAAATCATGTATATCACAAGTGTTTGAAGCTAAACCATTTGCTTCGCATCTAATTGAAGCTTAGCCTTCTACTGCGCATTGATTTGAAGCTAAATCATGTGTTTCGCATGAATTTGAAGCTAAACCATTCGTTGCGCATGGAGTTGGATCTAAGCCTTCCACTTCGCATTGATTTGAAGCTAAATTATGTGTTTCGCTTGGATTTGAAGCTAACTTGTTTGTTTCGCATGCAGTTGTAGCTAAATCATGTATATCACAAGTATTTGAAGATAATCCATTTGTTTTGCATGGATTCGAAAATCAGCCTTCTATTTCGCATTGATTTGAAGCTAAATCATGTGTTTCTCATGGATTTGAAGCTAACTCGTTTGTTTCGCATGCAGTTGAAGCTAATTCATGTATATCACAAGTATTTGAAGCTAAATCATTTGTTTCGCATGGATTTGAATATAATCCGTTTACTTCGCAATTGATTTGAAGCTAAACCATTTGTTTCGCATGGAATTAAAGCTAAACCTTCTACTTCGCATTGATTTGAAACTAAATCATGTATTTCGCATGGATTTGAATCTAACTCGATTGTTTCGCGTGCTTTTATAGCTATATCACATATATCGCAATTATCTGAATATAAATCATTTGTTTCTCATGTATTTGAAGCTGAACCTACTACTTCGCATTGATTTGCAGCTAAATCATGTGTTTCGCTTGGTTTTGAAGCTAACTCTTTTGTTTCGCCTGCATTTGAAGGTGAATCATGTATATCACAAGTATTTGAATCTAAACCGTTTGATTCGCATGGATTTGAAGCTAAGCCTTCTACTTCGCATTGATTTGCAGCTAAATCATGTGTTTCGCTTGGTTTTGAAGCTAACTCGTTTTCTTCGCCTGTATTTGAAGATAAATCATGTGTATCACAAGTATTTGAAACTAAACCATTCGCTTCGCATGGATTTGAAGCAAAGACTTAACTTCGTATTGATTCGAAGCTAAATCATGTGTTTCTCTTTGATTTTAAGCAAACTTGTTTGTTTCGCATGCAGTTGAAGCTAAATCATGATTATCACAATATCTGAATCTAAAAGATCTGTTTCGCAAGACTATGAAGCTATGAAACTAAACCATGTATTTCGCATGAATTTGAAACTAAATGATGTGTTTCGCATGGATTTGAAGCTAACTCTATTGTTTCGCCTGCATTTGAAGATAAATCATGTATATCACAAGTATTTGAAGCTAAACCGTTTGATTCGCATGGCTTTGAAGCTAAGCCTTCTACTTCGCATTGATTTGCAGCTAAATCATGTGTTTCGCATGGTTTTGAAGCTACCTCGATTGTTTCGCATGCAGTTGAAGCTAAATCATGTATATCACAAGTATTTTAAGCTAAACCATTTGTTTCTCATGTATTTGATGCTAAGCCTTCCATTTCGCATTGATTTGAAGCTAACTCGATTGTTTCGCCTGCATATGAATCTATATCACTTATATCGCAATTATCTGAAGATAAATCATTCGTTTCTCATATATTTGAAGATAAGCCTTGTACTTCGCATTGATTTGTAGCTAAATCATGCGTTTCGCTTGGTTTTGAAGATAACTCGTTTGTTTCGCATGCAGTTGAAGCTAAATCATGTTTATCACAAGTATCTGAATATAAACCATCTGTTTCGCATGAATATTAAGCTAAACCATGTGTTTCGCATGAATTTGAAGCTAAATGATGTGTTTCAATTGGTTTTGAAGCTAACTCTTTTGTTTCGCCTGCATTTGAAGATAAATCATGTATAGCACAAGTATTTGAATCTAAACCATTTCTTTCGCATGGATTTGAAGATAAGCCTTCTACTTCGCATTGATTTGAAGCTAATTCGATTGTTTCGCCTGCATTTGAAGCTATATCACTTATATCGCAATTATCTGAAGATAAATCACTTGTTTCTCATGTATTTGAAGCTAAGCCTTCCACTTCGCATTGATTTGAACCTAAATAATGTGTTTCGCTTGGATTTGACGGTAAAGCGTTTGTTTCGCATGCAGTTGAAGCTAAATCATGTATATCACAAGTATTTGAAGCTAAACCATTTGTTTCTCATGTATTAGAAACTAAGCGTTCCAATTCGCATTGATTTGAATCTCACTCGATTGTTTCGCCTGCATATGAAGCTATATCACTTATATCGCAATTATCTGAAGCTAAACCATTTGTTTCGCATGAATTTGAAGCTAAGCCTTCTACTTGGCATTGATTTGAATCTAAATCATGTGTTTCGCTTGGTTTTGAAGCTAACTCATCTGTAACGCATGCAGTTGAAGGTGAATCATGTATATCACAAGTATTTGAATCTAAACCGTTTGATTCGCATGGATTTGAAGATAAGCCTTCTACTTCGCATTGATTCGCAGCTAAATCATGTGTTTCGCTTGGTTTTGAAGCTAACTCTTTTGTTTCGCCTGCATTTGAAGATAAATCATGTACATCACAAGTATTTGTAGCTAAACCGTTTGATTCGCATGGATTTGAAGCTAAGCCTTCTACTTCGCATTGATTTGCAGCTATATCATGTGTTTCGATTGCTTTTGAAGCTAACTCGTTTGTTTCGCATGCAGTTGAAGCTGAATCATGTATATCACAAGTATTTGAAGCTAAACCATTTCTTTCGCATGAATTTGAAGCTAAGCCTTCTACTTCGCATTGATTTGAAGCTAAATCATGTGTGTCGTTTGGTTTTGATGCTAACTCGTTTGTTTCGCATGCAGTTGAAGCTAAATCATGTATATCACAAGAATTTGAAGCTAAACCATTTGTTTCGCATGGATTTGAAGATAAGCCTCGTACTTCGCATTAATTTGAAGCTAACTCGATTGATTCGACTGCATTTGAATCTATATCACTTATATCGCAATTATCTGAAGATAAATCATTTGCTTCTCATGTATTTGAAGCTAAGCCGTCTATTTCGCACTGATTTGAAGCTAAATCAAATGTTTCGCATGGATTTGAAGCTAACTCTTTTGTTTCGCCTGCATTTGAAGATAAATCATGTATATCACAAGTATTTGAAGCTAAACCGTTTGATTCGCATGGATTTGAAGATATGCCTTCTACATCGCATTGATTTGAAGCTAAATCATGTGTTACGCTGTGATTTGTAGCTAACTCGTTTGTTTCGCATGCAGTTGATGCTAAATCATGTTTATCAAAAGTATTTGAAGCTATAGCATTTGTTTCGCATGGTTTTGAAGCTAAGCCTTCTACTTCGCATTGATTTGAAGTTAAATCATGTGTTTCTCTTTGATTTGAAGCAAACTTGTTTGCTTCGCATGCAGTTGAAGCTAATTCATGTTTATCACAAGTATCTGAATCTAAACCATCTGTTTCGCAAGACTATGAAGCTATGAAGATAAACCATGTGTTTCGCTTGGTTTTGAAGCTAACTCGTTTGTTTCGTTTGCAGTTGAAGCTAAATCACGTTTATCACAAGTATCTGAATATAAACCATCTGTGTCGCATGACTATTGAGCTAAACCATGTGTTTCGCATGAATTTGAAGCTAAATGATGTGTTTCGCATGGATATGAAGCTAACTCTTTTGTTTCGCCTGCATTTGAAGATAAATAATGTATATCACAAGTACTTGATGCACAAGCGTTTGATTCGCATGGATTTGAAGCTAAGCCTTCTACTTCGCATTGATTTGCAGCTAAATCATGTGTTACGCTTGGTTTTGAAGCTAACTCTTTTGTTTCTCCTGCATTTGAAGATAAATCATTTATATCACAAGTACTTGAAGCTCAACCATTTGATTCGCATGTATTTGGAGCTAAGCCTTCTACTTCGCATTGATTTGAAGCTAAATCATGTGTTTCGTTTGGATTTGAAGCAAACACGTTTGTTTCTCATGCAGTTGAAGCTATATCACTTATGTTCGCAAGTATTTGGAGCTAAATCATTCGTTTCGCACGGAGTTGAAGCTAAACCTTCTACTTCGCATTGATTTGAAGCTAAATCAAGTGTTTCGCTTGGATTTGAAGCTAACTCGTTTGTTTCGCATGCAGTTGTAGCTAAATCATGTATGTCACAAGTATTTGAAGCTAAACCATTTCTTTCGCATGAATTTGAAGCTAAGCCTTCTACTTCGCATTGATTTGAAGCTAACTCGATTGTTTCGCCTGCATTTGAAGCTGAATCATGTATATCACAAGTATTTGAAGCTAAACCATTTGTTTCGCATGAATTTGAAGCTAAGCCTTCTACTTGGCATTGATTTGAATCCAAATCATGTGTTTCGCTTGGTTTTGAAGCTAACTCATCTGTAACGCATGCAGTTGAAGGTGAATCATGTATATCACAAGTATTTGAATCTAAACCGTTTGATTCGCATGGATTTGAAGATAAGCCTTCTACTTCGCATTGATTTGCAGCTAAATCATGTGTTTCGCTTGGTTTTGAAGCTAACTCTTTTGTTTCGCCTACATTTGAAGATAAATCATGTACATCACAAGTATTTGAAGCTAAACCGTTTGATTCGCATGGATTTGAAGCTAAGCCTTCTACTTCGCATTGATTTGCAGCTAAATCATGTGTTTCGCTTGCTTTTGAAGCTAACTCGTTTGTTTCGCATGCAGTTGAAGGTGAATCATGTATATCACAAGTATTTGAATCTAAACCGTTTGATTCGCATGGATTTGAAGATAAGCCTTCTACTTCGCATTGATTTGCAGCTAAATCATGTGTTTCGCTTGGTTTTGAAGCTAACTCTTTTGTTTCGCATGCAGTTGTAGCTAAATCATGTATATCACAAGTATTTGAAGATAATCCATTTGTTTTGCATGGATTCGAAAATCAGCCTTCTATTTCGCATTGATTTGAAGCTAAATCATGTATTTCGCATGGATTTGAATCTAACTCGATTGTTTCGCGTGCTTTTATAGCTATATCACATATATCGCAATTATCTGAATATAAATCATTTGTTTCTCATGTATTTGAAGCTGAACCTACTACTTCGCATTGATTTGCAGCTAAATCATGTGTTTCGCTTGGTTTTGAAGCTAACTCTTTTGTTTCGCCTGCATTTGAAGGTGAATCATGTATATCACAAGTATTTGAATCTAAACCGTTTGATTCGCATGGATTTGAAGCTAAGCCTTCTACTTCGCATTGATTTGCAGCTAAATCATGTGTTTCGCTTGGTTTTGAAGCTAACTCGTTTGTTTCGCATGCAGTTGATGCTGAATCATGTATATCACAAGTATTTGAAGCTAAGCCATTTCGTTCGCATGAATTTGAAGCTAAGCCTTCTACTTCGCATTGATTTGAAGCTAAATCATGTGTTTCGCATGAATTTGAAGCTAACTCGTTTGTTTCGCATGCAGTTGAAGCTAAATCATGTATATCACAAGAATTTGAAGCTAAACCATTTGTTTCGCATGGATTTGAAGATATGCCTCGTACTTCGCATTAATTTGAAGCTAACTCGATTGATTCGACTGCATTTGAATCTATATCACTCATATCGCAATTGTCTGAAGATAAATCATTTGCTTCTCATGTATTTGAAGCTAATCCGTCTATTTCGCACTGATTTGAAGCTAAATCAAATGTTTCGCATGGATTTGAAGCTAACTCTTTTGTTTCGCCTGCATTTGAAGATAAATCATCTATATCACAAGTATTTGAAGCTAAACCGTTTGATTCGCATGTATTTGAAGCTAAGCCGTCAACTTCGCATTGATTTGCAGCTAAATCATGTGTTTCGCTTGGTTTTGAAGCTTTCTCGATTGTTTCGCATGCAGTTGAAGCTAAATCATGTATATCACAAGTATTTGAAGCTGAACCATTCGCTTCACATGGATTCGAAGTTAAAACATCCACTTCGCATTGATTTGAAGCTAAATCATGTGTTTCGCATGAATTTGAAGCTAACTCGTTTGTTTCGCATGTAGTTGAAGCTAAATCATGTATATCACAAGTGTTTGAAGCTAAACCATTTGCTTCGCATCTAATTGAAGCTTAGCCTTCTACTGCGCATTGATTTGAAGCTAAATCATGTGTTTCGCATGAATTTGAAGCTAAACCATTCGTTGCGCATGGAGTTGGAGCTAAGCCTTCCACTTCGCATTGATTTGAAGCTAAATTATGTGTTTCGCTTGGATTTGAAGCTAACTTGTTTGTTTCGCATGCAGTTGTAGCTAAATCATGTATATCACAAGTATTTGAAGATAATCCATTTGTTTTGCATGGATTCGAAAATCAGCCTTCTATTTCGCATTGATTTGAAGCTAAATCATGTGTTTCTCATGGATTTGAAGCTAACTCGTTTGTTTCGCATGCAGTTGAAGCTAATTCATGTATATCACAAGTATTTGAAGCTAAATCATTTGTTTCGCATGGATTTGAATATAATCCGTTTACTTCGCAATTGATTTGAAGCTAAACCATTTGTTTCGCATGGATTTGAAGCTAACTCTATTGTTTCGCCTGCATTTGAAGATAAATCATGTATATCACAAGTATTTGAAGCTAAACCGTTTGATTCGCATGGCTTTGAAGCTAAGCCTTCTACTTCGCATTGATTTGCAGCTAAATCATGTGTTTCGCATGGTTTTGAAGCTACCTCGATTGTTTCGCATGCAGTTGAAGCTAAATCATGTATATCACAAGTATTTTAAGCTAAACCATTTGTTTCTCATGTATTTGATGCTAAGCCTTCCACTTCGCATTGATTTGAAGCTAACTCGATTGTTTCGCCTGCATATGAATCTATATCACTTATATCGCAATTATCTGAAGATAAATCATTCGTTTCTCATATATTTGAAGATAAGCCTTGTACTTCGCATTGATTTGTAGCTAAATCATGCGTTTCGCTTGGTTTTGAAGATAACTCGTTTGTTTCGCATGCAGTTGAAGCTAAATCATGTTTATCACAAGTATCTGAATATAAACCATCTGTTTCGCATGAATATTAAGCTAAACCATGTGTTTCGCATGAATTTGAAGCTAAATGATGTGTTTCAATTGGTTTTGAAGCTAACTCTTTTGTTTCGCCTGCATTTGAAGATAAATCATGTATAGCACAAGTATTTGAATCTAAACCATTTCTTTCGCATGGATTTGAAGATAAGCCTTCTACTTCGCATTGATTTGAAGCTAATTCGATTGTTTCGCCTGCATTTGAAGCTATATCACTTATATCGCAATTATCTGAAGATAAATCACTTGTTTCTCATGTATTTGAAGCTAAGCCTTCCACTTCGCATTGATTTGAACCTAAATAATGTGTTTCGCTTGGATTTGACGGTAAAGCGTTTGTTTCGCATGCAGTTGAAGCTAAATCATGTATATCACAAGTATTTGAAGCTAAACCATTTGTTTCTCATGTATTAGAAACTAAGCGTTCCAATTCGCATTGATTTGAATCTCACTCGATTGTTTCGCCTGCATATGAAGCTATATCACTTATATCGCAATTATCTGAAGGTAAATCATTTGTTTCTCATGTATTTGAAGATAAGCCTTGTACTTCGCATTGATTTGAAGCTAACTCGATTGTTTCGCCTGCTTATGAAGCTATATCACTTATATCGCAATTATCTAAAGATAAATCATTTGTTTCGCATGAATTTGAATCTAAGCCTTCTACTTCGCATTGATTTGCAGCTAACTCGATTGTTTCGCCTGCATTTGAAGCTGAATCATGTATATCACAAGTACTTGAAGCTAAACCATTTGTTTCGCATGAATTTGAAGCTAAGCCTTCTACTTGGCATTGATTTGAATCTAAATCATGTGTTTCGCTTGGTTTTGAAGCTAACTCATCTGTAACGCATGCAGTTGAAGGTGAATCATGTATATCACAAGTATTTGAATCTAAACCGTTTGATTCGCAAGGATTTGAAGATAAGCCTTCTACTTCGCATTGATTCGCAGCTAAATCATGTGTTTCGCTTGGATTTGAAGCAAACACGTTTGTTTCTCATGCAGTTGAAGCTATATCACTTATGTTCGCAAGTATTTGGAGCTAAATCATTCGTTTCGCACGGAGTTGAAGCTAAACCTTCTACTTCGCATTGATTTGAAGCTAAATCAAGTGTTTCGCTTGGATTTGAAGCTAACTCGTTTGTTTCGCATGCAGTTGTAGCTAAATCATGTATATCACAAGTATTTGAAGATAATCCATTTGTTTTGCATGGATTCGAAAATCAGCCTTCTATTTCGCATTGATTTGAAGCTAAATCATGTGTTTCTCATGGATTTGAAGCTAACTCGTTTGTTTCGCATGCAGTTGAAGCTAAATCACGTTTATCACAAGTATCTGAATATAAACCATCTGTGTCGCATGACTATTGAGCTAAACCATGTGTTTCGCATGAATTTGAAGCTAAATGATGTGTTTCGCATGGATATGAAGCTAACTCTTTTGTTTCGCCTGCATTTGAAGATAAATAATGTATATCACAAGTACTTGATGCACCAGCGTTTGATTCGCATGGATTTGAAGCTAAGCCTTCTACTTCGCATTGATTTGTAGCTAAATCATGTGTTACGCTTGGTTTTGAAGCTAACTCTTTTGTTTCGCCTGCATTTGAAGATAAATCATTTATATCACAAGTACTTGAAGCTCAACCATTTGATTCGCATGTATTTGGAGCTAAGCCTTCTACTTCGCATTGATTTGAAGCTAAATCATGTGTTTCGTTTGGATTTGAAGCAAACACGTTTGTTTCTCATGCAGTTGAAGCTATATCACTTATGTTCGCAAGTATTTGGAGCTAAATCATTCGTTTCGCACGGAGTTGAAGCTAAACCTTCTACTTCGCATTGATTTGAAGGCTAAATCAAGTGTTCGCTTGGATTTGAAGCTAACTCGTTTGTTTCGCATGCAGTTGAAGCAAAATCATGTATGTCACAAGTATTTGAAGCTAAACCATTTCTTTCGCATGAATTTGAAGCTAAGCCTTCTACTTCGCATTGATTTGAAGCTAACTCGATTGTTTCGCCTGCATTTGAAGCTGAATCATGTATATCACAAGTATTTGAAGCTAAACCATTTGTTTCGCATGAATTTGAAGCTAAGCCTTCTACTTGGCATTGATTTGAATCCAAATCATGTGTTTCGCTTGGTTTTGAAGCTAACTCATCTGTAACGCATGCAGTTGAAGGTGAATCATGTATATCACAAGTATTTGAATCTAAACCGTTTGATTCGCATGGATTTGAAGCTAAGCCTTCTACTTCGCATTGATTTGCAGCTATATCATGTGTTTCGATTGCTTTTGAAGCTAACTCGTTTGTTTCGCATGCAGTTGAAGCTGAATCATGTATATCACAAGTATTTGAAGCTAAACCATTTCTTTCGCATGAATTTGAAGCTAAGCCTTCTACTTCGCATTGATTTGAAGCTAAATCATGTGTGTCGTTTGGTTTTGATGCTAACTCGTTTGTTTCGCATGCAGTTGAAGCTAAATCATGTATATCACAAGAATTTGAAGCTAAACCATTTGTTTCGCATGGATTTGAAGATAAGCCTCGTACTTCGCATTAATTTGAAGCTAACTCGATTGATTCGACTGCATTTGAATCTATATCACTTATATCGCAATTATCTGAAGATAAATCATTTGCTTCTCATGTATTTGAAGCTAAGCCGTCTATTTCGCACTGATTTGAAGCTAAATCAAATGTTTCGCATGGATTTGAAGCTAACTCTTTTGTTTCGCCTGCATTTGAAGATAAATCATGTATATCACAAGTATTTGAAGCTAAACCGTTTGATTCGCATGGATTTGAAGATATGCCTTCTACATCGCATTGATTTGAAGCTAAATCATGTGTTACGCTGTGATTTGTAGCTAACTCGTTTGTTTCGCATGCAGTTGATGCTAAATCATGTTTATCAAAAGTATTTGAAGCTATAGCATTTGTTTCGCATGGTTTTGAAGCTAAGCCTTCTACTTCGCATTGATTTGAAGTTAAATCATGTGTTTCTCTTTGATTTGAAGCAAACTTGTTTGCTTCGCATGCAGTTGAAGCTAATTCATGTTTATCACAAGTATCTGAATCTAAACCATCTGTTTCGCAAGACTATGAAGCTATGAAGATAAACCATGTGTTTCGCTTGGTTTTGAAGCTAACTCGTTTGTTTCGTTTGCAGTTGAAGCTAAATCACGTTTATCACAAGTATCTGAATATAAACCATCTGTGTCGCATGACTATTGAGCTAAACCATGTGTTTCGCATGAATTTGAAGCTAAATGATGTGTTTCGCATGGATATGAAGCTAACTCTTTTGTTTCGCCTGCATTTGAAGATAAATAATGTATATCACAAGTACTTGATGCACAAGCGTTTGATTCGCATGGATTTGAAGCTAAGCCTTCTACTTCGCATTGATTTGCAGCTAAATCATGTGTTACGCTTGGTTTTGAAGCTAACTCTTTTGTTTCGCCTGCATTTGAAGATAAATCATTTATATCACAAGTACTTGAAGCTCAACCATTTGATTCGCATGTATTTGGAGCTAAGCCTTCTACTTCGCATTGATTTGAAGCTAAATCATGTGTTTCGTTTGGATTTGAAGCAAACACGTTTGTTTCTCATGCAGTTGAAGCTATATCACTTATGTTCGCAAGTATTTGGAGCTAAATCATTCGTTTCGCACGGAGTTGAAGCTAAACCTTCTACTTCGCATTGATTTGAAGCTAAATCAAGTGTTTCGCTTGGATTTGAAGCTAACTCGTTTGTTTCGCATGCAGTTGTAGCTAAATCATGTATATCACAAGTATTTGAAGATAATCCATTTGTTTTGCATGGATTCGAAAATCAGCCTTCTATTTCGCATTGATTTGAAGCTAAATCATGTGTTTCTCATGGATTTGAAGCTAACTCGTTTGTTTCGCATGCAGTTGAAGCTAATTCATGTATATCACAAGTATTTGAAGCTAAATCATTTGTTTCGCATGGATTTGAATATAATCCGTTTACTTCGCAATTGATTTGAAGCTAAACCATTTGTTTCGCATGGAATTAAAGCTAAACCTTCTACTTCGCATTGATTTGAAACTAAATCATGTATTTCGCATGGATTTGAATCTAACTCGATTGTTTCGCGTGCTTTTATAGCTATATCACATATATCGCAATTATCTGAATATAAATCATTTGTTTCTCATGTATTTGAAGCTGAACCTACTACTTCGCATTGATTTGCAGCTAAATCATGTGTTTCGCTTGGTTTTGAAGCTAACTCTTTTGTTTCGCCTGCATTTGAAGGTGAATCATGTATATCACAAGTATTTGAAGCTAAACCGTTTGATTCGCATGGCTTTGAAGCTAAGCCTTCTACTTCGCATTGATTTGCAGCTAAATCATGTGTTTCGCATGGTTTTGAAGCTACCTCGATTGTTTCGCATGCAGTTGAAGCTAAATCATGTATATCACAAGTATTTTAAGCTAAACCATTTGTTTCTCATGTATTTGATGCTAAGCCTTCCACTTCGCATTGATTTGAAGCTAACTCGATTGTTTCGCCTGCATATGAATCTATATCACTTATATCGCAATTATCTGAAGATAAATCATTCGTTTCTCATATATTTGAAGATAAGCCTTGTACTTCGCATTGATTTGTAGCTAAATCATGCGTTTCGCTTGGTTTTGAAGATAACTCGTTTGTTTCGCATGCAGTTGAAGCTAAATCATGTTTATCACAAGTATCTGAATATAAACCATCTGTTTCGCATGAATATTAAGCTAAACCATGTGTTTCGCATGAATTTGAAGCTAAATGATGTGTTTCAATTGGTTTTGAAGCTAACTCTTTTGTTTCGCCTGCATTTGAAGATAAATCATGTATAGCACAAGTATTTGAATCTAAACCATTTCTTTCGCATGGATTTGAAGATGAGCCTTCTACTTCGCATTGATTTGAAGCTAATTCGATTGTTTCGCCTGCATTTGAAGCTATATCACTTATATCGCAATTATCTGAAGATAAATCACTTGTTTCTCATGTATTTGAAGCTAAGCCTTCCACTTCGCATTGATTTGAACCTAAATAATGTGTTTCGCTTGGATTTGACGGTAAAGCGTTTGTTTCGCATGCAGTTGAAGCTAAATCATGTATATCACAAGTATTTGAAGCTAAACCATTTGTTTCTCATGTATTAGAAACTAAGCGTTCCAATTCGCATTGATTTGAATCTCACTCGATTGTTTCGCCTGCATATGAAGCTATATCACTTATATCGCAATTATCTGAAGGTAAATCATTTGTTTCTCATGTATTTGAAGATAAGCCTTGTACTTCGCATTGATTTGAAGCTAACTCGATTGTTTCGCCTGCTTATGAAGCTATATCACTTATATCGCAATTATCTAAAGATAAATCATTTGTTTCGCATGAATTTGAATCTAAGCCTTCTACTTCGCATTGATTTGCAGCTAACTCGATTGTTTCGCCTGCATTTGAAGCTGAATCATGTATATCACAAGTACTTGAAGCTAAACCATTTGTTTCGCATGAATTTGAAGCTAAGCCTTCTACTTGGCATTGATTTGAATCTAAATCATGTGTTTCGCTTGGTTTTGAAGCTAACTCATCTGTAACGCATGCAGTTGAAGGTGAATCATGTATATCACAAGTATTTGAATCTAAACCGTTTGATTCGCATGGATTTGAAGATAAGCCTTCTACTTCGCATTGATTCGCAGCTAAATCATGTGTTTCGCTTGGTTTTGAAGCTAACTCTTTTGTTTCGCCTGCATTTGAAGATAAATCATGTACATCACAAGTATTTGTAGCTAAACCGTTTGATTCGCATGGATTTGAAGCTAAGCCTTCTACTTCGCATTGATTTGCAGCTATATCATGTGTTTCGATTGCTTTTGAAGCTAACTCGTTTGTTTCGCATGCAGTTGAAGCTGAATCATGTATATCACAAGTATTTGAAGCTAAACCATTTCTTTCGCATGAATTTGAAGCTAAGCCTTCTACTTCGCATTGATTTGAAGCTAAATCATGTGTGTCGTTTGGTTTTGATGCTAACTCGTTTGTTTCGCATGCAGTTGAAGCTAAATCATGTATATCACAAGAATTTGAAGCTAAACCATTTGTTTCGCATAGATTTGAAGATAAGCCTCCTACTTCGCATTAATTTGAAGCTAACTCAATTGATTCGACGGCATTTGAATCTATATCACTTATGTCGCAATTATCTGAAGATAAATCATTTGCTTCTCATGTATTTGAAGCTAAGCCGTCTATTTCGCACTGATTTGAAGCTCAATCATATGTTTGGCATGGATTTGAAGCTGCATCACTTATATCGCAATTATCTGAATATGAATCATTTGTTTTTCGTGTGTTTGAAGCTAAGCCTTCTACTTCGCATTGATTCGAAGCTAAATCATGTGAATCGCATGGATTTGAAGCTAACTCGTTTGTTTCGCATGCAGTTGAAGCTAAATCATGTATATCGCAAGTATGTGAAGCTAAACCATTTGTTTCGGATGGATTTGAAGATAAGCCTTCTACTTCGCATTGATTTAAATCCAAATCTTGTGTATGGAATGGATTTGAAGTTAACTCGTTTGATTCGCCTGCATTTGAAGATAAATCATGTATATCACAAGTATTTGAAGCTAAACCATTTGTTTCGCATGGATTTGAAGATAAGCCTCCTACTTCCCATTAATTTGAAGCTAACTCGATTGATTCGACTGCATTTGAATCTATATCACTTATATCGCAATTATCTGAAGATAAATAATTTGCTTCTCATGTATTTGAAGCTAAGCCGTCTATTTCGCATTGATTTGAAGTTAAATCATGTGTTTCGCATGGATTTGAAGCTAACTCGTTTGCTTCGCATGCATTTGAAGCTGAATCATGTATATCACAAGTATTTGAAGATAAACCATTTGTTTCGCATGAATTTGAAACTAAGCCTTCTACTTCGCATTGATTTGCTGCTAAATCATGTGTTTCGCTGGGATTTGAAGCTAACTCGTTTGTTTCGCATGCAGTTGAAGCCAAATCATGTTTATCAAAAGTATTTGAAGCTATAGCATTTGTTTCGCATGGATTTGAAGCTAAGCCATTTACTTCTCATTGAGTTGAAGTTAAATCATGTGTTTCTCCTGGAATTGAAGCAAACTTGTTTGTTTCGCATGCTGTTGAAGCTAAATCATGTTTATCACAAGTATCTGAATCTAAACCATCTGTTTCGCAAGAATATGAAGCTATGAAGCCAAACCATGTGTTTCGAATGAATTTGAAACTAAATGATGTGTTTCGCATGGATTTGAAGCTAACTCTTTTGTTTCGACTGCATCTGAAGATAAATCATGTATATCACAAGTATTTGAAGCTAAACCGTTTGATTCGCATGGATTTGAAGCTAAGCCTTCTACTTCGCATTGATTTGCAGCTAAATCATGTGTTTCGCTTGGTTTTGAAGCTAACTCGTTAGTTTCGCTTGCAGTTGAAGCTGAATCATGTATATCACAATTATTTGAAGCTAAACCATTTCTTTCGCATGAATTTGAAGCTAAGCCTTCTACTTCGCATTGATTTGAAGCTAACTCGATTGTTTCGCCTGCATTTGAAGCTGAATCATGTATGTCACAAGTATTTGAAGCTAAACCATATGTTCCGCATCAATTTGAATCTAAGCCTCCTACGTCGCATGAATTTGAATCTAAATCATGTGTTTCGCTTGGATTTGAAGCTAACTCGTTTGTTTCGCATGCAGTTGAAGCTAAATCATGTATATCAAAAGTATTCGAAGCTAAACCATTTGTATCGCATGGATTTGAAGCTAAGCCTTCTAATGCGCAATGATTCGAAGCTAAATCATGTGTATTGCTTGGATTTGAATCTAACTCGATTGTTGCGCATTCCTTCTACTTCGAATTCATTTGAAGTTTGGATTAGAAGCTAACTCGATTGTTTCGCAATGCAGTTTATGCTAAATCATGTATAAAACATGTATTTAAAGTTAAACCATTTATTTCGCATGTATTTGAAGCTAAGACTTATACTTTGCATGAAATTGAAGCTAAATCATGTGTTTCGCTTGGATTTGAAGCTAACTCGTTAGTTTCGCATGCAGTTGAAGCTATATCGCTTATATTCGCAAGTATTTGAAGCCAAATCATTCGTTTCGCATAAATTTGAAACTAAGGCTACTACTTCGCATTGATTTGAAGCTAAATCATGTGTTTCGCTTGGATTTGAAGCTAACTCGTTTGTTCCGCATGCAGTTGAAGCTAAATCATGTATATCACAAGTATTTGAAGCTAAACCATTCGTTTCGCATGGATTTGAATCTAATCCTCCTACTTCGCATGAATTTGAAGCTATATCGCTTATATTCGCAAGTATTTGAAGCCAAATCATTCGTTTCGCATGCAGTTGAAGCTAAATTATGTATAAACAAGTATTTGAAGCTAAACCATTTGCATCGCAAGGATTTGAAGCTAAACCATGTGATTCGCAAGAATTTGAAGCTAAATCATGTGTTTCGCTTGGATTTGAAACTAACTCGTTTGTTTCGCATGCAGTTGAAGCTATATCGCTTATATTCACAAGTATATGAAACCAAATCATTCGATTCGCATGAATTTGAAACTAGGGCTTCTACTTCGCATTGATTTCAAGCTAAATCATGTGTTTCGCTTGGATTTGAAACTAACTCGTTTGTTTCGCATGCAGTTGAAGCTAAATCATGTATATCACAAGTATTTGAAGCTAAACCGTTCGTTTCGCAAGAACATGAAGCTATGAAGCTAGTCCATGTGATTCGCATGAATTTGAAGCTAAATCATGTGATTCGCATGGATTTGAAGCTATATCACATTTATCGCAATTATCTGAAGATAAATCATTTGTTCCTCATGTATTTAAAGCTAAGCCTTCTACTTCGGAGGAATTTGAAGCTAAAGCATGTGTTTCGATTGGATTTGAAGCTAACTCGTTTGTTTCGCATGCAGTTGAAGCTATATCGCTTATATTCGCAAGTATTTGAAACCAAATCATTCGATTCGCATGAATTTGAAACTAGGGCTTCTACTTCGCATTGATTTCAAGCTAAATCATGTGTTTCGCTTGGATTTGAAGCTAACTCGTTTGTTTCGCATGCAGTTGAAGCTAAATCATGTATATCACAAGTATTTGAAGCTAAACCGTTCGTTTCGCATGGATTTGAATCTAAGCCTCCTACGTCGCATGAATTTGAATCTAAATCATGTGTTTCGCTTGGATTTGAAGCTAACTCGTTTGTTTCGCATGCAGTTGAAGCTAAATCATGTATATCACAAGTATTCGAAGCGAAACCATTTGAATCGCATGGATTTGAAGCTAAGCCTTCTAATGCGCAATGATTCGAAGCTAAATCATGTGTTTTGATTGGATTTGAAGCTAACTCGATTGGTTCGCAATGCACTTTACGGTAAATCATGTACAAAACATGTATTTGAAGCTAAACCATTTATTTCGCATGTATTTGAAGCTAAGACTTATACTTTGCATGAAATTGAAGCTAAATCATGTGTTTCGCTTGGATTTGAAGCTAACTCGTTAGTTTCGCATGCAGTTGAAGCTATATCGCTTATATTCGCAAGTATTAGAAGCCAAATCATTCGTTTCGCATAAATTTGAAACTAAGGCAACTACTTCGCATGAATTTGAAGCTAAATCATGTGATTCGCATGGATTTGAAGCTATATCACATATATAACCCAATTATCTGAAGATAGATCATTTGTTTCTCATGTATTTAAAGCTAAGCCTTCTACTTCGGAGGAATTTGAAGCTAAATCATGTGTTTCGATTGGATTTGAAGCTAACTCGTTTGTTTCGCATGCAGTTGAAGCTAAATCATGTATATCACAAGTATTCGAAGCTAAACCATTTGTATCGCATGGATTTGAATCTAAGCCTCCTACATCGCATGAATTTGAATCTAAATCATGTGTTTCGCTTGCATTTGAAGCTAATTCGTTTGTTTCGCATGCAGTTGAAGCTATATCGCTTATATTCGCAAGTATTTGAAACCAAATCATTCGATTCGCATGAATTTGAAACTAGGGCTTCTACTTCGCATTGATTTCAAGCTAAATCATGTGTTTCGCTTGGATTTGAAGCTAACTCGTTAGTTTCGCATGCAGTTGAAGCTATATCGCTTATATTCGCAAGTATTAGATGCCAAATCATTCGTTTCGCATAAATTTGAAACTAAGGCAACTACTTCGCATTGATTTGAAGCTAAATCATGTGTTTCGCTTGGATTTGAAGCTAACTCGTTTGTTTCGCATGCAGTTGAAGCTAAATTATGTATATCACAAGTATTTGAAGCTAAACCATGTGTTTCGCATGGATTTGAATCTAAGCCTCCTACATCGCATGAATTTGAATCTAAATCATGTGTTTCGCTTGGATTTGAAGCTAACTCGTTTGTTTCGCATGCAGTTAAAGCTAAATCATGTATATCACAAGTATTTGAAGCTATACCATTCGTTTTGCATGGATTTGAAGCTAAGCCTTCTACTTCGCATGAATTTGAATCTAAATCATGTGTATCGCTTGGTTTTGAAGCCTACTGGTTCGTTTCGCCTGCATTTGATGCTAATTCATGTATATCACAAGTATTTGTAGCTAAACCATGTGTTTCGCAGGGATTTGAAGCTAACTCGTTATTTTCGCCTGCATTTGAAGATAAATCATGTATATCACAAGTATCTGAAGTTAAACCATTTGTTTCGCATGGATTTGGAGCTAAGCCTTCTACTTCGCATTGATTTGAAGCTAAATCATGTGTTACGCCTGGATTTTAAGCTAACTTTCTTGTTTCGCCTGCATTTGAATCTATATCAGTTATATCGCAAGTATATGAAGCTAAATCAATTGTATCGCATGGATTTGATGCTAAGCCTTCTACTTCGCATTGATTTGAAGCTAAATCTTGTGTTTCTCTTGGATTTGAAGCTAACTCGTTATTTTCGCCTGCATTTGAAGATAAATCATGTATATCACAAGTATCTGAAGTTAAACCATTTGTTTCGCATGGATTTGGAGCTAAGCCTTCTACTTCGCATTGATTTGAAGCTAAATCATGTGTTACGCCTGGATTTTAAGCTAACTTTCTTGTTTCGCCTGCATTTGAATCTATATCACTTATATCGCAAGTATATGAAGCTAAATCAATTGTATCGCATGGATTTGATGCTAAGCCTTCTACTTCGCATTGATTTGAAGCTAAATCTTGTGTTTCTCTTGGATTTGAAGCTAACTCGTTTGTTTCGCATGCAGTTGAAGCTAAATCATGTATATCACAAGTATTTGAAGCTAAACCATTCGTTTCGCATGGATTTGAATCTAAGCCTCCTACTTCGCATGAATTTGAATCTAAATCATGTGTTTCGCTTGCATTTGAAGCTAATTCGTTTGTTTCGCATGCAGTTGAAGCTAAATCATGTAAATCACAAGTATTCGAAGCTAAACCATTTGTATCGCATGGATTTGAAGCTAAGCCTTCTAATGCGCAATGATTCGAAGCTAAATCATGTGTTTTGCTTGGATTTGAAGCTAACTCGATTGTTTCGCATTCCTTCTACTTCGCATTGATTTGAAGTTTGGATTAGAAGGTAACTCGTTTGTTTCGCAATGCAGTTTATGCTAAATCATGTATAAAACATGTATTTGAAGCTAAATCATTTATTTCGCATGTATTTGAAGCTAAGACTTATACTTTGCATGAAATTGAAGCTAAACATGTGTTTCGCTTGGATTTGAAGCTAACTCGTTAGTTTCGCATGCAGTTGAAGCTATATCGCTTATATTCGCAAGTATTTGAAGCCAAATCATTCGTTTCGCATAAATTTGAAACTAAGGCTACTACTTCGCATTGATTTGAAGCTAAATCATGTGTTTCGCTTGGATTTGAAGCTAACTCGTTTGTTCCGCATGCAGTTGAAGCTAAATCATGTATATCACAAGTATTTGAAGCTAAACCATTCGTTTCGCATGGATTTGAATCTAATCCTCCTACTTCGCATGAATTTGAATCTAAATCATGTGTTTCGCTTGCATTTGAAGCTAATTCGTTTGTTTCGCATGCAGTTGAAGCTAAATTATGTATAAACAAGTATTTGAAGCTAAACCATTTGCATCGCAAGGATTTGAAGCTAAACCATGTGATTCGCAAGAATTTGAAGCTAAATCATGTGTTTCGCTTGGATTTGAAACTAACTCGTTTGTTTCGCATGCAGTTGAAGCTATATCGCTTATATTCACAAGTATATGAAACCAAATCATTCGATTCGCATGAATTTGAAACTAGGGCTTCTACTTCGCATTGATTTCAAGCTAAATCATGTGTTTCGCTTGGATTTGAAACTAACTCGTTTGTTTCGCATGCAGTTGAAGCTAAATCATGTATATCACAAGTATTTGAAGCTAAACCGTTCGTTTCGCAAGAATATGAAGCTATGAAGCTAGTCCATGTGATTCGCATGAATTTGAAGCTAAATCATGTGATTCGCATGGATTTGAAGCTATATCACATATATCGCAATTATCTGAAGATAAATCATTTGTTTCTCATGTATTTAAAGCTAAGCCTTCTACTTCGGAGGAATTTGAAGCTAAATCATGTGTTTCGATTGGATTTGAAGCTAACTCGTTTGATTCGCATGCAGTTGAAGCTATATCGCTTATATTCGCAAGTATTTGAAACCAAATCATTCGATTCGCATGAATTTGAAACTAGGGCTTCTACTTCGCATTGATTTCAAGCTAAATCATGTGTTTCGCTTGGATTTGAAGCTAACTCGCTTGTTTCGCATGCAGTTGAAGCTAAATCATGTATATCACAAGTATTTGAAGCCAAATCATTCGTTTCGCATAAATTTGAAACTAAGGCAACTACTTCGCATTGATTTGAAGCTAAATCATGTGTTTCGCTTGGATTTGTAGCTAACTCGTTTGTTTCGCATGCAGTTGAAGCTAAAACATGTACATCACAAGTATCTGAATCTAATCCATCTGTTTCGCAAGAATATGAAGCTATGAATCTAGTCCATGTGATTCGCATGAATTTGAAGCTAAATCATGTGATTCGCATGGATTTGAAGCTATATCACATATATCGCAATTATCTGAAGATAGATCATTTGTTTCTCATGTATTTAAAGCTAAGCCTTCTACTTCGGAGGAATTTGAAGCTAAAGCATGTGTTTCGATTGGATTTGAAGCTAACTCGTTTGTTTCGCATGCAGTTGAAGCTATATCGCTTATATTCGCAAGTATTTGAAACCAAATCATTCGATTCGCATGAATTTGAAACTAGGGCTTCTACTTCGCATTGATTTCAAGCTAAATCATGTGTTTCGCTTGGATTTGAAGCTAACTCGCTTGTTTCGCATGCAGTTGAAGCTAAATCATGTATATCACAAGTATTTGAAGCCAAATCATTCGTTTCGCATAAATTTGAAACTAAGGCAACTACTTCGCATTGATTTGAAGCTAAATCATGTGTTTCGCTTGGATTTGAAGCTAACTCGTTTGTTTCGCATGCAGTTGAAGCTAAAACATGTACATCACAAGTATCTGAATCTAATCCATCTGTTTCGCAAGAATATGAAGCTATGAATCTAGTCCATGTGATTCGCATGAATTTGAAGCTAAATCATGTGATTCGCATGAATTTGAAGCTATATCACATATATCGCAATTATCTGAAGATAGATCATTTGTTTCTCATGTATTTAAAGCTAAGCCTTCTACTTCGGAGGAATTTGAAGCTAAAGCATGTGTTTCGATTGGATTTGAAGCTAACTCGTTTGTTTCGCATGCAGTTGAAGCTATATCGCTTATATTCGCAAGTATTTGAAACCAAATCATTCGATTCGCATGAATTTGAAACTAGGGCTTCTACTTCGCATTGATTTCAAGTTAAATCATGTGTTTCGCTTGGATTTGAAGCTAACTCGTTTGTTTCGCATGCAGTTGAAGCTAAATCATGTACATCACAAGTATTTGAAGCTAAACCGTTCGTTTCGCATGGATTTGAATCTAAGCCTCCTACGTCGCATGAATTTGAATCTAAATCATGTGTTTCGCTTGGATTTGAAGCTAACTCGTTTGTTTCGCATGCAGTTGAAGCTAAATCGTGTATATCACAAGTATTCGAAGCGAAACCATTTGAATCGCATGGATTTGAAGCTAAGCCTTCTAATGCGCAATGATTCGAAGCTAAATCATGTGTTTTGATTGGATTTGAAGCTAACTCGATTGGTTCGCATTCCTTCTACTTCGAATTCATTTGAAGTTTGGATTAGAAGCTAACTCGATTGTTTCGCAATGCACTTTATGGTAAATCATGTACAAAACATGTATTTGAAGCTAAACCATTTATTTCGCATGTATTTGAAGCTAAGACTTATACTTTGCATGAAATTGAAGCTAAATCATGTGTTTCGCTTGGATTTGAAGCTAACTCGTTAGTTTCGCATGCAGTTGAAGCTATATCGCTTATATTCGCAAGTATTAGAAGCCAAATCATTCGTTTCGCATAAATTTGAAACTGAGGCAACTACTTCGCATGAATTTGAAGCTAAATCATGTGATTCGCATGGATTTGAAGCTATATCACATATATAACCCAATTATCTGAAGATAGATCATTTGTTTCTCATGTATTTAAAGCTAAGCCTTCTACTTCGGAGGAATTTGAAGCTAAATCATGTGTTTCGATTGGATTTGAAGCTAACTCGTTTGTTTCGCATGCAGTTGAAGCTATATCGCTTATATTCGCAAGTATTTGAAACCAAATCATTCGATTCGCATGAATTTGAAACTAGGGCTTCTACTTCGCATTGATTTCAAGCTAAATCATGTGTTTCGCTTGGATTTGAAGCTAACTCGTTTGTTTCGCATGCAGTTGAAGCTAAATCATGTATATCACAAGTATTTGAAGCTAAACCGTTCGTTTCGCATGGATTTGAATCTAAGCCTCCTACGTCGCATGAATTTGAATCTAAATCATGTGTTTCGCTTGGATTTGAAGCTAACTCGTTTGTTTCGCATGCAGTTGAAGCTAAATCATGTATATCACAAGTATTCGAAGCTAAACCATTTGTATCGCATGGATTTGAATCTAAGCCTCCTACATCGCATGAATTTGAATCTAAATCATGTGTTTCGCTTGCATTTGAAGCTAATTCGTTTGTTTCGCATGCAGTTGAAGCTATATCGCTTATATTCGCAAGTATTTGAAACCAAATCATTCGATTCGCATGAATTTTAAACTAGGGCTTCTATTTCGCATTGATTTCAAGCTAAATCATGTGTTTCGCTTGGATTTGAAGCTAACTCGTTAGTTTCGCATGCAGTTGAAGCTATATCGCTTATATTCGCAAGTATTAGAAGCCAAATCATTCGTTTCGCATAAATTTGAAACTAAGGCAACTACTTCGCATTGATTTGAAGCTAAATCATGTGTTTCGCTTGGATTTGAAGCTAACTCGTTTGTTTCGCATGCAGTTGAAGCTAAATCATGTATATCACAAGTATTTGAAGCTAAACCATGTGTTTCGCATGGATTTGAATCTAAGCCTCCTACATCGCATGAATTTGAATCTAAATCATGTGTTTCGCTTGGATTTGAAGCTAACTCGTTTGTTTCGCATGCAGTTAAAGCTAAATCATGTATATCACAAGTATTTGAAGCTATACCATTCGTTTTGCATGGATTTGAAGCTAAGCCTTCTACTTCGCATGAATTTGAATCTAAATCATGTGTTTCGCTTGGATTTGAAGCTAACTCGTTTGTTTCGCATGCAGTTAAAGCTAAATCATGTATATCACAAGTATTTGAAGCTATACCATTCGTTTTGCATGGATTTGAAGCTAAGCCTTCTACTTCGCATGAATTTGAATCTAAATCATGTGTATCGCTTGGTTTTGAAGCCTACTGGTTCGTTTCGCCTGCATTTGAAGCTAATTCATGTATATCACAAGTATTTGTAGCTAAACCATGTGTTTCGCCGGGATTTGAAGCTAACTCGTTATTTTCGCCTGCATTTGAAGATAAATCATGTATATCACAAGTATCTGAAGTTAAACCATTTGTTTCGCATGGATTTGGAGCTAAGCCTCCTACTTCGCATTGATTTGAAGCTAAATCATGTGTTACGCCTGGATTTTAAGCTAACTTTCTTGCTTCGCCTGCATTTGAATCTATATCAGTTATATCGCAAGTATATGAAGCTAAATCAATTGTATCGCATGGATTTGATGCTAAGCCTACTACTTCGCATTGATTTGAAGCTAAATCTTGTGTTTCTCTTGGATTTGAAGCTAACTCGTTTGTTTCGCATGCAGTTGAAGCTAAATCATGTATATCACAAGTATTTGAAGCGAAACCATTTGATTCACATGGATTTGGAACTATTCCTTCCACTTCGCATTGGCTTGTAGCTAAATCACGTGTTTCGCATGGATTTGAAGTTAACTCGTTTGTTTCGCCTGCATTTGAAGCTATATCACTTATATTCGCAAGTATTTGAAAGTAAATAATTCGTTTCGCATGGATTTGAATCTAAGCCTCCTACTTCGCATGAATTTGAATCTAAATCATGTGTTTCGCTTGCATTTGAAGCTAATTCGTTTGTTTCGCATGCAGTTGAAGCTAAATCATGTAAATCACAAGCATTCGAAGCTAAACCATTTGTATCGCATGGATTTGAAGCTAAGCCTTCTAATGCGCAATGATTCGAAGCTAAATCATGTGTTTTGCTTGGATTTGAAGCTAACTCGATTGTTTCGCATTCCTTCTACTTCGCATTGATTTGAAGTTTGGATTAGAAGGTAACTCGTTTGTTTCCCAATGCAGTTTATGCTAAATCATGTATAAAACATGTATTTGAAGCTAAATCATTTATTTCGCATGTATTTGAAGCTAAGACTTATACTTTGCATGAAATTGAAGCTAAACATGTGTTTCGCTTGGATTTGAAGCTAACTCGTTAGTTTCGCATGCAGTTGAAGCTATATCGCTTATATTCGCAAGTATTTGAAGCCAAATCATTCGTTTCGCATAAATTTGAAACTAAGGCTACTACTTCGCATTGATTTGAAGCTAAATCATGTGTTTCGCTTGGATTTGAAGCTAACTCGTTTGTTCCGCATGCAGTTGAAGCTAAATCATGTATATCACAAGTATTTGAAGCTAAACCATTCGTTTCGCATGGATTTGAATCTAATCCTCCTACTTCGCATGAGTTTGAATCTAAATCATGTGTTTCGCTTGCATTTGAAGCTAATTCGTTTGTTTCGCATGCAGTTGAAGCTAAATTATGTATAAACAAGTATTTGAAGCTAAACCATTTGCATCGCAAGGATTTGAAGCTAAACCATGTGATTCGCAAGAATTTGAAGCTAAATCATGTGTTTCGCTTGGATTTGAAACTAACTCGTTTGTTTCGCATGCAGTTGAAGCTATATCGCTTATATTCACAAGTATATGAAACCAAATCATTCGATTCGCATGAATTTGAAACTAGGGCTTCTACTTCGCATTGATTTCAAGCTAAATCATGTGTTTCGCTTGGATTTGAAACTAACTCGTTTGTTTCGCATGCAGTTGAAGCTAAATCATGTATATCACAAGTATTTGAAGCTAAACCGTTCGTTTCGCAAGAATATGAAGCTATGAAGCTAGTCCATGTGATTCGCATGAATTTGAAGCTAAATCATGTTATTCGCATGGATTTGAAGCTATATCACATATATCGCAATTATCTGAAGATAAATCATTTGTTTCTCATGTATTTAAAGCTAAGCCTTCTACTTCGGAGGAATTTGAAGCTAAATCATGTGTTTCGATTGGATTTGAAGCTAACTCGTTTGATTCGCATGCAGTTGAAGCTATATCGCTTATATTCGCAAGTATTTGAAACCAAATCATTCGATTCGCATGAATTTGAAACTAGGGCTTCTACTTCGCATTGATTTCAAGCTAAATCATGTGTTTCGCTTGGATTTGAAGCTAACTCGCTTGTTTCGCATGCAGTTGAAGATAAATCATGTATATCACAAGTATTTGAAGCCAAATCATTCGTTTCGCATAAATTTGAAACTAAGGCAACTACTTCGCATTGATTTGAAGCTAAATCATGTGTTTCGCTTGGATTTGAAGCTAACTCGTTTGTTTCGCATGCAGTTGAAGCTAAAACATGTACATCACAAGTATCTGAATCTAATCCATCTGTTTCGCAAGAATATGAAGCTATGAATCTAGTCCATGTGATTCGCATGAATTTGAAGCTAAATCATGTGATTCGCATGGATTTGAAGCTATATCACATATATCGCAATTATCTGAAGATAGATCATTTGTTTCTCATGTATTTAAAGCTAAGCCTTCTACTTCGGAGGAATTTGAAGCTAAAGCATGTGTTTCGATTGGATTTGAAGCTAACTCGTTTGTTTCGCATGCAGTTGAAGCTACATCGCTTATATTCGCAAGTATTTGAAACCAAATCATTCGATTCGCATGAATTTGAAACTAGGGCTTCTACTTCGCATTGATTTCAAGCTAAATCATGTGTTTCGCTTGGATTTGAAGCTAACTCGTTTGTTTCGCATGCAGTTGAAGCTAAATCATGTATATCACAAGTATTTGAAGCTAAACCTTTCGTTTCGCATGGATTTGAATCTAAGCCTCCTACGTCGCATGAATTTGAATCTAAATCATGTGTTTCGCTTGGATTTGAAGCTAACTCGTTTGTTTCGCATGCAGTTGAAGCTAAATCATGTATATCACAAGTATTCGAAGCGAAACCATTTGAATCGCATGGATTTGAAGCTAAGCCTTTTAATGCGCAATGATTCGAAGCTAAATCATGTGTTTTGATTGGATTTGAAGCTAACTCGATTGGTTCGCATTCCTTCTACTTCGAATTCATTTGAAGTTTTGATTAGAAGCTAACTCGATTGTTTCGCAATGCACTTTATGGTAAATCATGTACAAAACATGTATTTGAAGCTAAACCATTTATTTCGCATGTATTTGAAGCTAAGACTTATACTTTGCATGAAATTGAAGCTAAATCATGTGTTTCGCTTGGATTTGAAGCTAACTCGTTAGTTTCGCATGCAGTTGAAGCTATATCGCTTATATTCGCAAGTATTAGAAGCCAAATCATTCGTTTCGCATAAATTTGAAACTAAGGCAACTACTTCGCATGAATTTGAAGATAATCATGTGATTCGCATGGATTTGAAGCTATATCACATATATAACCCAATTATCTGAAGATAGATCATTTGTTTCTCATGTATTTAAAGCTAAGCCTTCTACTTCGGAGGAATTTGAAGCTAAATCATGTGTTTCGATTGGATTTGAAGCTAACTCGTTTGTTTCGCATGCAGTTGAAGCTATATCGCTTATATTCGCAAGTATTTGAAACCAAATCATTCGATTCGCATGAATTTGAAACTAGGGCTTCTACTTCGCATTGATTTCAAGCTAAATCATGTGTTTCGCTTGGATTTGAAGCTAACTCGTTTGTTTCGCATGCAGTTGAAGCTAAATCATGTATATCACAAGTATTTGAAGCTAAACCGTTCGTTTCGCATGGATTTGAATCTAAGCCTCCTACTTCGCATGAATTTGAATCTAAATCATGTGTTTCGCTTGCATTTGAAGCTAATTCGTTTGTTTCGCATGCAGTTGAAGCTAAATCATGTAAATCACAAGTATTCGAAGCTAAACCATTTGTATCGCATGGATTTGAAGCTAAGCCTTCTAATGCGCAATGATTCGAAGCTAAATCATGTGTTTTGCTTGGATTTGAAGCTAACTCGATTGTTTCGCATTCCTTCTACTTCGCATTGATTTGAAGTTTGGATTAGAAGGTAACTCGTTTGTTTCGCAATGCAGTTTATGCTAAATCATGTATAAAACATGTATTTGAAGCTAAATCATTTATTTCGCATGTATTTGAAGCTAAGACTTATACTTTGCATGAAATTGAAGCTAAACATGTGTTTCGCTTGGATTTGAAGCTAGCTCGTTAGTTTCGCATGCAGTTGAAGCTATATCGCTTATATTCGCAAGTATTTGAAGCCAAATCATTCGTTTCGCATAAATTTGAAACTAAGGCTACTACTTCGCATTGATTTGAAGCTAAATCATGTGTTTCGCTTGGATTTGAAGCTAACTCGTTTGTTCCGCATGCAGTTGAAGCTAAATCATGTATATCACAAGTATTTGAAGCTAAACCATTCGTTTCGCATGGATTTGAATCTAATCCTCCTACTTCGCATGAATTTGAATCTAAATCATGTGTTTCGCTTGCATTTGAAGCTAATTCGTTTGTTTCGCATGCAGTTGAAGCTAAATTATGTATAAACAAGTATTTGAAGCTAAACCATTTGCATCGCAAGGATTTGAAGCTAAACCATGTGATTCGCAAGAATTTGAAGCTAAATCATGTGTTTCGCTTGGATTTGAAACTAACTCGTTTGTTTCGCATGCAGTTGAAGCTATATCGCTTATATTCACAAGTATATGAAACCAAATCATTCGATTCGCATGAATTTGAAACTAGGGCTTCTACTTCGCATTGATTTCAAGCTAAATCATGTGTTTCGCTTGGATTTGAAACTAACTCGTTTGTTTCGCATGCAGTTGAAGCTAAATCATGTATATCACAAGTATTTGAAGCTAAACCGTTCGTTTCGCAAGAATATGAAGCTATGAAGCTAGTCCATGTGATTCGCATGAATTTGAAGCTAAATCATGTGATTCGCATGGATTTGAAGCTATATCACATATATCGCAATTATCTGAAGATAAATCATTTGTTTCTCATGTATTTAAAGCTAAGCCTTCTACTTCGGAGGAATTTGAAGCTAAATCATGTGTTTCGATTGGATTTGAAGCTAACTCGTTTGATTCGCATGCAGTTGAAGCTATATCGCTTATATTCGCAAGTATTTGAAACCAAATCATTCGATTCGCATGAATTTGAAACTAGGGCTTCTACTTCGTATTGATTTCAAGCTAAATCATGTGTTTCGCTTGGATTTGAAGCTAACTCGCTTGTTTCGCATGCAGTTGAAGATAAATCATGTATATCACAAGTATTTGAAGCCAAATCATTCGTTTCGCATAAATTTGAAACTAAGGCAACTACTTCGCATTGATTTGAAGCTAAATCATGTGTTTCGCTTGGATTTGAAGCTAACTCGTTTGTTTCGCATGCAGTTGAAGCTAAAACATGTACATCACAAGTATCTGAATCTAATCCATCTGTTTCGCAAGAATATGAAGCTATGAATCTAGTCCATGTGATTCGCATGAATTTGAAGCTAAATCATGTGATTCGCATGGATTTGAAGCTATATCACATATATCGCAATTATCTGAAGATAGATCATTTGTTTCTCATGTATTTAAAGCTAAGCCTTCTACTTCGGAGGAATTTGAAGCTAAAGCATGTGTTTCGATTGGATTTGAAGCTAACTCGTTTGTTTCGCATGCAGTTGAAGCTATATCGCTTATATTCGCAAGTATTTGAAACCAAATCATTCGATTCGCATGAATTTGAAACTAGGGCTTCTACTTCGCATTGATTTCAAGCTAAATCATGTGTTTCGCTTGGATTTGAAGCTAACTCGTTTGTTTCGCATGCAGTTGAAGCTAAATCATGTATATCACAAGTATTTGAAGCTAAACCCATCGTTTCGCATGGATTTGAATCTAAGCCTCCTACGTCGCATGAATTTGAATCTAAATCATGTGTTTCGCTTGGATTTGAAGCTAACTCGTTTGTTTCGCATGCAGTTGAAGCTAAATCATGTATATCACAAGTATTCGAAGCGAAACCATTTGAATCGCATGGATTTGAAGCTAAGCCTTCTAATGCGCAATGATTCGAAGCTAAATCATGTGTTTTGATTGGATTTGAAGCTAACTCGATTGTTTCGCATTCCTTCTACTTCGCATTGATTTGAAGTTTGGATTAGAAGGTAACTCGTTTGTTTCGCAATGCAGTTTATGCTAAATCATGTATAAAACATGTATTTGAAGCTAAATCATTTATTTCGCATGTATTTGCAGCTAAGACTTATACTTTGCATGAAATTGAAGCTAAACATGTGTTTCGCTTGGATTTGAAGCTAACTCGTTAGTTTCGCATGCAGTTGAAGCTATATCGCTTATATTCGCAAGTATTTGAAGCCAAATCATTCGTTTCGCATAAATTTGAAACTAAGGGTACTACTTCGCATTGATTTGAAGCTAAATCATGTGTTTCGCTTGGATTTGAAGCTGACTCGTTTGTTTCGCATGCAGTTGAAGCTAAATTCATGTATGTCACAAGTATTTGAAGCTAAACCATTCGTTTCGCATGGATTTGAGTCTAAGCCTCCTACTTCGCATGAATTTGAATCTAAATCATGTGTTTCGCTTGCATTTGAAGCTAATTCGTTCGTTTCGCATGCAGTAGAAGCTAAATCATGTATATCACAAGTATTTGAAGCTAAACCATTTGCATCGCAAGGATTTGAAGCTAAACCATGTGATTCGCAAGAATTTGAAGCTAAATCATGTGTTTCGCTTGGATTTGAAGCTAACTCGTTTGTTTCGCATGCAGTTGAAGCTATATCGCTTATATTCGCAACTATTTGAAACCAAATCATTCGATTCGCATGAATTTGAAACTAGGGCTACTACTTCGCATTGATTTCAAGCTAAATCATGTGTTTCGCTTGGATTTGAAGCTAACTCGTTTGTTTCGCATGCAGTTGAAGCTAAATCATGTATATCACAAGTATTTGAAGCTAAACCATTTGTTTCGCATGGATTCGAAAATCATCCTTCTATTTCGCATTGATTTGAAGCTAAATCATGAGTTTCGCATGGATTTGAAGCTAACTCGTTTGTTTCGCATGGATTTGAAGCTAACTAATTTGTTTCGCATGCAGTTGAAGCAAAATCATGTATATCACAAGTAATTGAAGATAAACCATTTGATTCGCATGGATTTGGATCTAAACATTCTACTTCGCATTGATTCGGAGCAAAATCATGTGTTTCGCATGGATTTATAGCTAACACGTTTGTTTCGCATGCAGTTGAAGCTAAATCATGTATATCACAAGTATTTGATGCGAAACCATTTGCTTCGCATGGATTCGCAAATCAGCCTCCTATTTCGCAATGATTTGAAGGTAAATCATGTGTTTCTCATGGATTTGATGCTAACTCGTTTCTATCGCATGGATTTAAAGCTAATTCGTATGTCTCGCATGCTGTTGAAGCTAAATCTAGTATACCACAAGTATTTGAAGCTAAACCATTTGTTTCGCATGGATTCGAAAATCAGCCTTCTATTTCGCATTGATTTAAAGCTAAATCACGAGTTTCGCATGGATTAGAAGCTAACTCGTTTGTTTCGCATGGATTTGAAGCTAACTAATTTGTTTCGCATGCAGTTGAAGCAAAATCATGTATATCACAAGTAATTGAAGATAAACCAATTGATTCGCATGGATTTGGATCTAAGCATACTACTTCGCATTGATTCGGAGCAAAATCATGTGTTTCGCATGGATTTATAGCTAACACGTTTGTTTCGCATGCAGTTGAAGCTAAATCATGTATATCACAAGTATTTGAAGCTAAAACATTTGATCCTCATGGATTTGGAGCTAATCCTTCTACTTCGCATTGATTTCGAGCGAAATCATGTGTTTCGCATGGATTTAAAGCTAACACGTTCGTTTCGCATGCTGTTGAAGCTAAATCTAGTATATCACAAGTATTTGAAGCTAAACCATTTGTTTCGCATGGATTCGAAAATCAGACTTCTATTTCGCATTGATTTGAAGCTAAATCATGTGTTTCGAATGTATTTGAAGCTAACTCGTTTGTTTCGCCTGCATGTGAAGCTAAATCATGTATATCACAAGTATTTGAAGCTAAATCATTCGTTTCGCATGGATTTGAAGTTAAGCCTTCTACTTCGCATTGATTTGAATTATAAATCATGTGTTTCGCTTGGATTTGAAGCTAACTCGTTTGTTTCGCATGCAGTTGAAGCTCAATCATGTATATCACAAGTATTTGAAGCTAAACCATTTGTTTCGCATTGGTTTTGAAACTAAGCCTTCTATTTCGCATTGATTTGAAGCTAAATCATGAGTTTCGCATGGATTTGAAGCTAACTCGTTTGTTTCGCATGGATTTGAAGCTAACTCGTTTGTTTCGCATGCAGTTGAAGCTAACTCGTTTGTTTCGCATGCAGTTGAAGCAAAATCATGTATATCATAAGTTTCTGAAGCTAACCATTCGTTTCGCATGGATTTGAAGCTAAGCCTTCTACCTCGCATTGATTTGAAGCTAAATCATGTGTTTCGCATGTATTTGAAGGTAACTCGATTGTTTCGCCTGCATGTGAATCTAAATCGTGTATATAACAAGAATTTGAAGCTAGACCATCTGATTCGCATGGATTTGAAGATAAGCTTTGTACTTCGCATTGATTTGAAGTAAAATCAAGTATTTCGCTTGGATTTGAAGCTAACTCGTTTGTTTCGCATGCAGTTGAAGCTCAATCATGTATCTCACAAGTATTTGAAGCTAAACCATTTGTTTCGCATGGATTTGAAGCTAAGCCTTCTCCTTCGCATTGATTTGAAGCTAAGTCATGTCTTACGCTTGGATTTGAAGCTCACTCCTTTGTTTCTCCTGCATTTGAAGCTATTTCACTTATATCGCAAGGATTTGAATCTAAATCATTTGTGTTGCATGGATTTGATGCTAAGCCTTCTACTTCGCTTTGATTTGGAGCTAAATCGTGTGTTTCGCATGGATTTGAAGCTCCCTCGTTTGTTTCGCCTGCATTTGAAGCTCAATCATGTATATCGCTAATATTTGAAGCTAATCCATTTGTTTGCATGGATTCGAAGATAAACCTTCTACTTGGTATTGATTTTAAGTTAAATCATGTGTTTCGCATGGATTTAAAGATAACTCGTTTGTTTCGCATGCAGCCGTTATTTTACCCATGAGTTCGGACTTGCATTTCTCGCTAGTCTGTTTGGCATCCTTCGCCAACTTTTCGTTAGCCGTTATTTTAGCCACGAGTTCGGACTTGCATTTTACACCGGCCAGTTCGACACCCTCCGTCACTTTTTCGTTAGCTGTTATTTTTCTACGAAGCTCGTCGTCTCCTCTTTTCGATACATCGTCAACGTACGATCTAGTGGCCGCGTCATCGTTTCGAAGCGGTTCCGCCAAATGTTTGATCCTCTTATTTCGAGCCGTGTACGATTCCGTTGAGAAGCACATCGCATTATTCTGCATGTACTCGTGAAGCGATGACGTTACAGTATCATCGCCTATCTTTGGAACGCGATCGACGTACAGTTTGGTTGCCGCGTCATCGTTCGTCGTAGGATTTGCGATACGAGCGATCTTAGCGCCTCGCGCGTCGTAGAAATTGCCGATCGAGCATATGGCATTGTCGTGTACATAATTTTTACATATCGAATAAAAAGTTGAAATATCTGCCAATATTTTCGACTCGGGCGTACTATGTTTATACAACGTACCAAATTTATTAATAGACATTTTTTTTCGTTTGTTGGTTCAGTTGTTTTCTTCTCCTTTCTTCTTCTTCTTCTTCTTTAACACCAACAACTCGAGTAGATCTTGCTGTTGCCCGATCTGTTGTATTTGCCGACAAATGTCGTCGAGTCTGAACTCAATATTTTTAAATCTGACCTCCCAACTTTCGTCTACGAATAACGTTTGATTGGTTTCGCAGCAATTCCAACGGATACTCGTTTTATCGAACCATTTGATAAATTTACCAACAGGCATTTCATTCGTCACTAACGTAATAAATATTCGAACAATTTAATTTATAATCAATCCAGCTTCGCGAAGTTCTACCAGCTCATTTGGGTCATCCCGATGCACATAATCGACCGGATTGTTGGTTACACGCATCATCGTCGTTGGAATATTTATACCTTTTCCACGTAACGCTGAGAACATTGGTCCTATAATAGTTTTGTACTTGTAGCCCTTATTTCCCATTATCTGATTACCACGTCGGTGCGCATGCGTGGCGATGAGAATGTTTCTATAAATTTCTTTATCGTTCTCGGTGTACAGGTTCTCGTTGGGTATTCTTTTGAATATCAATTCGTAGAGACCTGGAGTTCCCCTGTACCTAATTTTATTAATAACAATATCATCGTTGCTTTCCACGTCGAACGCAACGTTTCCAAGCATCTGTTTGTTATTATGAAAATACACTCCGTACACATTGTCCTGACTTTTCGGCTGCCCGCTAAAGAAATTTCTCAAGTATTCGCTCGCTAAAGGTCTAAGATTACTGAACAAATGCTCGTATTCGTGGCGATGCTTTTCAGGACTTCTCAAAATATTTCGCATCGATGATTCCAACGATGTTGCAGCCGTTGGAGATGATTCGAAAGCTCCCTCCTTCTCCGGATGCATTGAAGGTGTTGGTTCGAGCACCATATTGCTGTCCGCATCGTGGTCGTCGTCGTCATCGTCAACGTCAACATAGTCAACGTCATCGCTGACACCGATGGGGGAATATACTTTATTCTTCTTCTTTTTCAAATGCATCCTTGGAGTTAATGTCGCTTCATCGTGTTTCCTCTTTTTCTTAATAAATTATCACCCCACGTTCTTCTTCTTCACAGAGAACAGCGGCTGCTGCTGCTGCTGTGTTTGCTTGCAAATCCAACGGTCGATCAGCACTTGATGTATTATCTTTCGCTTCCGTAGCTGTATTTTGAACCAGCTGTTTCAACGGTTCCACAATCGGACGTAAATTCGTCTCAATGTTGGACTGTACATCCATTTTCCCCACTTTCAAGGCTAAACTCTTTTTACGTATGACGTCACTGGTCTTAGCTATTTGCTTAACGATGGCAGCTCGCAGGTTTTTCTTTGACGGACGCATATCGAGTGGGGAGCACGATGTGACATCGACACCTCTTACCGTCCAAATGAGCCGGATCACAGCACGACGAATTCGTTAAATCCGCGTCTGTAACTTCCTCGGTTCTCAGGACTGTCTTTGTCGATTACAAGGAATTCATACTTGTTTCGCCAACACCTTGAACAAACTGCGTTGAAACTTTCGAACGACATATCGGTATTCACATGATCCTGATGAACGTGTCGCAGATTCGTGGCATCTTCATTGAATAGAATCAATAGATTGGCATTGTCCCGAATCAAATGGTTGGGTATTCTCGCATACGATTGCGACAGATAGAAACAATCGACGTGCGAATGTCTGCCCATCGCGAAATATTCTCTCATAACGTCCTGTTCGTCACAAGCAACGTCGTCGAAGATAAATATCGAATTCGGTCGAGCATCCGCCGGGGGAATCACGTCCGCGTTGTCCGAATAGGCAAAATAACCTACGTCCTTGCCCACGTGCGAGAACAAGTTGTTGAAGTATTGATATTTTGGCTGACGTAACGATTTCGAATACACGTACACATTTGCGAATCGCAGTCCATTCGGACTTTCCAACAGGCTAATCATGACGTTCGTTTTACCACATCCTGACGGGTCGCTTATCACGCATCGTATAGTACTCGGTAGCAATGACCCATGCTTCCGAATTATCTCATCATGGTCGTCGAATGTGTGGCAGGTCGGAACCTGGATATTCAAGGACTGTCGTACGAAACGCATGCTCTCTCTCTCGACTGTTATTGTTATGCTACATTTTCTTTTCGAACGATAAGGTATTTATACGAGAACTCAAGCATCATAGATATCAGTCTTCTCGTATTCTAATAATAGAGCACATCTCCGTGTAACTAACGCACGTGCAGTTTTTTTGTTCATTATCAATCAAAAAACCTTTGACATAACAGCTTCATATACCGCTACAGATTGGAAAGAAACAGCTTTGTATACCGCTACAGACTGGTAAGAAACAGCTCTGTATACCGCTACAGACTGGTATAAACAGCTCTGTATACCGCTACAGACTGGTATAAACAGCTCTGTATACCGCTACAGACTGGTAAGAAACAGCACTGTATACCGCTACAGACAGGTAAGAAACAGCTCTGTATGCTGCTACAGACTGGTATAAACAGGTCTGTATAACGCTACAGACTGGTAAGAAACAGCTCCGTATACCGCTATAGACTGGTAAAAGACATTCCCTCAAGATTAGGTATGGGTCAGATAAGGAAGAAGGGTCGACGAGCGGTCAAGGGGAAGAAGAAGAAGAACTACAGTAGCTACAATACTGGAAGAATTCTACTAATTGCCAAACGAGGTGGTTTTTTACCGCTGCTGTTTCCTGCTTTAGGAGCTTTGGGGGCATTGTCAGGCGGCGCTGCTGCAGTGGCTAAAACGATAAACCAGGCGAAAGCTCAGAAGAAACAATTGAAAGAAATGTAACGACACACAAATTAATGCGATGTAGAAGATTTAGCTTCAAATTCGTGCGAAACAAATGATTTAGCTTCAAATACTTGCGAATATAAGTAATATAGCATCAAATGCAGGCGAAGCAAACGAGTAAGATTCAAATCCATTAGAAACGCATGATTTAGCTTCACATCAATACGAAGTAGAAGTTTTTGCTTCAAATATATGAGAAACAAATGATTTAGCATCAGATACTTGCGATATAAGTGATATAGCTTCAAATGCAGGCGAATCAAACGAGTTTGCTTCAAATCCATGAGAAACACGTGATTTACCTTGAAATCAATGCGACGTAGAAGGCGTAGCTACAAATACATGAGAAACAAATGATTTATCTTCAGATATTGGGATATAAGTGATATAGCTTCAAATGCACGCGAAACAATCGAGTTAGCTTCAAATCCATGATAACACATGATTTAGCTTCAAATCAATGCGAAGTAGAAAGCTCAACTTCGAACCATGCGAAACAAATCGTTTAGATTCAAATACTTGTGATATACATGATTTAGCTTCAACAGCTTGCGAAACAAACGAGTTAGCTTCAAATCCAAGCGAAAGACATGATTCAGCTACAAATCAATGCGGAGTAGAAGGCTTAGCTTCAAATCCAAGCAAAACACATGATTTAGATTCAAATACTTGCGATATAAATGAAATAGATTCAAATGCAGACGAAACAAACGAGTGAGCTTCAAATCTAAGCGAAACACATGATTTCGCTTTAAATTCATGCAAAACACTTGTAATAGCTTCAAATCCATGCGAAACACATGATTTACCTACAAATGCTTGCGATATAAATGATGTAGCTTCAAATGCAGGAGAAACAATCGAGTTATCTTCAAACCCATGCGAAACAAATGGTTTAACTTCAAATACTTGTGATATACATGATTTAGCTTCAACTGCATGAAAAACAAATGAGTGAGCTTCAAATCCACGCGAAACACATGATTTCGCTTTAAATTCATGCAAAACACTTGTAATAGCTTCAAATCCATGCGAAACACATGATTTAGATTCAAATACTTGCGATTTAAATGAAATAGATTCAAATGCAGACGAAAAATACGAGTTATCTTCACATCCATGCGAAACACATGATTTAGCTTCAAATCAATGCGACGTAGGAGGTTTAGCTTCAAATCAATGCGAAACGAATGATTTGTCTTCAAATACTTGCGAATATAACTGATATAGCTTCAACTGCATGCGAAACAAACGAGTTAGCTTCACATCCATGCGACACGCATGATACAGGTTCAAATCCATGCGAAACGCATAATTTAGCTTCAAATCATGCAGGCGAAACAATCGAGTTAGCTTCAAATCCAAGCGAAACACATGAATTAGTTTCAAATTCATTCGAAACACATGGTTTAGCTTAATATTTATGCGACACAAATGCTTCAGCTTCAAATACTTGTGATATACATGATTTAGCTTCAACTGCATGTGAAACAAACGTGTTAGATTCAAATTCAATCGAAACATATGATTCAGTTTCAAATCAATGCGAAGTAGAAGGCATAGCTACCAATCCATGCGAATCAACTGATTTAGCTTCAAATACTTCTGATATACATGATTTAACTTCATTTGCATGCCAAACAAACGAGTTAGCTTCAAATCCTAACGAAACACATGATTAAGATTCAAATCAGTGTGAAGTAGAAGGCTTAGCTTCAAATCCATGCGAAACGAATGAATGAGCTTCAAATACTTGCGAATATAAGTGAAATAGCTTCGAATGTAGGCAAAACAAACGAATTAGATTCAGATCCATGCGACACAAATTATTTAGCTTCATATAATTGTGATATACATGATTAAGATTCAGCTGCATGCGAAACAATCGATTTAGCTTCACACCCAAGGGAGACACATGATTTAACTTCAAATCAATGCGAAGTAGAAGCCTTAGCTTCAAATCAAAGCGAAAGAAATGGTTTAGCATCAAATACTTGTGATATACATGATTTAGCTTCAACTGCATGTGAAACAAACGAGTTATCTTGAAATACATGTGGATCACATGATTTAGCTATTAAATCAATGCGAAGTAGAAAGCTTAGCTTCAATTCCATGCGACAAAAATGAATTAGCTTCAAATGCTTGCGATATAAATGATGTACCTTCAAATGCAGGCGAATCAAACGAGTTAGCTTCAAATCCATGCGAAACACATGATTTAGTTTCAAATTCATGCGAAACACATGGTTTAGCTTCATATTCTAGCGAAACAGATGGCTTTGATCCAGATACTTGTGATAAAGATGATTTAGCTTCAACTGCATGCGAATCAAACGAGTTAGCTTCAAATCCAATCGAAACACATGATTTAGATTCAAATTCATGCGAAGTAGAAGGATTAGCTTCAAATCCATGCGAAAAGAATGGTTAAGCTTCAAATACTTGTGATATACGTGATTTAGCTTTAACTGCATGCGAAACAAACGAGCTGGCTTCAAATCCAAGTGAAACTCATAATTGAGCTTCAAATCAATGCGAAGTTGATGGCTTATCTTCGAATCCATGCGACAAAAATGAATTAGCTTCAAATGCTTGCAACATAAATGATGTACCTTCAAATGCAGGCGAAACAAACGGGTTTGCTTCAAATGCATGCGAAACACATGATTTAGCTTCAAATTCACGCGAAGTAGAAGGCTTATCTTCGAAACCATGCGAAACAAATGGTTTAGATTCATATACTTTTGAAATAGACGATTTAGCTTCAAATTCATGCGAAACACATGGTTTAGATTAATATTCATACGAAACACATGGTTTAGCTTAATATTCATGCGAAACAAATGGTTCAGCTTCAAATACTTGCGATAGAAATGATTTAGCTTCATATACTTGCGATATAACTGATATAGATTCAAATGCAGGCGAAACAAGAGAGTTAGCTTCAAATCCAAGCATAACACATGATTTAGCTTCAAATCAATGCGAAGTAGAAGGCTTAGCTTCAAATCCATGCGAAACAAATGGTTTAACTTCAGATACTTGTGATATACATGATTTATCTTCAAATACAGGCGAAAAAAACGAGTTAGCTTCAAATACTTATGATTTACATGATTTAGCTTCAACTGCATGCGAAACGAACGAATTAGCTTCAAATCCATGCGAAACACATGGTTTAGCTTCAAATACTTGTGATTTACATGATTTAGCTTCAACTGCATGCGAAACAAATGAGTTAGCTTCAAATCCAAGCGAAACACATGATTTAGCTTCAAATCAATGCGAAGTAGTAGCCTTAGTTTCAAATTTATGCGAAACGAATGATTTGGCTTCAAATACTTGCGAATATAAGCGATATAGCTTCAACTGCATGCGAAACTAACGAGTTAGCTTCAAATCCAAGCGAAACACATGATTTAGCTTCAATTTCATGCAAAGTATAAGTCTTAGCTTCAAATACATGCGAAATAAATGGTTTAGCTTCAAATACATGCTTTATACATGATTTAGCATAAACTGCATTGCGAAACAATCGAGTTAGCTTCTAATCCAAACTTCAAATCAATGCGAAGTAGAAGGAATGCGAAACGATCGAGTTAGCTTCAAATCCAAGCAAAACACATGATTTAGCTTCTAATCATTGCGCATTAGAAGGCTTAGCTTGAAATCCATGCGATACAAATGGTTTAACTTCGAATACTTGTAATATACATGATTTAGCTTCAACTGCATGCGAAACATACGAGTTAGCTGCAAATCCAAGCGAATCACATGATTTAGATCCAAATCAATGCGAAGTTGACGGCTTAGCTTCAAATCCATGCGAAACGAATTATTTACTTTCAAATACTTGCGAATATAAGTGATATAGCTTCAAATGCAGGCGAAACAAACGAGTTAACTTCAAATCCATGCGAAACACGTGATTTAGCTACAAGCCAATGCGAAGTGGAAGGAATAGTTCCAAATCCATGTGAATCAAATGGTTTCGCTTCAAATACTTGTGATATACATGATTTAGCTTCAACTGCATGCGAAACAAACGAGTTAGCTTCAAATCCAAGCGAAACACATGCTTTAGCTGCAAATCAATGCGAAGTAGTGGGCTTAGCTTCAAATCCATGCGAATCAAATGGTTTAGCTACAAATACTTGTGATATACATGATTTAGCTTCAGCTGCATGCGAAACAAACGATTTTGCTTCACACACAAGGGAAACACATGATTTAACATCAATTCAATGCGAAGTAGAAGGCGTAGCTTCAAATCAATGCGAAACAAATGGTTTAGCATCAAATACTTGTGATATACATGATTTAGCTTCAACTGCATGCGAAACCAACGAGATAGATTCAAATCCAAGCGAAACACATGATTTCGTTTCAAATCAATGCGAAGTAGAAGGCTTAGCTACAAATCCGAGCGAAACATATGATTTAGCTTCAAATTCATGCGAAGTAGAATGCTTAGTTTCAGATCGATGCGATACGAATGATTTATCTTCAAATACTTGTGATATACATGATTTATCTTCAACTGAATGCGAAACAAACGAGGTAGCTTCAAATTCAAGCGAAACACATGATTTAGCTTCAAATCAATGCGAAATAGAAGTCTTATCTTCGAATCCATGCGAAATGAATGATTGAGCTTCAAATACTTGCGAATATAAGTGATATAGCTTCAAATACAGGCGAAACAAACGAGTTAGCTTCAAATCCATGCGAAACATATGATTTTTCTCCAAATTAAGGCGAAGTGGAAGGCATAGATTCAAATCCATGCGAATCAAATGGTTTAGCTTCAAATACTTGTGATATACATGACTTAGCTTCAGCTGTATGCGAAACAAACGAGTTGGCTTCAAATCCAAGAGAAACACAAGATTTAGCTTCAAATCAATGCGAAGTAGAAGGCTTTGCATCAAATCCATGCGATACAAATGATTTAGCTTCATATACTTGCGATATAACTGATATAGATTCAAATGCAGGCGAAACAAGAGAGTTAGCTTCAAATCCAAGCGTAACACATGATTTAGCTTCAAATCAATGCGAAGTAGAAGGCTTAGCTCCAAATCCATGTGAATCAAATGGTTTCGCTTCAAATACTTGTGATATACATGATTTTGCTTCAACTGCATGCGAAACAAGCGAGTTAGCTTCAAATCCATGCGAAACACATAGTTTAGCTTCAAATACTTGTGATTTACATGATTTAGCTTCAACTGCATGCGAAACCAACGAATTAGCTTGAAATGCAAGCGAAACACATGATTTAGATTCAAATTCATGCGATGTAGGAGGCTTAGATTCAAATCCATGCGAAACGAATGGTTTAGCTTCAAATACTTGCGAATATAAGTGATATAGCTTCAAATCCATGCGAAACAAATGACTTAGCTTCAAATTCATGCAAAACACATGGTTTAGCTTAATATTCATGGGAAGCAGATGGTTTAGATTCAGATACTTGTGATAAACATGATTTAGCTTCAACTGCATACGAAACAAACGAGTTAGATTCAAATCCAAGCGAAACACATGATTTAGCTTCAAAATCAAGCGAAGTAGAAGGCTTAGCTTCAAATCCAAGCGAAACACTTGATTTAGATTCAAAATCAAGCGAAGTAGAATGCTTAGCTTCAAATCCATGCGAAACGCATGATTTAGCTTCAAATACTTTTTTTATACACGATTTGGAGTCACCTGTATGAAACATCAAACAAGTTAGCTTCAAATGCAAGCGAAACACATGATTTAGCTTCAAATCAATGCGAAGTAGAAGGCTTAGCTTCAAATCCATGCGAAACACAAGATTTAGCTTGAAATCAATGCGAACTAGAAGGCTTAGCATCAAATCCATGCGAATCAAATGGTTTAGCTTCAAATACTTGTGATATACATGATTTTGCTTCAACTGCATGCGAAACAATCGAGTTATCTTGAAATCCAGGCGGAACACGTGATTTAGCTACAAATCAATGCGAAGTCGATGGCTTAACTTCAAATCCATGCGAAACAAATGGTTTAGCTTCAAATATTTGTGATAAACATGATTTAGCTTCAAATGCAGGCGAGACAAACGAATTAGCTTTAAATCCATGCGAAACAAACGAGTTAGCTTTAAATCCATGAGAAACCCATGATTTAGCTTAAAATCAATACGAGGTAGAAGGGTTACATTCGAATCCATGCGAAACAAATGGTTTAGCTTCAAATACTTGTGATATACACGATTTAGGTTCAACTGCATGCGAAACAAACGTGTCACCATTAAGTCCATACGAAACACATGATTTAGCTTCAAATCGAAGCGAAATACATGATTAAGCTTCCAATCAATGCGAAGTAGAAGGCTTAGCTTCAAATCCATGCGAATCAAATGGTTTAGCTTCTAATACTTGTGATATACATGATTTTGCTTCAACTGCGTGCGAAACAAGCGAGTTAGCTTCAAATCCATGCGAAACAAATGAGTTAGCTTCAAATCCATGAGAAACACATGATTCAGCATCAAATCATTGCGAAATAGAAGACTGATTTTCGAATCCATGCGAAACAAATGGTTTAGCTTCAAATACTTGTGATATACATGATTTAGCTTCAACTGCATGTGAAACAATCGTGTTATGTTTAAATCCATGTGAAACACATGATTTAGCGTCAAATCAATGCGAAGTAGAAGGCTTAGCTCCAAATCCATGGGAATCAAATGGATTAGCTTCAAATACTTGTGATATACATGATTTAGAATCAACTGCATGCGAAACAAACGAGTTATCTTTAAATCCATGTGAAACACATGATTTAACTTAAAATCAATACGAAGTAGAAGGTTTATCTTCGAATCCATGCAAACAAATGGATTAGCTTCAAATATTAGCGATATACATGGTTTAGCTTCGAATGCAGGCGAAACAAACGAGTTAGCTTCAAATCAATGCGAAACAAACGAAATAGTTTCAATTTCATGCGAAACGCATGATTTAGCTTCGAATCAGTGCGAAATAGGAGGCTTAGCTTCAAATCCATGCGAATCAAATGGATTATCTTCAAATACTTGTGATATTCATGAATTAGTTTCAACTGCATGCGAAACAAACGTGTGAGCTTTAAATCCTTGCGAAACTCACGATTTAGCTCCAAATCAAAGCGAAGTAGAAGGCTTAGAATCAAATCCATGCGACACAAATGATTTAGCTTCAAATACTTGCGATATAAGTGATATAGCTTCAAATGCAGGAGAAACAAAGGAGAGAGCTTCAAATCCAATCGTAAGACATGATTTAGCTTCAAATCAATGCGAAGGAGAAGGCTTAGCTTCAAATCCATGCGAAACAAATGGTTTAGCTTCAAATACTTGTGAGATACATGATTGAGCTTCAACTGCATGCGAAACAAACGAGTTAGCTTCATATCCAAGCGAAACACATGATTTAGCTTCAAATCAATGCGAAGTAGTAGGCTTAGCTCCAAATCCATGGGAATCAAATGGTTTAGCTTCAAATAGTTGTGGTATACATAATTTAGCTTCATCTGCATGCGAAACAAACGAGTTAGCTTAAAATCCATCAGAAACCCATGATTTAGCTTAAAATCACTACGAAATAGAACTCTGATTTTCGAATCCATGTAAAACAAATGGTTTAGCTTCAAATACTTGTGATATACATGATTTAGCTTCAACTGCATGCGAAATAAAGGAGTTGAAGGACATGATTTAGCTCCAATTCAATGCGAAGTAGAAGGCTTACTTTCGAATCCATGCGAAACAAATGGTTTAGCTTCAAATATTTGTGATATACATGATTTAGCTTCAAATGCAGGCGAAACAAACGAGTTAGCTTTAAATCCATGCGATAGAAACGTGTTAGCTTCAAATCCATGAGAAACACATGACTTAGCTTCAAATCAATGCGAAGTAGACGGCTTAGCTTCGAAAACATGAGATACAAATGGCTTAGCCCTCAAATAATTGTGATATACATGATGTTGCTTCAACTGCACTCGAAACAAACGCTTTAGCAAGAAATCCAAGCGAAACACATTACTTAGTTTCAAATCAGTTCGAAGTGGAAGGCTTAGCTTGAAATACATTAGAAACAAATGGTTTAGCTACAAATACTTTCGATATAAGTGATATAGCTTCAAATGCAGGCGAAACAAACGAATCAGCTTCAAATCCCAGCGTAACACATAATTTAACTTCAAATCAATGCGTAGTAGAAGAATTAGGTTCAAATCCAGGCGAAGCAAAGGGTTTAGCTTCAAATACTTGTTTTATATATGATTCAGCTTCAACTGCATGCGAAACAAGCGATTTAGCTGCAAATCCAAGCCAAACACATGATTTTCTTCAAATCAATGCGAACTAGGAGGCTTAGCTTCAAATCCAAGCGATAATCATGATTTAGCTCCAAATTAATGCGAAGTAGAAGGCTTATTTTCAAATCGATGCGAAACGAATGATTTAGCTTCAAATACTTGCGAACATAAGTGATATATCTTCAACTGCATGCGACACAAACGAGTTTGCTTCATATCCAAACGAAACACTTTATATAGCTTCAAATCAATGCGAAGTAAAAGGCTTAGCATCAAATCCATGCGAATCAAATGGTTTAGCTTCAAATACTTGAGATATACATGATTGAGCTTCAACTGCATGCGAAACAAACGAGTTAGCTTCAAATCCAAGCGAAACACATGATTTAGCTTCAAATCAATGCGAAGTAGTAGGCTTAGCTCCAAATCCATGGGAATCAAATGGTTTAGCTTCAAATAGTTGTGGTATACATAATTTAGCTTCATCTGCATGCGAAACAAACGAGTTAGCTTTAAATCCATCAGAAACCCATGATTTAGCTTAAAATCACTACGAGGTAGAAGGGTTACCTTCGAATCCATACGAAACAAATGGTTTAGCTTCAAATACTTGTGATATACTAGATTTAGCTTCTTCAGCATGCGAAACAAACGAGTGAGCTTTAAATCTATGCGATAGAAACGAGTTAGCTTCAAATCCATGCGAAACACATGATTTAGCTCCAATTCAATGCGAAGTAGAAGGCTTACTTTCGAATCCATGCGAAACAAATGGTTTAGCTTCAAATATTTGTGATATACATGATTTAGCTTCAAATGCAGGCGAAACAAACGAGTTAGCTTCGAATACTTGCGAAACACACGATTTAGCTTCAAATCAATGCGAAGTAGAAGGCTTTGATTCAAACCCATGCAAAACAAATTGTTCAGCTTCAAATACTTGTGACATACATGATTGAGCTTCAACTGTATGTGAAACAAACGTGTTAACTAAAAATCCAAGCGAAACTCATGATTTAGCTTCACATCAATGCGAAGTAGAAGGGTTAGCATCAAATCCAAGTGAATCATATCATTTAGATTCAAATCAATGCGAAGTAGAAGGCTTAGCTTCAAATTCACGCGAAACGAATGATTGACCGTCAAATACTTGCGAATATAAGTGATATAGCTTCAAATGCAGGCGAATCAGACGAGTTAGCTTCGAATACATGCGAAACACAAGATTTAGCATCAAATGAATGCGAAGTAGAAGGCTTAGCTTCAAATCCATGCGAAACAAATGGTTCAGCTTCAAATAATTGTGATATACATGATTTAACTTCAACTGCAGGCGAAACAAACGAGTTGGCTACAAATCCAAGCGAATGCATGATTTAGCTTCAAATCAATACGAAGTAGGAGGCTTTGCTTCAAATCCATGCGACACAAATGATTTAGCTTCAAATACTTGCGATATAAGTGATATAGCTTCAAATGCATGCGAAACAAACGAGTCAGCTTCAATTCATGTGAACCACATCATTTAGTGTCAAATTCATGCGAATCAAATGGTTTTGCTTCCAATACATGTGATAAACATGATTCAGCTTCAACTGCATGCGAAACAATGAGTTAGCTTCAAATCCAAGAGAACACATGATTTAGTTTCAAATCAAAGGAAGTAGAAGGCTTAGCTTCAAATTCATGCGAAACGAATGATTGACCGTCAAATACTTGCGAATATAAGTGATATAGCTTCAAATGCAGGCGAAACAAACGAGTTAGCTTCGAATACATGCGAAACACACGATTTAGCTTAAAATCAATGCGAAGAAGAAGCTTCAAATACATGTGATATACATTATTTAGATTCAACTGCATCAGAAACAAACGAGTTAGTTTCAAATCCATGCGAAACATATGATTTAGATTCAAAACAATGCGAACTAGAAGCCTTAGCTTCAAATCCATGCGAAACGAATGATTGAACTTCAAATACTTGCGAATGTAAGTGATATAGCTTCGAATTCAAGCAAAACAAACGAGTTATATTCAAATTCATGCGAAACACATGATTTAGCTTCAACTGCATGCGAAATAAAGGAGTTGGCTTCAAATCCATGCGAAACACATGATTTAGCTCCAATTCAATGCGAAGTAGAAGGCTTACTTTCGAATCCATGCGAAACAAATGGTTTAGCTTCAAATATTTGTGATATACATGATTTAGCTTCAAATGCAGGCGAGACAAAGGAGTTAGCTTTAAATCCATGCGATAGAAACGAGTTAGCTTCAAATCCATGAAAAACAAATGATTTAGCTTCAAATCAATGCGAAGTAGAAGGCTTAGCTTCAAATCCATGCGACACAAATGATTTAGCTTCAAATACTTGCGATATAAGTGATATAGCTTCAAATGCATGCGAAACAAACGAGTCAGCTTCAATTCATGTGAACCACATCATTTAGTTTCAAATTCATGCGAATCAAATGGTTTTGCTTCCAATACATGTGATAAACATGATTCAGCTTCAACTGCATGCGAAACAATGAGTTAGCTTCAAATCCAATAGAACACATGATTTAGTTTCAAATCAAAGCGAAGTAGAAGGTTTAGCTTCAAATTCATGCGAAACGAATGATTGACCGTCAAATACTTGCGAATATAAGTGATATAGCTTCAAATGCAGGCGAAACAAACGAGTTAGCTTCGAATACATGCAAAACATACGATTTAGCTTAAAATCAATGCGAAGAAGAAGCTTCAAATACATGTGATATACATTATTTAGATTCAACTGCATCAGAAACAAACGAGTTAGTTTCAAATCCATGTGAAACATATGATTTAGCTTCAAATCAATGCGAACTAGAAGCCTTAGCTTCAAATCCATGCGAAACGAATGATTGAACTTCAAATACTTGCGAATATAAGTGATATAGCTTCGAATTCAAGCAAAACAAACGAGTTATATTCAAATTCATGCGAAACACATGATTTAGCTTCAAGTCAATGCGAAGTAGAAGCCTTAGCTTCAAATCCATGCGAAACGAATGGTTTAGCTTCAAATAATTGTGATATACGTGATTTAGCTTCAACTGCCTGAGAAACAAACGAGCAGATTTCAAATCCAAGCGAAACACATGATTTAGCTACAAATCAATGCGAAGTTGAAGGCTTATCTTCAAATCCATGCGAAGCGAATGGTTTAGCTTCAAATACTTGCGATATAAGTGATATAGCTTCAAATGCAGGAGAAACAAAGGAGAGAGCTTCAAATCCAAGCGTAAGACATGATTTAGCTTCAAATCAATGCGAAGGAGAAGGCTTAGCTTCAAATCCATGCGACACAAATGATTTAGCTTCAAATACTTGCGATATAAGTGATATAGCTTCAAATGCATGCGAAACAAACGAGTCGGCTTCAATTCATGTGAACCACATCATTTAGTTTCAAATTCATGCGAATCAAATGGTTTTGCTTCCAATACATGTGATAAACATGATTCAGCTTCAACTGCATGCGAAACAATGAGTTAGCTTCAAATCCAAGAGAACACATGATTTAGTTTCAAATCAAAGCGAAGTAGAAGGCTTAGCTTCAAATTCATGCGAAACGAATGATTGACCGTCAAATACTTGCGAATATAAGTGATATAGCTTCAAATGCAGGCGAAACAAACGAGTTAGCTTCGAATACATGCGAAACACACGATTTAGCTTAAAATCAATGCGAAGAAGAAGCTTCAAATACATGTGATATACATTATTTAGATTCAACTGCATCAGAAACAAACGAGAAAGTTTCAAATCCATGTGAAACATATGATTTAGCTTCAAATCAATGCGAACTAGAAGCCTTAGCTTCAAATCCATGCGAAACGAATGATTGAACTTCAAATACTTGCGAATATAAGTGATATAGCTTCGAATTCAAGCAAAACAAACGAGTTATATTCAAATTCATGCGAAACACATGATTTAGCTTCAAGTCAATGCGAAGTAGAAGCCTTAGCTTCAAATCCATGCGAAACGAATGGTTTAGCTTCAAATAATTGTGATATACGTGATTTAGCTTCAACTGCCTGAGAAACAAACGAGCAGATTTCAAATCCAAGCGAAACACATGATTTAGCTACAAATCAATGCGAAGTTGAAGGCTTATCATCAAATCCATGCGAAGCGAATGGTTTAACTTCAAATACTTGTGATATACATGGTTTAGCTTAATATTCATGGGAAGCAGATGGTTTAGATTCAGATACTTGTGATAAACATGATTTAGCTTCAACTGCATACAAAACAAACGAGTTAGATTCAAATCCAAGCGAAACACATGATTTAGCTTCAAAATCAAGCGAAGTAGAAGGCTTAGCTTCAAATCCAAGCGAAACACGTGATTTAGCTTGAAATCAATGCGAACTAGAAGGCTTAGCTTCAAATCTATGCGAAACAAATAGTTTAGCTTGAAATACTTTTTTTATACACGATTTGGCGTCACATGTATGAAACATCAAACAAGTTAGCTTCAAATCCAAGCGAAACACATGATTTAGCTTCAAATCATTGCGAAGTAGAAGGCTTAGCTTCAAATCCATGCGAAACACAAGATTTAGCTTGAAATCAATGCGAACTAGAAGGCTTAGCTTCAAATCTATGCGAAACAAATGGTTTAGCTTGAAATACTTGTGATATACATGATTTAGCTTCAACTGCATTCGAAACAAACGAGTTAGCTTCAAATCTATGCGAAACACATGATTTAGCTTCAAATTCATTCCAAACACATGGTTTAGCTTAATACTCATGCGAAACACATGGCTTAACTTAATATTCATGCGAAACAAATTGTTCAGCTTCAAATACTTGTGATATACATGATTGAGCTTCAACTGCATGTGAAACAAACGTGTTACCTTCAAATCCAAGCGAAACATATGATTTAGCTTCAAATCAATGCGAAGTAGAAGGCTTAGCTTCAAATCCATGCGAAACGAATGACTGAACTTCAAATACATGCGATTATACGTGATATAACTTCGAATGCAGGCGAAACAACCGAGTTAGTTTCAAATCCATACCAAACACATGATTTAGCTTCAAATCAATGCGAAGTAGAAGGGTTAGCATCAAATCCAAGTGAATCATATGATTTAGATTCAAATCAATGCGAAGTAGAAGGCTTAGTTCCAAATTCACGCAAAACGAATGATTGACCGTCAAATACTTGCGAATATAAGTGATATAGCTTCAAATGCAGGCGATACAAACGAGTTAGCTTCGAATACTTGCGAAACACACGATTTAGCTTCAAATCAATGCGAAGTAGAAGGCTTTGATTCAAACCCATGCAAAACAAATTGTTCAGCTTCAAATACTTGTGACATACATGATTGAGCTTCAACTGTATGTGAAACAAACGTGTTAACTAAAAATCCAAGCGAAACTCATGATTTAGCTTCACCTCAATGCGAAGTAGAAGGGTTAGCATCAAATCCAAGTGAATCATATCATTTAGATTCAAATCAATGCGAAGTAGATGGCTTAGCTTCAAATTCACGCGAAACGAAAGATTGACCGTCAAATACTTGCGAATATAAGTGATATAGCTTCAAATGCAGGCGAATCGGACGAGTTAGCTTCGAATACATGCGAAACACAAGATTTAGCTACAAATCAATGCGAAGTAGAAGGCTTAGCTTTAAATCAATGCAAAACAAATGGTTTAGCTTCAAATACTTGTGATATACATGATTTAGCTTCAACTGCATGCGAAATAAAGGAGTTGGCTTCAAATCCATGCGAAACACATGATTTAGCTCCAATTCAATGCGAAGTAGGAGGCTTACTTTCGAATCCATGCGAAACAAATGGTTTAGCTTCAAATATTTGTGATATACATGATTTAACTTCAAATGCAGGCGAAACAAACGAGTTAGCTTTAAATCCATGCGATAGAAACGTGTTAGCTTCAAATCCATGAGAAACACATGACTTAGCTTCAAATCAATGCGAAGTAGACGGCTTAGCTTCGTAAACATGAGATACAAATGGCTTAGCCCTCAAATAATTGTGATATACATGATGTTGCTTCAACTGCACTCGAAACAAACGCTTTAGCAAGAAATCCAAGCGAAACACATTACTTAGTTTCAAATCAGTTCGAAGTGGAAGGCTTAGCTTGAAATACATTAGAAACAAATGGTTTAGCTACAAATACTTTCGATATAAGTGATATAGCTTCAAATGCAGGCGAAACAAACGAATGAGCTTCAAATCCCAGCGTAACATATAATTTAACTTCAAATCAATGCGTAGTAGAAGAATTAGGTTCAAATCCAGGCGAAGCAAAGGGTTTAGCTTCAATTACTTGTTTTATATATGATTCAGCTTCAACTGCATGCGAAACAAGCGAGTTATCTTGAAATCCAGGCGGAAAATATGATTTAGCTACAAATGAATGCGAAGTCAAAGGCTTAACTTCAAATCCATGGGAAACAAATGGTTTAGCTTCAAATACTTGTGATATACATGATTTAGCTTCAACTGCATGCGAAACAATCGTGTTATGTTTAAATCCATGTGAAACACATGATTTAGCGTCAAATCAATGCGAAGTAGAAGGCATAGCTCCAAATCCATGGGTATCAAACGGATTAGCTTCAAATACTTGTGATATACATGATTTAGAATCAACTGCATGCGAAACAAACGAGTTATCTTTAAATCCATGTGAAACACATGATTTAACTTAAAATCAATGCGAAGAAGAAGCTTCAAATACATGTGATATACATTATTTAGATTCAACTGCATCAGAAACAAACGTGTTAGTTTCAAATCCATGCGAAACATATGATTTAGCTTCAAATCAATGCGAACTAGAAGCCTTAGCTTCAAATCCATGCGAAACGAATGATTGAACTTCAAATACTTGCGAATATAAGTGATATAGCTTCGAATTCAAGCAAAACAAACGAGTTATATTCAAATTCATGCGAAACACATGATTTAGCTTCAAGTCAATGCGAAGTAGAAGCCTTAGCTTCAAATCCATGCGAAACGAATGGTTTAGCTTCAAATCCATGCGAAACAAATGGTTCAGCTTCAAATAATTGTGATATACATGATTTAACTTCAACTGCAGGCGAAACAAACGAGTTGGCTACAAATCCAAGCGAATGCATGATTTAGCTTCAAATCAATTCGAAGTAGGAGGCTTAGCTTCAAATCCATGCGACACAAATGATTTAGCTTCAAATACTTGCGATATAAGTGATATAGCTTCAAATGCATGCGAAACAAACGAGTCAGCTTCAATTCATGTGAACCACATCATTTAGTTTCAAATTCATGCGAATCAAATGGTTTTGCTTCCAATACATGTGATAAACATGATTCAGCTTCAACTGCATGCGAAACAAACGAGTTGGCTTCTAATCCAAGCGAATACATGATTTAGCTTCAAATCAATACGAAGTAGGAGGCTTAGCTTCAAATTCATGCGAAACGAATGATTGACCGTCAAATACTTGCGAATATAAGTGATATAGCTTCAAATGCAGGCGAAACAAACAAGTTATCTTTAAATCCATGCGAAACACATGATTTAACTTAAAATCAATACGAAGTAGAAGGTTCATCTTCGAATCCATGCAAACAAATGGATTAGCTTCAAATATTAGCGATATACATGATTTAGCTTCAAATGCAGGCGAAACAAACGAGTTAGCTTCAAATCAATGCGAAACAAACGAGATAGTTTCAATTTCATGCGAAACGCATGATTTAGCTTCGAATCAGTGCGAAATAGGAGGCTTAGCTTCAAATCCATGCGAATCAAATGGATTATCTTCAAATACTTGTGATATTCATGATTTAGCTTCAACTGCATGCGAAACAAACGAGTTAGCTTCAAATCCAAGCGAAACACATGATTTAGCTTCAAATCAATGCGAAGTAGTAGGCTTAGCTCCAAATCCATGGGAATCAAATGGTTTAGCTTCAAATAGTTGTGGTATACATAATTTAGCTTCATCTGCATACGAAACAAACGAGTTAGCTTTAAATCCATCAGAAACCCATGATTTAGCTTAAAATCACTACGAGGTAGAGGGGTTACCTTCGAATCCATACGAAACAAATGGTTTAGCTTCAAATACTTGTGATATACTAGATTTAGCTTCTTCAGCATGCGAAACAAACGAGTGAGCTTTAAATCCATGCGATAGAAACGAGTTAGCTTCAAATCCATGAGAAACACATGCTTTGGCTTCAAATCAATGCGAAATAGAACTCTGATTTTCGAATCCATGTAAAACAAATGGTTTAGCTTCAAATACTTGTGATATACATGATTTAGCTTCAACTGCATGCGAAATAAAGGAGTTGGCTTCAAATCCATGCGAAACACATGACTTAGCTCCAATTCAATGCGAAGTAGAAGGCTTACTTTCGAATCCATACGAAACAAATGGTTTAGCCTCAAATATTTGTGATATACATGATTTAGCTTCAACTGCATGCGAAACAATCGTGTTATGTTTAAATCCATGTGAAACACATGATTTAGCACCAAATCAATGCGAAGTAGAAGGCTTAGCTCCAAATCCATGGGAATCAAATGGATTAGCTTCAAATCCATGCGAAACACATGATTTAGCTTAAAATCACTACGAGGTAGAAGGGTTACCTTCGAATCCATACGAAACAAATGGTTTAGCTTCAAATACTTGTGATATACATGATTTAGCTCAACTAAATCGAAACAAACGAATTAGCTTCAATTTCTAACGAAACACATGATTTAGTTTCAAATCAATGCGAAGTAGAAGGCTTATCTTCAAAAACATGCGAAAGAAAAGGTATAGCTTCAAATACTTGTGATTTACATGATTTAGCTTCAACTGCATCGAAACAAACAAATTAGCTTCAAATCCAAGCGAAACACATGATTTAGTGTCAAATCAATGCGAAGTAGAAGGATTATCTTCAAATCCGTGCGAAACAAATGGTATCGCTTCAACTACTTGTGATATACATGATTTAGCTTCAACTGCATGCGAAACAAACGAGTTAGCATCAAATCCATGCGTAACACATGATTTAGCTTCAAATCAATACGAAGTAGAAGGCTTAGGTTCAAATCCATGTTAATCAAATGGTTTAGCTTCAAATACATGTGATATACATGATTTAGCTTCAACTGCATGCGAAACAATCGAGTTAGCTTCAAATCCAAGCGGAAGACATGATTTAGCTTCAAATTCTTGCGAATCACATGATTTAGCTTCAAATTCTTGCGAATCACATGATTTAGCTTCAAATCCTTGCGCAACAAATGGTTTAGCTTCAAATACTTGTGATATAGATGATTTAGCTTCAACTGCACGCGAAACAAACGCGTTAGCTTCAAATCCAAGAGAAACACATGATTTAGCTTCAAATAAATGCGAAGTAGAAAGCTAAGCTTTAATTCCATGCGAATCAAATGCTTTAGCTTCAAATACTTGTGTTATACATGATTTAGCTTCAACTGCATGCGAAACAAACGAGTTATCTTGAAATCCAAGCGAAGCACATGATTTAGCTTCAAATCAATGCGAAGTTGAAGGCTTAGCTTCGAATACATGCGAAGGGAATGATTAAGTTTCAAATACTTGCGAATAGAAGTGTTATAGCTACAAATGCAGGCGAAACAAACGAGTTAGCTACACATCCATGCGAATCACTTGATTTATCTTCAAATTCATGCGAAACACATGGTTTAGCTTAATATTCATGCGAAACAGATTGTTTAAATTCAGATACTTGTGATAAACATGATTCAGCTTCAACTGCATGCGAAACAATCGAGTTAGTTTCAAATCCATGCGAAACACATGCTTTAGCTTCAAAGCAATGCGAAGTGGAAGGCTTAGCTCCAAATCCATGCGGATCAAATGGTTTAGCTTCAAATACTTGTGATATACATGATTTAGCTTCAACTGCATGCGAAAAAAACGAGTTAGCTTCAAATACAAGCAAAACACATGATTTAGATTCAAATTCATGCGAAGTAGAAGGCTTAGCTTCAAATCCATGCGAATCGAATGGTTTAGCTTCAGATACTTGTGATAAACATGATTCAGCTTCAACTGCATGCGAAACAATCGAGTTAGCTTCAAATCCAAGCGGAACACATGATTTAGCTTCAAATTCTTGCGAATCACATGGTTTAGCTTCAAATCCTTGCGAAACAAACAGTTTAGCTTCAAATGCTTGTGATATATATGATTTAGCTTCAACTGCACGAGAAACAAACGAGTTAGCTTCAAATCCAAGAGAAACACATGATTTAGCTTCAAATCAATGCGAAGTAGAAGGCTTAGCTTTAAATCCATGCGAATCAAATGCTTTAGCTTCAAAATACTAGTGTTATACATGATTTAGCTTCAACTGCATAGAAACAAACGAGTTAGTTTCAAATCCAAGCGAAACACATGATTTTGTTTCAAATCATTGCGAAGTAGAAGGCTTAGTTTCAAATTCATGCGAAACACATGATTTAGCTTCAAATCAATGCGAAGTAGAAGGCTTAGCTTCAAATTCATGCGAAACAAATGGTTTAGCTTCAAATACTTGTGAGATACATGATTGAGCTTCAACTGCATGCGATACAAACGAGTTAGCTTCAAATCCAAGCGAAACACATGATTTAGCTTCAAACCAATGCGAAGTAGTAGGCTTAGCTCCAAATCCATGGGAATCAAATGGTTTAGCTTCAAATAGTTGTGGTATACATAATTTAGCTTCATCTGCATGCGAAACAAACGAGTTAGCTTTAAATCCATCAGAAACCCATGATTTAGCTTAAAATCACTACGAGGTAGAGGGGTTACCTTCGAATCCATACGAAACAAATGGTTTAGATTCAAATACTTGTGATATACATGATTTAGCTTCAATTGCATGCGAAACAAACGAGTTAGCTTCAAATCCATGCGAAACAAATGAGTTAGCTTCAAATCCATGAGAAACACATGATTTAGCTCCAATTCAATGCGAAGTAGAAGGCTTACTTTCGAATCCATGCGAAACAAATGGTTTAGTTTCAAATATTTGTGATATACATGATTTAGCTTCAAATGCAGGCGAAACAAACGAGTTAGCTTTAAATCCATGCGATAGAAACGTGTTAGCTTCAAATCCATGAGAAACACATGACTTAGCTTCAAATCAATGCGAAGTAGACGGCTTAGCTTCGAAAACATGAGATACAAATGGCTTAGCCCTCAAATAATTGTGATATACATGATGTTGCTTCAACTGCACTCGAAACAAACGCTTTAGCAAGAAATCCAAGCGAAACACATTACTTAGTTTCAAAGCAGTTCGAAGTGGAAGGCTTAGCTTGAAATACATTAGAAACAAATGGTTTAGCTACAAATACTTTCGATATAAGTGATATAGCTTCAAATGCAGGCGAAACAAACGAATGAGCTTCAAATCCCAGCGTAACACATAATTTAACTTCAGATCAATGCGTAGTAGAAGAATTAGGTTCAAATCCAGGCGAAGCAAAGGGTTTAGCTTCAATTACTTGTTTTATATATGATTCAGCTTCAACTGCATGCGAAACAAGCGAGTTATCTTGAAATCCAGGCGGAACATATGATTTAGCTACAAATGAATGCGAAGTCGAAGGCTTACTTTCGAATCCATGCGAAACAAATGGTTTAGCTTCAAATATTTGTGATATACATGATTTAGCTTCAAATGCAGGCGAGACAAAGGAGTTAGCTTTAAATCCATGCGATAGAAACGAGTTAGCTTCAAATCCATGAAAAACAAATGATTTAGCTTCAAATCAATGCGAAGTAGAAGGCTTAGCTTCAAATCCATGCGACACAAATGATTTAGCTTCAAATACTTGCGATATAAGTGATATAGCTTCAAATGCATGCGAAACAAACGAGTCAGCTTCAATTCATGTGAACCACATCATTTAGTTTCAAATTCATGCGAATCAAATGGTTTTGCTTCCAATACATGTGATAAACATGATTCAGCTTCAACTGCATGCGAAACAATGAGTTAGCTTCAAATCCAATAGAACACATGATTTAGTTTCAAATCAAAGCGAAGTAGAAGGTTTAGCTTCAAATTCATGCGAAACGAATGATTGACCGTCAAATACTTGCGAATATAAGTGATATAGCTTCAAATGCAGGCGAAACAAACGAGTTAGCTTCGAATACATGCAAAACATACGATTTAGCTTAAAATCAATGCGAAGAAGAAGCTTCAAATACATGTGATATACATTATTTAGATTCAACTGCATCAGAAACAAACGAGTTAGTTTCAAATCCATGTGAAACATATGATTTAGCTTCAAATCAATGCGAACTAGAAGCCTTAGCTTCAAATCCATGCGAAACGAATGATTGAACTTCAAATACTTGCGAATATAAGTGATATAGCTTCGAATTCAAGCAAAACAAACGAGTTATATTCAAATTCATGCGAAACACATGATTTAGCTTCAAGTCAATGCGAAGTAGAAGCCTTAGCTTCAAATCCATGCGAAACGAATGGTTTAGCTTCAAATAATTGTGATATACGTGATTTAGCTTCAACTGCCTGAGAAACAAACGAGCAGATTTCAAATCCAAGCGAAACACATGATTTAGCTACAAATCAATGCGAAGTTGAAGGCTTATCTTCAAATCCATGCGAAGCGAATGGTTTAGCTTCAAATACTTGCGATATAAGTGATATAGCTTCAAATGCAGGAGAAACAAAGGAGAGAGCTTCAAATCCAAGCGTAAGACATGATTTAGCTTCAAATCAATGCGAAGGAGAAGGCTTAGCTTCAAATCCATGCGACACAAATGATTTAGCTTCAAATACTTGCGATATAAGTGATATAGCTTCAAATGCATGCGAAACAAACGAGTCGGCTTCAATTCATGTGAACCACATCATTTAGTTTCAAATTCATGCGAATCAAATGGTTTTGCTTCCAATACATGTGATAAACATGATTCAGCTTCAACTGCATGCGAAACAATGAGTTAGCTTCAAATCCAAGAGAACACATGATTTAGTTTCAAATCAAAGCGAAGTAGAAGGCTTAGCTTCAAATTCATGCGAAACGAATGATTGACCGTCAAATACTTGCGAATATAAGTGATATAGCTTCAAATGCAGGCGAAACAAACGAGTTAGCTTCGAATACATGCGAAACACACGATTTAGCTTAAAATCAATGCGAAGAAGAAGCTTCAAATACATGTGATATACATTATTTAGATTCAACTGCATCAGAAACAAACGAGAAAGTTTCAAATCCATGTGAAACATATGATTTAGCTTCAAATCAATGCGAACTAGAAGCCTTAGCTTCAAATCCATGCGAAACGAATGATTGAACTTCAAATACTTGCGAATATAAGTGATATAGCTTCGAATTCAAGCAAAACAAACGAGTTATATTCAAATTCATGCGAAACACATGATTTAGCTTCAAGTCAATGCGAAGTAGAAGCCTTAGCTTCAAATCCATGCGAAACGAATGGTTTAGCTTCAAATAATTGTGATATACGTGATTTAGCTTCAACTGCCTGAGAAACAAACGAGCAGATTTCAAATCCAAGCGAAACACATGATTTAGCTACAAATCAATGCGAAGTTGAAGGCTTATCATCAAATCCATGCGAAGCGAATGGTTTAACTTCAAATACTTGTGATATACATGGTTTAGCTTAATATTCATGGGAAGCAGATGGTTTAGATTCAGATACTTGTGATAAACATGATTTAGCTTCAACTGCATACAAAACAAACGAGTTAGATTCAAATCCAAGCGAAACACATGATTTAGCTTCAAAATCAAGCGAAGTAGAAGGCTTAGCTTCAAATCCAAGCGAAACACGTGATTTAGCTTGAAATCAAAGCGAACTAGAAGGCTTAGCTTCAAATCTATGCGAAACAAATAGTTTAGCTTGAAATACTTTTTTTATACACGATTTGGCGTCACATGTATGAAACATCAAACAAGTTAGCTTCAAATCCAAGCGAAACACATGATTTAGCTTCAAATCATTGCGAAGTAGAAGGCTTAGCTTCAAATCCATGCGAAACACAAGATTTAGCTTGAAATCAATGCGAACTAGAAGGCTTAGCTTCAAATCTATGCGAAACAAATGGTTTAGCTTGAAATACTTGTGATATACATGATTTAGCTTCAACTGCATTCGAAACAAACGAGTTAGCTTCAAATCTATGCGAAACACATGATTTAGCTTCAAATTCATTCCAAACACATGGTTTAGCTTAATACTCATGCGAAACACATGGCTTAACTTAATATTCATGCGAAACAAATTGTTCAGCTTCAAATACTTGTGATATACATGATTGAGCTTCAACTGCATGTGAAACAAACGTGTTACCTTCAAATCCAAGCGAAACATATGATTTAGCTTCAAATCAATGCGAAGTAGAAGGCTTAGCTTCAAATCCATGCGAAACGAATGACTGAACTTCAAATACATGCGATTATACGTGATATAACTTCGAATGCAGGCGAAACAACCGAGTTAGTTTCAAATCCATACCAAACACATGATTTAGCTTCAAATCAATGCGAAGTAGAAGGGTTAGCATCAAATCCAAGTGAATCATATGATTTAGATTCAAATCAATGCGAAGTAGAAGGCTTAGTTCCAAATTCACGCAAAACGAATGATTGACCGTCAAATACTTGCGAATATAAGTGATATAGCTTCAAATGCAGGCGATACAAACGAGTTAGCTTCGAATACTTGCGAAACACACGATTTAGCTTCAAATCAATGCGAAGTAGAAGGCTTTGATTCAAACCCATGCAAAACAAATTGTTCAGCTTCAAATACTTGTGACATACATGATTGAGCTTCAACTGTATGTGAAACAAACGTGTTAACTAAAAATCCAAGCGAAACTCATGATTTAGCTTCACCTCAATGCGAAGTAGAAGGGTTAGCATCAAATCCAAGTGAATCATATCATTTAGATTCAAATCAATGCGAAGTAGATGGCTTAGCTTCAAATTCACGCGAAACGAAAGATTGACCGTCAAATACTTGCGAATATAAGTGATATAGCTTCAAATGCAGGCGAATCAGACGAGTTAGCTTCGAATACATGCGAAACACAAGATTTAGCTACAAATCAATGCGAAGTAGAAGGCTTAGCTTTAAATCAATGCAAAACAAATGGTTTAGCTTCAAATACTTGTGATATACATGATTTAGCTTCAACTGCATGCGAAATAAAGGAGTTGGCTTCAAATCCATGCGAAACACATGATTTAGCTCCAATTCAATGCGAAGTAGGAGGCTTACTTTCGAATCCATGCGAAACAAATGGTTTAGCTTCAAATATTTGTGATATACATGATTTAACTTCAAATGCAGGCGAAACAAACGAGTTAGCTTTAAATCCATGCGATAGAAACGTGTTAGCTTCAAATCCATGAGAAACACATGACTTAGCTTCAAATCAATGCGAAGTAGACGGCTTAGCTTCGAAAACATGAGATACAAATGGCTTAGCCCTCAAATAATTGTGATATACATGATGTTGCTTCAACTGCACTCGAAACAAACGCTTTAGCAAGAAATCCAAGCGAAACACATTACTTAGTTTCAAATCAGTTCGAAGTGGAAGGCTTAGCTTGAAATACATTAGAAACAAATGGTTTAGCTACAAATACTTTCGATATAAGTGATATAGCTTCAAATGCAGGCGAAACAAACGAATGAGCTTCAAATCCCAGCGTAACATATAATTTAACTTCAAATCAATGCGTAGTAGAAGAATTAGGTTCAAATCCAGGCGAAGCAAAGGGTTTAGCTTCAATTACTTGTTTTATATATGATTCAGCTTCAACTGCATGCGAAACAAGCGAGTTATCTTGAAATCCAGGCGGAAAATATGATTTAGCTACAAATGAATGCGAAGTCAAAGGCTTAACTTCAAATCCATGGGAAACAAATGGTTTAGCTTCAAATACTTGTGATATACATGATTTAGCTTCAACTGCATGCGAAACAATCGTGTTATGTTTAAATCCATGTGAAACACATGATTTAGCGTCAAATCAATGCGAAGTAGAAGGCATAGCTCCAAATCCATGGGTATCAAACGGATTAGCTTCAAATACTTGTGATATACATGATTTAGAATCAACTGCATGCGAAACAAACGAGTTATCTTTAAATCCATGTGAAACACATGATTTAACTTAAAATCAATGCGAAGAAGAAGCTTCAAATACATGTGATATACATTATTTAGATTCAACTGCATCAGAAACAAACGTGTTAGTTTCAAATCCATGCGAAACATATGATTTAGCTTCAAATCAATGCGAACTAGAAGCCTTAGCTTCAAATCCATGCGAAACGAATGATTGAACTTCAAATACTTGCGAATGTAAGTGATATAGCTTCGAATTCAAGCAAAACAAACGAGTTATATTCAAATTCATGCGAAACACATGATTTAGCTTCAAGTCAATGCGAAGTAGAAGCCTTAGCTTCAAATCCATGCGAAACGAATGGTTTAGCTTCAAATCCATGCGAAACAAATGGTTCAGCTTCAAATAATTGTGATATACATGATTTAACTTCAACTGCAGGCGAAACAAACGAGTTGGCTACAAATCCAAGCGAATGCATGATTTAGCTTCAAATCAATTCGAAGTAGGAGGCTTAGCTTCAAATCCATGCGACACAAATGATTTAGCTTCAAATACTTGCGATATAAGTGATATAGCTTCAAATGCATGCGAAACAAACGAGTCAGCTTCAATTCATGTGAACCACATCATTTAGTTTCAAATTCATGCGAATCAAATGGTTTTGCTTCCAATACATGTGATAAACATGATTCAGCTTCAACTGCATGCGAAACAAACGAGTTGGCTTCTAATCCAAGCGAATACATGATTTAGCTTCAAATCAATACGAAGTAGGAGGCTTAGCTTCAAATTCATGCGAAACGAATGATTGACCGTCAAATACTTGCGAATATAAGTGATATAGCTTCAAATGCAGGCGAAACAAACAAGTTATCTTTAAATCCATGCGAAACACATGATTTAACTTAAAATCAATACGAAGTAGAAGGTTCATCTTCGAATCCATGCAAACAAATGGATTAGCTTCAAATATTAGCGATATACATGATTTAGCTTCAAATGCAGGCGAAACAAACGAGTTAGCTTCAAATCAATGCGAAACAAACGAGATAGTTTCAATTTCATGCGAAACGCATGATTTAGCTTCGAATCAGTGCGAAATAGGAGGCTTAGCTTCAAATCCATGCGAATCAAATGGATTATCTTCAAATACTTGTGATATTCATGATTTAGCTTCAACTGCATGCGAAACAAACGAGTTAGCTTCAAATCCAAGCGAAACACATGATTTAGCTTCAAATCAATGCGAAGTAGTAGGCTTAGCTCCAAATCCATGGGAATCAAATGGTTTAGCTTCAAATAGTTGTGGTATACATAATTTAGCTTCATCTGCATACGAAACAAACGAGTTAGCTTTAAATCCATCAGAAACCCATGATTTAGCTTAAAATCACTACGAGGTAGAGGGGTTACCTTCGAATCCATACGAAACAAATGGTTTAGCTTCAAATACTTGTGATATACTAGATTTAGCTTCTTCAGCATGCGAAACAAACGAGTGAGCTTTAAATCCATGCGATAGAAACGAGTTAGCTTCAAATCCATGAGAAACACATGCTTTGGCTTCAAATCAATGCGAAATAGAACTCTGATTTTCGAATCCATGTAAAACAAATGGTTTAGCTTCAAATACTTGTGATATACATGATTTAGCTTCAACTGCATGCGAAATAAAGGAGTTGGCTTCAAATCCATGCGAAACACATGACTTAGCTCCAATTCAATGCGAAGTAGAAGGCTTACTTTCGAATCCATACGAAACAAATGGTTTAGCCTCAAATATTTGTGATATACATGATTTAGCTTCAACTGCATGCGAAAAAAACGAGTTAGCTTCAAATACAAGCAAAACACATGATTTAGATTCAAATTCATGCGAAGTAGAAGGCTTAGCTTCAAATCCATGCGAATCGAATGGTTTAGCTTCAGATACTTGTGATAAACATGATTCAGCTTCAACTGCATGCGAAACAATCGAGTTAGCTTCAAATCCAAGCGGAACACATGATTTAGCTTCAAATTCTTGCGAATCACATGGTTTAGCTTCAAATCCTTGCGAAACAAACAGTTTAGCTTCAAATGCTTGTGATATATATGATTTAGCTTCAACTGCACGAGAAACAAACGAGTTAGCTTCAAATCCAAGAGAAACACATGATTTAGCTTCAAATCAATGCGAAGTAGAAGGCTTAGCTTTAAATCCATGCGAATCAAATGCTTTAGCTTCAAAATACTAGTGTTATACATGATTTAGCTTCAACTGCATAGAAACAAACGAGTTAGTTTCAAATCCAAGCGAAACACATGATTTTGTTTCAAATCATTGCGAAGTAGAAGGCTTAGTTTCAAATTCATGCGAAACACATGATTTAGCTTCAAATCAATGCGAAGTAGAAGGCTTAGCTTCAAATTCATGCGAAACAAATGGTTTAGCTTCAAATACTTGTGAGATACATGATTGAGCTTCAACTGCATGCGATACAAACGAGTTAGCTTCAAATCCAAGCGAAACACATGATTTAGCTTCAAACCAATGCGAAGTAGTAGGCTTAGCTCCAAATCCATGGGAATCAAATGGTTTAGCTTCAAATAGTTGTGGTATACATAATTTAGCTTCATCTGCATGCGAAACAAACGAGTTAGCTTTAAATCCATCAGAAACCCATGATTTAGCTTAAAATCACTACGAGGTAGAGGGGTTACCTTCGAATCCATACGAAACAAATGGTTTAGCTTCAAATACTTGTGATATACATGATTTAGCTTCAATTGCATGCGAAACAAACGAGTTAGCTTCAAATCCATGCGAAACAAATGAGTTAGCTTCAAATCCATGAGAAACACATGATTTAGCTCCAATTCAATGCGAAGTAGAAGGCTTACTTTCGAATCCATGCGAAACAAATGGTTTAGCTTCAAATATTTGTGATATACATGATTTAGCTTCAAATGCAGGCGAAACAAACGAGTTAGCTTTAAATCCATGCGATAGAAACGTGTTAGCTTCAAATCCATGAGAAACACATGACTTAGCTTCAAATCAATGCGAAGTAGACGGCTTAGCTTCGAAAACATGAGATACAAATGGCTTAGCCCTCAAATAATTGTGATATACATGATGTTGCTTCAACTGCACTCGAAACAAACGCTTTAGCAAGAAATCCAAGCGAAACACATTACTTAGTTTCAAAGCAGTTCGAAGTGGAAGGCTTAGCTTGAAATACATTAGAAACAAATGGTTTAGCTACAAATACTTTCGATATAAGTGATATAGCTTCAAATGCAGGCGAAACAAACGAATGAGCTTCAAATCCCAGCGTAACACATAATTTAACTTCAGATCAATGCGTAGTAGAAGAATTAGGTTCAAATCCAGGCGAAGCAAAGGGTTTAGCTTCAATTACTTGTTTTATATATGATTCAGCTTCAACTGCATGCGAAACAAGCGAGTTATCTTGAAATCCAGGCGGAACATATGATTTAGCTACAAATGAATGCGAAGTCGAAGGCTTAACTTCAAATCCATGGGAAACAAATGGTTTAGCTTCAAATATTTGTGATATACATGATTTAGCTTCAAATGCAGGCGAGACAAAGGAGTTAGCTTTAAATCCATGCGATAGAAACGAGTTAGCTTCAAATCCATGAAAAACAAATGATTTAGCTTCAAATCAATGCGAAGTAGAAGGCTTAGCTTCAAATCCATGCGACACAAATGATTTAGCTTCAAATACTTGCGATATAAGTGATATAGCTTCAAATGCAGGAGAAACAAAGGAGAGAGCTTCAAATCCAAGCGTAAGACATGATTTAGCTTCAAATCAATGCGAAGGAGAAGGCTTAGCTTCAAATCCATGCGAAACAAATGGTTTAGATTCAAATACTTGTGAGATACATGATTTAGCTTCACATGCAGGCGAAACAAACGAGTTAGCTTCAAATACATGCAAAACACATGATTTAGCTTCAAATCAATGCGATGTAGAAGGCTTAGCTTCAAATCCATGCGAAACGAGTGGTTAGCGTCAAAAACTTGTGATATACATGATTTTGCTTCATTGCATGCGAAACAAACGAGTTAGCTTCAAATCCATACGAAACTCATGATTTAGCTTCAAATCAATGCGAAATAGAAGGCTTAGCTTCAAAACCAATGCGAGACAAATGGTTTAGCTTCAATTACTAGCGATATACATGATTTAGCTTCAAATGCAGGCGAAACAGACGAGTTAGCTTCAAATCCATGCGAAACAAACGAGATAGCTTCAATTCCATTCGAAGCGCATGATTTAGCTCCAAATCCATGCGAAATAGAAGGCTGATTTTCGAATCCATGCGAAACAAATGGTTTAGCTTCAAATACTTGTGATAAATGAATTTGCTTGAACTGCATGCGAAACAAATGAGTTAGCTTCAAATCCATGCGAAACAAACGAGTTAGCTTCAAATACATGCGAAACTCATGATTTAGCTTCAAATCAATGCGAAATAGAAGGCTGATTTTCGAATCCTTGCAAAACAAATGGATTATATTCAAATACTTGTGATATACATGATTTAGCTCCAACTGCATGCGAAACAAACAAGTTAGCTTCAAATCCAAGCGAAACACATGATTTAGCTTCAAATCAATGCGAAGTAGAAGCATTAGCACCAAATCCATGCTAAAAAATGAATTAGCTTCAAATACTTGTTATATACATGATTTAGCTTCAACTGCATGCGAAACAAACGAGTTATCTTCAAATCCATACGAAACACATCATTTAGCTTCAAATCAATGCGAAGTAGAAGGATTAGCATCAAATCCATGCGACCGAAATTATTTAGATTCATATACTTGCAATATATGTGATATAGCTTCAAATGAAGGCAAACCAACGAGTTAGCTTCTAATCCATGCAAAACAAATACCTGCGAATATAAGTGATATAGCTTCAAATGCAGGCGAAAAAAACCAGTTAGCTTCAAATCGATGCGAAACATATGATTTAGCTTCTAATCAATGCGAAGTAGAAGGCTTAGCTTCAAATCCATGCTAAAAATGAATTAGCTTCAAATACTTGTGATATACATGAGATAGCTTCAACTGCATGCTAAACAAACGAGTTACCTTCAAATCCATGCGAAACACATGATTCAGCTTCAAATCAATGCGAAGTAGAAGCATTAGCATCAAATCCATGCGACACAGATTATTTAGATTCATATACTTGCGATATAAGTGATATAGCTTCAAATGCAAGCGAAACAAACGAGTGAAATTCAAATCCAAGCCAATCACATGACCCAGCTTCAAATCAATGCGAAGTAGAAGCATTAGCTTCAAATCCATGCGAAACGAATGATTGACCTTTAAATACTTGCGAATATAAGTGATACAGCTTCAAATGCATGCGAAACAAACGAGTTTGCTTTAAATCCATGTAAAACACATGATTTAGCTTCAAATCAATGCGAAGTTGGAGACTTAGCTTCAAATCCATGCGAAACAAATGAATTAGCATCAAATACTTGCGATATGAGTGATATATCTTCAAATGCATGCGAAACAAACGAGTGAGATTCAATCCATGTGAACCACATCATTTAGCTTCAAATTCATGAGAATCAAATGGTTTGACTTACAATACTTGTGATATACATGATTTAGCTTCAACTGCATGCGAAAGAAACGAGTTAGCTTCAAATCCATGCGAAACACATGATTTAGCTTCAAATCAATGCGAAGTAGAAGGGTTAGCATCAAATCCAAGTGAATCACATGATTTACATTCAAATCAATGCGAAGTAGAAGGCTTAGCTTCAAATTCACGCGAAACGAATGATTGACCGTCAAATACTTGCGAATATAAGTGATATAGCTTCAAATGCAGGCGAATCAGACGAGTTAGCTTCGAATACATGCGAAACACAAGATTTAGCTTCAAATCAATGCGAAGTAGAAGGCTTAGCTTTAAATCAATGCAAAACAAATGGTTTTGCTTCAAATACTTGTGATATACATGATTTAGCTTCAAATGCATGCGAAACAAAGGAGTTATCTTCAAACCCATGCGAAACACATGATTTAGCTTCAAATCAATGCGAAGTAGAAGGCTTAAATTCAAATACATGAGAAACAAATGGTTTAGGTTCAAATACTTGTAAAATACATGATTTAGAATCAAATGCAGGCGAAACAAACGAGTTGGCTTCTAATCCAAGCGAATACATGATTTAGCTTCAAATCAATACGAAGTAGGAGGCTTAGCTTCAAATCCATGCGAAACGAATGATTTATCTTCAAATACTGGCGAATATAAGTGATATTGGTTCAAATGCAGGCGAAACAAACGAGTTATCTTCAAATCAATGCGAAACACGTGATTTAGCATCAAATGAATGCGAAGTAGATGGCTTAGCTTCAAATCCATGCGAAACAAATGGTTCAGCTTCAAATAATTGTGATATACATGATTTAACTTCAACTGCAGGCGAAACAAACGAGTTGGCTACAAATCCAAGCGAATTCATGATTTAGCTTCAAATCAATACGAAGTAGGAGGCTTAGCTTCAAATCCATGCGACACAAATGATTGGCCGTCAAATACTTGCGAATATAAGTGATATAGCTTCAAATGCAGGCGAAACAAACGAGTTAGCTTCGAATACATGCGAAACACACGATTTAGCTTAAAATCAATGCGAAGAAGAAGCTTCAAATACATGTGATATACATTATTTAGATTCAACTGCATCAGAAACAAACGAGTTAGTTTCAAATCCATGCGAAACATATGATTTAGATTCAAATCAATGCGAACTAGAAGCCTTAGCTTCAAATCCATGCGAAACGAATGATTGAACTTCAAATACTTGCGAATGTAAGTGATATAGCTTCGAATTCAAGCAAAACAAACGAGTTATATTCAAATTCATGCGAAACACATGATTTAGCTTCAAGTCAATGCGAAGTAGAAGCCTTAGCTTCAAATCCATGCGAAACGAATGGTTTAGCTTCAAATAATTGTGATATACGTGATTTAGCTTCAACTGCCTGAGAAACAAACGAGCTGATTTCAAATCCAAGCGAAACACATGATTTAGCTACAAATCAATGCGAAGATGAAGGCTTATCTTCAAATCCATGCGAAGCGAATGGTTTAGCTTCAAATACTTGCGAATACAAGTGATATAGCTTCAAATCCATGCGAAACAAATGACTTAGCTTCAAATTCATGCGAAACACATGGATTAGCTTAATATTCATGGGAAGCAGATGGTTTAGATTCAGATACTTGTGATAAACATGATTTAGCTTCAACTGCATACAAAACAAACGAGTTAGATTCAAATCCAAGCGAAACACATGATTTAGCTTCAAAATCAAGCGAAGTTGAAGGCTTAGCTTCAAATCCATGCAAAACAAATGATATAACTTCAAATACTTGTAATACTCATTATATAGCTTCAACTGCATGCGAAACAAGCGAGTTAGCTTCAAATTCAAGCGAAACACATGGTTTGGCTTCAAATTCATGCAAAGTAGAAGACTTAGCTTCAAATCCATGCGAAACGCATGATTCAGCTTCAAATACTTTTTTTATACACGATTTGGCGTCACCTGTATGAAACATCAAACAAGTTAGCTTCAAATCCAAGCGAAACACATGATTTAGCTTCAAATCATTGCGAAGTAGAAGGCTTAGCTTCAAATCCATGCGAAACACATGATTTAGCTTGAAATCAATGCGAACTAGAAGGCTTAGCTTCAAATGTATGCGAAACAAATGGTTTAGCTTGAAATACTTGTGATATACATGATTTAGCTTCAACTGCATTCGAAACAAACGAGTTAGCTTCGAATACTTGCGAAACACACGATTTAGCTTCAAATCAATGCGAAGTAGAAGGCTTTGTTTCAAATCCATGCAAATCAAATGGTTTAGCTTCAAATACTTGTGATATACATGATTTAGCTTCAAATAAATGCGAAGCAGAAGGCTTAGCTTGAAGTACATGAGAAACATATGATTTACCTTCAGATAATTGCAATATAAGTGATATAGCTTCAAATGCAGGCGAAATGCGCGAGTTAGCTTCAAATCAATGCGAAGTAGAAGGTTTATCTTCAAATGCATGCGAAACAAATGGTTTAGCTTCAAATACTTGTGATATACATGATTTAGCTCCAAATGCAGGCGATACAAACGAGTTTGCTTCAAATCCATGCGAAACGAAAGGTTTAGCTTCAAATACTTGCGAATATAAGTGATATAGCTTCAAATGCAGGCGAAACAAACGAGTTAAGTTCAAATCCATGCGAAACACATGATTTAACTTCAAATCAATGCGAAGTAGAAGGCTTAGTTTCAAATCCATGCGGATCAAATGGTTTAGCTAAAAATACTTGTGATATACATGATTTAGCTACAAATGCATGCGAAACAATCATGTCGGCTTCAAATCCAAGTGAAACTCATGATTTATCACCGAATAATGCAGGCGAAACGATCGAGTTGTGAATGGAGTGAAGTATAAAAAGTTATTTATGCGATGCGGTTATTGCGTGGATCGGCGAGATTGTTCGTCGACTATGAAAAATGTTGTCGCAAATGGATCGAGATGAAGCGAGCATTGGAATCTGAATTTGCTAAAACTGCAGATAGGTACAAGATACATACAGAGTTGTCACGTAAAATTAAAAGATCGAACGAGTCGTATCAAGAATACATTTATCAAATGTTGAAGATTGCGAAGCAAGCGGACATGGAAGTATCAACAGTTATTAAGTATATTATTGACGGAGTTCAGGATTTCGAGACAAACAAAACGATATTGTACGGTGCTAGAAATATACGTGAGTTGAAAGAAAAATTCGAAATTTACGAAGACATGAAGGAAAAATCAGGAACGAAAAACAGGTGACCTGAGGAGAAGAAGAAGACGACCGTCCATGGAACCTCATCACAAGGTGAATCACAGCAAGTGGCACAGCAAGAAATACGGCGATGTTTTTTGTGTGGAAACCGATACCATACGGCTGCAAACTGCCCGACGAAAGAAAGAGGACCCAAGTGTGTCTGAAGCGTCGAGAAAGAAGCGAGTTAAAGAGGTGCAGGTTGGAAATTGTAAGTTGACAGCGTTAATAGATTCTGGAAGCGAACTGAATTTGATGCGAGCGGATTATTATGTTAAAATTGGTGCTCCTAGATTGAATAATAAGATTTTGCAATATTGTGGTGTCGGAGCAGAGAGCAACCACACATTAGGGGAATTTTCAACAACTATTGCAATAGATCAGATAACATATCGAATAAATATACACGTTCTACCCAATACCTTGTAGTCCCATAGTTTAATAATCGGTACAGAATTTTTAGATTCCGTAGAACTAAGTACGAAAGGAGGAGAAATTTTTATTAAAAAAATAGATTTGCCGGAAATATTTAATGTCAATGTCGAGGCTATAGTTGACAATGTAGATTTATCACACATTGCGATTCCTGAACATAGAAAACTTATAGAAGATTGTGTTGCAAGTTATAAACCATCTAAAACGAAAGAAGTAGGGATTAAAATGAGCTTGATACTGCAAGACGAGATCCCAGTGTACGAGAGACCGCGAAGATTGTCTCCCGGGGATAAATCTGAAGTTGATAAACAAATAACGTCATGGTTGAAAGATGAAATAATTCGAGAGTCTTGTTCAGATTACGCAAGTCCAATTGTACTAGTAAAGAAGAAGGATGGTTCAACTAGAATTTGTGTTGACTACAGATAGCTTAATAAAAATATTGTAAAAGATAGATATCCCCTACCTTTGATACGGGATCAATTGGATTTATTAGAAGGCGCGAAAGTATTTAGTACGTTGGATCTCAGAAATGGATTTTTTCATGTTCCTATTGATGAGAGTAGCAGAAAATACACCGCCTTCGTGACTCCCACCGATCATTATGAATTTCTAAAGGTACCGTTTGGGTTATGTAATTTGCCAGCCGTCTTTCAAAAGTTTATAAATGCAGTGTTCAAAGAGATAATTGCAACCGGGGTCGTTTTGACATACATGGACGATTTAATAGTACCTTCTTCTGATTTCTCACGCGGTATCGAGAATCTCAAATTAATATTAAATGTTGCTAGTGAGAATATGCATTATTGATTAATTGGAGCAAGTGTTGTTTTTTGCAGAAAACAGTAGAATATTTAGGTCACATTGTTGGAAACGGTAGCATTCGACCGTCAGAACGAAAGAGTAGTGCTGTTACGAATTTTCCGAGACCTAGATGTGCTAGAGATGTTCAGAGTTTGCTTGGTTTAGCGGGAAATTTCAGAAAGTTTGTGTACCAATACTCCGTTATTGCGAGACCATCGTCGAATTTATTAAGAAAAGATATCAAGTTCAAGTTTGAAGCGAGTGAACAAGAAGCTTTCGATAGGCTAAGATTAGCTCTAAGCGGAAAATCTGTACTAAAGTTGTATTGTGTGGGTGCAGAGACAGAAGTACATACAGACGCATGTAGTATGGGATATGGTATGATATTGTTGCAGCGCGATAGCGAAGCGAGTGGTAAAACTACTCCAGCCAAAGAAAAGTATACAAGCTACGAGCTTGAAGTTTTGGCAATTGTAAAGGCGTTGATGAAATTTCGTGTTTATCTACTCGGCATTTCATTTAAAATTGTGACGGATTGTCAAACGTTTGCGTTAACGATGAGGAAAAAGGACTTATGTGAGCGTGTGGCCAGGTGGGCGCTTCTCTTGGAAGAGTTCGACTACAGCGTGGAGCATAGAACGGGAAGAAATATGGCACATGTTGACGCGCTATGCCGAAACCCACTACCTACAATTATGCTAGTGGGAGAAAACGAACTGGGGATTATCGCAAATTTGAGAAGAGCGCCGGTACAGGACGACAACTTGAGGAAAATTCGAGATAATATTGAGCGGTTCGAAGGCGATGCGTACCCGTTGCGAAATGATATTCTGTATAGAGAGGTTGATGATACGCCGTTGGTAGTTGTGCTGAGGACAACGCACATCCAGATAGTTCGACAGGCGCACGAGCACGGTCATTTCGGTATTTCCAAAACAGAGGCGCTCGTAAAGAGAGATTACTGGTTTAAGGAGATACGAAAAAAGGAAGCAGCACGATATAGAGAGGGAGTGAAAAGGACACAGGCTCTCTGATCCGGGGTTAAAATTCTACCCGAAGTTTCTTGGACCATACCGTGTGACAAGAATACTGCGGAATGACCGCTACGAAGTGCAGAAAGTGGGTAATCATGAAGGGCCGCAGGAAACATCCACTGCAGCCGATTACGTGAAGCTATGTGTACCGACGAAGAGGACGATTTTTCCGGTGAAAGTGAAAGTTCGTACAGTGGCGATGAGAACATCTGTGGGCAGATGTCCGGTCAGGACGAACGAGTGTAGTATCGTAATTTAGTGGGTACGTTTAGGATGAGGAGGAGTGTTAGGCTTAGGAGACCGTAGTTTTAAGACTTTGTATTTATGGTAGGCAATAGAAGAGAAACGTTGGCGAAGGCCGGGTCAGATAGGAAAAACCCTTGGCGACGGAGTGCCGGCGGATGCGATTGTCACGTTTTTGGAAAAGGCAGGCGTTGTGTCGAAGGAGCGTGTATGGAGTGGACAGGGTGTGTTCGAGAGTCGTCGAGAGAGGAGCGTTGCGAGTCGTAGAATTAACTGAAGTAGTTGTAATCCTAATTGTAGATACGGTACGCGATATTTCCTGTTTTCATCACGTTTAGTTCTTTCCTAATCAATACATATTCTATATTGTTTAAATATTGAACAAATTTCTACATTTCAATATTTTCTTCTTCTGAGACCGGAAACGGCGTCTGCTTCGCACAGATTCAAGAAAATTCACGCGTTTTCACCGCCGGTATCCCGCATCTGCATCGCAAATGCGGGTCGATAGACACTTTTCCGTGGCCGCGACACGGCGGTCGATGGAACTCCGATGGCGGCGCTAATTAGTTATCGCTCGAAATATTCGAAATAAGGAACGTCGCCGAGAATTCTCTATTTTCATCGGAAATATTGTTGCGCTTTTATTTTATTCGCACGGTAGAATCTGGATTATCCGAAGCTGCAATATCTGATTATTCTAAATACGACTGCATATTCGAGCCTGCACTACGATTTCTTTCTGCACTGAATTAACACTTCTTCGTTTTCATAATTTGTCTGATAATAATAATCTGTCATTCGTAAACTTTGATCACAGATGAATCAAATTTTGTTTCGATTTGCAAGAAATGAATAGCACAGTGGAGATTCTCTTATCTGAAGGTTTCTGTTTGTAATATTTGCATTTATGACAAAAGCAACTAGGTCGAATACAGCACGTTGTAAATGCAATACAAAAATTCAATAGTATTTATAATAACGTTCTCGTTAATATCAACTGAATGGAACTGTTGAGAATGAAAATAAATTTTTATTTAACTCCTGCTCGCTGCGATCGAGGTGGAGAATTTCTATTTTGCATTAAGATCCGCGGTCTACTCGTAATACAACCGGTGAATTTCCTCTGCGAGCAATCTGTGAGTCTTGACAATAACATTTTCCAGCGTTGCAGAATCTAATTCTAAAGGTCGGTATGCAGGTTGATAGCCATTTCTCCCGGTTTCCGCCGTGAACGCATTACAGTAAAATTTCCCCAATTTTTCATCAGCTTGTGAACAAAAGTGAAGAATTTGGAAGAAGGAGATTCGATTATTCGAGCCTCGTGGCTCGTTTTTGTAACAATAATAATATTTACATAATTATAAAAACGAGGTGCAAGGCTCGAATAATCGTATCTTGCCTTCCCAAATTGTCCATTTTTGTTTACAAGACGAAGGAAAATTAGGGAGAATTTACTGCAATAATCGGACGATCGTCCGCACTTGAATTACGGGAATCAATGAAACGTCATTGGGGCTTTTAATTGGGTGCCATAAAATAGCAAGTACGGGGATAGAATTGCAATATTTTTGTCGGATTTTTATCTGCGATATTTCGGCAAATTAGTCGTTACAATGTCGGGCGTTCTGTTGCGCGTGATGAACGCGGAGACGGATAATGAAACGGGCAACGAACAGTTGCGCAATGTGCACGTTGCGCGATCGTTATCCGCGTTCCTACGAAAATAAAGAAAATTCAGATATGATAGAGCGATTGTTTGAAAAATTTCGCGGGACGTGCGCGTTAATGCTTTTCAGGACTTATCGACACGCGGACGCCGTTGGATCAGCATCGACGTATGCAAATTTATTATATACGGTGTAAATATAAACGCGTCCACTTAACCATAACTGTACAGAGTATCGACACTTCTCAATGTCGTTTCGACAATGCTGAACTTTCCTGGCACGAATGTTTTACCGATAAATCAGCGATTGCATTGAACGCAATGCATTTCGTGCTGCTTGCATTTTGATAATTTATAGCATTGCTATCTACAGTGTTTACACTAGAAGTCAACTTCTACATAAGTCTCACTTCACTGCATAATTAAATCGCTGTATCTTCTTTACTAGATATCAGTTGTTATTAAATATATTAAGGTTTTAATTTCTGTCAAAAATATATAAGTTAAAATTTCAAATTGAACTTCTATTAAAAATTTATTATAATTTAAAATCTCTAATTATATTACCATTGTAAATGTACCAAGATATTAAATTTCTATTAAATTCTATTACAATTTAAATCTATATTAAAAATTCTTTATAATTAAATTTTATATTCGTAATTTATTATAATTCGTATCACCCCTATTTAAAATTAATTATTCTGAATCTGTGTTAAGAAACTAATGAAGCTTAATTTGCGAATTTGATGTGTCTGTGATAAGTACACCGATTGTGTTATTTTACGTTGCCACGCTCGGTTACTACTGGAAGCAAGCGACCACAAATGCATTTGTCGCTCAACGCACTCCTCTTTTTTTCAATTTCGAACCGCCCGTTGTATCATGTGACAACTCGTTTAGATGTTATGAGGATGCTTCCCGTTGTCCCACAGCAATTAAAGTATCGTGAATTTCCTTGCAATACGAGGATCGAAATTTACGGGCTTGTTTTTCCCGAACTGGGAGCACTATACCTGCGAATCGCCCTAACGTATTTACTGTGTATATGAGACTATGCATCATGTGTCTAGGCGTTGCCGGCCCGAGAATAACGCTCGCAGTTTCCCATTGATGTTTTCACGTTCGCACTTTATTTTCTTCTTTTCCATTGTGTGCTTAGCAGCGTCGGAGAACTGCATGTTGACGATTTCCCGAACTCACGGCAGATTTTTCATACCCACTAAATCACGTATACTGCTTCCGGTGCGGTCTTTTTGCATTTCACCGGTCACACAACTCCGTTCGAAATGTTACCCGGCGGATCTGACTTTTGTGAGTTTGTAGCTCGCGGTGCAGCATTATTATGATGCGGTTTTCAAGCAACTGTCACTCAAACACTAACAGCATTATCGAGACCTAAAAATTCGAGAATATAATTTGGACATTCTAGAACATTGTTTTCTTCGTTAAAATTTGATATCCGATATCCAAGTATATTAAATTAATTATTAATTTCTTTCGTTAATATTTACCATTTCGATGGAATATTTCCTACCCTTGATTTATAATTATTGAACAGCGAATATTTGTGCATATTTTCATTATAATTATTTCATGAAAATCGGAAGAAGAAAATTTTCTTTGGGAAAACAGAGAGCACAGAATAATAGAACAGTGCATATTCGTTAATATGCCCGGATTGCGTCATAAATACATAAAGATTCGCCGGCTACCAATTAAATCTCACAGACACAACATAATTATATTTGAGCTTGATATATCTGTTGAGCCGTTGAAGATCGCCGAAAACGTCTGACGACAGCGATGAGTCCGTGCACCTCGAACCAATATTTGCTCCCTTTTACTGGTTTCGCCAGGTATCTTTGCCGAAATATTGGAAGTCGGGACGTGAGATCCAGGCCACCGATACAGACGGTCTAGGTTTATTCGCGGATGTATTCCTACATTCGTATGCCGAATGCTGCATAAGTCTAGCGGTTGAAATTCCCGTGGGATGCCTTTTGGCTATTTTACCGATTTCCTAAAAATCGTGCAAGAATACAGTTTTCGCCGGGTGTAAGTAGACACCGGGCATGAGCATCGGCTGGTTGTCGTTCCAGTATGCAGAAATTGCAATTCGTTTGTGCGAAATCTAAAGCCGGATACCATCAATTTATTCATTTAGAACTGAAGTTTTTTGCGCATTTTTGTCACGTACCGTCGGCGTTGGCATTTTCAGATGATTGATAGGACATCAAGAAACAGTGTAGAAAATGATTGAAAACATTATATTTAGTTTTCATCCAATTTCCTACCCTGAGATATTTTTTATTTTGCACGTGATTTGATTTTGCACCTCTTTCCAGGAGTCTGACATATGGGGTTTGGTTACTTTAAAGTGCTGCAACTTCGCGAGAAAAAAATTAGAGATGAAAGATCAAACTTTACTCTACTCTAAACGGCATCCCCGGAAAAAATTTGACAAAGTCCGTGCACTTCGTCAAACTTGGCAATTTTCAATATGATAAACAGGGATTCAGATTTAAATAGTTACAGTGACGAGAGTGCGTAGAATATAAAATTGAGAAATATCGTCTTAAACTAGAGGTTTCAAGCTTTAATTTGAAATAAAAATCAATGATTTTTCGCGAAGTTATCGTCAGTCAAAGTTGTCCAATTCTCATCCGATATGTGCCTATGCTGTAATCTTTCGGAGCAGTTTATTACCATAAATCTCAGTTATTAGTATCAAATTCTACAAGCCAAAATTCTTGCAATTAGCATAAGTACATAAATACTAATTTCAGAACCTAATATTTCAAGATTGCCCGCCATTATACACACATTATCGCATTTTGTTTCGTGTTTATTTCATCGGGACTTCGGAATCGGTTCTCCCAGCCAACGATTGAATATCGAGTCGGGCAATCGTGGTATCCTTCAAATTTTAATTTGACGCTTAAGATGGGGATCGGGGGTAATAGAGATGGAGTTCGGGTGAAGTATGCGTTATGGAGGGCGGGGGAAGGGAGAAGTACGAGTAGGAAAACTGGCTGATTCATAATCGGGAATGGACTGCGGAACAGCTAATTCCGAAAAGTAGTTGCTCTCGGCGCGGCGGGAGCAATAAAGCTGTTGCGCGCAACTATTCCTCAGTTCTGCTTTACACAGTTGCCTATGCGATAACACGACCACGATAAATAAATGCTGGAATGATCGTTTCTGGGCTTTCGAATTCAGATATAATCGCGGTCTATAAATTCTCTAACTCGCCGCTTCGTTCCGCAGGATCCTTGCCAGAGGAAAAGGAACGCAACAGAAACTAGAGAATCTGTTCGGGACGTTATTTTCGATTATTTGTGGCCGAACCGTGCTTAAATAAGCAAACGGAAAGCGGTCGTACTTGAAAAGCGAGCTTCGGAATTATTCAAGGAAATCTCTTCAACGAACAATCGTTAAATTAATACACGGACTGTAGGTTTTATGTGAAACGAGTCTGCGAGAACGTTTAAGGAATTTAATCCTTAACTTAACCCTTAATTTAATCCTTAATCTTGAGTTTTTTCAAAAATGATTTTTACACTGGGGTCATGATAGACCCGACGGAAAAACTGTAAAAACGCTTTATTGATATTATATTCTTAGCTAATGAAATCATGTGAATTTAATTAAACTTTTACTACAATGAGAAATAAAAATACAATGACGGGATTATTCATCACTTCGATATTTCAGATAGAAAGTACTATTGAACTATTATCAACTTGTTAGTATTATTAAGAAATTAAGTGAATATCTATTTAGCTCCTGTATTATGTAATTAGTGCAGTCAATTTTTATCTGCATAAAATCTGCATAAAAATCTGCAGTCTAGTAATATATTATCTTATTTGCATACATGTTATTAGACAAAATTATTTGCTATTTTATGTTAATATATAACTAGTCTTTCTCTAGATTATTTCATTATTGGAGAGAGAGAGAGAGAGAGAGAGAGAGAAAGTAAGAAAGAAAGAAAGTGAAAGAGAGAGAAAGAGAAAGAAATCCATTTGAAATAACGTTCCATTTAATAAAATAGATATCATCGAAGCTATTGATATCGATTTCTCGCAGCAGAGGTTCGAGATACTGTTTCTCGTCTGAGGTACTGTCTATTTAGCTGGTTCCGTGTGGTTTTACAGGAATCCCTTAGGAGCGAGCCAAGTTCATGTCAGGCAAACTTGGAGCTAAGTTCGCGGAACTCGATCCCGCCAACGAATATTCATTAGGACCGTATTAATTATGGTCAGCAAAGTGTTTAACTAATTAGCGCTTGTTCGGATGCGGAACTGGGAAGATGAAATTGTACCGCCACCGTCGATATCAATTATCCTGCTGGAGACAGAATTCTTGATAAGATTATCGACACGTAACCGGTTTCATGTAACGCGCGGCGCGAAGATGTATCCGAAATTGAGGTGTTCGGAGAGCCTGCGTTGTTCAAGGGAAACTACGTTACACTCTGAAATGTCTTTATTCCACGTGGAATATCATTGGATCTATCGTCTGCAAAGAGATGAGCAATCGGATTACTGGATGCCGATGATTATTAACGGTGGAAGGTTTACGGGTGATTTTAATACGGAAGCATAATGAACGGTGGCAGTTTTTTTCTCGTTGCAGCGAATGACGAAAGTAGTGTAGAAAGTAAATTAATTCAACATCTGTCTGCATATTGGATCATTTTTTATTGCGTCAGTAGAAATCGACTTGCAAACAAAGGATGAAGAATATGTTAAAAAAAAATATGACTGAACTAATTACACTGCGAATTTTCTGCATTCGTGAATTACATTTTCAAACTAATATTAATTTTTATATCAATATAGCAATAGCATCAATATAGCCATTAATTATATTAATATTAATATATGCTATATTGATATAAAAATTAATATTAGTTTGAGTAGTAGTATATTACTAGTATATTAATATAAATATATTATATACTATATATAAATTTACTCATATATTAATATGTACTAGTTAATATATAAAAATCTTACTTTATACGTTAAATAGTTATCTAACTTAAATAGTTAACTAGGAATAGTTAATTAAGTCGGTAAGTGAGCTGTGAATTTTACTCGAACACAAAAGTGCATTATCAAAGGACAAACGCTTTGGTTTGGAAACAGCGAGGCAACTAGATGTATTCAACCCCTATACAGAAGTTTCGGGAAGTTTAAATACTTTATAACAGGGCTATCGATTAATTCTCTTTCAAATCCATGTTTCATTTCACCGTATTTCGAGAGACACGACCTTTTAAGAGTAACCAATCCTTTTCAACGGATTGTGTCGAGAGCAATGAAAACTGGAGTGCTTGATCTGTAGTGTGGTTCCAAAGAGGTCAATTGAATGACCTCTTGATGACAGTCGCAGGAATGATACCGTAGGATATCAACTGCGGAGAAGTGGCAAGCTTCATCAATATACATATTTGAGGATTCGTAGGAGACTCTTTCACTGCGTTAGAAACGCCGAGCATTGCCCGGGAAAAGCTAGGAATTCATCGGTATCATTTCGCTTACTCTCGACTATTCTCACGTCGTATCATTTGTGCCATAAATAACCGGAAAAATAATAACTGTATAATATATAATTAATAAATAATAAATACAATTAATAATAATAATATAATTAGTAATAAATAATATATCGAATTAACTGTATATCAATAATAAAACACATTACATTTTCTAATTGCAAAATAAACAAAATAAAACTGTATAAAAATTGAATACATCTCATTCGACAAATATAAATTTAATTGTGCCCGAAAACGAACCAAAGGCACAGCAAGTGGTCACCCACCGCACAGTAACCGGTTCCGCTAGCCTCCGAATATTTAAAATAGCGTTCACGTTCGCAAACCGATGCGTGAAATATCCGATGGTCAATCACCGTAATCCAATGAAAGCCCGCAACTTCATCAGCCGGCATTTTAAGCGTCATAACTACCTCCGTTAAAAAAGAAGAATTGACGTAACTCGCGGACGATGGGTAAGACCTTTTCGTGTACGGATGATACGTTGGCCGTAGTCTATCCCGTTGAAACGGGTCTGTTCCAAAGCGTCGACGAGCTCAAAGGTAGCCGCGCTCTCGGATCGGTCACGTAATTAAAATGGCACATAGACCGAGGCCGGACGAGAAAAGCCAGCGAAAGTAGGCTGGCCGCAGCAGTCCGATAACGATATTCGCATCCGGTTCCGTTCTACCCTCAAAGCAAGTAGGTTGCACCTGGCGGCGACCATCGATGCGAACGAGCTGGAAGCGGTTCCGCAATGCTTCTCGCGGCGACCTATCGCGATCATAAGCTGACTCCCTCGGTTGTCGCTACACGTGGAATCAAGTAGGCGCATGCACTGTCGTTCATACCTATTTGGATCCTTTTTATAAGCTTCGCTATTTTTGCCAGTGTTATTTGAATTTATTATACAAAAACTGTCGGTTAGAATGTAATGATTTACATAGACTTAGGATTAGCACAGGGTAATTCACGGCAACCCGAAAATTGGCATTTTCAGGAGAAATTACTGTAGTTATGATGACTCTCTTCAGCGGTCTTACCATAATAACCTTGTCAATTCGATGTTATTTAGTTCATCACCGCTAGATTACTGCTAAACGAAATTTGCAACCTCGAAACTCGAGTTTCCAGCACCAAAAACAGATTTCCGCTTCGCAATGCGACGTTTCGCGACTCGCGGCTCGTGCTGGTTATAATAAGTTCAGGGGCGTAAATTATGTCAAGTTGCGGGATCTCGGCAATCAGCCACAAAGCGTATTACAGGCACGTTTATCTTCCGGATAAACTCGCGGATGTCAAGCGGGATCGGCGACGGTAAATATTGTACGGCCGCGTTTTCGGTGGAGCGCGCAACGTCTAATTGCGAGCGCGAATGTTGGATAATGCCGCGGATCCGGCCTTTTTGTTTCGCATCGGCTCGTTCCCGCTTCAATTCACCTTCATCCGCATCGATGCGCCCGACACCGGGATTTACAGTTAAACTAGCGAGCAGCCCGTTGTCTATGGGGGAGAGAAAAATGGAAAGCCCCGTCCCCTCTCGCTGTCAACCCTTGGGCATCGTTGAATTTTGCTTTTATTTTTCACGCTCCCGTACGATTTCGGCCAAAGGTGAACTTATCCGTTAATACCTGCGGAATAATGCGTCGAGTTCGTGCGAAAATGATTGCGGTTTACGAACGGTTTTTATCGACTTCTGTTGGTTTTTGCCGGTTTTTATCGGGCTCCGTTTGTTTTCGCCTTTTTTTAGCGATTCGAACTCCTAGCGGTTATTTTGAAGCGACGTTTTATCTGATTACCTTCGTAGCACGTTGATTTAAAGCGCGAAAAGTTCTAGCCAGTAGCAGCGTTTTGCTTTTCGATTCGACTGTCGGTATTAGATTGTCCTTGTAATTCTAGCGAAAATGGTGGAAGAGTTTATTTTTGCACGAGTTTGTTACATCGGTTTGGATTGGGGTGAAAAGCTGCAGAAACTGCTGGAAGTAATAACAAAGCGTTTGTTCGGTAAAAAAATCAAAGACATTTTTGTATTATTCGTCTAACAAATGATGCTGTTGTAAATGTTGTGTCATACTTAAACGAAACCAAATTGTTTAGCGAAATTATATAGTAATTTGAGATGCCTTAATGAAGGGAATAATGTAAAAATGTAATGCGAAACTATTGTATATATTGCGTTATATGTAACCCTACACATATTATCCAATAAATGATCGCTAATTGCTATTAAGCAGATGCGACATTAAATTAAAAAACAATGATTCCGTTGATAGCAAATACGTGTCTCTACTTCGAACAATATCAACTTTTTATTCTGATAATTTTCGGAATGTACGGTGTTAGAATTGTATAGTGTTTTGCCTATTAGTGTTCGTTTAAATAAACCATCAATGCTTCGAATCTGTTAATTGTCTAGGAACCGTTTTTATTCAACGCTGATTTGATTTCCATCGTGGAGAGCATTGGCACCGTAGTTGGTTTAAAAATGTCTCTGATCATTCTTTTCCCCAATTCGCGTGGCCATTGCGATATGTGCGCGTGTCGGAGAAAAAACGGTGAAAGCTAAATTTGCGAGAGAAGTTCAGTTGTTCGAGGAGCTCGGGAGAAAATATGCTGGTCGTAGTCGCGATAAGTCTGAGACTCGAAATACAATGAATCAGCGGTCGACGCGTCCGAGGCAGTCTTCGGGGAAGTTTTGAAATGCAGGTACTCGCTATTAGGGAATGTTTTCGAAGAGAAGTACATCGATGGAAGTTTAAGTTAAAGCGGTACAGCGATTACATGTACCGCCGTAAACAATGTCAAGAATTGAGTCCCGAGATTGTCCGAACGTTGAAGAAACATCCGTAAAAATTTCTAGCGCTCTGGCGAAACAATTTTATCGAAAGTAGGTCATCATCATCGTTAGTAGATCCATTTATATTCTTCTGTCATTATTGCTAGACTGTCGATTTTGTGCATCTACATATTAATAATAATAGTAATGAGTAACCGCAATTTGAAACTGTAAAATAATTGAAAGCATTTAACAGTATCGTAATACAATCGATTTACTAAAACAATCAAACGGAAAGGAATCGCTAAGTAATTACAATTTGTTGCGACAAATGCTGAAAGTTTTTATCGTGCATAACAATCCCCAGCAAAATTATTGTACATTATATATCTTTCCCACTTATCAAATAGATTCGATTTGATATGACGGGTGCCTCTTTTTGCCACAGATATAAATTAATAATATATCAAGTTTTAATATGAATGACCAAGGAAAGTTATTATGCATTGAAGTTCTCGGCAACGTCAGAGAAAGTAGTTCAGAGACAAAACGCCTGTACCAGAAAAAAGCTGTTCACAGCAAAGAAAAGCTGCACAAATAACCTCCGATAATTGCCAGCGGAAAGAACTTGTAAAATATTCATTCGACACTTCTCGGCCATTATTATCGTTCGGTTTATTCCTCTGTTAGGCCTGTAATTTTACCGGGCCCGGTTGACCCCGGAGATCATACTATTAAAACCATTTATCTGCTCTCCTCGGAAATTTCTCCGGGGATGAGTATTGTACTTTCCCAAAGTTATCTGGAGTTCCCAGCGGGGTCTTTCGACGGTCTCCTTTCTTTCATCTCGGTCGCATTTTTCAACGACTCTTATCAGTATTAAGTCGCGTTACTAATATCCCACGGTTCCTAGCTGTTATTCTTATGCAGTTACCGTTCGTATCTTCTTCACGAGGAAAATACTCCGTTTACGTGAGGACTCGCGACACCGTTGATTTATGGCGTTATCTTTTGCCAAGGAATTTTCAACACGGGTCGTGCGTTAAATCCGTAAGAATCCTCGGCCTGGGTATTTAATATTGATGTAATTTCTCTTTGCAAGTTGGTCTTGCGAAGTCTAGAGTCAGATTACAACTCTCGGTTTCGGCTAGTATTCTAAAAACTCGGTTAAGTTACATTCGGCTGTAGCGTTGTATAATTTAGTAAAATGGCAATTCTAATATACTGGCGGTAATGGAATTGTAGTTAAATCTTATTTTTAATGATTAAATTATTCGTTGAAGTATATTTTGACTTCTAAATTCTTCTACAAACTGTCTCAAAATTATTGGCGCAGGGCGCTGAACACAGGCAGAAAGGCGGGTATGATACGGCTTGCCGGGTCCTATTCTGCTGATTCCTTAAGTGCTAAGCGTTGTAGAGTAGCGACTACACGATCCCGAAGCGCTAGCCGACCAGTGCTGGAGATGCGGTGTCTCCGAACATGGTAGTAGCGTAGCTACGACAGGTCCTACCAGTCGGCCTTCTAAATACTGGTACCTCGGGTGTCGGCGTGCCCACGAGGTTCCGGCCATCTGGCTCGGGATACCTCGGGCCGGCAGTGGGTAGGTCCATCGAGGGGGCAGTGGTAAATGGCTAAAGCTGGCCAGAGGCTCCTTCCATTCCTCTCCTTACCTCTCCCTTCCCTCCTCCTTCCTTCCCTTCCTTCCCTCCCTGAAGTTGTTGGGGGCCTCGACGGGTGAGCTGCGGTATTCAGCTCGGGAACCGACCTGCTGAGCCGGTAGAGCATAGAAAGGGCTCGGCACCACCAGTTGTCTGCTGACGAGAGTCCGCGTCCTCGTAGTAACTGGTAGCTCCTGCATGGCTTGGCATGTGGGAGCGCGCTTATTGAGCGTATCTCAATTCCGCGCCCATGGGGGCCGTGTGGATAAGCCTTTGGGCAGGTGCTGCACGTTAAATCACTCGAGACTTCTGTCTCAAAATTATTGTACAAGCGGGAAATAAGGGGTTCGCGTCATTTGAAACAACTTCTTCCTTAGCGAAAATTCAATCCACGGCTTGGTTTATGAGTTATTATCAAAAAACACTGACCAATCGGAGAGCGAGTGTGACCGCCGATCCGCCCTTGCGCAGCGGCAGTGGTCGTGAGAGTGGGGCGTCAGCCGTACGCGATCTCTCATTGGCCAGCGTTTTTCGTTAATAACTCGTAAACGAAGTCGCAGATTGCATTTTCGTTAAGGAAAAAGTTGCTTCAAATGACCCCAGGAATCCCTCATTTCTCGATTGTGCAATAATTTTGACATAACCTTGTACATGATCGTATGCAGAAAGTTCCTTCATTTAAACGCGGCGTTGAAAAGATTAGCAGAGTGATTATATCAATAGAAATAGAAACGTGATAGACAGAAATAAAGTAGAAATAAAGTAGAAATAAAATGAGAAAATGCTATTGTAACTAAGACAATTTACAGGTTCCCTCGCGTTTGAAAAGTGTGCGCATGCCATAAAGGCATAAAGATCCGCGGTCCAGTTGTAAGATGAAATATGAGCTCGTTTATATTGGCTCCGATTACGGTTTCTGTAGATGCCAATTATTACATCGGGACTCTATATCGATTCCATATCGGATTAAACATTCTATCTTCCAGTTCGGTTCTTTCCGCGTGAAACGAACTGTAACGAAGGAAATTAGCTTTCGCGTGCTAGTTTCATTTAACGCATTAATTTATAAACAGAAGGGGGAGCGCAGCTTAAAATTATTGAGTCGGAGCAATTTCGATTCGAAAGAGAATTATAATCCACAAAGGTGGGAACGGTTATTTTCTGGATTCCGGTTCATTTTGTTCCCGCATCGTTCAGAACGGAATTCAAACGTGATTGGCAATACAGTAATTACTCATTGGAGTTACAATAAAATTACAAGAGACGATAAGCGATGATAATTAACAAAGTTAATCGTTGAACAGAACCGGCGACGCATTATCGCTGCGACGAACAAAAATATTCTACGGTCGACCGCCAGAACCGTTGCAAAATTGATAAATATAATGTTGCATTTACATCAAAATGTAAATGGAGAGACAGGTCAAAATATTTTGCACGCGTCGTCGTAAACATGTCACCAGGGTTCTTTCTATCTTTCACGTCGAATCGAAAATAGCAATGATTTTTGCAAAATGCGTAAAGAGCGAAACAATATATTAAGAGCATATACCGTAAATGAGCATATAACGTAATGTTGTTCTACTTGTTGCAACGTATTTATAATGACGAAACAATTTCGTGGTTAAACATTTGTATATTTTATTAAATTGAATCAAAAATATTATAAAATATTAAATTCAGTTCTATGGAAAAATGCAGCTACTTATTTCTTGAAAGCGATATTATTCTTTAATTTTCATTTGATTCCAGCGATCGTCGTTATTCGATCATTTCGCGACAATTAAATATTCGCGCGAGTCGAATTATTTTCCCATTAACGTTCCCGAAGCAAGTATGTCATTCCCGTATACACCGTGCCTCGGGAAGCCCGGATTGCTTTAACGTGCCATTTCTTTACGTGAAGTTATTACGAAAAAACTGAGTGTGCCTTTTTGAAGCACTATAAATCTCTGTCCGTGTGAGCAGAACAGTAAAACGGCCCTCTATCAACGATTAATTGCAATAATGGCGTGTCGAGTGTAAGAGATTTTGCCGGAATCTGTGCTGTACCTGCGAGAAGATTAAATGACAATCCCCGGTTGATTAGGTCCAAAATATTGCAACGAAGTTTACATTTTGTCACAATTATGCCTTATCAATGAACAGTCGAGCCGACTCTCATCGCTACTCCGAGAAGAAATATTTCCAGTATTCCGATAAATCCTGGCCCGCGAAGGTTTACCAACCATTAATAACGGTACTAATCACTGCTCCCGCAGACTCTATCGCGTTGCCGAAAAGTGAAGGATGGTGTAGCCCCTGTAAGCTCGGCAAATGGAGGCACGTACTACACAATCGTGTTTACTATCTAGGTTGGATCACGATTTCGCGCATGAATCGCAGCATCTGGCGCATTTTAAATGCGGATCACTAATCTAGCTGGGCATGCGAATTCATGGTAATTAATTTTCGATTATACAAACATAGCCGGCATACGGGCCGGCGCAATGGCAGGCTTACATCCCGCGCGAGTCTCTGCCCTCGGAGGAATCATCGGACCGCGCATATTTGTGAATATTCAGCCGGCGCGATGCGCGCGGTCAATCGATAATAGGAAACAGGCATGAGAACGGCTTTCCGTGTGGATATCAATCCGTCGCGGCCACGCAAATATTTATCAGAATTGCCTAGTAAAATAAATTCCGGCGCCGGACCGTGCACACATGCGTCACCGACTACCGAACCGCCATAAATCCGTAGCTCTCATCGTCCAAGTATCAACCATTCACGGTGTTCGGGTTAACGACACGGCGAAAGAATCGTTCGGACGGCAAACCGTCGGCTAAAATATTCTATGGATCGTGCCGTGTACGCTCGTTTTTATAATCGGCTTCGAATACTCGATGTAGCGTCTTCGTTTGCAGTAGCAACGGACCACGTTTCTTTTTATTGGGTCTTCCGGAAAGTTCTGTCCGATAGTGTCACTTCAAGTTTCAATCCATATGCACATGTTGATTTGAGACATATATGACTATCTCTCATTATCATTGCATTTACACACATGTACTCTCCTAAATAAACTGAAACAAAGATGTCTCATGTCATTATTAAGCGAGACGCGATCGTGAAAACATGGCTACCGATGATACTGCCAGACCACATGCTGCTTTGGCGACTCGTTAGAAAATCGCAGAGCTAGGCAAATTCTGTCACATCTACCATACTCCCCAGACCTAGCACCCTCTGATTGTCACTTGTTTCTCTCTTTGCAAAACTTTGTACAGGAAAAAAATTCAAAAATGTAGCTGATGTCAACCAAGCACTAGTTGAGTTCTTCGCCTCTAAAAATAAATCATTTTTCAAAACTGGCATTTACAAGTTGCCATCGCGCTGGCAAGAAGTCATAAGTAACGATGGAAAGTATATTCTACAACTTTCCGGTAGACCTAATAATCATTTCGCGCGAACTTGTTAGACGTTTTACGACCGTTTCGAATTCAGATCGATAGTTTCACGATATTTTTGTGACTGAGAACGATAATAGGATAGTTTAAAAAGATTCGCGCGTTATTTGTACCTAACTAAAGTTATCGACGAAGATACTTTGTTGTAAGACGTGTTTTCTGAGAGATATTTATTTCGCATAAAAGTCTGCAAACATTGTATGCGTGCGAGAAGCGTTCTCCTACATTTTTTTTCTCCTCAGACACATCTAAATCGTACATCATGTATAAACACATTGTGTAACGCGAAACACAGCGTAAATCGCCTGTCCGCCGGAATGCATGCCGGTTACACGTCCCCGTAAAAATACGAGATATACGGAAAGATACAAATTGCGCTGCCCTGTTTCTCGGTGGATTAATCGCAAAGAGTCGGCGTAATGCGCGGATATGACTCGTGTAGCCGTTACAGCTGCACGGCACGTAGTTTCCGAGTAAATCGAGTTTTAATGTTCGAACATGAGCTTTTTTATTTTTTCTTTTGTCATTCCAAGCAATAGCAAAATCATTTAAATAAAATTCGAGTCGATTGGTCCAGTTCTAAAAAAGTTATTGTGTTTTAAAAGTTGTACGAACGTTAATGGCGATACAGTGACTGCCGTTAATGTTTGGAGAACTCTTCCGAAAGTTCTGATTGTTCTGATTGTCGCGAATGTTCTACACCAGACGTCTTTAAGACGTCTTAAAGACGTCTCTGTGCTTTTCTGGGCTGGAGTCCACTTGTACACCATTTTTCATGGACACTCTGTATGTACGTATGAAATGCGGATAAGTGAACTTTCATTTTGTCGGTGTAGAGATCTGCTATAGTTGTTCTTTACTCGCATTGGCTGCAGAGATCGTCAAATATGATGCCAAGTTATTCTTAGTTACGTCATATTAGAACTAATTAGAAAAAAAATTGTTACTATAGAAGCAGCTGGTCAAAATACAACTATACAAGATACAATTTATTATTAATAGTCCTATGATAAACCTAAAAAAATATTGCTACTATTAAAGAAACTGGTCAAGATACATCAAAAAATTAAAAGTTATATACACTTACTTAACTAAATAATAATAATAATATTTATTTGCTGAAAGGAGCAAATGTCAGGTTAAACAATTTATTAATACAAAAAACACTACAATATAATAGACCTGCCACGCATTCGAGCACACGTCGAATTTGTCAAAGCTGGCCGAGCTTGTACATGAGGTGCGACCATTCTCACCTGAGTAGGAAATGGAACTGCTCTATGTACCGTCGCCCTCGGTTCTTTAACAGCAGCCGCAGCAAAACGTTCTCTCTTTCTCTGCACTATGCGCTGCTTGTAGTGTCTCGCGGTTCGTCTGAGTATAGGATCATCCTTACAGACATTCAACCACTTACCTGACACTCGAGCAGCGCAAAGCAGAGATCGAGGATCCAACGTGCGTACGATCAACTACGACACCTCCGGCGGAAGTTCGGAAATAAAATCCACCTTGGTAGGGTCGAGCCATCCGACCACATTAAGGAATTTCCTGAAGTACTCCATGTTGCTGATGCAGATACAAGGCGTATATATAGGTACATATATATCCCTGGTCACGCTTCACGCTTCGCGTGGTGGACTGGACATACACTTTCCACATAATTCTATCGAATTGTACTTAATTTAGGAGAAACTTGCATTCAGGCATACTGTGAAATGAGAATGCAATTTTTGCAGGGTTACTGTTACTATTGGTAAAAAGTATTCTATTCGATAGAACGGACGTCTGGCTTTATAATTACTATAATTATACAGTGTTTAATAGCTTATTATATTATTATAATAAAGTATATTATTATATATATATAAGTATAATATATTATATTACAGTATATTATTATAATAATTATAAAGATATATATTAAATTTTATACTAACTTTGTTTGTACATATATACAATATTATTATAATTATTATAATAATATACTGTTTAATAACTATATATATAAAGACAATATTAATATGAAATTATATATATTTTTATAAGATACGGAATAAAGAAATTATGTGATATAGTTTCTGACGTATAAACAAAAGAGCATCGAATATTTTGTACCGTTTGCTTTATTCTTGAATCATTTTTCCATTCATTTTTTATTCGCGTCGATCAACGTTAGAAACTTTCACAGTGACAGTAATTATTTCTATGTTAAAATTAAAAATAATCTTCGTTTTCAACGAAGACTGTAATAATTTACTTCAACAATCGCGTTTAAGCATTCTGCTGAAATATTTTCTCCGAAGAGTGGTACAACATTCTGATGCATTTTCTACGTATTACTACTAAGGAGCTTATGATATCCTAAATCCGTTTTGGCAGATTTCGAGGAATTGTCGGAAGCACTGCCTTGGCTTCGTACCTCATATGTAGCGCAACTTTTCGCACCTGCGCGGAGCTCAGCAGTTTCCACTGCGCCCCGACCACATAGAACTTGACCGAAGGTGAAACTCAGCTCCGTAAGTTGTGTTCTACGATTGTGGCTTCGAAGCTCTCAATATCACGAGTGCATGCGAGCTGGGACCGTGATACGTAGCTATACAAATTCCTTATTATTTCCGGGCGTATAATTGTAGAAATGATTTCGACAGTTCCATGTCAAACATGTGGGGATATATAGAACTGACACGGAATTATTTCGTCAAGCTTGAAAAGCCGATTTTAGTTAGAAAGATCGTCAATGTAAAATAAATGCATCGTGGCGTATGAAGCTTTTGCATTTTATGCAAAACTTCTGTAACAGAAATATTAAAAATAATACGAATACTTGTTCGCTGCAAGCTCGACAAATTAAAATTTTCAGTAACATTATTTTATAAAGGGTAAAATTGGTATTTTTGAACGCGTGTCCTGATTTTGTACAATATGCTACAATAAGCTTGAAATATTCTTCCTTTTAGACAATAAATTGGAGATGATAGAAAAAGTTGTCTCGAGCAAATCAAAATAAAACTGGTGAAAAGTTCTCTTTGCTCCACGTTACAGAACAGCAAAATCTGTGTTTTTACTACTATTGAACTGATTTTTACCCATTAAAATTCACATAAACGTGCATAACAAAAATTGATTCATTATCTTTCTGTAGCAATTCAAAGATTAATTCATAATATCTTTGTAATATTGTCGCACGTTGACCAGAAAGCATTTTATAGTTGACGTAAGAAATTTCGCCTTTCTTTTACCATTTTTGTACAAAAATTCACGAAAGTTTCCATAAAGATTCGCAGTCTACTTATTGGAACTAAATAATAAGCTTGCTACCGCAAGCTTGTCAAAATAGGATATTCTATTGTACGCCATTCTAATATATCTGCCGCGTCTTATTGCAACAGTCTTCACCCCATTCATATTGTCAGCATGGTTTGAAAAAGCTCGCGGAATTCGTCGAAATACCACCTCGGCTTTGATCCAAGCGTGAGCCGCAATTCTTTGCACTACCGCGGGATTAGGTAGATTCCTTCGAACCGTCACTCTCAGCTCCTCAATACCTTCACCAAGGAAACGTTCTTTCATTTTCCTCTCAGCGCGTTCTTTGAAACGCATTACAGTTCGTCCCAGGTTCGGATCTGACCTACAGACATTCAACTATTCCTGCGATACTTGAGCTGCGCCGAGAAGAGGTTCAGGATCCAAATTGCGCAGAATCAGCTGTGATACTACTGCAGGGAGTTCGGAAATGAAATCTACTATTTGCGAGCTGCTGCAGTCCAATCACGCGAAGGGAAGGTCCTGAGGCATTCCATGTTGTCGCTGTTTATTCAGGATTTCGAATGATTTGTTTTGTTAAAATCTCGAGAATTTTATACGGTCATTTTGAAACAGCCATTTTCCTTGGTACATCTGTATGTGAAAACTGAGCAATTACTAGCCTAGCAACGAATTTAAATCAGCAGACAAATTAAAAGTATTTATGAATGTCAATGTATTATAGTTTTAGCTTATTAGATTTTTTAACACTAAACCTACCGAGCACTAAAAGCGACGAATTTCTGTTGCCCTGTAAGAACGATAAAACCGAATCTATTTAGACTTCCCATAATTTTTATTACAACGAATACTCGGACTGTGAAATTCATTTAATAATTTCTTATGAAAAAGTCTCTATAATTTCAGCAATTTTAAAATATAAAATCTAAAACCGGTCATCCTGACCGTCTTGGTAGGTTTAGTTTAGAAAAAATATAATCATTCGATTTCGACTCTCTTGCAATTGATACGAACAATTTTTATTTCGCGTGAAGATCCGCAGTCTAACAATAATGTACGAGCTACAGCAAATAAAAATTCGTTTATTTTCCTGTCGTCTGGAAAGTAAACGAATCATTCTATAAATTGAATATTATTGGCATTCCTGTTTCGATGGAATTTCATCTGTTGCGCGGTAGAGCCCCGATAGTTGCACGAAAGCACATGAAAGCTGCAAGTGACCAAGTTCCTGGAATTATCGAGGCGATCAATCAACTATACGGAATCACTCATCTCCACTATATACCATCGATGCTACTATATTAGACAACGTAGTACCTTGTGCTACGTGTTTCCCGTAATTACACAACAGCCACCGACGTATTTTGATCACATTCAACCGAGGCAAGTCACGTGCCGGTATCGAAACTGCAACTAGTGAGGTTCCAATGCAATTATGTTACAATATACAGCAGCGATTGTTTCTTTTTACACGATTCACTGCTATGTAAAAATGGAATAATAAATTATGCTGCATAAGTATCGGCGATCAGTTGTTATCAATTTCGTTTATTTATCATTTATTACTAATTCTGTTTATACTATATGGAATATATATTATAGTGTATATTTTATGATATATATTATATAGTATAATATTATAATATTGTAATATATATAATATTTTATTATATATTATAGTATACATTTTAATTATTTCAAGTATTATTTATTATGTATTATATATATATATATATAATACATAATAAATAATATATATATATATATATATAATAATATATATAATAATATTATATATATATATATATATATATATATATATATATATATAATACATAATAAATAATATATATATATATATATATAATAATATATATAATAATATTATATATATATATATATATATATATATATATAATACAAAATAAATAATACTTGAAGTAATTTATACCGTACCATTTCCACTCTGCAGAAATAATGGTCAAAGTATTGCACTTTATGTTTTTTATCCAATATTTTTTAATAATGCCTTTTGTCTATATTCCTTATAAAATATCCATTTGAACCTTGTTGTTCAGTGCAACAGTACAAACTTTTCATACAGTTTTGCATTGATTCCGAAGTGATTATCAAAAGAGTATTCATTTCGTTTCACTGATCTTGATAAAAGTTGTTGTCTCATGCGGATCAAAAGTGATGCATATTCCTGAATAAAAGTTTATACACGCGTTTCGGGCATTGCAATATATTCTGCAATGCTGAGCACAATAAAAGAATAACTTCAGTATTGTTTCATAACTTCTCCGTGCACCGTGTTGCGTGATTGAAATGTTTCCTAGTAAAAATAAAAATACACGTATTCCCTCTCTCCTTTGTGCACGAAGAGAGTAATTTACATATCTGCAGTTTCTCTCGTCGATTCATCGTTTAAAAAAAAAAAACAAAGTTAGTAGAAGCATGGGATACAATATTTTATTAAATGCGCCACGTCCGTTGCACAAAATATGGAAAATATGGAACAAAGTAGAATCGCAAATTTTCTGATTATTAACGGTAGGGTTTATGTGACTGTAATTAACTGCCTTCGTAAAATTAATTTAATTCCCTTTGCAGAAAATACGGAATCGTTATCGATTTATAATGTTGATGGCACACATGTTAATAAAGAAGAAAATTTCGATTTATCCCGTTATATTTATTGACAACGTTAAACTTTCGAACATTGATCTTTGTTTTCGTTAATAACTCGTAAACGAAGCTTCGGAGAAAATTTTCGCAAAGGAAAAAGTTGCTTCAAATGACCTCAGGAACCTCCAGTATCCGGATTACGAGACATATTCGGAACACCCTGAGTGATTCAAGATTCTGGGCTCGATAGTAATATATATATATATATATAACTTCGATATAACTTCAAGATTTAGTAGAAAATATTATCGTTACTTTCGGGCCACTCTGTAGACACGCGAACACTCCGTAGATAGTACTGTAGTGCCATTTACACGGCGGGTTCTTTCCTTAAGGCAGTTCCGGAGTAGAAACATGTCTCCGAAGGGGTGCACAGATTGTAACTCTGTAGCACGATGAGTATCGGATCTTGCTTTCATGGAGATACGGGGTTGGCCAACATCGCGACAGGATATGGTAGTTTGGTAGGTATGGCGCAGTTTAAACTCATCCATTAGTGGCTACTAGCCGGCAATGTGTTTCTAAGCAAACCGTAGAGACGAGATCCTGGAGTGGCGCAGTTTCCAGGAAACAGTCGTCCACCATAATACATTTTCTGCGACACTGCCATCGAACAAAATCTCCGCCGGCACAAATCTGGCCAACTTTCTGCGTCAACTGTTCCGTCTAGTTGCATAACAGGTTGCCCTAACCACGCTGCGATAGTATAAGAAGCCACTGTCTGATAATAACATTATCATGTTCGGCCAGAATGGTCTCTCTTCCGTCACGTAGGCAACGGAACGGAAATAATACTTCGTGACAAAATTGACGCTGCTAGTAAATTTATTTGATTAACCCTTAGCACTCGAGTGACTCAGAGGCACCACTAAAATTTGTTACATCACGTTTTAAGATAATGTTTATATTAATAAAGTTTAGATTTAAAAAATTATATAATATATAATAATTATATAATAATTATATAATAATTATATAATAACAATAACTGTTGTGTGAGTTCCAAGAATCAATTTCATATGCATAAAATGCATTTTATCGTATAAAATAAAAAATACTATAAGTGAGAAAAATGATTATATTTACAGTTTAAATAGTTTCGAGTGCAAAGGGTTAACATTAGATTTACGGAACCTGTCAAAATAATGGGTCTCTAATTCTTTAATTTACGATTATTTTTATCGTATAGAGATACATTTACGAGTTATTTATTCAATTTATATGTTACTTGCGGCAAACGTTGCAATAATATTTGTTAAAAATCAGAACAAATGTCTCATTGTTACTTTTATAAACTGATAAAACGAAGGATACAGCGACGACGAACAAAAGTTATTTTACGCCGGGTGGAACGTGTGCTCTTATCATTAGAGCGCGGATTTTATGCATTTGTGACAAAAATGAGTAGGTCAAACGGAAAACGAAGAAGAAAAATAAATTAAACGATACAAAAATACCGTTATTTTATTTTCAACAGAATAAAATAATTCGAAAAAGAATGAAATCTCTACGTAGCTCCAAAATCTTGCAATTAATGCTGACAATTTCAATTTTTCATAAAATTTTCAGTCAATTTATCGTAGTCGTGTAACGAGTGTGCACAATTAAAATAATTAGTGAGTTTAACCAATACGCTCCACATAATTGCAAAACAGAAAAGAAAAGAATTTCGTACAATTAGATCGTTGATTATTTCCGTGCCGGTTGGTTAATTATCAAATGAATTCGTATCACACGAGTAATGCTAAGTACAATTTAATTATGTAAAATTAGTTGCATCTGTGTCCGGCGAAGCGGGCAGACATAATAATCGAGTGAAACACAGCCGGAGAAATTAATTTAATGTTGAGATAATTGATAAGAATTTCGTCCGTTCGATGCATTCTATTTTCCCATTTTATCGGACGCTTTAAAAGTCGACGATTTCCGTTGGGTGCTATCCCTTCGAGTCGGGATAACTCGGCGAAATTCCACGACTTTTACGCGACCCTTAGAAGACTCTAATCTCCGTCGTTCCGTTTCTTTTTTGACTCGGTTAACGCTGGCGAGGCGATCTTTTTTCCGCGGGTAACAGCGGCAAACGACTTCCCCGGAAACAGTTGGATTCGGTCCGTTTTACTAACAGATTCAATTAATATATCCGGCCCCTTCGGCAGCATCCAAACGAGAGACGCTTCTGTCGCAGACAGGGGAGCGCGATTTCAGCCTGCAACATGACAATTCCAACGTAGCCGAGCTGGCCCGGGAAGAAGCACGGTACTTAAAGATTAGCATCATCGTCGTTCCACGTTTTCAGCGCTCGCGAATCCCCCTCGGCGTCTAATAACACCTTGTTACAGTTCGGTTTCCGTTATCGAGAATGTCCACTTGCCGCATTAAAATATTTAAACGTTTAATACATTAGCGTCGAGGGAATCGGCGGAATAGACGAAGATTCAATATGGCTGACAGTGTAACGAGCGGGCTGCGGATTTTATGCGTGTGTGGCGAGAGCGATCGGCGGAATATGAAACACTAAATGCAGAGAATTTTATGCAATATTTTATTTATGCGGTATAAACATTCACTATCTTGAGAGCAACAAACAAGAGTTAACTAGACGTTCGTTTTCATTTTTGCGATTTTTGGTACGTTGAAAGCAATCTAACAGCACTGTTAATCGGTTACTTGTTTGTGACGAGTATACTCGTAACCTAAATTCTTGTTCTTTCTTTATGACGAGTATACTCGTCGTAACATAAATTTTTGTGATTTCTTCATGACAAACGTACTCATTGTGACATAAATTCTTGCTATTTCTTCGTGACGAGTATACTCGTCGTAACATAAATTCTTGCTAGTTCTTCGTAACGTGTATACTCGTCGTGACATAAATTTTTGCTATTTCTTCGTGACGAGAATACTCGTCATGACATAAATTTTTGCTATTTCTTCGTGACGAGAATACTCGTCATGACATAAATTTTTGCTATTTCTTCGTGACGAGTATACTCGTCATAACAGATTATGGCCACTTCTTCATGACGAGTATACTCGTCGAAGACAGCTAACTGTTTAAAGAAGGATATATACTTCGATATTTATATCATATTTGTATTTCATAGAAGTATTTAAACACAATATGAAGAAAATCAAACATATACAGTACAATTACAATAACTTACACCTTTCAAAGGGACTGCAACGATTTATTTTACCGAACATTGATCTTCATTCGTTCGCCATTTTGTTAAGCTTTTTCGCAAGCTTGACAGGAGATCTCGCTAATTCAGTACCAAAAATTCAAACAATTTCCGTATTTTAAGAACTTTTGTCTTTTGCATGTTTTATTTTAACAAATAAACAATCAATTTCAATTTAAATATAAAAATGTGTTAGACCTTATTCGACAAACATGAAGTTAATTATGATCCTTGAGCGTTAGATACAATACTTGACAAGTTTCATATATCCAAAGTAATATGTAATAATATTGTACAATATATTGTACATGTAATATTAATTTTGTAATAATATATTACAAATTATATTGTTAATAAACCCATAGGGTGTTTAACAGCTTAATAAAAAAAAGAAGTTAATTACGTTCGAATATAAACAAAACACAAAGTAATTTACTACCACTCAGTAACTGGCCCCACCACCCTGCGCAGCTCCAATAGCCTGCCGTCGAGCTCGCAAAAACGGAGTTCTACAGGTAATGAAAATCGAGAAACTCGCCAAAGTAAATTTTCTCCGTTAACAACATCATTACAAGCTAAGATAAGAAGCCGTTTCCGACTAGTGATCCTTTTCCACGTAGATTCATAGCTCGGTCGAGCGCGCCCGGACTATAGATTCAATTAAGATGGGTTCGAGGCTCGTGAGGGGAGAGGGGATTACGATACACAACATTCCCTGAATGGAGAAAAATGTCTGTTCGCAGAGCGGGAGGTCTGGTATGAGGTTGCGACACACGCGATCGAGGCACGTATTCGCGTGTCGGCGGCGAGTTCGAGCGATAGCGGGACAACGCCGCCGTGCGGCGTGGCGCGGGGCGACGTTCTCTTCGTCGGTGACGGGATGGGGATGAACACACTGACGGCAGCGAGGAACCTCTCGAGTCAACGTCATGGAAACACGGGCGAGGAAGTGGAACTCGCCTGGGACAGCTTCCCAGCTGTCGCTCTGGCAAGGGTAAGTCTTTACGCCGGCGAGCGGGTCTCCGGGGCTCTCCTGCCACACTTTACCTCGTGGCGGGAGAGGCGTAATGGCAGGCTCACCTACCGGGCGACGCAGGTATTCACCGGGCATGACAGCTTCGGTGTTTATTTGTGTCGCATCGGTCGGGAAGCGACGACGGTGTGCCACCGCTGTGGTGCGGAGGAGGACTCGGCGCAGCATACGCTGTAGGAATGCCCCACCTTTTCAGCGCTGCGCCGAGTCCTAAAACGGGAAGTCAGCCACGACCTCGCTCTCTCCATCTTAGTTGGGGCCATGCTGGAGAGCCCTAGAAAATGGGCGGCAGCAATCTCCTTCTGCGAACAGGTAATGCTGCAGAAGGAGGCTGCCGGGCGAGGTCGTGAGCGGGACCGACTAGCTCGGGGGCTGCGTGTGCGCCCACGCCTCGAGCCCCCGAGCAGCTGAGGGTAGGCGGGCGGCGGGTGAACCAGCTCTTGCTAGACTTAGTGCCCGCCGCCCGCCAATAGAAGAGGTCCTCTCCTGTTGGGAGTGGGGGGTGACGACTCGCCTCTTCTTTGAGGTGACTGAGGTGACCATCGCTTTTCGCGTCCTCCTTCTTCGTCCCCTTCGCCCAGCCCCTTCTCGCACCACCCTCGCTCCGAGGATACAGGCCACCGTGGAAATTTCCACCTCCAGCCGACCGTGGAATATAGGATGGTACATTTATTAGTCGAAACTGTAGTAAATTCTACCTAATTGACGCTCAGATTGTGCACAAAAATGGGCAATTTGGGAGAGGAGATATGATTATTAAATACGATAATTATTACGATTATTAATTTCGATTATTACGATTATTAAACACGATTAATAAATGATCTTGTGGCTTGTTTTTACAATTGTTTACTATAAAAACGAGCCACGAGGCTCGAATAATCGTATCTCATCTTCCTAAATTGTCCATTTTCATTTCGAAGCTGAGGGACAATTGGGGAGAATTTACTGTACCTCATGCGCAATTATTTCTTCATAATTACGCAATTATGTCTTCGTACGGTATAATTATTTCTTTATAGAGTTGAACAATAGATTGAAATAACAATTGTATTCCTTTTATGACATGTTATACATAATTTAATCACTCAAATAAAAAAGTTAAAAAGTATGGTTTCTGTTTTAAATTTCTCTTTACCATTTCAACCAATTTTAATTTATGTAAATATTGTTTCGGCGATTGTCTGCTAAATTGAGCCTCTTCACGATTCAATGTCATTACATTTTCTCCGTATTAAAAAGTGTCCGAACATCCACTGTAACGAATGACTGGGGAAGTTATTTTCACGTTTCCAATAAATCTGTTGTTGGAGGAAAAACTCTTATCCGCTTAATTAGCATTCGCAAGTCGCCGACGTGAAGATGGAAAGACGTGCCATATGTTTCTCGAAGAAATTATTCATTCCTACACCATTTACTTCAGCAGCTTTTTCGGACTCCGAATGAATCCAAATACGCATTGCACCATTCCCTGTGGCCGTATTATTAATGGGGCTTATTAAGCTACAGTCCTTCTTGCTGCTATCGTGAAGTATTGCACGGTGTCTCATTTGTGTTGTAAATCCAATTTTATTGAAATAAGAAAACGCAACTATTGAACGTTATATGAAAGTTCTGTCATCTTCGACGTCATTTGAAGGACGTAAATAAATTTTTTCAGAAGCATACTAGAAATTTAGAAAGACACAGGAACCTATAAATAAATTCGTAAAGAAAGGAAACTTACTTTATACAAAATAAAAATTTGTTGCATCTACTGTAAGTAATAAGAACCGCTTATGGACTTTTCATGTATATATATATATATATATATATATATATATATATATATATATATATATATATTTTTAATATTTTCAACAAATTAAGGCGTATTTAAAGTACATTAAAATATTCAATTATTATTTATAAATATATAATTATTAAATTGTAGCTATTAACTTTTATAATAAATGCACGAAAAACTGCAGTCAGTTAATCTGTAATTATAATGCACCTTGAATTTACTTGGATAGTAAATGTACTAATTAAGCAGACTTCTTTTTATCGCTGCCTAATTTTTACCAGCGAAATATCTAGTCGATGAAAACCCGGATTAGAGGCTGGCGAGAATTTGCTCACAATAGAAAAGAAAATTCGCGTCCAAGATATTTTCTCTGAAAACGTTGCAACCACGGCGGTGTAATTTTTTCCATCGGAAAGTTCGGTTACACATTTCTGGGCGAGCAGAACTGCGAATTCGACGTCGATTCGCTTCTTTTTAGCGGCACAGTGAAGTTACTTTCAGTAAAAAAAGAAAAAAAAACAAAAACGAAAGTAAAGCAAATATTAAATTTCAGCTCTTAATAGATCGTGTATCTTAACCTGATTTTGAATGTTCCCGCATTAACCGCGGGTAAACGCGCGAAAATATCAAAGGCATGAGCGGAACGTTTTGATCCTTTGCTAACAAGTTCCCCGAGATTTAAGTACAATACATGTTAAAATGCTCGTTGGTGCTCCTTGTGAGCTTCGAGCTCTGTAGAATTTTGTACGTGGTGTGCCGTCCGATTACTAAGTCTCTTAGGTATCTCGTGAGTCCCTTATGGTCTCGCGTATCTCTCACGATGTCTCTAGAGTCTCTTGTGGTCTCTCCTGACTCTCGTGTATCTCCCGAGTCCCTTGTGGTTTCGTGTCCAGTGAGTCCCTTGTGGTCTCACGAATGTCTCTCGTTAGAGGAACGGGGTCATCCCTAATATTACCTCGGTCCTCCCTACTCTTCTTGACCTAGGGTGGGCGGCAAGGAATTACGGTCCAATCACTGCAATCACAGATCCATTGAGATTGCCCCAAAGCGGTGGGCCGGGAGTTAGCAGCGAGAATGGCAAACTAACACCTGCTAAACATCCCGCGCTGATGGGCCTACGTGCCCAAACAGTGCGAGACCCAACCGTAATTGACTGGACCGTAATCAAGGACCAGGAGACGCTATGACGGGGTCGCACGTGCCCCGGAACGGCCAAAGACAGACCCATACCGTCGGGATACCCAAGCACATGGCCCCTGCCATAAATCCTGGCCACTTGACAGCAACAATACACTTGGACTTTCTCTACTTATCCGAATCGTTTTGCTTCGTTATTCTTTTTGTCGGAAGACTGCACTTAGCTTTCTCTTTACGAGTGTCTGAAATATTCTAATTTAATTTTTATTAAGAAACTAAGAATTTTACGGAATTAAGAAGACATTTGAGAAATCGAAAACCGTCAGAAGCGAAAGAATACATTGAGACAGACCTGTGTACGAGTGAAGTTTTGCAATTAATTTAAATAAATTAGGAAACGGTCATTATATTGTACGCGACAAGGTTTGCTGAACATTTATTTTTACCGCACGTACTCGTTCGTTTTATTTCATTTGTTCCGGGTGTCGTCGAAAATGGAATTGAAATTCTATCTGCAACCCACAATCAACAACGTGTTAAAATTGGATGAGTGAGAATAATAAAAATGTTTGTTACAATTTCAACTTAATGGAAAACTTTCACATTGGAGAATTGAATAGTTGTGGTTGTTAATGAGACGTCTAATGAAACAATTATTTATTCATTCTTGTTTAAATGAAATAGTTTCACTGTTTCACTGATAATGTTGTAAAATGTATTTCTTTCCATTCAATCAATGTTTTCATTAGACTGACTTTTTGTCAGAAATTAAATTCGGAAAATGGGGGACGATTATTGAAATTACTAAAATATTTCTTCGTGAAATTCGAATGAACTTCTTGCTTGAAGCACATATTGCAAATATGAATAAATATGAATAGGAATTAAATATGTAAATATGTATATAAATATCACAAATATGAACAAATGCGAATCGGATTTAATATGTAAATATGAATATAAATATCACAAATATGAATAAACGTGAATATTAATTAATATGTAAATATGAACATAAATATCACAAATATGAATAAACGTGAATATTAATTAATATGTAAATATGAACATAAATATCACAAATATGAATAAACGTGAATATTAATTAATATGTAAGTGTGAATATAAATATCACAAATATGAATAAATGTGAATAGAAATCACCATGTAAATATGAATAAAGACATCACAAATATGATAAATCTGAATAGAAATTAATGCTCAAACAAGGATGTAAATATTGCAAATATGAATCTGAATGGAATTTGTACAACCTGCGACTAAACGCAATCTTGTCAAAAAAACCATACATCCGTCGATCGCGCGAAGTGCTCAGCAGTTTTATGGTTAAAACCGATAAAAAACACAACTCGAGGTTCCGAGTGCAAGCGGGGCCAGGTGAGAGAGCGTTAAGAGCGGTTGCTGGCGGAGCCACTAGAAAATCGTCTAGGCTGTGATCGTCGGAAGCTTAAGGTGACATCTCGGTGGCTTATCCGGGCTGAGACACCCCGTGCATCATCAGCGGCAGACTATTTCGCGGGCTCGACGCGCCGAGCAGAATTCGCGACACACCCTCGTTATACCATTCATTAAGAGACTTTGCGAGTATCCACGTTGGTCGTGCGACATCAAGAACTAATTTGAAACCGGCGGCGGATTCCGCGAGATTTGAAGGAAAACGATGCGTGAACGCCGCGCCGGTCTCATTTAATTCGCTCGTCTCATCGCGTCAAGCGTAATGTAAAGAAGTGCCTCGTTTAATCGCCGTCTCCCCACCCGCCCCTCCACCCGTTCCTCTGCCTTCGTTTGCCCGACTGCACTTTCCACTTTTCCCAGTGCCAGGCCGCGAAACGTGGCCCCTTTTTACCTCGCGGTCTTTTTTGCCGGCTGCGCGGTTACCTCCATTCACGCCGTTGTACGCGGGATTTCGCGGTAAATTCCACGACAGTTATTGTCTAGACTAGAGCATTAACGAGGCCGAAGCCTGCTCTGACCGGGCGAAGTGGTGCTCACTTATGCCGGTCGATGGATAATCAGCGGTGAACAGCTGCGAAGGAACCGGGACTTGGATCCATCGCGCCCTCGCTGTTAAGTTCATTGGACCGGGGAGTCAGAAGACCCGGCCTTAACTCATCTGTCGGCTGCAAGGAGTTGTATGTTTGTTTTAAGTATTTCGCCGGCTATAATGCCGGCGATAATAATATGAAAGTAGTGATGGTCGTTCTGCCAGGCGACCGCGGCGGCGGGTGCTCGGCACCGCACGCCAACCGCTACAACGGCATTTCTTGCCGTCTTGCCGCCCCCAAGATACCACACGACAGCAATAGTGCAGCGTGCTAGGCCAGCGGGCGGCTATTTACGTATTTGCTTCTGATAAATTTATAGAGCTGACTGCTGAACCCAACACAGCCAGCCCGTGTCATTGAAGTAATTTTGGCACCGCTCGACAAACCAAAGGGCTGCAGATGCATTCTACCCAGACAAGCCCGAAGGCCGCGGGTAGGAAATACACCACCGACAAGCCCGAGGGCCGCGGGTGGTAGTAGCAATAATACCGTCGACCACGGTAGCGGGCGCCAAGCGCCACACGCAAGCACCGCGTCGACCCAGCGTCACAGACCTGTAGTAGGGAAGTCAATTGTAATCATGTCATGCACCACCATGTTTATATCTATCATTGGCCCCTGCTCTTGCCTCTCTTGTCACCTGTTAGCGCGCACATGAACTTAACGAGATCCATGTCCAATTCTAACAAGTTACTCCTCTGCGCGCAGGTCCTAGCAAAAGAAACGCTCGCCGCTAACGCAGAGGGATGCCATTGCCCTGTTTTGCCGCCCATACTGATGTGCGTTGCCCAGTCTCCGCCGCGAGGAGGCGGGGTTGGTCTTTGGAGACCAAATTCCACGACAATGTTCCTTCCAGAATCTCGAGAGGTTTCGACGGTACTTTCGAGCGCGGCTTATTATCGTGTCGATGTAAATGGCCGTTCGCCGCGCCAGCGAGAACCAAAGCGAACGGAACCGATATTCCGGTTTGGTGACGCCGTCTCGCAAAGCTTATCATCCCTTATACCAAGGCGGCTTCCGGGTTCCCCGCCGATTCTATTCTGTTTCCCTTTTGTTTCCACGCCGTTTATCGACCTGCCGCGGATATCTATTCTCGTACACGCAGCGCGCAGCTCAGCTGTTCCGCTCCGGGAACATGGAACGTGCAGGGTCTTCGACGACTAGGATTACTGTTGGTAACGAAACGGCTGTTTCGGAGCTTTACGGAAAGAGGCATACGGATGACTTTTTTCCTCTGCCGATACATTCGTCTCCCCCCCTTTTTTACGTTTTTGTTTTTTAGGGTAAGTACGTCATTCACTGAGCCTATTACAGCGACGACCGATGTTCTAAAAAATCCGCAGTACTTTTTATCTGTGTTGCTCGTCTTGAACATTTCGATTGTACATCGATGTCTTTTGTATATGTACATATATCGATTCAAGTATAGAGAGAACGCGAAATATTTAATAAAATATGCAAGACAGTTTTTTAGCGAGGTACTGTGTCCATCAAAGTGATGTTCGAAGTTTTCGACAAATTGAACGGTTTTTTTACCTATATCTCACTTTTTGATACATTTCAATTATTCGTTGGTGTCTTTTGCATTAGTACAAATTTGATCATTATTGAAATATAGAAGGAACACAAGATGTTTGGCAAAATACACAAAAGAGTTTTCGAGCGAACTACCGTGTCCACTAAGCAGTTAACTACTGCGTGATAATTATGTTTGTATTTGTCGAATAAATCATATTAAATTCTCGCATTCTTTTATTTTGTTCAATTTCCAATAACAAAAATGTAACGCATCTTATTGGATAAATACGGAATTAAATATACCTGTCAATTAGTGTAGGATAATTAATTTTCTATTTACCGAATATGTCATATTAAATATTCGTATTTTTCTTATTTTGTTCAATTTCCAATAGAAAAAATGTAACGCGTCTAATTCGATAAATATAAAATGAATTATCCCTGTCAACGAACCAAAGGCACAGCAATCGGTCACCCCACAGTAACCGGCTCCACTTCCCTAACATTCGGCGGATACCGTCTGGAAACTGTGAACGTGACGCGGTTACACTCACCGAAGTTAGCTATTATTTCTTTTTTATCCCTGAGCCATTCCTCTATTTCCCCACGCGATACCGAGTGTGTTTACTGGTACTTTCGAGGCCGGAATGCGCGACTGGTATTTCGGTATCATCCGCGAAGGATGCGGAATGATCGCGGAATGTGAGAATCGTCTGAATCTCGGAAACAGCGTTTTCGTCATGTTCGCGACATAAACCTGGTCGAAGAAGAGACAGAGGCGAGCCAAACTTTCTCGAGATGATGGAATTCCGTGGCGTACGCGCGGTCCCGAGTTTTGCTGGGACAAATTCCGCGCGTATACGCAATCGCCGTAAACGGCTCGAACGCAATTAGAGCCAGACGTTTCGCTTTGACTGAAGTCCTAACGGCACCGCATCCGACGAATCAATCCGGAACAGTAATTAAGAATGGCATCGTGGGACACCTTTGTGCGTATCGTCCTCGGCGGTCGTCCATCCTTTATAGTTTTCCCGTTAATTACGCGTGCCTGCCGCGACTCCAAGCTCACCGTCGCGGAGCTACGTCTACGACGGAAGCAATAAAATTGTAATCACGGACGTCGGTCTCGCAGTCGGGCAATAATACGATTCTTACGTTGCTCGAGGAAATTGCAGTGGATCCGTTGGACGCTGAGTATCCCCGGTGAGATTTATTCAACGTTTTCGACACATTTTTCTTGTACCGGATGCTCGGCGGAACGCGTTCCCCGCTACTCACAATGTGTTTAACGAGCGCAGAGTGTTAGTCGCTAAGGTAACTAGGTCGAGATGATCGAGTTAAGTCTAAAAGCGGCATTCGGGGTGGAAAGGGAAGGGAACGATAAGCATTTTATCTTTTGCACTGTGGAAAATGTTGAGTGACACGTGTACAAGCTCCCGATACCTTCCGGCGAACGTGTTTCGCGGTGGAAATAAAGCAATTGTCGTTGCACAAACTGTGCTCGCGCCGTTTAGGTAGATCTTTGATCATTCCGTTCGTACAGAAAATGGTTTCATTGCTTTTATAAAGGTGCTTACGGATCATTCGCGTTCAGGACTGCCATCGGAGGTAGACGAAAACGAAGTTCGAAATTTAAAAAATTTTTAAAATTGATAAAAATACAAAATTCATCGGTCCAAGCGATTTCTGAAATGTCCAATGTCTCGAGGTCAACCTAGAAACATATTGAAGCTTCAAATAGACCACTTTATGGAACTGGTAAGATATTAAGAAAGATATTTGTAAGTATTGGACGGAACTGGCGCTGTCGTTGATCTTTTTTTATTCGATACGAACAAATAATTGCTCCAGCTACAATTGAGCCGTTTATTTTGAAAGTGGCACAAGTTACTTTTTCAAAAAAATCGAGTTAATGGCAACACTAATTACAATTGAACGGTATCTTTTCATTAAAAAAAAAGTGACTTATGCCACTTTCAAAATAAACGGCTCAATTATAATTTGTAAACTCTTATTGACTGCTTGCATTCTTTGTTCTTCACATAAATTTCATTTCAGCTGTTAGCAAACAGTGAAACGAAATATGTACGTACTAGGATCGATGCTCCCTGGAAGTAGAAATATCCAGTGACTGTCAGACACGGTACAAATAACGATCTCAATAAATTTTCGTGCTCGACTCTTTCACAATCGGATCTGTACGAGGAAAAATGTGTCTGTACACTTTCGATCTTCTTTTTTGCTCGCGTACAGTCATTCGATTTATACCGTATCTCTGACTATGAAAGTTCATCGACACGTTTGGTCGAACGAAAGGCCAAATATTTTTGCGTTCTGGTGTTCACGCCGTGACTTCCGGCCAGGGAAATGCCATAACGACATATCTTCCTTCGGCTAAAAATCGACAAGAGGTCCATTTAGGACCAAAAGGTTTACTTTTGTAATATTCTAATATAAAAATAGTTTATTATCTAAGAATTTCATATTGAGTTCTCTGATGGATGATAATATATTTAAATAATACAATGATTAGATGATAAAACGTTTCGATAGCAGAATATTGGAATAATAAATGGTCTGATAAGACAATACAAGATGTATAAATTATAAAAGAGTAAAATATATATTTGGTATCTCTGTGCACACCATTTTAATTTTCTATTATGTAAATATCGTCAGTATAGTCAAGCTTGAACGATAATAATTACTGGTTTTATTGACATACTGACGATATTTATAGGAAATAGAAATGGTGTGCACAAAGATACCGAATAGATTTTTTACTCTTTTATAATTTATACATCTTGTATTGTCTTATCAGACCACTTATTTTTGCAATATTCTGCTATCCAAACGTTTCATCATCTAATCATTGTATTATTTAAATATATTACCATACAGCAGAGAACTCGAATGAAATTCTTCCATCATAAACTATTTTTGTGTCAGTATATTACAAAAATAAGTAAATATCCATTGGATATCCATACTTGAACGATAATAATTACTGGTTTTTATTAGCATACTGACGATATATATAGAAAATAAAAATAGTGAGCACAAAGGTTCCAAAAAGATTTTTACCTCTTTAATAATTTATATATCTCGTACTGTCTTATCAGACCATTTATTTTTGCAATATTCGGCTATCCAAACGTTTTATCTCATAATCATTATATTATTCAAATATATTATCATCTAGCAGAGAAGTCGAATGAAATGCTTAGATAATAATCTATTTTTGTGTCAGAATATAACAAAAGTAAACCTTCAAATAAGGAAGTACTATATTTGACCACTAGGTTATAAGAATTATCAAGAACCGATATACTTAAAAAATGATAAAGTAAGTAACAGCTTCAAGGAAACAAATAATCGCGGACCAGAAACTGATCGCGACTAACTAAGATCAGAGTTACCGGGTACTATTCAGACTGTTCGGGGCATGGTACACCGAATCTTGATACAGATATAATTACAGAGTCATCCGATATTATTTACTCTCAGCCCCGTGCATTCATCCGATACGATTCAGGTAAGGTATTGTTATACGATATGCGTAGTTCATTGGGGACACAGAAGGAGCCGACAAACGCAACCGTTCGTTCGGACCAACACAGAACTGCATAATCTATAGTCTATAGCATAGAATATGTAGATTCTATACCATCGACCTGGCTGCTATTTATGACGATCCTAGAGTGCCCAGATTTTTTCTAGCGAACTTTCAAGAGTTACCTCGCATGCGCGAAGTCGTAGAGCATCTTAGGGATTTCAGGATATTCTGGATATCCTAGTATTCCCTGTCCAGGATGGTCCCGAGGTCTTCGAAGCTTCTATGGAGTCCCCAACTTGCGAAATCCTTGAAATCCCTGATACTCGATTAGACCTGTTCGATACACGAAACCTCGGAAGTCGAGGTCCATAAGACTGCTCAGACCCCACATGTGTCAGATTGTGCTATTAATTCCCGGTTCGAATGGTATAGCGGCGGTCTTTACTGAAAGTACACAAAAGCGGAGTGGAGCATTGTCATTGTTAGGCATTACTTGGCGGTTTATTGGAGCAGCAGTTCGGATTGCCAGCCGAATTACCAGACTTGGTTATTGATAGAAACACACGTGCGTTAGTGAAATAATTTGCCCAGTCAAGTATATGAAAGAGCATGGTATTTAATAGCAAGTATACATAATGTAGTAGACATTACTACTTTCTTTGTCTTTTTAAGCAGGCTGTACTAAACGAATAACAAGTATAACGTTTGTATTTTTATTGCGTGGGTATTATGTTCGTTATCAAGTTGGGTGAAACTCTCGACATACTTTTCTAAAGACAGTACTCCATACAGTACAAAACTAGCACTGGAATATCTCTGTTTCTTTTTTAATATGAAAAAATATTATTAACAGATGTCTCACGGTTAATAAGCTGAAAATGTCTATGAAACTGATATTTTTCTTGGTATCTTTCCTTCGAATCATTTCTCTATAAAACGAGATAATTTTTTTTCTTCTGACTTTATTTACTTTAATTCCTAGATACTGATAATGGAAGAATCGAATTTTGTTTCAACTCGTGACTGACTCATTTACTGCACTGCAAATGGTTAAAAACATTCTTGGTAAATCGGAATAATATTTTAAAAACTAACCAATTTACTAAAGTCATTAAACTTTAAAATATTGGGCAAATCTAGCAATCGATTGAAATGATGAAAAAGATTGGAATAATGAATAAGGTTAAAAGCTGATGAAAATTTAGAGAATACTTGCCGTAGATCCCGGTAACACGGACGGCTGAAAATACCATCGAAATCTGTGCTCGACTCGCGTAGTTATCGCATTTCCATCTCGTACGTGCAAGCATTTATCCATCGAATGATTCCGCGACAATATTTCCAGCGGTCGCAGACGATTTACAACAGAAATGCAACGCGACAGAGTCGCATACTAAATTTCAGCCGCATTAAATACCGCGGCGCCGAATGCATGCCGCAGCACCCGCGACATTTATTTCGCGTCGCGCAATCCAATTTGCATCTGTTTCTCTTTACGCGTATCCATTTTTCGCGAACCATTCGAAACGCGCGAATCGGATTTCCGCGGCGTGGGGGGGGCGACGCCGAGCCCGGCACCGAACTTTCCAACGAACTCAATTGGGATTTCGTGTATCGTATCCTGGTCGATTAAAGACATGCTTATTATTCGAACGAAGTAATCGAGCTTTCCACGCACGGTTAAAATCCGGACGGCGTGCCGGTGCACGCCTTTCGCCTTTCGGAGTCGCAGCTTAGAAAATTTGCATAACGATATACAGACGTAATTGGAGCCTCTCTAATGCTGTTGTAGGTCAGATGAGCCAATTACTGTGCCTCGTTAGCGGACTCCTGGCGTTCCCACTGCTGAAAACAAATCCAGCAATTTAATGAACAGTTTTGAAGAACTCAAAGGTACAGAGTTTCTCAATAGAGATAACTGTATCAACAAAATTTCCTGTTTACGTTTCTTCTTCTCGAAAATACGATTTGATGATGATTCAGAGATGATTAAAATTTTCAGGTTATGTAGGTTATTTGAACAAATAATCACTGTTTTGTTCTCCGGTAATTTTAATTCGTTTCACCAACACAATTCGTTCACTATTTTCTCGAGTTTTGCTGAAAAATTCACGAAATCGATATAAAAAAGTTCAAACAAATTTTATAGTATTAGAAGAAATTAATTTGAATTTAAATAGAAATGTTTGGTATATCTTTTTCGATTATGTTATTTATGCTTGAAAATATACAAAAGACGCAGTAATTGGCTAGCTCACAGTAATTGGCTCCAGTGTCCTACACGTTCAATTAGCGAGGCCCCCCTCGGCCTCGCAGTTGGACGAGTCGCAAGTGGCCCTCGGGAACCCGTGAGGTCGCCGAAATATTGCCGTAGATCGGACGAAAAAATCGCGCGGCACCTAAAACCGGGAGATATATGTCCACGGATAATATGTGATCATTGCTTTTGCACCCATACTCCTTAGCCCTCCCGCGTTTTACGAATGGAATTCTTCTTCCGCTCGGCCCCTTTTCCGAGTCCTTGGGGCTGTTCCTCCTAGATCAGCAGTTATCGTTCGTCCGCGCTAAATAAGGCGAACGCTGTGTCGCCGATGAATCGATCAACTCGGTGATCTATGTATCCTTTTTCTTGTGGCTACCGAAATTTCAGTTTTTTAGGCGTGCATTTGACGCGACATCGGCGTTGGAGTCGCCTCTTTGTCGCGCAAACTGTTGCGCGATTGCGTGTCCCTCGGCGACGAAAAGCGCGGTCGCAGCTGCGATAATTATGAACGAATGTGTCGGAAATTTGACGTCGAAGTTTCGCGACACCGCGAGTCAAACCTGAGAATTGTGCGCCCGATTGTTTGAGCCATTAAGCTTACGGCCAAGTGGCGTGCCTTACCCGAAGGATGTAATGTACCATTTGCCTTCAGATTCCGGCAAGCGTGTAACATAATATTCCTTGGAAATTGCACCAGCGAACTTGAATTTTTCACGCGTTTAACGCGCCAACCGCTCTCCAAATTGATGTCGGAGTAGTTAGTTCAAATTGAATCTGAAGTTTCAACACTCTTCCGCAGCGCCGGGAAAGAGGGTATTGATAATTCCCGTTAATCGAAGATTGAACATCATCGATCATACTTTCACTGTACTTTGGTCTGTGTATACCTATTTTTACCACGTCACTTTTCTAATCGTTCTAGGGAAAGTTGAGAAGCCGGCTGAGGAAAAGTGATTTAACTTAGAAAATTGTTTCGGATAGAAATTTTAAAAAGTGTCCTCTGACCCATTTCGTAGAAATAATGTTAAACGGAAATTTTGAGAGGTGTCTTTTCTCCCCTTTCGTAAAGATACTATTAAATTAACGTTGTATAAAGTGTCGTTTCACCCATTCCGTAGAAATAATGCTAAACGAAAATTTGATGAAGTGTCGTCTTTAACCCCTTATGTAGAAATACTGTTAAATTAAAATCTCATTTTGACCCCTCTCTCGACTCCTTTCTCAGAAATTAGGCGAAACGAAAACTTTGAAAGATATTTTTGACGCTTCTGTAAAAACATAAATTAAAATTCAGATTTTTAAATGTGCTTTGGCGGCGGTCATAGTGTGTGTGCTTGGGTGAGAAAAGGAGAGGGGAGGCGTTTCGTCCGGAGCCCGCTAGAGGATTCATCAGTAAGGCTATCCTAGCGGGCCCTTGCCTTACACGTGGTAGTAGGACGAAGTCTCTGTATATATAGGGATCGAGGCGGATCGGTTACTAGCGGGAAGAGGAGCCCTCTGCTGGCGGGTCTGGAGGTAGCCGCCACAGTGCTTTTCACTATTTTGGTAAAAAGTAGAGTTAATCGAATTGTTCGATTTATTTGCGTTTTCATAAATTCATATTCTTATATAATGACACGCGAATACAATCTCGCAAATAAGTGAGCTTTAAGGATTGCACGAAATCAAGACTGTAATATCGCGTTCGAAAATTTATTAATATTACGTTTCGCTGGTAGTACGACGTGTTTCCCCGAGGTGCCCTTTCGTTCTACTTTATTTCGCACTTCTAGCGCTTCCTGCCGCTTGGGCTTTATCTGGTTCCCTTGTCCTTGTTGTTCGGAAACGAACAGAATCAGGAAAAGTTTCCGCACAGTCTTTTAAGACTTTTAGGACTTCAATATTGTCTCCGAAGTGGCTTATTACTCCTGCGAACAATATCCGTGGTACTGGAAACAGATTTTGCTCCGGCTCTATTTGCTGTTGCGAGGAATTCCTCGAAACTGGAATCAATTCAGAAACACATTGAATATCTGAAGCTTATATTATTATATAAGCTTCGGATATTATAATATCCGATATAATATAATAATTTATATAATAAAATTTAAATTTATATATATTATATAATAATATAAAGCTTATATTATAATATAATATTATATTATTAGAATTTACATGATGCCGTTTAGTCAATCAATTTTTGTGCACTGCAAAAATCAATCGATGGAACAATGCGGTGGTTATAAAAACTGTTACTCTAATTTCACCGGTAATTACAAACATTTCATTTGCTAAAATAATGCAATTAATTGTTGAACAAACGAACGAAATATTTGTTGTTGGCATTTTTATACTTGTAATTTCATAACGTTAATATTAAACGTCGTCTGTGAAATTCTGTGCTGCATATAGTATTGCAAATGGTTCAAACAAATAATTCTTCCTAAAACGCGTGTATTTATATTCAAATGACATCTCTTACATGGAAATATTTCATGTGAAATGTATTTAGACAATATATTGTAGAATAAAAGATATTGGTTCTATTGTACATTTATGCTATCTTACTCCACAATTATTCGAACCGACAAGCCAAATTTGAGAACACCGTCGAAATTAGTGTTCATTTGGTATTCGCGCGACGACTGCGATTACGATTACGACGGCGAAAAAAAAATGGAAAATAAAGAGATTCTAAAAGTTTTCAAATGTTCCGAGTTATACCAGGAACAGAGCGAACTCCACTTATTAGCGGACGTAACCTATCTGTTCGTCCCTGGGATGAGTTACTTTTCCTCTTTCGGACTCTTTTTCAGTTCTCTTCCTACATCTATCCGTTCTGCTTAAACTTTCCGGGCAAGTCCTCAGGGGTTTCGAGCACTTTCCAGCGCTGACTGAACCTCGTGTTATTGTCATATGGATGTAATTCTTTCTTGCTGCGCGAAGTCGATGTGAACTCGATCATGTACGAATAGATTCTGCTGGACCCTTTTCATTCGTGATTTACGCGGTACCCATTCCGGTGCTCGTACATCAGTTTCTCCCTCGATCATTTCACTTTTGCAACGTCCTGTACACTTGCGAGGATCAGTCAATAATTAAGTTAACCTAAAAAATATGGGCAATTTGGGAAGAGATACGCTTAATCGAGCCTCGCGGATCATTTTTATAGCTGCCTGTTGTCGACGATTATGAAAACGATATGTAATCATATGATACATAATTCACCGGAAAGAATGGATCTCATGAAATCCCCCTTATCAGAAGCTCCGCCCGGTTAATTTGAACTTGACATGGTTAATCCTAAACGTGCGGACTGCACGTGGCAGCCCGTATTTTACGGTTCCGCGCGATTTCCGCCATAACTAATTAAACGTCGTATTAGGCTCCGACTTTCTGCCAGTTTCTTTCGACATTAAACACCTTTTCTCATTTATTACTGACTAAAATTTCACGAAATTAAAGTATTTCATTTCATTAAATTACGAATTGCCAAGCAAACTTGTATCTCGTGACTCGCATTTCCAATATTATTACGTTTCGCGGGTATTAATAAAATTAGGAAATTATGACGGATTAGCGTGAAAATCAATTTTCAAATCTGATAATTCAATCATTTTCGATCGCCCATATGTAGACGACGCGGCTGTCAAAGTGTTAAAGTACAAAAAAGAATTTTTAAGAGAAAAATTGTCAAAAGATATTTAACTTATCAATTAATTCGTTCGATAAATAAGAGCAAAGTTTGTAATTTACTAATATAAGAAGGGTATACTATTTCCCTTTGTTTTACTGTTCTTCCTTTCACATGTATGTGTAATATTTAATTAATGATCCTTGATTGCAATTGATCCTTGTTTCCAATGTATCATTGTTTATACTTTCTAGTGAGTTTGTTAGTTAACTATTGCTGCTCGTAACTGTACAAGTTGTACGTTAACCTACACCTAAATGAACTAGTGACGTCACGCAGAAGCGTTCTTTCATTCCGGTTCGTTCCTTTTGTTTTCAAGAACACGAATCGAGCGAGCCCAGCACGCTCTAAATTACACTAAAACCACACACAACGTATCTCTTGACTGACTTTCTCAGCTACTTGGTCCCGGCAAACAGTTTTTGTTGGAGGCGGTAGCGGGATCACGTTCAGTTCGCCGAAGATACCGTAAAATTTACAATCAAGATGTTCACCCGAGGAAACGTATATCGAAAGGGATTTGCATTTGAAAGTGTGTATTCTGACACCTAAATTAGGCTGTTCATAGTTCGTACATCAAAGTTCAGCCGGCGAAGTTCCCATCTCGTCTCGGAACTCCCCATCGCGTGCGCGCGGGAACAGATTTACGTTCCGAAATTTCGCGGAAACTGCAACCGTCAGCGAAAGTTCGACGGCTCCGGTCCTCGAAACGTGACCAAATAAAAGTCTGTGTGTTTGACGAAAGCGGGGATCCCGGAATTCGCGTTAACGCTTTTCATTAAAAATCGACGTCAACCTGGCAACGGTTGATGATCACTTGCGAAACGGTATATCTCGCCGCGGTTGCAGATCCGGAAAGTCATTACAACTTGACACACTTTTACAATGTTTTTTACGAGTGCTGCATTAGAGCCTGCACGTCACGTGTATCCTGTCTTACAAACGACGACTGTTCATATAGGGTGTCTCGTGAAAACGAAGCGAGAATACTGTCTATGGGATCGATGACCGAGAACCATGTTAGTTCGGAAATTATTCACACTAAATAGAGCACTCGAAGTGACTGACCTGCGTTATTTAAAAAAAATGACATTACTGCATTTATTTAAACTTACTAAAGAAAATGTAGTTAATTATTTTCTGCGAAAGTAAAATAGATTTTCTACGTTTTTAAAAGGAAAAGTGAGAAACCGATTATTATTACTATGAACAGGGTTTGATAGATTTAGTGTTAAAACGTGATTTCAGAGATCAAGCTAAGATGGTGAGTGTCTTTTTTTATTACTGTTGATGCCACAGATCCACACTTATATGTTAGTACGTTACTTGTGTATATAATTATTATTAATAGTTCACCATGATATAAAGCAGGCAAAGAACAATAAAGTAAATTATTCTTGAACTTGTACAATTTAGAAGAATTTCACATTACAAATTGATGAATTAGTAAACGCAATATTAAAATATTGCAAAATTAAAATATTGCAATAAAATGAAACGCTTGAGCCACCTTGTACTGCTCATCTCTGGCAAACCTCTGGAAAAACATTCGATGAAACAAACCGTGCATTTGCAAAATTAATTATCAACGTATCGGTTGCAGAAAATATTTTTATTAGCGCTAAAAGCCGGTTCAACAATAACAGCTCCGCTCGCACAAATATATTAAACGTATTGACAACGGTTCCGCGAATGTGGGCCGGGTAAATACCATAATGAACCATATATACGAGAACAGTAGCGAACCAACGTGGAGAAATAAGTGGGAAATTCTGAATAGAATTTTTCCCAGAATCCCTTCATATTGCTCAATTGAATACGGATTTTAACTAGGCCTGCGAGTCGTTCTATACGATTTCATTTGCAGCTTTGCACGAAAATGACAAATTACATTTTATACCCATTGTCGCTTGACAAATTTCTGTTTTCGCGCTCTGCGATTTATCTCTGTTATTTCCTGATGTGGAAAAAATGTACGAAAATAGTTGTTGGTGCAAATTTTTGGGAAAATTTAGACAATTTTCAATTTCGTAGTTCCCTTGGAATTATTTCGAATTTTCTGCGCGGAGTTATTTTTAAGGCTGCTTTTTTAAACAGCTTTAATAATACGATGGTAAAAGGCAATCGGTATTATTAAAAAACACGAGAAAATAACATTGTAGTTTCGTCATTATTTTGCATCTAGAGATTCATATTTCCTAGTTTCGAGTTTCCAGTTCTTGTATAATGGTGCACAAAATTCGAGCGAACAGAGGGTTTACAGAAATACGCGAAATCCTAATGAACTAATAGCAAATGAAGATATGGTGATAATTTATTGCGTGCATTTAACGGCGTCTTTCGCCAATATTTTTTTCTATTTATTTAATGGCGCTTCGTTCAATTAAGCTCACATGTATTAACCATTTATAATCGAATTGTTCGGATAGTTGTAAGCGAATAACGGCTCGGTTTGCATATCAAACAAAGTAGCAATATGCTCGATCCAGTATAATCGTTGATCTCCGGTAAAAAAATTGTCGTCGGGTCAATTATCTCGCGTGATGTTGGCGAGATCAATTGCTCGTTTCATCGGTTGCGCCCGTTTGCGGAATAACGATTTATCGGCGGATTGCGCACCGGGTGACGTTTATCAGGATAATAATTAATCGAAGGATGGCGTAAATGAATAATGGACTTCCGAAACCGTTGGCATTAAAGTGACACCGTCCGGACGTTCGCTATTCTTGGAATCTCCGCAACGCGTAAATCGTAGGAATGACCGCCTCTATCTGTTAGTGTTTCAGAAGTCAGACGCAACAATCGAAACGATAAACCAAAAAATTTTGCTTTCTCGTGTCTACGATAATCGCTCTTGGAAGCTGTAGAGTCGAATACGGAGATTTCGTAAAATCTTGCATATAATTTTTGGTCGGATTAGTATACTCAGTAAGTATAGCGTTGTGTAATTGAAAATGGAAACATTACAACTACAAAAACAACTAAACATAAGAATCTAATTAGTTTCGAAGATAATTTTCGAGACGCCGCACATTCCAGAGGGTTGTTTCAACCCTCTCGAATTCAAGTATCACTTAACTTTCCTGCTATATTTGCTTTTAACAACAGAAACCTGGACGGAGTACGTGAGAATTGAAGGTATGCAGTCGGGCGAAATCCCTGGTGGGGAAAATGAAGCGGGATAAAGCATACATTCAATATTACAAAGTTCCGGGGTAACATTCCTGCGGCACGGAGGAAACACCATGGTTAAACAAATCGGAAGTCGCGGGCAACACAACGTTTCCCATTGAAAACTGGAGCAAAATTCAAGGGAGAATTTTAAGGGACGTGTCACTCACAGTGTCGCTAAGGTAAGGACCACTCAGGCAAAAGTAAACGAGCAGAAAACAACAGATTTCTTTAAAAAGCAGAGAGCAAAGAAATAAACGTGCAGCAGGAAGAACATAAGGTAAAGACACTTTGCATCAGAGAAAATAGTATCGTGCAACATTTCCGTCGTCGTCGTCGTCTGTGCCGTCGGGGCTCTGTAAAAGCCATTTACGTTCAACTTGGACGGGTAGATGTACATGCGTAGAGGAGAAGATAGAGATACAAGCGTAGAGGTAGATGTAGAGGTACATGCGTAGAGGTAGAGGTAGAGGTACATGCGCTGAAGTCGAGGTGTAGGTAGAGGTACACGCATAGAAGTAGAGATAGAGGAACATACGTAGTGGTACAGGTAGTGATACAGGCGTAGAGTTAGAGGTAGAGGTACATGCAAAGAGGTAGAGGTAGAGGCGTAGTGGTAGAGTACATGAACCTCTATTTCTACCTGTACGCATGTACCTCTACCGACGCAAGTACCTCTAACTCTACCCCGACGCACGTACCTCTACCTCTACACCTATACCTCTACCTCCATCTCTATCTCTACCCTTGCGCCTGGTACCTCTACCTCTACTCTACGTATGTGCGTCTACCACTACCTCTACCTCTACCTCGAGCTCTGTGCATGTACCTCTACTTCTACCTCTACGCATGTAACTCTACCACTACCTCTACACATGTACCTCTTACTCTACCCCGACGCATCTACCCCTAACTCTAACCCGACGCACGTACCACTATCTCTACGCAAGTACCTCTACCTCTACCTCTACGCATGTACATCTAACTCTACCCCTACGCATGTACCTCTACCTCTATGCATGTACCTGTACCTCTACTTCTACGCCTGTACCACTACCTATACATCTACCTCTACCCTTGCGCCCAGTACCTCTACCTCTACCTCTACGTCTGTACGTTTACCTCTACCTCTACCTCTAGCTCTACCTCTACCTCTACGTCTATCTCTACTCTACCTCTACCGCTACGGCTGTACCTCTACCTCTACCACTACCTCTATGCCTATACCTCTACCTATACACCTGTACAACTACCTCTACTTCTACGCCTGTACCTCTAACTCTACTTCTACGCATGTACCTCTAACTCTAAACCGACGCATGTACCTCTAACTCTACCTCTACGCATGTACCTCAAACGCTACCTCTACGCATGTACCTCTACCTCTACCGCTACGTATGTGCCTCTATCTCTATCTCTACCTCCACCTGTTACCTCCATCCACCTTACCAACCTCCACCTTTACGTTGTTTCACTTCGTTTCGCATTCATCATTTACGTTATTTTACGTGTTTTACTTTGCTTTACGTTATTTCGCCTTGTCTCACGTTGTTATTTATTACAGTTTTATGTTCTTCTGCGTTCTTATGCTTTGTTTTTAGGTTGTTTTATATTGTTTTACGTTGCTGTACGTTGCGTCAAGTTGTTTTTTTTGTTTCGCATTGATGATTTACATTATTTTACTTTGATTTTATATTGGTTTACGTTGCTTTACCTTGCTATACGTTGTTTTAAGTTGTCTCAAGTTGTTTTTTAAATAGTATTACGTTGTTCTACGTTGTTATACATTGTTTTTACGTCGACTTATACTGTTTTACATTGGTTTATGTTGTGTTACGTTCTTTTACTTTGTTTCGCATTCATAATTTACGTTGTTTTACAATGATTTACGTTGTTTTCTTTGTTTGGCGTTGTTTTTAAAAGAGTATAGCTTTGGTTTACGTTGTTATACATTGTGTTTCGTTGTTTTATTTTGTTTTACATAGCTTCACGTTGTGTTACGTTGTTTTGCTTTGTTTCGCATATATGGTTTATGTTTTTTCTCGGTATTTTACCATGTCTCTCTTTGTTTCGCTATGTTAACAAACGTTGTTTTACGTTGATTGACATTGTTTTTACGTTGTTTTACTTTGTTTTGCCTTGCTTTTCGTTGTTTTACGTTGTCTCACGTTGTTGTTTAAAACAGTATTACGTTGTTCTACGTTGTTATACATTGTTTTTACGTTCTTTTATACTGTTTTACATTGGTTTATGTTGTGTTTCGTACTTTTACTTTGTTTCGCATTCATGATTTACGTTGTTTTACGATGATTTACGTTGTTTTCTTTGTTTGGCGTTGTTTTTAAAACCATATTGTTGTGTTTTACGTTGTTATACATTGCTTTTACGTTGTTCTATGTTTTACGTTATTTTACGTTGTTATACATTGTTTTTACGTTGTTTTACGTTTTTTTACATTATTTTACGTTGTTTTACTTTTTTTTATCGTTGTTTTACGTTATTTTACCTTTCTTTACGTTGTTTTACGTTGTCTCACGTTGTTGTTTAAAACAGTATTACGTAGGTCTACGTTGCTACAGTATGCTTTTACGACGTTTAATTATTTTTACATTATCTAACGTTGCTTTACTTTATTTCTACGTTGTTTTACGTTGTTTTACGTTGTTTTACCTTGCTTTACGTTGTTTTACGTTGTCTCAAGATGTTGTTTAAAACAGTATTACGTTGTTCTATCATTGCTTTACGTTGTTTTATTTTGTTTTACATAGCTTTACGTTGTGTGACGTTGTTTTACTTTGTTTCGCATATATGATTTATGTTTTTCACGTCGTTTTACCTTGTTTTTCTTTTTTTCGCGTTAATGATTATCGTTTTCTACATTGTTTTGCTTGTTTTTCTTTGTTTCGCTATAATGATTTACGTTGTTTTACTTTGTTTTTACGTTGTAGTACATTATTTTACCTTCCTTTACGTTTATTTACGCTTTCTCACGTTGTTGATTAAACAACCTCGATTATTACGTAAAACAAGTTAAAACAACATAAAAACGTCGTAAAAACAAAATAAAACAACGTAAAACAACATAAATTATCAATGCAAAACAAAGAAAAACTTAGTAAAACAACGTAGAGCAATGTAAAAGAATATAAAACAACGTAACAACAATGTATAACAACGTAGAACAACGTAATACGGTTTTAAACAACTACGTGAGACAACGGGAAACAACGTAAATCAAGGTAAAACAACACAAAACAACGTAAAAACAAAGTAATGCAACGTACAACAACGTAATGCGAAACATACGATTAAGAAACAACCCACGTGATCAAACGATCTAGTTTCAAATCTATGCGAATTAGAATATTTATCTACAAATTTACGCAGAACACGTGATTTAGCTACAAATCAATGCGAAATATATGATGTAGCTTCAAATGCATACCAGACAAACGAATTTAACTTCAAATTGATGCGAAACACGTGATTTAGATTCAAATTCATGCAAAACACATGATTTAGCTTCAAATTCATGCGAAACCTGAAGATTTATCTTCAAATCTATGGAAAGAAACGATTAAGCTACAAATCCATGCGAAATAAACGATTTATCTACAAATCCATACGGACCAAACGATTAGCTTCAAATGCATGCGAAATAGAAGATTTATCTTCAAATTCATCCGAATAAACGATTTAGCTTCAAATGCATACAATATAAATGATATAGGTTCAAATCCATGCGAAACAAACGATCTAGGGTCAAATCTATGCGACATAGATATCTTCGCTTCAAACTCAGGCGACATACACGATTTAGCTTCAAATCTATGCAAAATAGAAAATTTTGCTTCAAATCTATGCGAAATAAAAGATTTCTCTTCAAATTGATGCGACACAAACGATTTAGTTTCAAATTCATGCGGAACATACGATTTAGCTACAAATCCATGCGAAATAGAAGATTTAGCTTCCAATCCATGCGAATCAAAAGATTAAGATTCAATTCCACGCAAAACACACGATATAGTTTCAAATTCATGCGAAACATACGATTTAGCTTCAAATCCATGCGAAACACATGATTTAGCTTAAAATCCATGCGAAGTACATGATGTAGCTTCAAATGCATACCAAACAAACGATTTAGCTTCAAATTGATACGAAACACGTGATTTAGATTCAAATTTGAACGAAACACATGTATGTCAAAACGACCCCGGTTGCAATTAACTCTTTGAACGCTGCATTTATATACTTTTGAAAGACGGCTGGCGAATTACATAACCCAAACGGAACCTTTAAAAATTCATAATGACCGGTGGGAGTTACGGGGGCGGTATATTTTCTGCTATTCTCATTAATGGGAACATAAAAAGATCCATTTCTGAGATCCAACGTACTAACTACTTTCGCGCCTTCTAATAAATCCTATTGATCCTCTATCAAAGGTAGGGGATATCTATCTTTTACCATTTTTTTTATTAAGCTGTGTGTAGCCAATACAAATTCTAGTTGTGCCATCCTTCTTCTTTACTAGTACAATTGGACTTGCGTAATCTGAACAAGACTCTCGAATTATTTCATCTTTCAACCATGACGTTATTTGTTTATCAACTTCAGATTTATCCCCGGGAGACAATCTTCGCGGTCTCTCGTACACTGGGATCTCGTCTTGCAGTATCAAGCTCATTTTAATCCCTACTTCTTTCGTTTTAGATGGTTTATAACTTGCAACACAATCTTCTATAAGTTTTCTATGTTCAGGAACCGCAATGTGTGATAAATTTACATTGTCAACTATAGCCTCGACATTGACATTAAATATTTCCGGCAAATCTATTTTTTTAATAAAAATTTCTCCTCCTTTCGTACTTAGTTCTACGGAATCTAAAAATTCTGTACCGATTATTAAACTATGGGACGACAAGGTATTGGGTAGAACGTGTATATTTATTCGATATGTTATCTGATCTATTGCAATAGTTGTTGAAAATTCCCCTAATGTGTGGTTGCTCTCTGCTCCGACACCACAATATTGCAAAATCTTATTATTCAATCTAGGAGCACCAATTTTAACATAATAATCCGCTCGCATCAAATTCAGTTCGCTTCCAGAATCTATTAACGCTGTCAACTTACAATTTCCAACTTGCACCTCTTTAACTCGCTTCTTTCTCGACGCTTCAGACACACTTGTGTCCTCTTTCTTTCGTCGGGCAGTTTGCAGCCGTATGGTATCGGTTTCCACACAAAAAACATCGCCGTAATTCTTGCCGTGCCACTTGCTGTGATTCACCTTGTGACGATGTTCCATGGACGGTCGTCTTCTTCTTCTCCTCAGGTCGCCTGTTTTTCGTTCTTGATTTTTCCTTCATGTCTTCGTAAATTTCGAATGTTTCTTTCAACTCACGTATATTTCTAGCACCGTACAATATCGTTTTGTTTGTTTCGAAATCCTGAACTCCGTCAATAATATACTTAATAACTGTTGAGACTTCCATGTCTGCTTGCTTCGCAATCTCCAACATTTGATAAATGTATTCTTGATACGACTCGTTCGATCTTTTAATATTACGTGACAACTCTTTATGTATCTCGTACGTATCTGCAGTTTTACCAAATTCGGACTCCAATGCTCGCTTCATCTCGACCCATTTGCGACAACATTTTTCACAGTCGACGAACAATCTCGCCGATGCACGCAATAACCGCTTCGCATAAACAACATTTTGTACTTCACTCCATTCACATAGCTCTAGCAAACTCTTCGCTAAATATACGCATGGACTCCTCAACATCCCTGAATGTTAACGCCTGCATCCGTCGCACGCATCGTCTCACATCGCTTCCTTCTTCTTCGTCTTCACTGCCATCAATATCATCTTCCTCTTCGGCATGTTCGATTTGCAACATTATGGCTGCTTTAAGCCGATCTTGTAGTTGCTTTTTATTTCCCGACGTCCTCAGCTTGCTACTCTTCAATTCTTCCTTTAAACCGGTTAACTTCATTGTTAGAATTTCCTCTAATTTGTCAGCAGATAGGCTTGCTTGTGATACTTCGACAACGGTATCGTTTCCTTCAGACATCTTAAAAGGCTTTTCAATGCACAACACAACAACTAAAGTTCAACTCTCAACTCCTACAGTCACAATATCATTGTTATCATTCAACGCTACCTTTTCCTCAAATCCCGGCTGAGCCCTCAAAATTATGTAGAAATTGTCTAATATTTAAACAATATAGAATCTGTATCGATTAGGAAAGGACTAAACGTGGTGAAGACAGAAAATATCTCGTACCGTACCTTCAACTAGGATTACAACTACTTCACTTAATTTTACAACTTGCAACACTCCTCACTCGACGACTCTCGTACACTCTCTGTCCACTCCAAACACGCTCCTCCGACACAATGCCTGCCTTTTCTAAAAACGTGCCAATCGCATCCGCCGGCTCTCCGTCGCCAAGGGATTTTTTTCATCTGACCCGGCCTTCACCAAAGTTTCTCTTCTATTGCCTACCATAAATACAAAGACTTAAAACTACGGTCTCCTATGCCTAACACTCCTCCTCGTCCTAAACGTACCCACTAAATTACGATACTACAATAGTATAGAATTGTATAAAATAGTACAGAATTCGTTAAAAATCATTAAAATATCTTACAGTATATATCATCATTTACCCGCCGGAGCGGGAGGCGGTCGAGTGCTTCGAGCTCCAGGCCCGGGGATTAGCGCTCGCCAGATGGCATGCGGAGCTTTGCTCCCATGCCTCCGAGCGCGTCCCCGGGGCTCTCCTGCCGCACTTCACCTCGTGGCGGGAGAGGCGGTTTGGCAGGCTCTCCTACCGTGCGGCGCAGGTATTCACCGGGCATGGCTGCTTCGGTGTCTACCTGTGTCGCATCGGTCGGGAAGCGACGACGGTGTGCCACCACTGTGGCGCGGAGGAGGACTCGGCGCAGCATACACTGGAGGTGTGCCCCGCCTTTTCAGTGCTGCGCCGAGTCCTAAGTAGGGAAGTTGGTCGCGACCTCGCTCTCTCCAGCTTAGTTGGGGCCATGCTGGAGAGCCCGACAAAATGGGCGGCAGCCATAGCCTTCTGCGAACAGGTAATGTTGCAGAAGGAGGCTGTCGAGCGGGGTCGCCGCGAGCGGGGGGTGCGGCGTGTGCGCCCACGCCTAGAGCCCCCCCCCCCCCGAGCAGCTGATAATAGGCGGGCGGCGGGTGTACCAGATCATGCTGGTTTAATTACCCGCCGCCCGCCAACCGAGGATGTCCTATCAGGAGTGGGGGCGACGACAACTTGTCGTCGCCCCCGACGGCCGCCGGTGCGGCCGTCGTGACGAGGCGGTGTGGGGTGCGGTCCCCCGCACCGCCGAATCAAGATGATTTATGGGTGGAGGATTAATCTCCCCCCGGGACGCGGCCGGCCACCGCCGTTCCATCCTGGTGGTCGGCCAGGCGAGGGGGAGCCGCGGTTGTGTTCTTTGAGAGTTCCCGTGGCTCCCCCGCTACTCGCCAGCGCCCTAGGCCGCCGTGGGGGTTTTAGCGGGTCGAACCCCGCACTACCCCCGCCCCGCCCTTCGGGCGGGACGGGGGTGTCTGACCAGCAGATTTCCCCCACGTTAAACAAAAAAAAAAAGTATTATAAACATGAATAAATACCAATTCAAGCTACGAGATCTTTTATTACTGAGGACAATAGTAACACTATTGCAGATATGGACAAATATCGATTGAAAATAGAAACTTCTGTGGCGGCTACCTCCAGACCCGCCAGCAGAGGGCTCTTCTTCCCGCTAGTAACCAAGCCGCCTCGATCCCTATATATACAGAGACTTCGTCCTACCCCCACGTCTAAGGCAAGGGCACGCTAGGATAGCCTTACTGATGAGTCCTCTAGCGGGCCCCGGACGAAACGTCTCCCCTCTCCTTTTCTCGACCAAACACACACAACGACCGTCGCCAAACTTCTTTATTAAATAATTTAATCATATCGCTAAAATGTCGCAAGTTAATAAATATTATAAATAATATCACATTATTATACATATTTTTAGCACACGTACTGCCGAATCAGCTACGACATTGTTACAAATATAAATAAGTAAAAATGAAAACTAGACAATTCATTATTAAACAATTAAATCAAGTGTCTACAACGTTGCAAATTAATTTGCTATTCAGCTGACGAGCTAAATGAACCAATTCGTAGGAAACGCGTCAGAAGATCGTTCCCGGATCAACGATTCCAAGAAAATTAAGTTTCAAACGAAAATGTCCGATGGATGCCGCGGTCGAGCGCGGAAATTCAAAAGCTGCCGGCGATGAGATTCGAATTCAAACCACTGGCAGAGAGCAGTTTACATATTTAATGGCGTGTGATTAAAGAAACCGCGCACAGTGAAAATAAATGCGTAAAGCTTCCGGAAACTCGACGGTTCCCGTGGGATGGCGGCTGATTAGGCGAACAGCGTTGCTCGGCACTGCGTCGGAACTCTCGTACAACGTAATGGCGGTTAATATCTCTATCGATTGGAATTGAAAACGGCGAAATTTCTGATATCCGAGATCGCCGACGAGCATTTGTATAAATTCGTTATTAAAATGAAAATACTCCGGGCCGCCGTTTCGGTTTTACGTTCTCGCTCCGCCATGACCGGGAAGGTTCAAAGGATGATATTTCAGCTGCGCGAGAAATGAACTCGCGAGCTGCGGTCTCCGTTGCATTTTTTCGACAAACTGCAAAATTTTTTTTTGAAATTTTTGACGGCAAAAGTTATGTATATACACAAAAAATTGTGTAACAATATGATTATATACAAATTATGTTTCGTTGTTAAAATATTTTATATTTTTTAAAAAGTCCGGAATGGGGATTGCGACAGGTTGCATGAATAAAAAGAAAGAAAAACATTTTTTTTTATTGTGTAAAAAATAAAAGACCGAGTAAGTAATACATAGTTACTATAAGCTCTACATTACATATTTATGTATGGTATTTAATTATAATATAAAATCCGAACCAAAAATGTCATGCTTCAAATATGATAATTTTGTCATGTTCAACTTATTATTATACGATTATAATATTGTTGCAAAGTACACAATTTCTCTCGCGTCGCGGCATTTTATTTACAATAAAGGATATTAACTATAACACAATTCGATACAATAACAATTCAGATCTTTTAGAAGTAGGATGTTGAGTTGTCCTTTCAGAATCCTTGTCGTAGACAGCGAGCGGTGCCATGGCGAACAACGCTGTCATTGTTTTTGCTCTTCTATAGAAGCACGTTCGTTAATAGAACGATCTTCCATTTAATGGGCAAAAATGTCGGATTACGGAAGCAGGTGAAGTCGTATTTTTAAGTTAAAAAGCAAACCGGTCGCCGAAGCGCGCATAAAGTTTTTGTAATCTCGTTGTTCTTCCAGCGAGAGCGAGGGGGGGGGGAGACTTAACGCCGTGTTTTCTTTCGATCTTGATCCTGATTTATCTGAACTTTGACGCTCCCATTTGTCCTTCTTTACGCCGCCAACACGCGGTTCCGGCTTCTTAAGCCGGTGGTCGCGTTTTCGGCGTTGTCGTCCACGGTTACCATGTCGTGCGATCGATCTTCATTCAGCTGCAGTTGGTCAGGGGCTTCGGTAATTAATTCGCTGAATCCGGTCGCTACTTGCTTCCATTTCAGCAGGTCAGCTGGCTGCAATGGTAGACGATCGATCAATCCCCGGGAAAATCTATGTAATTTAGACCACGATTTGTTCTCCTTCGATTCGAGGAATCAGTCTTGCGAGCCCGTTAAATCGTGAGCGTTTCTACAACCCGACAAAGTATAATCCTCCCGGTCTCGAATATTAATTAACAAGAGCCCGGACTGATCGAATTCGGCAGCGATAAATGAAAATAGAATCTGCCCGACCTACATCCGTTCATTAACTTGCCCCGGAGAGCAACGCTCTGGGCCAGATGACATCAGCGAAAGAAATAGATCTGTTTCGTACAGTTTTGGTATGAAATCCCGAGATTTCCATTCGGATTTCACCGTTGGGCAATTTTTGTCTTTGGCTCTTTAACGACAAGAGAAAATTCAGTAGGAAATTCGTTAGGAATTTTGCTAGAAAAAATAACTTGGTTGTATTTTACGTACAAATATCTAACAATTTTAATATGTTTTAGAATCTTCGGTATTAAGTACACCAGAAAATTGACTAGGAATATCACTAGAAAAAATTATTTGTTATGTTCAGATTTATGTATTTTATGTATAATTTTCCATCGATGTTTCCGTATTTTTTAAATTTTCGATATAAAGTTCTGTAGAAAAATCATGAGAAACTAACTAGGAGATATACTAAGAAATTTACTACATATGATTACTAGGTCTATTAAGATTTATGTATTTTATGTATAAATTTCCATCAATGCTTAATCAGTTGAAAATCTTTGACGGATGATTTTTCTAGAAACTTCACTGGGAAAGTCACTAGAAAACTCGCTAGTAAATTCGCTAAGAAAAATTACATTTTTATACAGATTTTTATATGTAATTTTTATATTTAAATGTCCATTAATGTCGATATATTTTAAAATCGTAATAATACTGACGCGATAAATGTTTTTATTTAATAGTAATATCTTGAATATTAGTAATTGTATGCAAGAGAACATTTGTGTATGTTTTATGCAAATTTCAGCTGAATGCTCACACATGTTATTAGACCAACTGGACTAACTCACTAACTGGACAATTCACTAAAAGGTACCGATCGAAAAGATATAGCGATGTTTTTGGAACCTCGTGTAGCACCTAGTCTGGAGTGATTAATGGATTCAGGTTGGTTACCTCGCTAGCGGACGACGAAAATAAGAAATTCCATTAACACTTAACCTGAATCGACCAAGCAGGGCTCCTGGGTTAAAAGAACAGATTCTTATAAAAAAGAGGATCCAGTAAAAGGGTTTCTTACTGGCTTAATTTAAAATGGCCTCTAGAAAGTCATACTGATAATAATAGAAGAATCTTCTGCAGTACCAAGACTGGAGTGATTAATGATGTTATACATAACCTAAACTCATTCACTAGAAATTTAGAAATAACAAAGACATTATTTATAGAAGAAGGCTATATACAAACTAAGATTTGTACATCTCACTAGAAGGAAAAGGTCACTAGAATGTGAGTAGAATAATCCTAATTCTAACCTAAACTCATTCAATAAAAATTTAGAAATAACGAAGAAATTATTTATAGAAGAGAGTTATATACTAAAGAACTAGATACAAATTAAGGTTTGTATATCTTACTAGAAGATAAAGGCCATTAGAAACTTAGCAGAAAGTCATATCATAGTAAATATTTGGAACCCTACAGGCATGCCAAAATTAAACTATTGAAGCCCTAGGAGAAGCAGTGTAAAATTAAAGAATAACACAATCTGAAAATTTAGCTCAACCCCATCTGGGGGTAAGATAATTTCGAAGCAACGTGTAACCTCCGTGGCCGTATTTCTGGGATTCTACGTCATCTGCTAGTTAAGTGAGTCAAAACTCAAATATTAAAGCCGTAGGGGGCTATTATAATGTGCTAGAATTAGGAAATAGCCCGAACAGAGTCGGTGGTACCGCGATCCAAATATTAAATCCTTAGTGGGACTATTGTATCGCAGAATTAGAGGATTCCGCAAGTGCAGAATTTACATGAAAAGGAAGATGATATAAAGCAATCTTTAACCTTTATGGTTATATTTCTGGGATACTACCTCGTTCGCTGGTCAGGTACCATACCCCAAATGTTAAGCCCTTGGGGAGACCATTATATCATAGAAGTAGAGTATTCCACAAGTGCAGAATTTATACTAAAAGGAAGATAATTTGAAGCAACCTTTAACCTTTACGGTTATATTTCTGGGATTCTAGATCGTTTGTGCTAGAGAGGGCTATTAAACCTGAAATATTAAATTCCCAGGGACGATATTATATCATAGAATTATTTATAGCTCAAATCGGGAGAAAATTATTTAAAGCAATCTAATCTGGATTCATAAATATAGGGAACAAAACTCTAATGTGGTAATGCAGTATCAATGGTACCAATATACGCACTGCCAAATTCTAGGATGTTAAAACCTAGAGTAATAAAATTTAGGATGACAAAGTCTATGCCCCTTAAAGCTAGTGTACCGACGCATTGAAACTAAGATCTAGGGGTGTTAAAGCTTAAGCTAGTATTCTAGAGTATTCTTTGGAAGTATATGTTTTCCTGGGGATTCACAAAAGAGAGACCCAAAATGTGGGATGTCACCTCATCTAAGGCCCCTAAATCTGGGATGCTACCATCTAGGGTCCCTAAAACTGGAATGTCACTATCCAGGATCCCTAAAAATGAGATGTTACCGTCTAGGATGCTTAAAAACTGGGATGATATCGTCTAGGGTCTTTAAAACTGAGCTACCACCATCTACGGCCCCTAGATCTATGTTACTATGATGCAATGTTCAACAATCTATGTTACTATAATCTAGTGTTCCAAAATCTATGTTGCTATGATCTACTGTTCCATAATCTATGTTACTATGATCTAGTGCTCCAAAATCTATGTTGCTATAATCTAGTGTTCTGTAATCCATGTTACTATGATCTAGTATTCCAAAATCTATGTTACTATGATCCAGTGTTCCAAAATATATGTAACTATAGTCTAGTGTTCTGTAATCCATGTTACTATGATCAAGTATTCCAAAATCTATGTTAGTATGATTCAGTGTTCCAAAATCTATGTTACTATAATCAAGTGTTCCAAAAATGTTGCTATGATCTAGTGTTCCGTAATCTATGTTATTATGATCTAGTGTTCCAAAATCTATGTTGCTATGATCTAGTGTTCCGAAATCTATGTTACCATGATCTAGTGCTCCTAAATCTATGTTATTATGATCTAGTATTCTGTAATCCATGTTACTATGATCCAGTGTTCCAAAATCTATGTTACCATGATTTAGGCTCCCTAAATCAACGTTACTGTGGTCTAGTGTCCCAGAATCTATCACACCGTGATCTGCAACATCAAAACCTGCGATTGTGAAGTCTGAGGTACCAAAATCCATCATTCTTAAACAACGTGGCGCGAAAACGATCTATTCGCGCACAGGATTAGTCCAGGATTGAAGAGTGAGACAGTCGGGGGGAATTTCGGGTTGTGTCAAAGGCAGATAGTCGGATAGGGGAACGTTTAAGCTTCGCGGTCATAGAACAGGAATGGGTGAGGTTAAGTCCCGGGGCTTACCGTTAAAGTGAAAAAGACAGAGCAGCGCTATCGGAAGCAGCGAACCGCGTAGTTCCGATCTCTCGGTCGGGGATGTCTTGGTAAATCAAGAAGCTTGCCCAGCAGCTCTCCGTGACGGCCGCCGACGTCCTGCCGTATTAAGCCCAGGGCGTCCCTCACAATCACATCGGCGGTCACCCCCGGATTGTCAGCTGGTCGATGCGAAATTACCATTTAATCACCGCTCTTACGATTCTTGGCCCCCCGCCGGTAGTTATAGTCGTGCGGGGACGGAATGCGTCGGATTTATGGTAACCATTGGCCTGCGCTGCGTGCGCTACTTTCCTAGTTGATCGTGCTAAACGCTATTGAGGTTAGGTTAGTGGAACTTATCCGTTGTCGATGGTGATGATGTTCCGAGCTAATAAGGGGAACTTTGACTTTGGAACGACTCGATATACAATTGCGACCGTTAGTGCAACATGGCGGATGGTTGGGTTATGGTGCCAATGTCTAGTTATTTTTTGGTGATTTAACTAGTAGCGTTAGTTTTTGATTGTTCTGTTTAGAACGTTTTTGTAAATGCCTGTAGAAAATTGTATTTATGCAATTGTTTCGATGTAACATTGTTCTTTGAAATTGTTATTGCTATAGAATTGTTTGAAAAGCTGTTAAAGAACGCTTTGGAGGTTAGGTGTGTGACACTTGTCCGTTCTTGATGATTTTGTAAGTCAATAAGGGAAATTTGACTTTGGAACTATTCGATATTCAGTTTTCTGACGACTGCTGACTCAATTGGGACCGTTTGTGCAACATGGCGGACAGTTAGGTTATGGTGCCAATGTCTAGTTATTTTTTGGAGATTTAATTAGTAGTGTTTCAATATGGAATTATTTTTTAACTTTGTTGTTGCTGTAGGATTATTTAAACAATGGTTAAAGTGGAGAACTTTCTACATGAAAATAAGAAATGCTGAAATATTATTGCTTAAAGCGATTTTTCAAATAAAATTGTTTTGTAGGCAGAAATGAAATGTAAAATCTGAAAAACTTGGTTTTTGTTCGATTTAAAGGGTGCAATTTTTTCTGAGCAGATATAATGTAGGAGAATTTGCAAAAAAACAATCGAAAGGAAGGTACACCATGCGTCGAATTGGAAATTATTGGGTCTCAGCGTTCATTGATTCGAGTTTATAAATGACAAAAACGAGGAAATGCTACTTTATTTATGGAAGTCGATATTTATATTGCAGATAGGGACAGGCAGCGTAAAACGATTAATTAGCTGCGACGGAAATTGATGACTTACGTTAACAAATAACGGTACAAATGTGCGAAAGTTTCTGTGAACGACTGCTGTTCGTTTACTTTCCTCGACCAGTGCTATCAACAAATTAAAAAACCAAATTCCCAATCCTGTCCAGTTCGAGGACTGGATGCTTTCGTGATGAATATGGAGTGCCAGAAATAAGTAAATTGACAAATTAGTAAATTAAGAAGTTGAATAAACAAAATCAGGAATGATGAAATAAATAAATTAGGAAGTCAAAGATATGTGAAATAAGGGAGATAGGACATGACAGAATAAACGAAATAAGAGATGGCAAAATAAATAAATAAATGAAGAGAAACAAGAAATTGGTGGAAACCAGAATGAACAATTGAAGAAACACATAAATTAACAAATTACAAGCATTGAATAAACAAAGTCTGGAATGAGGATACAAAACAATTCAGAAATTGATGAAATGATGAATTAAATAAATTAAGAAATAATGGCAAAAAAAATTAAATGATTCACAAACTGACGAAAACAAAAATTAACCTATTAAGAAATGAAAAACTGGAGAAACGACGTGATAAATGAAGCAACGAAGAAACAAACAAATTAAGGAATACGGAAATTAACTGAAATTACTATAATACTTTCTGAAGCAACATTGAGAATGGCGTTTGAAAAATGTCGCAAAATCGATCTCGGGTGCGTGAATTTGATTCAAAAGTACCAATGCAGCGTCGGACCCTATTTTAATTACTCTTCGTTAGCATGGAGCTTGCAAGGATTTTTTCCAAAAGCGGTGCGCATCAAAGAACACGTCGAAGTACGAAAATGAAATTTTACAAACTGTCTGACACAGCGTGACCCCTTTTAATTATCGGGCACCGTTTCGAATCAACGATTGAGCAACATGGCGGAATTATTGCTTAACTCAGCGTTCGTCGTTTACTTGTTCATTTCATCAGCGTGCGCGTGCAATCGAAAAGAATGCGTTGTTATCCTCGCGAACGACCGAATTAAAAACACGTTAACACTTTTCCGGCAACCTCGCGTTGTTCCGCGTTCCCGTCAACTTTGATTCGCCATTCAGTTAAATGCGCAGACTTGCAGCAATGAATTTCTTTAGTCGTTGCGAATTCATTCGATTCAAATCTTGTTAAACAAAATATAAAAACGAAGATTTGTATATGTCTTTATATATTTATATTATATATTTTATATTTTATACTTTTTTATATTATAAATTTTATATTTTATACTTTTTTATATTATATATTTTATATTTTATACTTTTTTATATTATATATTTTATATTTTATACGTTTTTATATTATACATTTCATATTTTATACTTTTTTATATTATACGCTTTGATAATAAACGCAGGCCATTTTCTATCGAATCGAATTTCTATCAAAAGGTGAAAAATTCATTTCGACAAAGTGAAATGTTGCAGAAGAAAATTAGGGGAGGGGTGCATATATTATTTAAATTATGCATATTGACTGTGTGTGTATTGACTGTATTTTATTATACTTTATAATAATATTATCGATAAGAATTCTCGAAACATTTTTCTCAAAAATATATGTACATATACGATTTAACAAATGCAATAAAATTAATATTTTTCCTTAAACATGTATTTGCAACCAGTGCAAGTGAAATAATGTGTACGCGTGTACATACAGGGTGCTCCATATAAAAGAAACCTTAAACTTATCTCCTTCATTCTATTTTTTTACCATAATAGTATGACCATTAAAGCATCTTTAGTTATATTGTTTTTCATTAGCATGAAGCGTATATTGGATAAAATTTAATGTTCCAGAAATATTTCTTACATGGCAGCTAGGAAGGTTAATAGAATGGTCTGTTTTAGGTGCGACAATAATAATATTATTCTTGTGAATAATGAACTACATTCTTCTGAGAAATATATGTGAAATTATTAAGAATAATATTGTTAGTATTAGCAATATTGGAATATAGAAATAAAGAAATAGAAACAAATACTAAAAATTGCTAATTAGAAAATGAAATTGAAAGTAACAAATAGGACAAAAAATACCGTAATTAGCATAATATTATGAAAAATAACTTATACGTGCCATTAAAATTAATAATATTAGAAAATGAAAATACCAAATGGAAACTAGACATAAATATTGCCTATTAAAAAATAAAAATGAACGTAGCAAGTGATAAACAAAAATATAAATTGCTACCTAGAAAATAGAAATGAAAAATATCAAATGATAATTAAAACAAAAGATTGTTAATTTGAAAGTAAAAATAAAAGTATGAAGCAGTAAATAAAATAAGAACAAAATAAAAAGTGACTAATTAGAAAATAAAAATGAAAGTAATAACTAGAAGCTGAAATGAAAAATTGCTGAACAGAGTATAAAAATCGAAACTAATAGTAAATACCAAATTGAAAAATTACCAAATGAAAAAATAAAAATTGGAATAACAAATACAACATAATATACAAAACTGTCTACCAGAAAATAGAAATGAAAGTTCTGAGTAAAAACTGAAATTAAAAATTGCCAAATAGATTATAGAAATTAAAACTCCGAGTGGAAGCTTACATAAAAAATTGCCAAACAGATAGCAGAAATTGAAATGCCAAATATTATAGAAAATGAAAGTAAAAATTGTCAATTAGAAAATATAAAAATGAAAGTACTGATTTGGAAACTGAAATTAAAAATTGTCAAATAGAATACAGACATTAAAACATCTAGTGGAATCTAACATGAAAAATTGCCAAATAGATACTACAAATTAAAATACCAAATAAGAAATAAAAGTAAAAATTGCCAATTAAAAAATAAAAATGGAAGTACTGGTGCGTGTGTGTGTAGAAACGGAAATTAAATATTGCCAAATAAAATATAAAAATGGAAACTGATAAATTACAGTAACACGAACTGAAATGAAAAAATGCCGAATGGAAAATAGAAATAAAAACTTTCGTTAGTATTTGCACAAAGTAGAGAACTGATTCTGAGAATTGTCAACTAAAAAATATAAATGAGAGCACCAAAGGTGAACAGAGAATATGACTCAAGATATGAAACGAAATAACAATTGCCAATTAGGGAGGAAAATTGAAAGTAGAGAAGGTAGGAAATAAAAATGGCGGACTTAGCATAAAATAATAATCTGTCTGTTCTGACCCACAACTTTTTTGCTATTTCATTAACATTGGATAGCGAAATCTAAACTTCTATTTTAAAAAATTGGAGTTTGAATAGTTTTCTAATTGTGGTTTAAGATGGAGACCTAACTTCCGGTTACTTTAGAATTTACCAAATCTAGCTTAAACCCTAGAAAACGCCATTTATATTTTCTAGTCGGATCTTCCTTCGGATACTTAATTTTGAAAATAAATTACAAAAGGACTGTGGAAAATGCCTCCCTCTCTTTAAGAATTATTTAAACATGTTTAAATGTTCGTAATATTGTAAAACAGTGTATCGTCGTAATCAGGAGAATCTGTAGAATTATTCTACGCAAATATCATGCGTGTGGCATTCACGGTTAAAGAAAAATGAAAAATTTTCAATTAAGAAGCTAAAAGAAGTTGTAGTCGACAGTTTGACGTTTCGTTTTAAAATGAATTTTTATAATCTAAAACAAATTTTAGATTATAATGATTTCTAAATTTGTGGTAAAATCGTAAAAATCGTTACGTACGCTCCTTGAGGAAGATTATGGTCTCCCTGACCGACTGCAGCGATTTCTTCGATATTATATCGTCGTCTGCGTCCTGTCTGCCAAGAAACATATCAGAAACTGAATTTCACAAAATTACAAAATTTTTTGATTTTTGATAGCCAAACATTACAATGACCTTTGAAAAAATATGTGTAAATATGCACAAAATAGCGATGATCTTCCATACTTGGAAGAAAATGATCTCGAAAGAGAAGAAGAACATCAATCGTAATATTCTTAGCTCTGAACTAAAGAAAGTTGGCACATATTTTTGATATCAGCAAAAATACGAAAATATTTTATTATACAGGGTAAAATAAAATAAACTAACTAAAATAACGAAATATTTAATTTCTCACTGATTTTAACCAAATAAATCGTACAACAATAAACCTAAATACATTTGACGATTTCTTTGAGTTTTATTAATTAGTCTATTTGGACATAAATACAAGTGATATTTGTTAGAATTTTATAAAATAACAAGAAATCCAGTAAAATCGAATGTAGTACTTCAGAACAGTCAATAATTTCATTCAACCGATCACAATAAATTTCATCGGGGAGCACATAATTATAAAATTCCAATGAAACTAATACAATAAATTTCATTAAAGTCCGCGTGTCCGCGATCAAATGAGGAACCCGGCGGAAGCTGAGAACCGGGTAGATCCGTGGCCATAAATAACGCAAAATAATATTCAGCCGGGTTAATTAAAAATAATATTTCATTGTGGACGCGGTGCGCGGCGCGGATCTCCATTATCCTCCGCCATTTTTAAAAACGCGATAGGACCGACCGACTCGTTTCCATTCCGAATTCCGTCAGGTAGTTTATTAAAAAGAAAAAATGAAACGCATAAAACAACGGAAAGAAATCAAAGCGTTCGGGCTAAGAAAAAACAATCAAGAGCGTGTTCGTGTCACGTTCGCTTTAACTGATTCATGCTAGCGATAATTAAACGCAAGCTCGGCCGCGTCGGCCGACTTGTTAGTCCCGAGATAATTATTGTTCGGCAGGCAATTATAATTCTTACTTTACTGTGTTGCCGGGCGTGTGATCGCCGATCTTAATGATCCTAATTGCACCGATAACCTTTCGCAGCGTGTTGATTTTGTAATTAAATCCGCGCAGATCGACGAGCTAGTCGCGAGCCATTTTTATCCGCTGATAAAACCGGAATACATTTATGAAATGTTACAGAATTATTTCTTCATTTATGAGGTTCTTGAGAATTAATTTATGAGAATTCGTGGATCGTATCGAGCAAAAATTTTAATAAAATAAATGATAGTACGTAATATGTAGTAAGAAGATTATGTTAGCAAACAAACTAATTTATTCAATAGATTTTAAACAATTTTAGATCAGTCTTCCATTTTAAACAATTTTAAATTAGCCTTTGATCACAAACAATATTAAATCAGTTTTCCATTTTAAGGAATTTTAAATTAGCCTTTGATCATAAACAATTTTAAGTCAGTCTGCGATTTTAGACAATTTTAAATCAGTCTTCAATTTTAAACGATTTTACACATTTTGTAGTCAAAATTTAATCATCCATTTTTTTTTATTTTGTACATCAATTAAGAATAAAATATTAATGGTGCTTTATTTAGAATTTGTAGTCTTTTTTGTGAAAATCATATTGTTCTAGTTAAGGGATAAAGGTGTGAAAGTGAACAATTCACGGAGTAAAAAAGTCCATTTCTGATCTAGGGACTTCGGTGATGTTCTATTTGATATATAGGAATTTTTATGATATTCTATTAAACATATAGGAACTTTGATGATGCATTGTTTGTGATCGAGTGATTTCTATTATTTTCTGTATGAGGACTAGAGACTTTGATTCTTCTTCATTTGTAATTTAGGGGCTTCCATGATATGATTACAATGTTCTATTTGACATGTAGGGACTTTGATGATGCCTTGTTTTCGGTCTAGAAATTTTTGTTATTTTCTGTTTGAGGACTTTGATTTTGTTTTATGTCGTGCCGAGGATATTAAAAGTTCTTCGATTCAACAATAACAAATTTGTTGTTGAATGTTTATCCTGCACTTGTCGCCGGCCGATTTACCTTTGGGCGACTGTTTCAAGGATCCGTGGTTGGCAGTGTTGGTCGGTTTTACAAATCGAATGGTTGTGAATCGTCTCTATCGTCTCTATCGTCTCTGCGTCTCAGTGGTCTCTACCGTCTGGTGGTTTTCTACCGTCTCGTCATGCTGCGTCGGAGTATCGTCCCTTTATCGCCTCGCGGAATGTCTCGATAAGGCCCCGTTTGGGGGAAACGTCATTCCCATTCGCCGATTGACTTGAGGGAGGAGAATTTTCTCGTCCGATCCCCTCTTCGGCGGAGGACGCGAGCCCACCCTCAAGTCAATGGTGGGAAACCCCCAAAACGTGCCGAAAACGGCTGACAATTCCGGAGCGAGACGTTACCCCGAAACAGCATGACGACGTGGGCCCGAACGGCCCGATAAGGCTTTATGGCCCTTGGCCTGGCGACGGTCCCGAAGGCCTTATGGCCCTTGGCCTGGCGACGGTCCCGAAGGCTTTATGGCCCTTGGCCTGGCGACGGTCCCGAAGGCTTTATGGCCCTTGGCCTGGCGACGGTCCCGAAGGCTCAAGGGGGCGACCGCTTTCTCGAAACCGTACATGCTCCCCCCGTTGAACTATACACAAGTAGTTCAAAATCACATAGAAAGGAACATAACATAACATAGGCGTAAATTAAAACGAAAAATTCGAAAATCGATATACAATGATGCAAACGAAGAAAATACGAAACATTCTTAAAACGCGTAAAACTAATGACTATAAATGCGCATAATATGTTACTACTACGGGTCACATCGTGACATGAGTCGAGGTCTGTCATAAAACTGACCTACTAGGACGGCAAACATACAAATAACACTGATAACAAACGAAACGCTGTACAAACGAAAGATCAAAGATTAAAATTAAGATTTTTCGGGTTCGATCGGTAAAGGTGCGAGGTGTCGAATGTTGCGCTTGTACGCGCCGTTAGCTGTGCGCACAGTTACCGCGCGTATTACGTCGTCCTTGCCTGGGTGAATTTCGACGACCCTTCCAAGAGTCCATTGTAGCGGTGGCAAGTTGTCGTCCCTTAACACGACAATCGTCCCTTCCTTGATGTAATGCGAGCCCCTTGTCCATTTTGCTCGTACATTTAGGTGGTTAATATATTCCTTGTGCCACCGGCTCCAAAAGTCCTGTTTAATCTTTTGGATGTGTTGCCAGGTGGACAGCCGATTGGTAACTGTTTTGGTGAAATCGGCTTCTGGTACGCTCGTCATTATACCGCCAATTAAAAAATGACCGGGAGTCAGGGCGGATAGGTCATTAGGGTCAGAAGAAAGGGGTGTCAAGGGACGTGAATTTAGGACTGCCTCGATTTCGGTTGTAAAGGTCGCAAACTGCTCAAATGTAAATAACTCGTCGCCGACAACACGACGTAGGTGATGTTTGAATGATTTCACCACTGCCTCCCACAATCCCCCGAAATGAGGAGACAGTGGAGGCATGAAGTGCCACGTGATCTTTCTTTCTACGACATATTGACGGATTTCTTCTTGTTCGCTTAAAGATCGAAGTAAATCCACCATTTCATTATTCGCACCGACAAAATTCGTTCCGTTGTCCGAGTAAATGTTCCGACAAATGCCGCGCCGTGCAATAAAACGTTTCAATGCTGCCAAAAAGGCTTCCGAGCTCATGTCGCTGACGACTTCCAAATGCACGGCCTTTGTCGCGAAGCAGACGAAGACGGTAACATAAATTTTAACACGGTTACGGTTGCGGTATCGTCGCTCCTTTATATAAAAGGGACCGCAACAATCGACTCCGACATTCGTGAATGGTCGGGATTCTAAAACTCTAGCGGCAGGTAGGTTCCCCATGACATAATTAGTCATCGGAGGATTGCATCGAAAACATTTTACACATTGGCGGATGATTTTTCGTGTTATGTTTTTCCCATCGATGGGCCAATACAATTGACGAACGAGGTACAGAGTCGCTGTCAAACCCGAATGATGATTTTGCACGTGAGATTCGCGAATGATGAGATCGGTAACGTGACTACTTCTTGGGAGGAGAATCGGATGCATTTGTTCAAACGGTAAATTTGAATTTTGCAAACGACCTCCAACACGTAAAATGCCTCTTTCGTCGATAAATGGGGATAATGGCAGCAACTTGCTCTTTGAATTTAATTGTTTATCTGTCTTTAAATCGCGCAATTCTTGAGCGAACGATTGTTGCTGAGTAAATAAAATAATTTTTTCTTTCGCGCGTTGCAATTCCTTGACAGAAAGGTGTCCGGTAACTCGGGGTTTTGATATGAAGCGTAGACAATAAGCGATGACTCTGGTTAAACGACGGATACACGAATATTTATCGATAATTTCCCAAGGTTCTACGATTGTGGAGACTAGACACGTGAGTTTTCGTAGCTCCGGTAAAACTTCTGGAATTTCGAAATGCGAATTTGGCCAAAATGTTTCGTCTAACTTCAGCCACGAGGGCCCATAACGCCAGAGACTGCTTGCCATGAAATTTTTAACGCTGCACCCACGTGAAAGCAAATCGGCAGGATTATCGATCGATCGAATATGTCGCCATGCCTTAATATCAGTGCTTTCCTGAATATCTGTAACCCGGTTTGCGACGAAAGTCTTTAATGTATTCGGAGACCGTTGTAGCCAATGAAGAACAATTGTAGAGTCCGTCCACAATACGGTAGAGTGGATCTCCTTTCTGATTATTTGTTTAACATTGGTAAACAGTTCGGCAAGTAATTTAGCTCCGCATAACTCTAATCGCGCTAAACTAATGGTTTTTAGCGGAGCTACGCGGGATTTGGCACAAATCAAATGAACTGCAATGTTTCCAGACATGGATATAGTGCGTAAATAAATGTTGGCTCCGTATGCGCGCTCACTGGCGTCGCAAAAACCATGGATTTCGATTCGTTTGACCTCGTGTTGTGAAATGTGCCGTGCAAAAGCGAAATCCTTCAATAACCTTAATTGCGCTTGGTAATTAGACCATTCGGTTTGGATGTCGGCAGGTAAGGATTCGTCCCAATCTAGCCGCAGTTGCCACAGACGTTGCATGAGTATTTTCGCGCTTACTGTTACGGGTCCAAGGAGCCCTAACGGATCAAATATTTTTGCAATAGTTGAAAGGATTGTTCGTTTGGTATGCGTTTGTCTGTTATCGATAGATACGGTATATCTAATTGAATCGTCGCGTGGACTCCAGATCACGCCGAGGGTCTTAACGGATTCATCGCCGAAATATTTCGGATGAATTTGATCTTCCGATAGCCCTGATAACAAATTTGGGTCGTTTGATACCCATTGTCGAATATTGAGTCCCCCCTTTTTTAGCAAATTAATAATACCGTTACGTAATTTAAGGGCTTCGCGGAATGTTGCAGCACCGGTCAAAAGATCATCAACGTAAATGTCCCTTTTAACGACCTCGGATGCCGCGGGATAATTGTCCGATTCGTCGTTTGCCAATTGGTGTAAAGACCGGATTGCCAAATATGGGGCTGAAGCTACACCGAAAGTGACCGTCTTAAGCTCGTAGGTCGAAATTTCGTTTTTGTCGTTCCGCCAAAGAATCCGTTGATACGGACGATCTTCGGGACGAATGAGAAATTGACGATACATCTTTTCAATATCGCCGGTTAGCACGTATGCATGACTTCGAAATCTTAACAACAAAGAGAAGAGGTCATCCTGAATCGTCGGACCAACTTCGAGCGCATCATTCAAGGAGATGCCGGTGTCCGATTTAGCCGACGCATCGAACACAACTCGACATTTCGTCGTCGAGCTGGTGGGTTTGATGACGGCGTGATGCGGTAGATAAAAACCGAAAGAATTGTCGGGTGATTCTATTTGTGTCATGTGACCTAACGTGATGTATTCGTTTATAATCGCGGTGTATTCTGTCTTTAGATCGGGACTTCGAGAGAGTCTGCGTTCTAAAGACATAAATCGGTTTAATGCTTGTGTTCGGGATTCGCCGATGTCTCGCTTCTTCTGATTGAACGGAAGCGCGACAACGTATCTCCCGGAATGTTCGCGTGCAACGGTACGGATAAAATGAGACTCTACTTCATTTTCACTTGCCGACAAGTGGTGTTGTTGTGGTCCCACTTCGATTTCCCAAAACTTCCTAAGATCGAAGTCAACCGTGCTAAGGAAAGTTTGTGGGTTTCCGAAAGAAACAGTGGGGGCGCTCCCCCCGATGACCCATCCGAACTGGGTTTTTTGTAAAATCAAATCTGGTTTTCCCTTCGATTGAATCTGCAGTTGACCAATACTGAAACTAGCTAATGTTGGTCCTGTTCCAATCAACATATCTACAAGGGAAGGCTTGTGAAAATGTGGATCCGCGAGAACAATATTCGGAGGAACTTGTAGTTTATTGCGATTTATTTGGCGGTCTGGCGTGTGTCCTGCGATACGCGGTATGACAAAAAAATCGAGAGTCCGGGAAAATTGATTTAATCGGGAGACAACCTTGACCTTTACAATCCGATTCGCAACTGTTTGAAGCTCATTCAACGCATCGATATTCACCATTTGTATGTGAGTGGGCAATATTAATTTTGCTGCAAACTCTTCAGTTATTAAATTCGCGTTCGAACATGTGTCTAATAGCGCGCGACATTCGATAGGTTTTTGTTGGTGGTCTAATGCGCGTACGACTGCAGTCGTTAACAGTCCGTGGGTAGCCCCGTCTGTCATTAGCGTCTGATGAATTTCGAATTTGGTCGGAATATCGATGTGGTTGGATTTGACGTCATTCTTGGTCATTTAATTGTGGATCCGATCGAGCGTTGATCTTCTCCAAAGGTGCGTGCGCATGTTTATGCAATCGCGAATTGTGTTTTAAGTTGCAAAATTGGCATTTCCGTAATTTGCATTTTTCCGCTGAATGATTGGGCAACAGGCAGTTTAGGCATAATTTCGCATGTTTCACGGCTTCGATACGCTTTTCTACATTCATGTCTAGAAAATGAGGACATTGATACGTGCGATGCCCTTCATTTTTACAAAAAGAGCAGGGCCATACTCGCGCCTGAGTTGCAAGAGCGATCCGGCGTTGAAATTTCGGTGACGAAGGAGGTGAATTTCGCGATCGCGTTTGTCGAATATACTGATTTTCACGTTTGTTTGCAGGGCGAGACGACATATTTATAGACGGTTTGTTCATACATGCGATCGATGCATAATCCTGCGATTGGTGGGAGGCATTATGCAAATGTTTAAATATATCGTTCACTTTCGGAACTTCTGTGTCGATTAACGTATGCTCCCACGCCTTTCGCGTTTCGTCTCCCATACGAGAAATGACAATGCTGGTTAAGATATCATTCGCTATATCTTCCCATGTTCTGCCTAAGGCTTCCAACGATCGAATATGAAGTTGCATATGCCGAACTAATTCTCGAATCGCGTCAGAAGAGTCATTTTTCATAAATGGGGTTTCCCGTAATAACGTCGCATGACGCAGAACTAATACGCGTTGGTTGTTGTATATTTCCGTTAAATGATTCCATACCACGTCGTAATTTTCTTCGCTTATTGTAAATGCTTCTATCGATTCCTTGGCCTCCCCGGTTAACGACAAAGTGAGATACGTTAATTTTTGAATCTTACTCAGACCCTTGTCTGAATCGATCATCGATAAAAATGCGTCGCGGAAAGTTACCCATTTCTCTATTCTTCCGTCGAATTTTGGTAGGTTGATATTTGGTAGATTCACCGAAATTTTATTCGCGGTTATTTTAGGTTCGTATAAATTAACATTTTCATCATTACCGTTAGGTTTGATTGACAGCGACTCTTGGAGCTCGAGAGCTGCCGCAAGAGCTTCGTCGTACGCGTTACTTATTTCTTCGCGCTCTAATTCTACGACATCATAGTCTTCGGTTAAAATACCCAATTCGTCTTGGTTGTCGTTAAATTTTTGAAAAAGAGATCGGATTCGAGTTATTCGTTCTTGTAATTTAATACTTTCTCTTTTCGATTCTGTAAATGACTCGACAAATTTACTTAATGAAGTAATTTGAGCCTTAAAGTAACTTCGATTCTGTTTAATTACACGACTTTGTCTTTCAACGGCCTTGTCGGTCTTCTCGATATGTGCCATTTTTATTCCGAAATTCGAGACAGGGGAACGAACGGATTAATAGGAAATTTAATTGGCGTGAAAATTACAACGAGCCTACCTTCGCCGATGCCGTCGTCCACGGAGTTGTCCCTGGTCACGATAATGCAGGAACGTCTCTGGAGCTTCGGAGGTTGACTGCTGTTCGCCTTCGTTGAATTTCCAAGGAATGTCTCGTGTATGTGGTTGAACCGACACTAGACTTGCACTCCAATTACGCCACTGGATCCGGCTCGAAGGACCATGTTTTATGTCGTGCCGAGGATATTAAAAGTTCTTCGATTCAACAATAACAAATTTGTTGTTGAATGTTTATCCTGCACTTGTCGCCGGCCGATTTACCTTTGGGCGACTGTTTCAAGGATCCGTGGTTGGCAGTGTTGGTCGGTTTTACAAATCGAATGGTTGTGAATCGTCTCTATCGTCTCTATCGTCTCTGCGTCTCAGTGGTCTCTACCGTCTGGTGGTTTTCTACCGTCTCGTCATGCTGCGTCGGAGTATCGTCCCTTTATCGCCTCGCGGAATGTCTCGATAAGGCCCCGTTTGGGGGAAACGTCATTCCCATTCGCCGATTGACTTGAGGGAGGAGAATTTTCTCGTCCGATCCCCTCTTCGGCGGAGGACGCGAGCCCACCCTCAAGTCAATGGTGGGAAACCCCCAAAACGTGCCGAAAACGGCTGACAATTCCGGAGCGAGACGTTACCCCGAAACAGCATGACGACGTGGGCCCGAACGGCCCGATAAGGCTTTATGGCCCTTGGCCTGGCGACGGTCCCGAAGGCCTTATGGCCCTTGGCCTGGCGACGGTCCCGAAGGCTTTATGGCCCTTGGCCTGGCGACGGTCCCGAAGGCTTTATGGCCCTTGGCCTGGCGACGGTCCCGAAGGCTCAAGGGGGCGACCGCTTTCTCGAAACCGTACAGATTTTGCTCCATTTGTGATCTAGGGACTTTAAAGATATTCCGTTGGATGATACATAGATTTTTACGCTAATTTTCTTTAGATTTAGAGACTTTGATGATATTTCGTTTGCATACTAGAGACTTTTTTATATACCGTTTAAAAAGCATAATTATAGCTGTAATCTAGGGACTTTCATGATGTTCCCTTTGAATATGGGAAATCTTGTCTGCGATCTAGGAATTTACATTATTTTCTGTATGAGAGATCTAGACACTTTGATGATGTTCAATTTAAGGTATAGGGATTATTATAATATCTATATTTGAGATGCAATGATTTCGATGATTCTTGCTTGCAATCTAGGGATTTTCGTTATATCCCGTTTCAGGTTTACTGTTTTTCATTACACATCGATCGAGATCTAGGCACCTCGTTCCGTTTTGAAATCTAGGAACTTTTTGATTTCGTTTCAGGGTCTCGTTGCCATTCTCAAGGGTTGCACGTCACGATGATGCAGAATCTACACTATGGTACAGCGGCAAAGGACGGTCCCAGCAACCCAAATACCGCACCAACCCCTTATCAGTCAATTCCTATAATCCATATTACGGAGCCGCTCGAGGCAGAGGTGGCGCAGAAATCGGCAGGGCCTGAGGCGCCGGCGGACGCGAGGTATCCCGCGCTCTCCAGTCCTGGGACATCTATCCTGACCTGGCTCCTGCTCCAGCCTCCCCTTTTAGCAATATAAAAATGTCGAAACCACCTGTAGCGCCGTTTCAACCCCTTGACCCAGACTCCAAAAGACTATTTCAACTCCTTGGCCCAGGCTCCTATGCACCATTTCAACCCTTTGGCCCTGGCTCCAACGCACCGTTTCAACTACTTGGCCCAGATTCCAGTGCACCATTTCAACCCCTTGGCCCAGGCTACAATGCACCATTTCAACCCCTTGGCCCTGGCTCCAATGCAACGTTTCAACTCCTTGATCCAGATTCCAGTGCACCATTTCAACCCCTTGGCCCAGGCTCCAAAGGACTATTTCAACTCCTTAGCCCAGGCTCCAAAGGAATATTTCAACTCCTTAGCCCTGCTCCAATGCACCATTTCAACTCCTAGGCCCAGGCTCCAAAGGACTATTTCAATCCCTTGGCCCTGGCTCCAACGCACCGTTTCAACTCCTTGGCCCAGATTCCAGTGCATCATTTCAACCTCTTGTCCCAGGCTCCAAAGGACTATTTCAATCCCTTAGCCTAGGCTCCAAAGGACTATTTCAACTCCTTGGCTCAGGCTTCAAAGGACCATTTCAACCCCTTGGCTCAGGCTCCAATGGACCGTTTCAATTCTTTGGCCCAGGCTCCAATGGACAATTTCAACCCCTTGGTCCAGGTTCCAATGGACCGTTTCAACCCCTTCGCCCAGGCTCCAATGGAATGTTTCAACCCCTTGACCCAGGCCTCAATGGACCGTTTCAACCCCTTGACCCAGGCAACAATGGACCATTTCAACCCCTTCGCTCAGGCTCCAGTGGACCATTTCAACCCCTTGACCTAGGCTCCAAGGCTCAATTGAGGAAGCTCGACCTCTTCGATCCGGCAGAGCCTAATTTCACATCGGTGAATCGTGGATTCCTCAACTATGATCTATCTGATCCATCGAAATCAATTTTCGAGGACTTTAATACGGGAACATCGATGGTCCTCCGAGCTGACAAATACGACGACGACTCCAGTGAGGAGGATCCTGTTCCTCTTTACCACTCGGACTATCCCAGAAAACAGTTTGATTCGAGGACAGACGTTTTCGATCTTAGGAGACCAGCAGTACAGTTGAATAGAACCGAGTTGATCGATCCAAGGAATCCAGGATTACCGATAGACCAAGCGAACCCCAGAAAAGTCAACATCTTGGGGCTGTGTTGAGCCAGGGACTTGTCGAGTTGCTGGAAGATCAGTCTAGGGACCTCAGAGTCGGTAAACCTCAGAAAGATCAAACTCGGGACAGCAGAATGGCGCAGAGACTTAGCGTATTGCCAGGGAACCAGTCCAGGGAGTCGAGGATGGCGCAAAACCATAATCAACTTCAGGACCCTAGAATGACTCACGAGCTTGTACATGTCCAAGGGAATCAACTTAGGGACTCTAAGATGGCTGGTAGGTTCCGGCAGCATCAAGATGCTCAGCCCAAGGACTTCAAGATGGCTAACAGGTTCGGCCAAGGCGATCAGTTTAGGAACATGAGGTTGGCTGACAAATTGATGACGAGGCTAAGGAGAAGAAGGATACCGTGGATGAAAAAAATGTTCCAATGAACGCGAACGACGGGATATTCCTAAGTCATATCGATTATGATCTGCCGGAGGAAATGACCACACAAACTCTGGAGATCGATATCATGCCTGTTACTCGACAGTCCGAAGACTACAATAGAAAGAGTCTAGTGAATTATTTTCACAGAGTTGGTGGTTTTTGCTTTTAATGGGAATAATGGGGATTACTTTTAGTAATTGTTACTTTAAAATAGTGGATATTATTTTTAGTGGATTGGCAATTGTGTTTTATAGTGGATATTATTTTTATTATGTAAGTTAGTTACTTTACTAGTTACTTTCAATGTTGGGAATTATTTTTAAAGGATTGGCAACTGTTACTTTCAACATTAGGAATTATTGTGACTAGATTAGAAATTGTCTCTTTCAATATTGGGAATTATTTTGACTAGATTGGAAATTGTCGCTTTCAATATTGGGAATTATTTTTAATAGATTGGCAATTTATACTTTCAATACTGGGAATTATTTTTAATAGATTGGCAACTGTTATTTTCAATAGTGAAGATTACATTTAATAGATTGGCAATTACTGTTTTCAATAGTGGGGATTATTTTGACTAGATTGGCAATTATCACTTTCAATATTGGGAATTATTTTTAATACTTTGGCAATTGTCACTTTCAATAATGGGGATTATATTTAACAGATTGGCAATTTCAATTCTTAGTAGTCGGGATTAGATTCATTAGTTTGGCAATTGTCACTTTCAATAATGAGAATTATTTTTCACCGGTGAAATAATGATGGCTGCTTTTTGTAATATGAAATTTGGAGGCTAAAAACGTATCGATGACAATTCTTGTGCATTTAGCTTCGAATTTAAGAGAATTATAGTTCTTAATTAATTTGTTATAAATTGTTAATCAGTTGATTGTTAAATTGTTAAATTGTTAATGATTAAATTGTTAATCAGCATGACCAGTTTTTATTGTATTGTACAAAGACCTTAATAATAGAAACGATTATTTCTAGCAGAAATCCCTAAAAAATCATTTTATTAATGGGGAATCGAACGACGTGCAATCGACAAAAGGTCACTCATTAGGCTTTCAATTTCGTAGAGCCATAGCCTTCTTTAGTGCTGTTTATTCACGTTTTCCCGATAAGATCGAACAGTGAACTGTTAGATCTACGGAGGTCGTAAGTCTCCGATTCAATCGTGTATGACACCGAGTCTGCGCGATTCCCTATGACTCTTTCGAGTGATACGGATAGTAGATTGATAAAGAATGGTTTTAACACTGACTGATATCAATAACACTATGTTTTAACATAACATAACAATTTTTAACGCTAGGGTGACTAACTGTACTTGGCTTAGAATGAATTGAGTTGATGGTGAGACTATCGATGTAATCTTGACCGAAGTCTTTACGCGTTGATGTCTGGTTATTATCTGTCCGTTCGTTGTCTGTTTTGTTTTTTAAGAAGAATCGTTAGCGGTGTGAAGTTTTTAATGAGACACTCGGATTCAATGTTTTTTCAAGTTATCCGGATCTAGAATGATCGGTTAAAAAATTGTGAACAAGGGAAAAAGTGACCACCCCGAACTAATAGTCACTTGCAGGTATGAATCGTACGTGCGAGTGAATCTCGCAAAGAATCCGCCTGTCTCGAAGGTTGATCGTCGTAGGTAATAAGACTGGGGAAAAAGATATTGCCTTGGGTAATCGGAGTTGTGGAGAAGGTAACGGGAATACGTGACGGTGAGAGAATTTTGGCGACCAGATGTAGGCAGCGTTGAAGGAAATATTACAGGCAGGAAATAACGGCTTTTCGGTATAATTAGATACTATTATTACGGTCGCTTATTTGTTTGTGGAAAGACGCTTGCAGTACAGATAGAGTCGTTTGGTAATTTTCGGAATCTATTGTATGGTAGGGACGGTGTTGGGTCGAGCGGTCGAGCCACGTATGCTTTATTACTATAGGTAGCTTCTATATACTTTTAACGCGGAACAAAAAGTCTTAGTGGACATGAGGCGAAAAAAGATAGAATTACAATTGGCTTATGTGCAAATGCGTTAGGCACACATAAGATTATGCCTACTGTAATTTATAAATATAAAAACCTAAGAGCTTTGAAACATGTACTTTCATTACCTTACAGGCAGGAAATAACGGCTTTTCGGATAATTAGATACTATCGTTACGGTCGCTTATTTGTGTGTGGAAAGACGCTTGCAGTACAGATGGTGTCGTTTGGTAATTTTCGGAATCTTTTGTATGCTTATGCCCCGACGGTATTGGGTCAAGCGGTCGAGCCGCGTATGCTTTATTAATATAGATAGCTTCTATAATACTTTTAACGCGGAACAATTGCAGTTTCTAAGTTTATGATTTTTTCGAGCCGTCTTCTTTCCGGCAATAAAGTCATTTCTGCATTTTCGAGTAAAGCACGCCTCATCGGCAGCATTTTTTATAACAGGGTCGTTAGCACGCACCGCTTCGGTCGCCCGTCCAGTGTTTCTTGCTACCTGCGGCACTGCGTGCTACGTCACTTTTACATCCCCTTTCATCGCGTCACTGGTCAATCAATTTCTAGTCTTCTGTCCACGAAACGGTATAAAAGCTCGAAACCGATTCTTCTCTTTGTCATTGGTCATGAATTATGAGTCATTGTGTCATTAGTCATCGGCCATTGGTGTCTTGTGTCTTGTTCGCTCAGTAAGTGTCAGTTAAAATAAAACAGCTGTTCATCTTTAATTAGACGAACAGCGATACTAATTAATTCCGTCGCTCAGCGTAATTGGCCTTACAACCCGAGAGATTTTGTAATCGCGGAGTTTTAGTATTGGGTATACTCGACGTGCACCCTACAAACAATGATAACTATTTTTACTAACATCATATTTAAAGGTTAATAATGTATAGCTGGTAATCCTGATATATTAAAATTTGAATTTAAAAGAATTACAACAGAATAATGAATTCTTATCTACTTTAAATAGAATAGTAATTACTGTTTCCATGTATTTTTATCGTCAGTTATGAATACTGTAATAGTCGTTAAATTTGATTAAATATTATTGTTATTATGCAAATAGAATACAGATTCATTTACAATAACTGTTATCGTATACGAATTAATTTTATATGCTTTTAGAGATTACTGATTATTGAAACATTAGACAAGTCCAATTAATAATATTACAATTAGAGCGATTGAAAGTGACACAAAATTTAATGTAAATAAAATCAAAATAATTTTTCTAATAATGCGGGACTTGAAAAAATAGTTGTGCCCTGTTATGATTTATGCAACAAACTGTTACAAAATTGACACAATTGAGAACAAAATAATTTATTCCAATAATGTAGAAGTTGCAATGTTTAAAAATATCTACAAAATTAAAGAAACTACAAAAAACTTATTGAAACAGGAAATGACTCTTGCAACAATGTTGACGTTAAAACAAGGACTGTGTTCCACTATAATTTATGCAACAAACTAGTCTACGTCAAAATGAAAAACCAGAAACATTAAAAAACACCGTAAAAGTTTAAATTTGGTACAAGTTAAAACAAAATAATTCTTGCAACTATTAATCAACGAAGTGAAAAACAACGAAAAAGGTTGACACGATTAAGAACAATGCGATTTGTTTTTCAAATATCATAAATATTAAAAATCCACTCAAAATAAAAAAACTCGCATTTTGTAAAGACAAAATAATTGTTCCAGCAATGTCGAAGTTAAAATATGAGCTCTGTCTCGCTACGGTTTATGCAATAAATTAATCTACTTCGAAGTAAAGAACGGCAAGAAAACTAGACATGATTAGGAACAATGCGATTTAATTTAAAAAAATCGTGAATATTAAAAATCTGCTTAATAATAGGAAAACTCACACAAATAAAGACAAGACAACAATATCGATGTTAAAAAATGAGCTGTGTCTCGCTACGGTTTACGCAACAAATTAAACTACTCTGAAATTAAAAACAACGAAAAAATTGACATGATTGAGAACAATGCGATTTGTTCTGTAAAAATCATAAATATTAAAAATCTGTTGAAAAATAAAAAAGACTCACACGAGTAAATGCGAGATCGTTTTCCCAACAATATGAACGGCGAAAATGTAGCTGTTCCTTTTGGATAGACAACTGGATAAGTCCCCTTAATAGAAACGATCTGACACGTGCTACGTCGCAGCTGTTCTCTCCGTTCCGACGGCGTAGTTCCAATCAAAACCCGGCGGAGATAAGAAAAGTTCATGGTTTCCGATGAAAGGAAGAACCCGAGATTGAGACTTAGTTTTACAGACACACAGAGGGTGGAGAAAGTATCCGTACGTTGCGGATGAAAGAAATAATCCCTGCGCGGAATCGCAGAACAGCTTAAGGTGAACGGAAACGACCGACGAAACCAACTTCTGCCCGGTCAGCTGTGGCTCGATCTACGGTGTATTGAAATCTCTCAACAGTTTGTTGATCAAACGAACACCGTCCTCGCTTCTCCAGATCCAAGAATCAATTTTTTTTCCGCGTCCGAACGCTGAACGTCGACGTTGAAAAATGTTTAATTGGTGTTTTTGATCAATTTCTTGTTCTAATAATTGTAACGTCGACGCGGCAAAACCGACAACCATAATGGCGTACGACATTGTTTAAAAGTCTATTTTATTTGGATAATTATTTTGTACAGTAGAACTTCGGTTATGCGAATTAATTATAACAACGTGGACGTTTGCATAATGGAACAATTACTTAGTATTAGTTATACAAGCAGTATAATTAGTATTACTTATACAGCAGATTTTGGGGTACCCTGTAGTGTTCAGCAGCATCGTTATTGTATTTTTCAGATATAGTAATCAGTGTTTATTGATTTGTGTAATAAATAAGATTATATTCAGTATTAATAATAATAACAATAATAATAATAATTTTATTTCAATCCATACTTTCGCATTGAAGTTTCGAGTGTTTTTACAGTTACTTAAATTTTTTTATTACACTGTTTTGTATTCAATAATACAGATATAGTATATAATTATACTACATCTGTACTATTGAACACAATAGTATGTCGTATAAAGCTTGATTTAGACTGTGACACCAGTTCGTATAATAAAGGCTGCCAATAACAGTTAATTTTTTAAATTTAATGTCGTTAAAAAAATTGTAGCATATTTAATTTCCTAATCAATGTTTCGTTAAATATTTTATCTGGACGAATGTCTTAAAATATTTCCTAAAACAGGCCTGTTATATAATATTGCATAAATACCTGCTCACGATCTAATTTCCAATTGCAATGACTCGAACAGTATTCCATTGATACCATTCTTTTAATGTTAACCGTTTAATTTCATTAATCTCTCATTTCTGTACCCACGTGACTGAATAAAACACTTAATAATACATTACATAATTACAATATTCATGGAAATTCTCGTCCTCGTACATCATATTACAAAAATTAAAATTGGAGAATTTCCTTTATCATCGAAAAGATTTTTCATTATAAAAATAAAATAAAAACGCTGTTAATCCTTTGTTAATTTATATGTTTTCTTGAATTTAGGAACCAGCACTAATAATAAATGAGTAACTAAATGAATAATAAGTAAATCTGTCGAATTTTATAATTAGACATATCTAATTAGATATGTTTTATAATTGTAATGTTATTATAATACGATTAGACTAAATAATTATATTATAATGTTATAATAGAATTGTTTACGAATGATATTCTATAAATACGACGATTATCAAATATATAATTTTGTATATAAAATTTTTTATGATTTTTGTGAAATGCGTTTATAATTTTGGTAAGATGTTTTTATAATCTTTATTAAATGTTTTGTTAGGGATATCTTCGTATCCCTTAGTGCCTCATCCTGGCCGCCCCGAGGTCGTCGCCGACGCGTCACCGGCGCGTCCACCGCGTACCACTCTGCTTGTTTCTTATGGTCACAGTCTGTGGGACCCATGTGCACGCTAGCCACGTTTTGTACTAATGTTTATTAAACCACGTTGTGTTAAGTAATTAACCTGTGTCTCTCACTTCCATACCTCTTATCATGTTTCTATCATTTTTAGAAAATGTTTCCTCGATTAATAAAATGTAGTTATAATTCTTACAAAATGTAGTTGTAATTCTTACAAAATGTAGTTATAATTCTTAGAAAATGTTTCTATAATTCTTATAAAATGTTTAAATAACTTTTATAAAATGAATGATGAGAAGTTTGATACAAAATTTGCAAGCTTTCCGTGAGATTAGGGTTATCCAGAAGTTCTGGAAAAATATTAATCCTTCGCTCCTGCGTTGTCATATTTTCGTTTCGTTATCGGATATAAATGATTCAGCTAGAGCCGATAATCGAATGCTTTTTTCGAATACAAAAGTGAGTTTGGTTTTTATTTCCTGTGGATTGAGATTCTCTTCGCTCTGCGTGAATACATTGGCATGCATATCATACTAACTGTTGTTGCTGCAGACTGCATTGATTTTAATCGCGCAAATTTTCTCATATATTACCATCGAAATCTAACATGAGTATTTCAACGAGATTTAATGTGCAGTAATATTAGATTAAAAATTACAAAATTTAAATTTGTTGCATTCAATTCATTTATTTTGTGTATAATAATCTAGTTTTATTTTGAGTTTATTCAATATTTATAGTTTATATACATAATTATTTATAGTTCATTTAGAACTCTTTTTACATGTACACAATTATTTATATCTTTTATACGATTTATTCTATATACACATACGTAATTATTTATATTTTATTCAGGGTATATTTTATACGATATATTTTATACAATTATTCATATTTTATTTCTAATTTACTCTATATGTACATAATTATTAATGTCTTCTCGAAAATATACATATCTACATGTAATTTTAGTGACGCCTTATTTCAAATTCATTTTGTATAAACATAATTGTTTATGCTTTATTTATTTGTTCTATATACGCATCATTACATATGCTTTAATTAAATGCTGTCTTAATTGTTATACTTTAAAATTGATTTTATGCGTAACTATTCAAATTTGACTTAAATTTTTCGACAAGATATATTAACGCAACAAACATTCCAAAAATAAAATTGACATTCGCGTAAACGATTCTTGAAAGTATTTCTATTTTAATAAATCAAATACTTGCTCGCCTCGAAATGCAATCAGCCATTTTGCATACAAACATTTGAGCGGAACACTGAATTGACATCCGCAAACTTAGAACTTCGAGTAACAAAACAACGGCTCCATTTCTTGATAAAAATCAAATTTCCCTTTCCAGCTTTATCCATTTCTTTTACCGTACTGTTTTAGAATTTTTCATATATTCCACGCCGGGGAACCGCTACACTCCAGCAGATTAACAATCTTTTTGTTTCTCCTCTCGTTCGGAGAACAAAGCAGGTTGATTTTATGGCCGCCATGCAATCTTTCGAGAGCGCGTTGCAAGAAGCAGTATAATTTCCGACAGAACCATTCCTCTGGCGTGGAAAGAATTTTACAGACTATTCCGGCTTCAGCTAATCTGTCCACAAAGTTTTAAGTCCATGATCTTATTACTCTCGTTTCGAAAAATGACCGAAGATCAATTTCTGTTTTGGTTGTTCCGATTTTTAGAAAAACACTTCTATATAAAAGAATATTCGTACGTTCGTATAATTTTTCCTAAATAAACAGCGAGAATGGGATACTTTTAGATCATTTAAAAGTTATTCATTAATAATATTATTAATATTAATATTATTCATATATTAACAATTTTATTATTAATACTAAAACATTTCAAAATTTCATATATTTGATTAATCATTTAATTGATTAATCAATTAAATTAAACTTGCAAAGCAAAGTAATATGACATCGATTACTATTTCAACATTCTTATCTATTGCAAATCTTAATAGAATTAAGAAACTTTTATGAATGAGCATAGAAATTAGATTTTAAATAATTTTGTCACTCGCATACAGGTGACGTAGTCAAAGTGTTAATGATGCAATTAATATAATTTAATAGTTTCACTTAAGTTGGATACGTTAGAATTAACAGTTAATTTTTGTATAAATAATTTCGAAAATGAATATCTTATCGGTGTTTGGGTCAAAATAATTGGTACAAGTAGCTTTTTCAAGTGTCGGTAATTGGGACATCTGCATTATTTTTATTCTTCATTAATTTCACATCAAATTTATGCTTTCTACAAGTATTTATATATATATATGCAACAGATGAACAAAAAATCATGCTTAATGTGTCGGTAATTGGGACCCTTACCCTACAGTGCACGTTACAGTGCATTCTTCTAGAGCACATTGAGCGTTACAAAATAATATACATCCTCGTCCAAAAGTATTGGAACTATATTTATTTAGCATAAATTATAATATTAAAAATAAACAAACATGGAAAATAAAGAAGAAATAAAGAAGAAGTAAATTTAAGAATAAGTTAAAATATTTCAGGCAATTTCCTATCGAATTTTCTGCAAGCCTTCTGATACTTTTGTAGGGGGGTGTACGAAGCACCCGGACACCGAGCGACTGCGATCTCTTTAAAAATCGAACGAGAATCAACGTTCTTGGAGAAAAAGCGCTCGTTTACGATTTGGTCCAGCAATTAATAATTAGTTTATTGGGTTGTTGGCGGTGAAACGTGCTCGACGTGCGGAACGCTTTAATTGAAATTGGAGCAGAAGCGGCTCCGTGGTCAATATTCCATGAATATTTTGCACTTGCGAAAGAACTCCATGAATGCCACCTCCTCTGCCGGCATTATTAAATCGCCGGCGTCTACCGTAATGTATTGTGCGTTACGTATTGTCGGTGTATGAAAACAAGCGCGAACGGCGCCGCGCCGCGCCGGGATAAAGGGAACGCAACCATAATATGCTGACGATAATGAAAGTGTGTTGCCGGCAAGAACGGTCAAAAGTGCCCTAAATTCGGCTCGCCGCGATGTCGAAATACGATGAAGCTACAAATAACTTGTGCCAGCAGAAACCACCGCCTGCCGAAATATGGCTTTGCAATCGTTATTTGCAACGTTGTTTGTTAAATACGGGCCTTGAAACGCGACGCGGGCGACCTTTACCGCGATTCCGTGCCAATTCCCGTGATTCCGTATTTAATTGTTGAGAAAATATTATTAGCAACGTTATAAGCAATTATTATTATTTTTATTATTTAAATTGGTTTCTTTCATGAATTCGGACGTATTTTGAACGAAGACTTTGTGGAAATTGTGGAAGCTTTCATTGGACGGATGTTTTTTTAAACATTGTTTATACCGGCCTTTATTGGCAAATTTTTGACAATGGATTCGTTGATAAATTTTGTCAGTATCTGATTTATTATACTTGTTTCTTATTTTTGGAATTGTAACTCAATTGTGATTATAAATGTTAATTGAAAATTCGATATTATTTCACTTTATATATAAGTACGATTGTAATATTCAATCTTACTAACTTGGGCACACTTACAATGAAAATCATATAAAAGACTATGACTTTTCTTTTTGGCTTCTTTAATATTATAACTTTTAACAGCAACTTTCATTGTAAGTTAATTGTGATTTAATATCATTGATATTTCAATCAATTAATTTCAATCAGAACTTTGATTTCAATTATCGATATTTATTAAAAATTTGCGGTAACCTCAATGTTATTATTACTGTAATTTTCAAGTTACTTTGGGCACGATTTCAATAAAAATTGTGTAGGAACTGTATTTGAATGATCTTAATTCTTTTCCTTCATTTGATGTTGCAACTTTTAATAGCACATTTAATTGTATCTCTTATAATTTACTACCATTATCTTCAGAACAAAAATTGTAATTTAATTATGATTTACAATAAATACAAGTATCCAATACATTCGAATATACTGTAATTCGAATATACCGTGTCGAATATACTGAATATACTGTAATTATCAGACTGCAGACTTTTATGCATTTATGGCAAAAATGTGTCACACTGTTTTCGACTTATCAAAACTATTCCAAGAAACAATTTATTTTTACACAATGTAGATATTTCTTACAACCGTGTTGGAAAATTGATATTTTGCATAAAGATCCGCAGTTTAGTAATTACAATTATATGAAAACTCGATAAAAATTATAATAACTCCTTGACAAGATAATTTAAGAGGCTTGTCTTAAATAGAACACCCTGTATAACTAGCGTTGACATTTCCAAAATATCACCGTAAACATAAACATGTTCAACTTTCTGAACAAACCCTCCTCAGGCCGTCGTAAAGAAGCAAGCTAACAATAAGTAAATAAAACCGCAGCGTTCATTCGACAGAAAAGTGTACTTTGCAAGTGCAGGGACGTACTCCTTGGAAAAAAGATCACACTCCCCGACGTTTGAGCTTGACACACAATGTAAAATTACCTTGTTCAACTTTCTCCTATTTACTACAGAAACAGCGGCTCTCTCGAAATACCATCGTTCCGACTATTGTACATACAATTTCATTCTCAGCCTCAGTCTAAGTCTCAGTCTAAGTCTCAGTCTCATTCTTAGCCCCATTCTCAGACTCACTCCCATTCACAGTCTTACACTCAGTCTTAATCTGAGTCCCATTCTCGGTTTCAGACCCATTCTCAGACCCATTCTCAGACCTATTCTCAATCCCATTCTCAGCCTCATTTTCAGCCCCATTCTCAGTCCCATTTTCAGTCTCATTCTCAGATTCATTCTTATTCTTATTCTCGCCCTCATCCTCATTTCCCGAAGCCAGTCCCCGCCCGTGCTGCTCTACGTCGGAATTCAGCACGCTCAGCACTATTGCGTTCCGGAAAAAAGTGCGTGAGCGGTGTCGTCACACCGAAAAATCGGTTTAAAAGCCAGCCAAATCGTCCAAGCATTCAGTTCGCTACGATTGTTCAACCGATTCTACATCGATGAATTCGTTAACAGCATGTCTGTGCGGTTTGTTGGTAGCTGCGATGGCAGTGCAAGCAATGCCAGCTGGCAAACTGGAGACCAAGATGGCCGAATCCTCGGCGATCAGTCCCAAGGATTTCCATTTGGAGGATGCGGGTGCTGAGAAGGACAGGCTGAAGAAGCAGGCGTCCTTCTGCGTGGAGATCCGTCCAGGTGCTCAAAATGGACAGCAGGTGTCTCAGGATGGGTCGCAGATGAAAATGCAGGGCCTGAGCGTGGTGCAACAATCGCAGGTGGCGCCAAAGATGCAGAGTTACAGCTTCCAGCAGGCCCCGCAGCCTGTGCAGTCTCTGGGAGTCTTCCAGGCTCCTCAGGTAGCAATTGCGTCGTGCTTTCTAATTTACCATGCTTCTCTCGACGCATAAATTCACTATGATCTGCATGTATCTTGATTTTGTGTTATTTCTTGAGAATCGTGAGAGATTTAAAGTTTTCGACAAAAGTTGTTCGTTTTTCGTAAGAGCTCTCATTTAGTAAATAATTCATCGATTGTTAATTTCGATCGATGAAAATGTACACGTAATTCTCCATTTTGTGTCATAAGTCTTTGTAATTATTTGTATAATTTAAAGGGAGAACTTATGCGTTCGAAGTTTTTTTTATCGCTTATGGTTACAGTAACACTTAATTTCTCGGTGATTCGAAGAATTTATTCGAAAAATTGATTCAAAGGATGTCTTCGAAACGTTATTCGAGAATTTATTCGAATCATTATTTGAATGTAACATAATTCGAATAAAACTTTACTCGAATCATTATTTGAAAGAAACTTTATTCGCGAATCATTATTTGAATAAAACTTTATTCAAATCATTATTTGAATTCGTTATTTGAATAAAGTTATATTTGAATAATTTATTCGAAAGATTAGTCGAATAAAATTTTATCCGTAAAATTTATTTTCAAACTGTACGAAAAAATATTCATAAAATTTATTCGGATTGTTCAAATGAAATTCTACTTGTATAATGTCCAACTCTGCTATTCCGCCATATCGTTGATTTCATCGCCACTGTGAATTCTGTTGGCGTAGTACCGATCTCCAAACTTCAACGCTAATTGATAGTTCTTAAAAATTCGTACCGACGGAGCTTGTGTGTGTTATGAAATAGTTTTCCATCCTCAGGCATACGTGGTGCCCCAGCAGTCGTTCGTGGTCCCCCAGCAGGTGGTGCCCCAACAGGTGGTTCCCCAGCAGATGATGCACCAGCAGGTGGTCCCTTCGGTGCAGACTCTGCAGATCATCCAGCCATCTCAACCTTGCCCTCAGGAGTCGAAGGTGCAGATCGTAGAAAGGAGAGTCGAGGTCCCAGCACCGACTCCAGTCCCCGAAGTGGTCACTGTAAAGCCCCAGCCCCAGCCCGAGAGGATCGTGGAACCGCAGACTCAGGTGATCGAGACCATTAAGCTGGTCCCAGTGCCCCCAGTTTGCAAGGATAAACTGGTTGTCGTGCCCTCCAAGCCCATGGTGGTCGTTCCTGAGCCAACTATCGTCAAGGTGCCTCATTGCACTCATCAAAGCGAAGGGATGACCTGCAACTGCAATCAACAGGCGATAAGGGCTGCCGCCGTAGGACCTGTTGATCACATGCATCACATGCACATGAGGGCTCATACTCATCCCATGCACCTTGGCAAGATGATGACTGACTTTCGTTTCCTCAAGGACCCAAAAGCTTAGAGGTAGGTGAGGAAATGTGTTAAATGAGCATTATTTAGGGACTTCGGAGTGTTAACCAACGCGGGGGTGCTATTGAAATATGAATTCAGGCAATTTTATGAATCTAGGGAATTTCGGTTTCATGAATCGGTGGCTATCTTTCGGGGATTCACAGTAAAACAGGTTAGGGAAGTTTTTGTTTATTTGTTAACCTGGTTTTACGAGATTCACAATGTTGAATTCTGGGGGAAATTCTGTTTTATAATTGCATCAATGCAGAACAGAATTATTTGGAACTTAATTCAAATGGACGGGTTGACTTTTTTAGATCCAAGTTCAGGAAATGTGTGGTTATGTTTGTCAGTTTCCGGCACTCTGCATCGAGATTCCTTCAAGTTAGATGCTTGAGTAAATTGATAGTTCGTAGGGTTGAGAAGGAAAAATTTTCAATTCTGAGTCTAGCAGTTTGGGGAATTCTTGTTTTATGAATTGGTGGCTATCCACAGGGATTCGCAAAGTGGCAAACTAGAGAATTATTGGATTATAAATTCATAACAGTGCAGGTTACTTACGATATTAAATTCTAGGGGATTTTTTACTATGTAGAGCAGAATTGTTTGGACCCATATTCAAATGAAAAGTTGATTTCCTTTTTAGCTTCAGGTGTAAAAAATGTGAGGTTATGTTTAACAGTTTCAGACATTATAATATTGGGATTCCTTCGTGACAGAAGCTTAAGTAAATTAATGGTTTTTCAGCTTGAGATTTTTCAGTTTTTCAGTCCAGGAAATTTTGTGTTTCATAAATTGCTGGCTTGTCTCTGGATATTCAGTGTGTGGCAAGCTATAGATTTGATTTATAAATAGAATGTTTGGGGACAGAGTGGTGGTCTAGTGAAAATGTTATTTTTATAAGTCCATCTATACAGTAAATATCTATTTTAATCTTTATTCAAACGAAAAGTTGATTTTTTAGCTCTGAATCTAGTAAATGTGAGGTTACGTTTGGATACTTTTGCAGCACGACGTATTTCTTACACTACAAAATTAAAATTTCTTCTCTTCTTCTATAAGATGTTTAATTAAACGCATGATTCATGGGGCTCGGGCAAAATCAAAAAATATTAAACGACCTTTCACGAATCCGTGGCAGTTTAAGGCTAGGGAATTATTGGTTTATGTGCTGGCAACAGCGCCTAGGGGATTCAAAATGTGGACTTTTAGCAATTCATGTGAAACAAAATAATTCAAAACTTTATTTCATTAATCCTGAGTGATTTTTATTGAAGTTTCTGGGATTATTAAATAATAATTATTAAGGATATTAAATAGACGGGGACATTAAAAGAGGGAATTAAATTAACATTGCAAAAATTCGTTATCCGATGCGAGAATAATAATTCCAACAATGTGTAGATTTATTTCAGCGAGCCTGGTGAAACTGCGAAATTTAATTTCGGCACATTCTCTGTATCGCAGATGAGCAATACACGTTGGATTTTCTGATGACTCTACAGCGAACGCGATGACGATCGATCTGTAGGACTCTAAAAGTAGATTCCGATGTAATGCTTCTGTACGCTCTGCGAGATCAAATAAAATGAAAAATTTGATGATACAATCACGTTGTTCAGCCGGCTAATTAGCCAACAACTCCCTGTAATAAATTTCCTACGAGCTAATTTAATTCCCCATCGGAAGTTTCCTCACCAATATTTAAATCTTCGGTCCCTCTATTTATTTTAAATTACGCTTTTCGGTTCGGCGGCTTTTCACGTGAAATAATTACACGCCGTTTAATTTATCTCATTACGTTCATACTTGCTACAATTACGTCATTGATTAAACAACGAACAGCCGTACTTTTAATAATGACTCGAACATTTGATACGATTTTAACACACTTCCCGGCCATTAATTCTTTTCAGTTTCTATTCTCATCGTTGTTTAAATAATTTATTAAATGGAAGGTATCGCTATTACGAAATATTTAAACAATTTCGCAAAATTAAGCTAAAAAAGGTAGTAGGCTCCTATATATTTTGTGACTTTTATATAAATTAATTTCGAGCGATGGATAAGCATATAATTTTATAAATTTGGCATACTTTGGGCAGACTTGGCATACTTTTACACTGTCCGACACGATTTTTGGGTTCCTATAGCCACTATGAAATTCTTGTAGAGCTTCACTCCCTGAACAAGAATCCGTAAACCGAATTACTCCATCACCCTCAGTTTTTTAAATAAACGAACTTTTGTAAAAACCCAAAATTTTCGACAAAAATGAGGTATTGCAAGAGAAAAGTAAAAACGTTAGAAAGTTCTAATTGGTGTTGAAAGATAGAGGAGTTACCAACTCCAAATACTCTGGTGTGATTTTTTGTGTGAAATATAACACAGTTTGGTGATTATTATCCACAGAAATATGTAAAAAAAAACAGAACATTGAAGTACTAAACAAAGTTCAAATATTATTTACGAAAAGTGGATGCCCCATTGGATCTCTCCATCGGTGTCGATTACGCGTAGTTTCGGCCCTGTCAGACAGAGAGAAGCGAGCAGCGAAGCTCATGGCGGCAAAACGTCGTGTACATGTTGCCGTCGAACATTTTCTCGATCTACTCGAAATGTATATCGTTCCGACGCTTTTACCGGGCCGTTTCTTCTTCAGAAATGTCTACAGAATCCGATCCTGGGTAGAGTTTTCGTGCTGAACAAAAAACTTTTCGTAAAAATACAAAAATATTGCGCAGAAACTGCTCACGTCGACACTTTTTTAAATTTTCACATTAATTTATTGTTATTTAGGACCAAAAACAATTAATAAATTGCATGCCATTATATTCGGGAAACTCTCCTCTATCTTTTAACACTAATTAGAACTTTCTAACGTTTTTACTTTTCATGCAATACCTCATTTTCGTCGAAAATTTTGGGTTCTTACAAAAGTTCGTTTATTTAAAAAACTGAGGGTGATGGAGCAATTCGGTTTTCGGATTCTTGTTCAGGGAGTGTCACAATCTTGTCGGACAGTGTAATTAGTGATATATAAATTGTGACAATTAATATCGTTTTTTAAAATCGTTTTACACTCTAAATTACATACACATAGCTTTACTATTAATATTATGGCATCGACATAAAAATATACGTCATTAAACGTGCAGCAACGCTTTTACGCTTTGAAAGATCTTCGAGAAACAGGTCTGTCAATTAAAAATATTGGAAAAAATTATGGCATTGGCATTAGAACAATTCAACGCATTCACATGATGCTACAAAAATGAATGCGCTTGGAAACAAAAATAAACGCGAACTTCAGCGAAGAAAAATAGTAAAGCTACATTATTACGATATACTAAATAAAAAATTATTATCATGGTTCGTACAAAGAGGGATACTAGGAGACCGTATAACCGATGCTCTTATATTAGACAAGGTGGCGGAATTAAGAGAAAATTTTCCGTCATATTCGGGATTTAAAGCGAGTCATGGGTGGTTAACAAGATTAAGAGACAACATGGCATACGCTTATCAAACATAGACAGGGAGAAAGCTAGTGTTGATCAGGATGCATCAAATGCTATTATAATCGATTTTGAAAAGATGGTAGAGGAAGAAAATATAAGTTTGGAAAATGTTTACAATATGGACGAAGGTGGACTTGTATGGAAAGCACTTCCAACAAGAATACTGGCTAGAGAAGAACGTTCCCGGCGAGGTCGAACAGTGAACTGTTAGATCTACGGAGGTCGTAAGTCTCCGATTAAATCGTGTATGACACCGAGTCTGCGCGATTTCCTATGACTCTTTCGAGTGATACGGATGGTAAGTTGATAAAGAATGGTTTTAACATTGGCTGATATCAATAACACTATATTTTAACATAACATAACAATTTTTAACGCTAGGGTGACTAACTGTACTTGGCTTAGAATGAATTGAGTTGATGGTGAGACCATCGACGGAGTCTTAACCAAATTTTTTACGCGTTGATGTCTGGTTAGTATTTATCCGTTCGTTGTCTGTTTTGTTTTTAAGAAGATTCGTTAGGGGCGTGAAGTTTTCAATGAGACACTCGGATTCAATGTTTTTTCAAGTTTTCCGGATCTAGAAAGAGAGGCAGTCGTTTTGATATATTTATATTATATATTTATATATTTATCACCTAATACAGTATCTGATCTGGAACCAATGGATCAAGGGATCATAGGAAAAACAAAAAGGTGACCGCCCCGAAGTAACAGTCACTTGCAGGTATGAATCGTACCTGCGAGTGAATCTCACGAAGAATCCGCGCGTCTCGAAGGTTGACCGTGGCGCAGGTAATAAGACTGGGGAAAAAGTGGGTAATTGGGTAATTGGTGTTGTGCAGAAGGTAAGGGGAATACGTGACGGTGAGAGAATTTTGGCGACCAGATGTAGGCAGCGTTGAAGGAAATATTACAGGCAGGAAATAACGGCTTTTCGGTATAATTAGATACTATTATTACGGTCGCTTATTTGTTTGTGGAAAGACGCTTGCAGTACAGATGGAGTCGTTTGATAATTTTCGGAATCTATTGTATGGTAGGGACGGTGTTGGGTCGAGCGTTCGAGCCGCGTATGCTTTATTACTATCGATAGCTTCTATATACTTTTAACGCGGAACAACAAGTCTTAATGGACATGAGGCGAAAAAAGATAGAATTACAATTGGCTTATGTGCAAATGCGTTAGGCACACATAAGATTATGCCTATTGTAATTTATAAATATAAAAACCTAAGAGCTTTGAAACATGTACTTTCATTACCTTACAGGCAGGAAATAACGGCTTTTCGGATAATTAGATACTATTGTTAATTTTACTATTGGTAATTTTCGGAATCTATTGTATGCTTATGTCCCGACGGTGTTGGGTCGATCGGTCGAGTCGCGGATGCTTTATTAATATAGATAGCTTCTGTAATACTTTTAACGCGGAACAATTGTAGTTTCTAAGTTGATGATTTTTTCGAGCCGTCTTCTTTCCGGCAATAAAGTCATTTCTGCATTTTCGAGTAATGCACGCCTCATCGGCAGCATTTTTTATAATAGGGTCATTAGCACGCACCGCTTCGGTCGCCCGTCCAGGCTTTCTTGCTACCTGCGGCACTGCGTGCTACGTCACTTTTACATCCCCTCTCATCGCGTCACTGATCAATCAATTTCTATTCTTCGTTTCTTGTGTCATTGTGTCATTCAACAAAAAGTCTTAGTGGACATGGGGCGAAGAAAGATAGAATTACAATTGGCGTATGTGCAAATGCGTTAGGCACACATAGCATTATGCCTATTGTAATTTATAAATATAAAAAGCTAAGAGCTTTGAAACATGTACTTTCATTACCTGTAATTTTTAAATCGCAGTCAAATGCACGGATGGGTAGAACGTTATTTTCAGATTGATTTGAAAACCATTTCAAACCATCAGTAAAACAATATCAGGAGGAAAAACAAATATCGGAGAAAGTAAAATGATGTTAAATGATTGCGAAGCTTACAAAATTTCGCTACAAGAAGAGGAAGATTTTAAAATTATATATTTACCATCTAATACAGCATTTGTCCTGGAACCAATGGATCAAGGGATCATAGGAAAAATAAAAAGAATTTTCCGGCACAAGCTTTTGCGACTTGTTTTAACATATGATCAAGGAATAAATGAATTTTATGACGATTACACATTAAAAACCTGTATTGACATTTTATCGGATTCGTGGTTCAAAGTTACAACAAAGAACATAAAAAATGCATGGAATAAACTGCTACATAATAATAATCCTGCTGGCCCTTCAATTCAATCACACATGGGAGAGTTTGAACCTGATTGGCCAGAGATAATGAGTGCAATTACAGGAGAGCAATGCACCCTGATACATGCCACACAATTTTTATTAGACTGTGAGGAGGAAGAAAGAAGGAACGAAAACGAAAAAACAGAACTGCAAAATGAACCAAACAACCACAATAAATTACATGCGGCCCTTAAGTTATTGACATCTTACAGTAAAAGAGAACCACCTTACATACAACACCTTATGGAGGCATTAAAATTATATCTTTTGAGCAAGGATAAATTAAATAAGTAAGTACATACGTATTCATATACAATGGTAAAAATTTGCAGCCAATTTGAATATGAATTATTTACAAATTAATGTTTTTTTTTTACATTATTTGTTATTAGAAAATAGAGGAAAAACACCACCTTGTTATAACGACGTATTTTATTTATTACGTAATTTACTAAAATAAAATGAATTACAGATTAAGTATCAAGTAAATAAATGTTGTTCAGTCTCATTGCAAGGCTGGAAATCTGTTTCGGTTTCCTTCCGTATTCAGGAAGAAGATCCGAAAGAACGAAATTATTTTATTGTGAAAAGGTGAAAGTTTTAGTATTTTAGGTGTACCCGGTGACTACGCGACGCATCCCGATTGCCATAGCCAGGGTGGTACCAGCGATCGCGAACTCTCTGACCACCCTTCGTACCTGCGAAAACTGTGACAGCAGCGCACCAATTTGCATCTGATCGATTGTACCAAACCATCGGAAAATAGCATTTAAAGCGACAAATTTGAATTTTTTGGGAGAATCAAATAAACATCATTGCCTAAACTTTTCACCATCGCACACCACGTGCATCTTGGCAGCGCATTACGCGCAACGTCTATCGTCTTTGATTCTATTGGCAACAGAAATATCTGTCCAAACTATATCACGTTTGGTCTCATTTGAATCAGAAATCCATCAGCAATATGTTAAAAAAAAATCAGTATTAAAATGTTAAAATTAAAAAAAATCTATGTCATTGTATTATGAGCTGTCTTCCGGGAATTCGAGTCAAAGGAGCCGGGGCGCGTGCCGCAGCACACGTGTTCACCGACTCGCATAGCGAGAAAATCGATAAATTACAGGGTCGCGCAATATCTCGGTGTCAGAAGTGGCATACTTAAGTCGCGCCAGGAAGAGAGACACTACTATACATGTATATACGGTCTAAGGACGTAACGCCCACGCGACACAATCTCTCAATAAGAGCGCGGTCCCTAGATCGAGATGTTCGATCTCAATCCATAAAACCGCGGTGTCACCAGTCTGGCTCATAACGCGTCACGGCTGTCTGGCCTCGGAAAGCGAGGGAGAGGCTCTTCGGAATCGAGCAGATAGCACCGTAGGACCGCTGTCAGCCGGCAAAGACCGAGCACCCGGCGATCTATCATCCGCGATCCTCTCCCGGGAACGATTGTTAAAGAGTTTCGAATGACGGCCGGCCATTTGCGATCGATGGCCCATCCACGCGCGAGCGCGATATCGGTTTTTCCACCTAGAATTAGTATCTGGCTACGTTCAACCCCCCGTTTGACTCGGCAGCCGTTCCTCCCCCCCTCTCCATAAGAGACGAGAAGAATCCCGGGGGTTATAGGAAGAGGATTCTCGAGGTTCTAATCTCCTGATGGTCGATCAGCTTAGCTTTTTACGGGGGCCGTATGAAAAATCTATCAGGGTTAAAGCGTCGCTGAATCATTGATCGCTTATGCACACCGGCGCGGCTTTATCGGATGGATTCTCCTGTGAGGAACCGTTTCCGAGCGGCGCGCCGATTTGAAAAATTCAGCCGCGTACCGGGCACTAATAGAGGACTTTTTGCAAGTTGACGAGCCATCCGAACCGGGTGCGCCCGTTAATTATTTTATGACGCGACGTCCACGGGATTCGCGGCGATGCTGGGGGAGGACTTAGGCTGTCTTCCCACTTGGAACCGTTTTATAGCCAATTTCAATCGACCGATTTCAATGAAATTTTCAGCGTGTACAGGGTGTTCCACGTAACCTTTGCCACGATTTTTTCCAGCATCTCCGGCGGTCTAACAAATAAACGTTTCGAACAAATGTTACTCGGTTTTTAGCCGGCTACGGATTGCGATATAAAAAGCTTCGGAAAGAAATATTTTACGTAAAGAAATCAAGGTCACTTTCATTTTTTTTTAAGTTGCACAAGACGAATTCGATGACCTGTTATACCACGACCTTCGGATGACCTTGACGTAACACAGTTTTCAATGACAACATATCACTTCGTTGATCGCATTTTTTGTGCGTCAAGGTTGTCCGTAGGACATGATGTAACATATCGTTGGATTCGTCTTGGCACAAGCTACAATGATATGAAGTAAAAGATATAAGATGCAATTTAAGAAAATGAAGGTGACCTTAATTTTTTGGAATAAAACACTTATTTCTGAAACTTTTTATACCGCATTATTCCGACTATTTTTTATTCAAATTAACATTAGATTTACGGAACCCGTTAAAATGGCGTGTCACCAATTTTTTAATTTACGATTACGGCAAATGTTACAATAACACTTGTTGAGAATCAGAATAAACGTCTTATTGTTACTTTTATAAACTCATTTAAAACAGCTGTTTTTTGTCTAAAAATCTAGTATTAAATAAATATTCCAAAATGTATAATCTTATCTACAAACATCAATTCATCGAACAGTAGTATAAATATTCAACAATAACATTTTTAATCGTCGTAAAATCGATGATAATATTATACCCTCTGAAAAGCGTTCCGTAATAGGTACAGTAAATTCTCCTTAATTGATGCTCAGCTTAGAAACAAAAATGGACAATTTGGGAAGAAGAGATACAATTATTCGAGCTTTGCGGCTCGTTTTTATAGTTAACGATCGTCACCAGCTATAAAAGCGAGCCGCAAGGACACGAAAGCATTCTTTTTGGAAGAAAATTGCTGCTATATTTTTAGACATAATCATTTCAAATTTATATTTATTTATATGTAAAATAAAATTTGTATTCTAAAGATTTCTATGGAATTTTCAATGAAATAATCATCAATTATTAATGAATTGAAAATGAAATAAAAATTGAGACCATCTTCAACGAAAAATTTTAATTCTGACCAACGATGCCCTAAAATATTGGTAGCGGTACGGTAAATTTTGTTGGCGCCTCGGAGTCGCCATTCGAGTGCAAAGGGTTAGTTTTTATAATCAATCGTACGTCAGCGGTGTCTGGCATTCTTCGAGCGTCATTTAAAAATGTTTATTGCTCCATGATATAGTAAAAAAATATACGGTTACGATCGCGAGAGTCTACAGAATCGTTCTACGAAAAATTCGTGCCTCTAGCGTCACAAGTTACACCGGGAAAAATTCTCAAACGCGATAATTTGACTGCTGAAAAAGAAACTCATCTCCCAGCAATTCGAGTTTCAAACTGAAATCTTCGAAGAACCGACAACGAGATCGAGAAAAGATCGTCTCGCGACGTGTAAATGAAATCGGAATCTACGAGATAAAATTCATCGTCGGTTATCATCACGGCCGGAAGCGTGACCGCGGCCTAATAAGTGTCCTCGAGCGGGTGGTTTCGCTCACCTCTTGGAGCTCTGCGCGCCCATCGCGGCGATCACGGCCGATTGGCGGGAAATTCGAACGGGGTTCCAGCGCGTCCGCGGTGCGGCAACAGCAATCAACCGAATAATTTAAGGGTCCATCGAGATAACGGTAGGTTACGACGCGGGTCGCGTCTGTATTTCCGGCATCGATGCGAACCTATTCGCTTAACGACGAGATTTCCCACGATGCGCAGCACGCACGCGTGCACAAATCGAGAGGACCGTTCGATACAGTCTTTTGTCCCACTGTCGCTGTTAAAATAACGTGATTCCGCGAAAGACACCGGGACAGGAGCGTAATAGAAACACTGATACCGAACCGGCCGCGGCCGGCCGATCGTCACCGATTTTACGATTTCCCGCTAGCTCCCATGGACCCCCGTGGACCCCCATGAAACCAATATGGCCGCCGGGAAATAATGGGACAGTAGGGCAGCTCTCTCGCGATACCCTGTGCGCATTTTATGCGAAATCAACTTTAAATTCATCGCGCCCCGCCAGCCGAGAATCATTCTCCCCGACGTGAAACAATTCGCTCGATTCCATTCGAAACGAGATTAGTTTTTTGGTTGATGCGCGCACCGGGACGAACATGAATTCTTCTGGAAATTTGGCGGTACGTCATGCGGCCAGAATATGCCGTGAAATATGATCGCCACGTATCTTTCTTTTAGAAAATTTTAACGTTTTCGTAGAATTTTTAGTCCGTTCTTCGATTTCCCAGGTTTTATTCGTCGATTGTTGTTTATGTATTTAATGTTGTTTTTATGTTGTATGGTTTTTAGTACGGTTTTTTGATGCAGCAATGGCTCGACGAGCATCACGGGTGATCAATTTTATAATTGTATGAAGTGATTGTTTAAACAATTTTTTATCTGGAGCGAGCGTATTTTTACGTTTGCAAGAAAATATTAATATTTCTTGTCCACGACAACATTGAGCTTAATACTAATTTTTAAGCAATTTTTAAGAATTTTTTGGAAAAAAACACGAGACTCTGACCTTTTTTTATAGAAAAATTTTTCGAGTTGGAGTAACTTACTAAAAATTGTTCCGGGTATTCAATTTTATAATCATTAATATCTGATGTTTGTTTAAACTGTTTAATTGTAGGAAAATACGTAGCAAAATATATTTAATGATAATAACAACCTTGAGGAAAACACTAATTTTTTAAAGATTTTCGAAACAACATGAGAAGTTGACGATTTTTTAAATTAGCAACTAAAGCATTCGAATAATTTTCTTTAATTAAATGATTTAATTTTCAATAATAATAATAATTATATAACTATAAACAATTTTCGTTAATTTAATTCAATAATTTTGTTAAATACAATTTAATTTTGTCCAATAAGTGTTAATAAATTATTTAAAAAATGGCATTTTAGAAATCGTTTTCGGTAAAATTATTATATTATTATATTTCATTTTATTATAAATTCCATTTTATTATTATAATTAACTTAACGTCCGACTTTGTTTCACGGGCCTGTCAAAGGGGAAATTTAGAAAATTTTTAAGATTTTGTGAAATATGTTCGTAGTCGCTAGAAGCTACAACGTAGTCACATTTAAACAAAATCCGAAACAGTACTCCGAACGGTGTCCGTTTTCGCGTGAGTAGACCCGAATTTATGGTTGCGTCTGATCGTTACATCGAAAATATCTGCGGATGCCAAGGATTAACCGTAGCAGGTAATAAATCAGAAAAGCGTTTTGTCTCGTAGGAAGCAGAAAGAAATGAGGGACTCGACGAAAACTCGCCACCGACTCTACTTTTGGCAAACGACTGCGGGCGATATATAATACTGTAAAATACTAAAATGTATAAGGGAGAATAACGTTTTCACGAAAATACTGCTTCCCACGGATAGATCGATATTGTCTACAATTCATCATCGGGAGGACAAGCGCAATACAAATTGAATCATTCGGAAATCTTAATCGTTTCTCAATGGTTAATTTTGAAAATAGTGTTTTTTTTATTTTGAAAAATTTAATTTATTATTTATATAACATTAATAATTATAATTATACATTTATTATTTAGATAATGATAAGTTATGTACATGTTAAAAATTTCACTGAAATCGGTTGACCTTCGTACGAGCTGTAAATAATTAATGATCGCAAAAATCGCAGTTTTGTTCCGACCTTTTACACTTTTGATCAATAAGTATGAGAAATTTGCAATTTTTACAATCTTTTAACGCTTGTAACTTACCATTGCGTTAAACGATTTCAATGAAATTTTCAGCATGCGTATAACTTACCGAGATCTACAAGACGCATTTTTTACATTTTCGTTAGATTTCATAATATAAACATCCTTTTTTATTATTAAATAATTAACTTTCATATTTCAAAAGAAGTATTCGAAATTTATAGATTTTGTCATTATTAATAAATATAATTAACTAATGATATATATTGAAATTATTAATAAATATTTTATTAAACAATCATTAATTAAATATCTCGAAGTTCGAAAAATCGGCAAAATTAGCCCAAAAGTGATCAAAAATAGCTTCCTCAGATAAGAAAGTTAAACAACGAGAGTTTTTTACTTCGTTTTGTCATTCCAAGTATGTAATAGCAAAATTGTAACATTATCTATTATACAGGTCCCTCTATGATCTAAAAAAAAATTCAAATCGTCTACTCTAATTTTAAAAAAGTTAAAATAGCACCTTGAAAAGTGTTCGAATATCAGTGGGAGTCACTGTATACATATAGCTGATGGCCGGCCTCGGCGACCAAGGGTTGTATTCGCGAGGCATTTTCATGCCCGGCATCTTTTTCGCCGGCATTGTTCGTCCTTGACGAATACGAGGTTCTCTGTTCTTCAGCAAGGGCGAAATGAACAGTCCTCTGAAGCATTGGCGGATTAATGCGTACTGGTGCCCGAGGCGCGATACAAAATTGAGATCCCCAATACGCTATGACACGCTATGACAAATAGAGCGATTATTAAAAAAAGTTTTATTTGAAAATAAAAATTTTATTTATGGCATTGAGAAATTAATTTCAATAACAGCTTTTCGGGACTTTTGCTAGTGCACAGTCGAATGCATGTGTAGATTTCAGCTAGCGACTTGCGTTCATTTGTCGCATATGCATTGCATTTATATCATTTTACCACATGAAATAATATCACGTCGTTCGTTTCAACAGACAGCTGTTATATTATGTACAAAAAAAACAAAATACTACTAATTTATCAATATGTAATTTAATCAAAATAATACATGTTTGCTGGCTTTAAATGGACTTACATCATTTTCATAATTAGTCAATTGTAATAATCATTTAATTTCAGTTATGAAATTTTAAATATCATTTGAAATATATTTTCTATTAATCCATATAATTTTGTTTATTAATAATAACAATAAATAAAATAGGAGTCTCGTTTCTTATTTTGAACGTCAAACATATTTATACATTGTTAAACTTAAAATAAGATATTGTTTTATTTATTTACCGTAAATAACCAGACCCTGTTTAGTCCCGGTAGGTTCTGCTTTCCCTTGCAAATCATAATTTTCATCAAGGCTCGGTGCGAGCCTGTTTACAATGGTTCCTTCATTGACTCATTTGCACTGGCTCGGCCTAATCCGCCGCTTCTCTTTTTTTTTTTAATTTAACCGAACGAGCCAATCCTTGCAAAATCCGTATGACACGACCGGTCATCGCAGGTACATGTGCTTACCTGATAGCCGGCAGCGGTGGCTAATGGTTTTCCACGGGAGACGTTTTCATACCTGGCGCATCTTTTCCGGTAGTATCCTTTTGTCATTGTTCGTCCTTGCTGATTAGGACGTTCTGTCCTTTAGCAAGGACAGTATAAATAGCCTGCCGATGTCAACGGAAACACTTATTCTGCGATCAGTGCAGCAACAACCAGCAATCAGCAAACAGCAGTGATCAGTGCGAAGACTTCGGCGAATTTTCTCAGTTAATTTTCCCAGTAAAGTATAGTGACAATTTCTTAGTGAACTAAAATGGCATGGTACGTACATTTTTGCTATATTTTTCCGCGAACATTCTTCGGTCACTTGTTTTGACTAATGTTTTCCGTGTGTCGGGTATAAGAAAGAACAATTTATTTTTACGAATTTAAATATTTATAAATAAAATATATTTTTCATCGAGACACGAATCAACCTCTAGTTTGGCCGGATACGGAGAATTCTCCCTAATTGATGCTCGGATAGTGCACGAAGATGGACAAGTCGGGAAGAGGAGATACGATTATTCAAATTTTTGTAAATTGAAATCTTGAAAATTATAACATTTAAATACTAGATAATTTAAAAAATGTACATTTAGAAATCGAAGAACTTAAAAATCGTGAATTTGTAAATCAAAGAATTTAGAGATTGAAATCTTAAAAATTAGATCATATAGAAATCAGCTAACTTCGAAATTGTAAATTTATAAATCAGAGAATTTAAAAACCGTCAATTTGAAAATCGGACGATTCAGACATTGGAATCTTAAAAATCAGAAAGTACAGAAACCAGATAATTTCGAAATTATGAATTTAGAAGTATGCGCATTGAAACATCGTGCCATTCGAAACGGTTGGATCGAGAAATTGCAAGTTTCTCGGAACGGAAAAATGTGTTTAATCCTGGCGTATAAATATTTCCAATTTATTCGCTTATAAAAACGAGTCGTCTACAAAGTTGTCGATTCACCGATAACTATAAAAACGAGCCGCGAGGCTCGAGTAATCGTGTCTCCTGTTCCCAGATTGTCCATTTCTGTGCGTAATCCGAGCGTCAGTTAGGGAGACATTACTGTATCTCCAAACGTTTCTGCAAACTTGATTCGATTAAAGCTTCCGTCGTTTAATATACCGTTTAATATTACTATACCACACGCCATCAGAAGCTGCAAGATACGTGCATACTAATTAATAGTTTCTTTTCGTTCAGTTCCAGAACTACAACTGAATCCTGCATTCAGTGGGGCTCCATAAATGGTGGAGAAATCGAGTTCGAGTCTCTGACGGAGAATACTTTGGAGGGAGCATTAGAAGTAATAAGGAAAAGCTTTTTCCCCAACGAGAGCATCTGCAAAGGCATAAATCTGTTATCGGATCCTTGTAGCGTCAAAGCGCTCGAGGAGGTGTGTTTGGCAGTTACTAGAGACGGTGTCAGCCTTGTCGCAATCGAAGTCAAGACTCAGAAAGTTGTTGGTGTCGTTCTCAATAAAATTAAGAAAATAAAAAGAGATGAAATTGACCCGCGGTGGTTGTGGGGGCAACCACCGTACGATCGACTTCCCCCGATCATCAGGCATCCTCCTGAAATGACTTGGCTTGAGAGCTTCAGAGAAGATTGTGAACATCACACGGCCAATGCCTACCTAGATTTGATGATTGCTATAAACGACCAGATAAATTTATTCGAATATTATGATGTTGATTGTATTATGGAGTGTATGTTCCTGGCTACGCTGCCGGAGATGCAGCAGCAAAATATTGGCGAGAGCTTAGTGTGCTTGTCCGTGGATGTTGCCAATGCGCTGGGTAGTGGAGAAGATGTGAAAGTACCATTAGCCGATACTGGAGGTGATAGTATAATCCGTCATTACCTGGGCGTACCGAAGTTAGTGACTGCCGTCATGACTTGCAATTACGCGCAGATCATCGCGAGGAGGTGCCGCTTTAAGGTCTTTAAAAGGATCAATTACAGGAACTTTGGCTGGGATAACGTACCGTTCCGCGAGAGAATCGGGGATGAGCATCGTGACTTCACTGTAGTAGTCTAGAAAATAAAGAACTTGTACGATTCTTAAAGAAGATATCGCGATATCAAGAAAATTATATTTTATTTAGTATTTACGTGTGTTTAGCACGATTACGATAATATAATTTTGACCGAAGTTGTCAATTATTATCCTCGAAATTATCTTTGGAATTATTAATTTTGAACTTATCATCTTCGAAATTGTTATCTTCGACATTGTGATCATCTTCGACATTATTATCTTCGAAATTATTATCTTCGAAGTGATCCTAGAAATAATTATCTTTGAAATTGTTATCCTAGAAATTATTATCTTTGAAATTGTTATTCTATAAAGTGTTATCTCCGAAATTGTTATCTTTGGAAATATAGATCTCGAAATTATTATCCTTGAAATTATTATCCTTGAAATTATTATCCTTGAAATTATTATCCTTCAAATTATTATCTTTAGAATTATCATCGAAATGATTAAAATAACACCAATTGACCAAAATATATTCGCTATGCATTGCTATTGGAATCTCGTCGATTTATCAATCGACTTATCAATGAAAAGTGTAGAAATAAAACAATGAAATTTATACTTTTCTGCCTGGTTACTCGTCGTTTAAGCCACTTCATGAAGGAACGGAGATCAGGCACTCGCGCATTTGCATCAACATTTGCATTGTTGCGGCGCAACGCCGACGTAAAATAAATAAAGCAAATCGCCGAGAATTCCGGAATTCATAAAGTTCGCACGGAATCGCAGTTATTCTTTTCTGATTATTATTCATGGTCGTGATGAATAAGTCGCGTCCGTTCCTTCGGAACCAACATCTTTTTCTGTGAAATATCAGCGGAACGATGCCGCCGTAGAAACAAATTGGAAATATTTATACGCCGGGATTAAACACATTCTTCCTTTCCGAGAAACTTGCAGTTTCTCGATCCAGCCGTTTTGAAAGGTACGATGTTTCAATGCGCATACTTCTAAATTCACAATTTCGAAATTATCTGGTTTCTGTAGTTTCCGATTTTTAAGATTTCAATTTCTGAATTGTCCGATTTATAAATTCACGATTTTTAAGTCTTCTGATATCTAAATTAACAACTTTGAAATCATTTGGTTTCTAAATTTCCTGATTTTTAAGATTTCAATTTATAAATTCTTCGATTTTTATGTTATTTGATTTTTAAGATTGCAATTTATAAATTCTTTGATTTTTAAATTCACGATTTTTATGTCATTTGATTTTTAAATTTAGAATTTTGAAGTCATCTGATTCCTAAATGTTTTAATTTTTGAGATTCCGATTTCTAAATTCTTCGATTTTCGAATTTGTAATTTTTAATTTTTCAGATTATGGTACCTAAATGTTTCGATTTTTGAAATGCGATATCTTGATTGTTATTTCGGAACAGTTTGTATTCCAATCGGCGATCTATGGATTATTGTAGAGTGGTTTAAACGACGCCGTTATTAACACTGTCCGGAGGTTTGTCGTTTTCACGTTCGAACTAGCCAGCGGTTAATCGAACCTTGGTAATGTCCCGCGTACACGCGGAATTAGAAACGTATAATTCCAATCCAATTCGCCTGCCACGTTGAATTTCATTTACACCGGCGCGACGGCGGTTTTGGTGCGTCCGATTTGATTAGCAGTAACAATTCGGTTGACTGCAGTTTGTTTAGACGATTTAGATTCAATGGATTCAATCCGCGAAGCCGCTCCAAAGGGAAACCGAACGGTTCGCACGATTAGCACTTTTCTTTTCGTTATTAGCTATTGTTATTATCTTGTGTTATTATCCACAGCTTGGTTGTGTTAAATACAAATTGTCTACGTCGATCGCGACATACAAATACAATACTCTATAATATGACCGAATTTGGCTTCCGATGATTCCACCATTTTGCATTTGAATAATGATGTTTCGTCATAAATTTATAAAATTCTATTGCCATTATTAACAATTGATCTTACTTTTCGTAGATTATTATTAAAAGAACAGGATTTGGAACGACTTTATCGCCTAATAAATGCTCTGTGACGAAAGCTAACCCAAAATCGACAATTACTGTTTAGCAACGTACGCTTTCAAAATATGCAAATATCATAATTATACAAAGTTCTCGCTATTAATAATTGTGGCTTGTTAACAATTGTTGTTGTGATAAAATTGTTCGTAATTCATTGTAAATATATTGTCAACAATTGTTGCTGTAATAAAATTGTTCATAATTCATTGTAAATATAATGTTAATAATTTGTATCATTTGTCGTAGACAAATGTATACAAATTCTTGAGCAATTAATAAATTCTCAGTCTGCTTCATTGATAACAAATTTTGCAGTATGTTTTCAATTTCTTTAAAAATAAATATTGACGCAACGATAAAGAAATGTTCAGAATTTTATGAATATAATACGATGATAAATAAAAAGGGAAGTTTGTAAATACGGATATGTAGTTACAATAGAGGAATAATCAAAGTGGTGCACACATCCGATTGACTGCTGCGTTCTCACTGTAATTTCCGATCCGCGTCGCGATCTAGTGGATTAACAGAAGCTTGCGGTCTCGTGTTAAAACGGATATTAACAGACTGCAACTAAAATAATCAATTAAACCCCTTTAACAGAATTGCATGCAGACGTGAATCCTATTAGCGGCTTTGCTCAGCCTCTAATACATTCGTTATGTAACAGAGTTGCAATCATTGTAGAGAGGATAGCGAATTACATGTTTTTGAAAATCCATTGCTTGAATTTTGAATAATTTCCGTACACAGAAAATGGCATCAAATGGTATAAAATAGCATAAAATTGCCTAAAATTGCATAAAATGGGATAAAGTAGCATAAAATGGTGTAAAATGGCAGAAAATGGCAAGGAAAGCTAGTAGATCACTGTTTTTGGTCCCAATGGAAAGAGGAGACTTCATTCTATCAGATCATAGTCATTTCAATCGCTATGAAAAGTTTAAATTATGAGAGAAATGTGAATTTGAAAATAACCAAAAAATTACCATCTCTACTTAGAATGGGGGGTCTTAAAGATACAAAGGCACTAATACTGAATAATCCAAACGGCGCGAAAGCTAAGATTTCACCCTTTGAAATGTATCTAAGGACACCATTTTATAGTTTTTTTTGTTAACAAAGTTACGATATTTTGAATTTCAGGATTTCATTCGGAAGAGAATCCAAGGTGCTATACGATGGCAAACAAAAATCATAGATCAATATTTTCGGGCTCATTCGAAAGGGGAGACTTCGTTCGTTAAAATAATTGTGAACTAAACAATTTTTTGAACCACTCAGACGTATGCGAATATGAGAAATCGACAAGACGGAAACATTTGTATTTACAGTGCAGGGTATTAACGAAATAAAATTTATTAAACAGAAGAATTAAGATGCTACGAAACTGGAAACTTGGACTTTTAAAATGAGTCGAAGAACACCACCCTAAAAAATGTTCGCCTAGAATTCCACGACCTCAGAAATCACACTAACCTTGGACACTTTTTTTCAAAACTGCCATGAATTGGCAACAAAATATCGCAGATCAATGTTCTTGGACTCGTTGGAAAGGGAATACTTCGTTTCACAGAATCACGGTGATTTCGTACGCCGGAGAAACGTTTCGAACATATTAGAAGCACGCGAATTTGAAAAACGACCAACAATGTTCCATTTTCGCTTATCGCTCGAGTTCCATCGAACCATTTTTCGTTTCGTGCGATTTATGGTGTAGTGCCGGCAGTGCACAGAGCCAAAAATATTCGCGCCGAATCGGAAATGTGATTATCATGTTCGCGCGACCCCCAGCCGCCGAAATTCAATTGGTCCAGCAAGTTTCGGTTGATCCAGCAAATTAGAACTTGGTGAAATATCGTTGGCGCACTTGTAACAATGACACGGAGTCACTAGAGCTTCAGATGATCGCGATTAGGGCAAATTTCGCGGGAGTTAGACGATTACGCTAGTTCTGGCTCGTCGTCGACGGATAATAAGACGGATAATAAGAGCACGCTTCGCGACGGATAATTTACGATTTTTCGATGATTTTTAGCGGTGGTTGACGAGAATCGCCGGTACGAATGTCGGACAATTTTATTTCATACTTTTAATTGCTCCTGAACAAAATTTTCATCTCCTTTTTATTTTCTGCACAGTGAAACTGCCCCTTTAACAACGACATCCTGATGTTATTCCATTTTCTTGTATATTCAGCAAATTTATCAAATATTAAAATAATGTGTATAATAAAATTTGTACTTTTTATCCCCTTTTCCTATTTTTTTTTAGAGCGGAATAGCCCGTTTTTAATTGCGATATGTATATTTTACTCTATTTCTTTATGTGTTTTCAAAATTGTTTTGACATTAAAAAAATGTTTATAACAAAAATTAAATTTTTCACGCCATTCTTACCTTTTTCAGGGTGAAACTACCCCCTTAATAACGATGTCTAGACATTACCATATCTCCATGTTTATTTCTGAAATTTAACCGTATATTAACAAAATATTTGCAGTGAAAATTAAATGTTTTTATTTTTCGTAGTACGAAACTACCTCCTGAATAAATAAGGTATCTTATAGGTGTTTCCCTCTCTGCATAAATATTTCTACAATTTTATTGGATATTAAGAAATTACTTCCAGCGAAAATTAGATTTTGCACCCCTTTTTATTTTCTTTGAGATAGAACTTCCATATTTTTAAAATTGCACCAGATATTAAAAAAATTTAAGATAAAAATTTAAAGATATTAAAAAATTAAATTTCTTTCCTTCGTTTATATTTTTAAGGGTGAAACTATCCCCTCCTTGCTCGAATGATATATATTCGATATGTACTAAATGTTCAAAAATATGTTACAATAAAAATTGAATATGTTGTCATTTAAAACAATGCAGTCATATAATGTAACAAATATAAATTTTCTGTCTCGTGTAGAGTATGCTAATCAACATGACAATGAAAGAAATCGTATTGTAAGGGGTTAATTACGTCGGAGAATCTGTAAAATTTTTTCTCCGAGAAATTTATAAATAGCCCGAGGCTATAGGAAAATTAAAAACTTTATAATGAAGGGATCGAAATAGTTAAATTTTGTGGAAGGGTAATTATTCCTCAGTCGAAGTTTGGTTGTTGACAGGAACAGTGATTCTTCGAACGAAATTTCAATTCTTCACGAACTTTTGAATAACCTGTATGTTTTCTAATGTGCAACAACCATTAGAATCACAGTGTTTACATAGATACATATATCGATTTTCCAGTGAAATTCGTGATATTTAAAATAAGAATTGAAATATCATAAGCATTTTTAGAGTTGTTAATTATATTGTTCAATATTGTTGATAATCATATTTTATCGATTTATAATAGTAAATAATATAAATTATAGCAGTAGTAAATTCTAGCCAGACTACATAACATATGTTAATTTTATAGCAATTACAATTTGAATGCCACCAGTTAATGTTAGATTAATACGAATTTTGATTTCAGCAATGCTAATGCGAAAATTTACAGCAATTTGAATTTCGGTGATATTAAATAATATGTTACTAAGGAATTTTCAAAAAATGCAAAATGTCGAAGAAATTTCAGAATTGTTGTGTACTGTTGATAATCAAATTTCATCAATTTATATTGTCAATTGATTCTACAAAAAATTAAAATATACACGCGAATATTTACGCTAATTTCACGCACAAAATTCTCGACATATGTAAATAACAATTTCAATCGCCTCTCACTTCTCATGCAGCATCCGATCATTGAATACATTGATTTTCACTGCTCACGCATCATTCGATTCCGCAGTTATACCAATTATACAATTTTAATAAAAATAACCCCGAAAATATTAAATAACTAATTAAAAATTATTTCAATTACTTTTTTCATTCTTGATACATTAAATACATAACTTTCTTATTATTAAATAAATGAATTTCCTTATATATCAAGTATGGAATTGTTATGTGTACAGTAAATTTTCCCTAATTGATGCTCAGCTTAGAAACAAAAATGGACAATTTGGGAAGAGGAGATACAATTATTCGAGCTTTGCGGCTCGTTTTTATAGTTAACGATCGTCAACAACTACAAAAACGAGCCGCAAGGCCACGAAAGCATTCTTTTTGATAGGAAATTGCTGCTATATTTTTAGACATAATCATTTCAAATTTATATTTATTTATATGTAAAATAAAATTGGTATTCCAAAGATTTCTATGGAATTTCCATTGAAATAATCATCAATTATTAATAAATTGAAAATGAAATAAAATTTGAGACCATCTTCAACGAAAAATTTTAATTCTGACCAACGATGCCCTAAAATATTGGTAGCAAAATATATTTCCTAATATTAGCCATAATTTTTATTTATTTGCATTTAAAAAAAAGCAGCTTCAGTAACGTAAAAATTACTTGAAATTATAGTGCGGTAAATTTTGTTGGCACCTCAGAGTCGCCATTAGAGTGCAAAGGGTTAGCTTTTAAAATCAATCGGACGGCGGTCCCCATTAAAAAGGTACGTCAGCGGTGTCTGGCATTTTTCGAGCGCCATTTAAAAATGTTTATTGCTCCATGATATAGTAAAAAAATATACGGTTACGATCGCGAGAGTCTACAGAATCGTTCTACGAAAAATTCGTGCGAAAAATTCGTCACAAGTTACACCGGGAAAAATTCTCAAACGCGATAATTTGTCTGCTGAGAAAGAAACTCATCTCCCACCAATTCGAGTTTCAAACTGAAATCTTCGAAGAACCGACAACGAGATCGAGAAAAGATCGTCTCGCGACGTGTAAATGAGATCGGAATCTACGAGATAAAATTCATCGTCGGTTATCATCACGGCCGGAAGCGTGACCGCGGCCTAATAAGTGTCCTCGAGCGGGTGGTTTCGCTCACCTCTTGGAGCTCTGCGCGCCCATCGCGGCGATCACGGCCGATTGGCGGGAAATTCGAACGGGGTTCCAGCGCGTCCGCGGTGCGGCAACAGCAATCAACCGAATAATTTAAGGGTCCATCGAGATAACGGTAGGTTACGACGCGGATCGCGACTATATTTCCGTCATCGACGCGAACCTATCCGCTTAACGACCAGATTTCCCACGATGCGCAGCACGCACGCGTGCACAAATCGAGAGGACCGTTCGATACAGTCTTTTGTTCCACTGTCGCTATTAAAATAACGTGATTCCGCGAACGGCACCGAGACAGGAGCGTAATAGAAACACCGATACCGAACCGGCCGCGGCCGGCCGATCGTCACCGATTTTTCGATTTCCCCCTAGCTCCCGTGGACCCCCGTGGACCCCCATGAAACCAATATGGCTGCCGCGAAATAATGGGACTGTAGCCGAGATACGGGCGGCTCTCGCGATACCCTGTACGCGTTTTATGCGAAATCAACTTTAAATTCGTCGCGCCCTGCCAGCCGAGAATCATTCTCCCCGACGTGAAACAATTCGCTCGATTCCATTCGAAACGAGATTAGTTTTTTGGTTGATGCGCGCACCGGGACGAACATGAATTCTTCTGGAAATTTGGCGGTACGTCATGCGGCCAGAATATGCCGTGAAATATGATCGCCACGTATCTTTCTTTTGGTAAATTCTAACGTTTTCGTAGAATTTTTAGTCCGTTCTTTTCTATTTACCAGGTTTTATTCGTCGATTGTTATTTATGTATTTAACGTTGTTTTTATGTTGTATGGATTTTAGTACGGTTATTTGATGCAGCAATGGCTCGAATGATTCTCAAAGCTAATTTAATAAATAATAATCGTGTTAAAGGACGTGAGGGATATGTTTGTCAGAGAAATATGAAGAATATTATCAATAAGATACTCACCCATTTAGTTGTAAAATCCACTTTATGCACGGAAATGTGTGGGGGATAGTGCATTGACCACATTTACGTACTTTGTTAATCTTCACTGTACACCACATGTTTAAAAATTTCATACGTTACAGACAAGGTGTCATGCACACTAGAAAATTAAAACGGCCGTCACGGTTAAATTACTTACTATTTCGGGTCCGAAAAATTAGTAAATATTCTTCAGACGTTCTAAAGTAAAGGTGAACAGCGTTTTTCTTAAAAATATCACTGTAAAAAAAAATCCGGAAAGTTCTCGCTTCGTGATTTGTTCAATACTTCGAACGCGGCTCGAGTCCGTCCCGACCATCTGTCAAAGCCTCTTTCTGCGGGCTCTCGAACTTCGCGCCGTCACCTCCCATTGGTCAGTGATTTCCGTTAATAAATCGTAAACAAAGACGCAGATTGCATTTTCGCAAAGGAAAAAGTTACTTCAAATGACCTCAGCTACCCCTCATTTTCGGCTGTTAGAATAATTTGTGGAACACCCTGTATATTTAAATCATTTATATATATTTTATTGAACATTTATTAGTTAAATATCTCGAAGTTCGAAAAATCGGCAAAATTAGCCCAAAAGTGATCAAAAGTAGCTCCCTCAGATAAGAAAGTTAAACAACGAAAGTTTTTTACTTCGTTTTGTCATTCCAAGTATGTAATAGCAAAATTGTAACATTATCTATTATACAGGTCCCTCTATGATCTAAAAAAAAATTCAAATCGTCTACTCTAATTTTAAAAAAGTTAAAATAGCACCTTGAAAAGTGTTCGAATATCAGTGGGAGTCACTGTATACATATAGCTGATGGCCGGTCTCGGCGACCAAGGGTTGTATTCGCGAGGCATTTTCACGCCCGGCATCTTTTTCGCCGGCATTGTTCGTCCTTGACGAATACGAGTTCTCTGTTCTTCAGCAAGGGCGAAATAAAGAGCCCTCCCAAGCATTGGCGGATTAATGCGTACTGGTGCCCGAGGCGCGATACAAAATTGAAATCCCTAATACGCTATGACACGCTATGACAAATAGAGCGATTATTAAAAAAAGTTTTATTTGAAAATAAAAACTTTATTTATGGCATTGAGAAATTAATTTCAATAACAGCTTTTCTGGACTTTTGCTAGTGCACAGTCGAATGCATGTGTAGATTTCAGCTAGCGACTTGCGTTCATTTGTCGCATATGCATTGCATTTATATCATTTTACTACATGAAATAATATCACGTTGTTCGTTTCAACAGACAGCTGTTATATTATGTATAAAAAAATAAAATACTACTAATTTATCAATATGTAATTTAATCAAAGTAATACATGTTTGCTGGCTTTAAATGGACTTACATCATTTTCATAATTAATCAATTGTAATAATCATTTAATTTCAATTATGAAATTTTAAATATCATTCGAAATATATTTTCTATTAATCCATATAATTTTGTTTATTAATAATTACAATAAATAAAATAGGAGTCTCGTTTCTTATTTTGAACGTTAAATATATTTATATATTGTTAAACTTAAAATAAGATATTGTTATTATTTATTTACTCTCTTTATGTGGCGGTGTTTTGAAATAGTCATGATGCACAGGCGTTATATAATGTAATAACTGTTTCATATCCTTATATTTTTCGTATGTAACAGATCTCTCGGCATCGCTATACAAAGATGACATTTGAAAACATTAATTCCACTTGGATATCTCCCGCATCACTATACCTGCAGGAAAATTCTTCATACCATCGAATGCCCCCTTTCATGCTAAACAACTTTTGTAGGAACATGTTTTCGATAACTTCACCCTGTAAATATATCCAATAACAAAGGTACTGTAAATAACCAGGCCCTAATTAGTCCCCGTAGGTTCTGCTTTCCCTTGCAAATCATAATTTTCATCAAGGCTCGGTGCGAGCCTGTTTACGATGGTTCCTTCAATTGACTCATTTCCACTAGCTCGGCCTAATCCGCCGCTGTTCTTTTTCTTTTAATTTAACCGAACGAACCGATCCTTGTAAAATCCGTATGACACGACCGGTCATCGCAGGTACACGTGCTTACCTGATAGCCGGCCGCGGTGGCTAATGATTTTCCACGGGAGACGTTTTCATACCTGGCGCATTTTTTTTCGGGTAGTATCCTTTTGTCATTGTTCGTCTTTGCTGATTAGGACGTTCTGTCCTTTAGCAAGGACAGTATAAATACCCTGCCGATGTCAACGGAAACACTCATTCTGTGATCAGTGCAGCAGTGATCAGTGCGAAGACCTCGGCGAATTTTCTCAGTTAATTTTCCCAGTGAAGTATAGTGAGAATTTCTTAGTGAACTAAAATGGAATGGTACGTACATTTTTGCTATATTCTTCCGCGAACATTCTTCAGTCACTTGTTTTGACTAATGTTTTCCGTGTGTCGGGTATAAGAAAGACAATTTATTTTTACGAATTTAAATATTTATAAATAAAATATATTTTTCATCGAGATATGAGTCAACCTCTATTTTGGCCGGATACGGAGAATTCTCCCTAATTGACGCTCGGATAGTGCACGAAGATGGACTAGTTGGGAAGAGGAGATACGATTATTCAAATTTGTAAATTGAAATCTTGAAAATTAGAAAATTTAAATACTAGATAATTTAAAAAATGTACATTTATATATATAGAAATCGGAGAACTTAAAAATCGTGAATTTGTAAATCAAAGAATTTAGAAATTAAAATGATAAGATTTAGAAAATTTGGGAAGCAGATGATTTAAAAATTTGTAAATTTAAGAGTCGGAAATCTTAAAAAGCGTAAATGCAGAAATCAAACAATTCAGAAATTGAAACGGTAAGAACTAGAACATTTAGAAACCAGTTGATAACAATTAAAATTTCAGAAAACTGAAAAATCGTGAATTTATAAATCAAAGAATTTAGAAATTGAAATCTTAAAAATTTGATCATATAGAAATCAGCTGACTTCGAAATTGTAAATTTATAAATCAGAGAATTTAAAAACCGTCAATTTGATTTGAATTGGAATTGGAATCTTAAAAATCAGAAACTACAGAAACCAGATAATTTCGAAATTATGAATTTAGAAGTATGCGCATTGAAACATCGTACCATTCGAAACGGATGGATCGAGAAATTGCAAGTTTTTCGGAACGGAAAAATGTGTTTAATCCTGGCGTATAGATATTTCCAATCTATTCGCTTATAAAAACGAGTCGTCTACAAAGTTGTCGATTCACCGATAACTATAAAAACGAGCCGCGAGGCTCGAGTAATCGTGTCTCCTCTTCCCAGATTGTCCATTTCTGTGCGTAATCCGAGCTTCAGTTAGGAAGACATTACTGTATCACCAAACGTTTCTGGAAACTTGATTCGATTAAAGCTTCCGTCGTTTAATATACCGTTTAATATTACGTGCATACTAATTAATTGTTTCTTTTCGTTCAGTTCCAGAACTAATACTGAATCCTGCATTGAGTGGGGCTCCATAGAAGGTGGAGAAATCGAGTTCGAGTCTCTGACGGAGGATACTTTGGAGGGAGCATTACAAGTAATAAGGAAAAGCTTTTTCCCCAACGAGAGCATCTGCAAAGCCGTAAATCTGATATCGGCGCCTTGTAGCGTCAGAGCGCTCGAGGAGCTCTGTGTGGAAATTGCTAAAGACGGTGTCAGCATTGTTGCAGTCGACGTCAAGACTGGGGAAGTTGTTGGTGTTGTTCTCAATAAAATTAAGATATTGAGAGATCATCCGATGCCGAGAGATCCTGTAACTAACCCGCGACGTCCGTGTGGGCGCCCACCGTTTCGTCGACATCGCCCGGTCCTCTGGCGACCTTGCCAAAAGAGTTGGCTTGAAAGATTCAAGGATAATTGCGTACATCACCGGGCCGGGGCTACGTAGATTTTCTGATTGCTATACACAGCAAGATAAATTTATTCAAATATTATAATATTGATTGTATTATGGAGTTGATGTTCCTGGCTACGCTGCCGGAGATGCAGCAGCGAAAAATTGGCGAGGGCTTAGTGTCCGTGTCCGTGGAGGTTGCCAATGCGCTGAATAATGGACAGCAAGTGAAAGTACCGATATCTGACACTGGAATTAATAGCGTGATCCATAATTTTCTGAGCATACCGAAGTTAGTGACTGCAATCATGACTTCCAATTACGCGCAGATCATCGCGAGGAGGTGCCGCTTAAAGGTCTTGGAAAGGATTAATTACAGGGGCTTTCGTTATAGTGACGTATCGTTCCGCAAGAGAATAGGGAAGGAGCATCGTGACTTCACTGTTGTAGCCAAGAAAATAAAGAACTAATCGACGGTTCAGAAGATATCGCAATGTCAAGAAAATTATATTTTATTTAGTATTTGCTTGTATTTAACAGGATTTCTATAATTTCGACCGAAATTGTCAATTATTATCTTCGAAATTATCATCTTTGAAATTATTAATTCTGAAATTATCATTTTCGAAATTGTTATCTTCAAAATTGTTATCTTCGACATTGATATCTTCGAAATCATTATCTTCGAAATTACTATCTTCGAAATTATTACCTTCGAAATTATCCCAGAAATTATTCTAGAAATTATTATTTTTGAAATTGTTATCCTAGAAATTACTATCTTTGTAATTGTTATTCTAGAAAGTGTTGTCTCCGAAATTGTTGTCTTTGGAAATATAATTCTCGAAATTATTATCTTTGAAATTATTATCCTTGAAATTATTGTCATTAAAATTATCATCGAAATGATTGAAATAACACCAATTGGCTAAAATATATTCGCTATGCAATCTCGTCGATGTAACACTTATCAATGAAAAGTGTAGAAACAAAACAATGAAATTTATACTTTTCTGCCAGGTTTCTCGTCGTTTCAGCCACTTCATGAAGGAACGGAGATCAGGCACTCGCGATCGGGCACTAATACTAAATAATCCAAACGGCGCGAAAGCGAAGATTTCACCCTTTGAAATGTATCTAAGAACACCATTCTACAGTTTTTTTTGTTAACAAAGTTACGGTATTTTGAATTTCAGAATTTCATTCGGAAGAGAATCCAAGGTGCTATACGATGGCAAACAAAAATCATAGATCAATACTTTCGGGCTCATTCGAAAGGGGAGACTTCGTTCGTTAAAATAATTGTGATTGCGTTTGCCAAACAATTTTTTGAACCACTCAGATCTATGCGAATATGAGAAATCGACAGGACGGAACCATTTTTATTTACAGTGCAGGGTATTAACGAAATAAAATTTATAAAACAGGAGAATTAAGATGCTACGAAACTGGGAAATTGGACTTCTAAAATGAGTAGAAAAACACCACCCTACGATATTTTTTAACGAAGTTATGGTATTCTGAATTTCGAAAAATGTTCGCCTAGAATTCCACGACCTCAGAAATCACATTAATCTTGTATACTTTTTTTCAAAACTGCTATAAATTTGCAACAAAGTATCGCAGATCAACGTTCTTGGATTCGTTGGAAAGGGAATACTTCGTTCCACAGAATCACGGTGATTTCATACGCCGGAGAAACGTTTCGAACTTATCAGAAGCACGCGAATTTGAAAAATGACCAACAAAGTTTCATTTTCGCTTATCGCTCGAGTTCCATCGAACCATTTTTCGTTTCGTGCGATTTATGGTATAGTGCCGGCCGTGCGTAGAGCCAAAAATATTCGCGCTGAGTCGGAAATGTGATTATCATGTTCGCGCGACCTTTACGAAGGCGGCTGGCCACCCCCGGCCGCCGAAATTCAATTGGTCCAGCAAGTTTCGGTTGATCCAGCGAATCAGAATTTGGTGAAATATCGTTGGCGCACTTGTAACAATGACACGGAGTCACTACAGCTTCAGATGATCGCGATTAGGGCAAATTTCGCAGGAGTTAAACGATTACGCTGATTCTGGCTCGTGAGCACGCGTCGCGACGGATAATTTACGATTTTTCGATGATTTTTATGTCGAAATTATGAATGTCGGACAATTTTATTTCATAATTTTAATTGCTCCTGAACAAAAAATTTTCATCCCCTTTTTATTTTCTGCACGGTGAAACTGCCCCTTTAACAACGACATCCTGATGTTACCCCTTTTTCTTGTATATTTTGCAAATTTATCAGGTATTAAAATAATGCGTATAATAAAATTTGAACTTTTTATCCCCTTTACCTATTTTCTTTTAGAGCGGAACAGCCCCTTTTTAATTGCGATATGTAGATGTTACCCTATTTTTGTATATGTTATCAAAATTCTCATGACATTAAAAAGCTGTTTATAACATAAATTAAATTTTTCATGCCTTCCTTACTTTCTTCAGGGTGAAACTACCGCCTTAATAACGATGTCTAGATATTACCTATCTCCATGTTTATTTCTAAAATTTTACCGTATATTAATAAAATATTTGCAGTGAAAATTAAATGTTTCATCCCTTTTTATTTTTCGTAGTACGAAACTACCCCCTGAATGAATGTGGTATCTTGTAGATGTTTCCCTCTCTGCATAATTATTTCTACAATTTTATTGGATATTAAGAAATTACTTCCAGCGAAAATTAGATTTCGCACCCCTTTTTATTTTCTTTGAGATAGAACTTCCATATTTTTAAAATTGCACCAGATATTAAAAAAATTTAAGATAAAAATTTAAAGATATTAAAAAATTGAATTTCTTTCCTTCGTTTATATTTTTAAGGGTAAAACTATCCCCTCCTTGCTCGAATGATATATATTCGATATGTACTAAATATTCAAAAATATGTTACAATAAAAATTGAATATGTTGTCATTTAAAACAATGCAGTCATATAATGTAACAAATATAAATTTTCTGTCTCGTGTAGAATTTATTAACGACAGAGTATGCTAATCAACATGACAATGAAAGAAATCGTATTTCAAGGGGTTAATTACGTCGGAGAATCTGTAAAATTTTTTCTCCGAGGAATTTATAAATAGCCCGAGGCTATACGAATATTAAAAACTTTATAATGAAGGGATCGGAATAGTTGAATTTTGTGGAAGGGTAATTATTCCTCAGACGAAGTTTGGTTGTTGACAGGAACAGCGATTCTTCGAACGAAATTTAAAATAAAAATTGAAATATCATAAGAATTTTATATTGTTCAACATTGTTGATAATCATATTTTATCAATTTATAATGGTAAATAATATAAATTATAACAATAGTAAGTTCTAGCCAGACCACATAGCTTATGTTAATTTTATAGCAATTACAATTTGAACGACACCAGTTAATGTTAGATTAATACGAATTTTAATTTCAGCAATGCTAATGCGAAAATTTACAGCAATTTGAATTTCGATGATATTAAATGATATGTTATTAAGGAATTTCAATAAAAGCAAAATGTCGAAGAATTTTCAGAGTTGTTGTATACTGTTGATAATCAAATTTCATCAATTTATATTGTCAATTGATTGTACAAAAAATTAAAATATACACGCGAATATTTACGCTAATTTCACGCACTATATTCTCGACATATGTAAATAACAATCTCAATCGCCTCTCACTTCTCAATCATCAGCCGATCATTGAATACATTGATTTTCACTTCTCTCGCATCATTCGATTCCGCAGTTATATCAATTATACAATTTTAATAAAAATAATCCCGAAAATATTATATAACTAATTAAAAATTGTTTCAATTATTGTTTTCATTCGTGATACACTAAATACGTAGCTTTCTCGTTATTAAATAAATGAATTTCCTTGTATATCAATTATGGAATTTATATACATCCATATTTCGGTTTCGTGAAATACTAAATAGAATTGATTCTCATATTATACAATAATTGAATTTTCGAACGTGATAATTATGGCATGGAACTCTTCGGAATTATAGCTGTGTTTGATTATTGAAGCACATTAGCGAGCCGAGAGATGACCAAGCAATATTAATTATGATTTCGAAAGTTTTCTTTTCGAAAGAAAATTACTGCTATATTTTTAGACACAATTTTTTTAACTTTATATTTATGTATATATGTACAAGAAAACTTTAATTCTGAAGATTTCTACTTAATTACCAATGAAATAATTATCAATTATGAATGATTTGAAAATTAAATAAACATTGAGACAATCTTTAACAAAAATGTACGTGTACATATCCATTTATTACTAATGATTTTATTCTCCACGATCTTCATGAAACTTCTTTGAAAATAGGTTTTAATAATTATTTCATATAAGTTCGTAACTAAAATAAATATTATAATTAAAATAAATATATTTATTTATGGAAAATGTTTTCTGTTCTTGATTTTCACGTAACTTCAACCAATGTAATATTTAATTATCATTACACATAAATTCAATTTAAATGAATGTTGAAATAATCGTAAGAATAATACGCGGTTGTATTTGTTTATAGAAGGTGATTTTCTCTCGTTAATTTTCATCGAACTGCAGAGGAAATAATAATAATAATAATAATTATTATGAACAAATTTCATTAAAATGGTTCCCAATTATTAAAAGGAGAATACGTTCGATAATGAATTTCTCCTGACGAATTGCACAGAGATTATTACAACAACAAATGTATATTTTATATAGACATGTAAAATCAGTGGCCTAATCGAAGCTTATCAAACATTCACGAAACCAGTACGAAATAATCCTTGCGCTGATAGCTGGCTCATTATCAATCCATCAAATCCATAATCCCCTATGCAACAAATACGACGTGAACTCGAAAGTCGATCATTCTCTTTCTCGTCGATCAATACCGTTGAGAGTTTCGCAAAATTTTCCGCGAAAATCTCGCATCAAACATAATTCCGCTATTCGAGTTTAGTTAAATGTGAATTCGAGCCGAATGATTTCGCACGATCCATCAAATGATAAATGTCGTCGACTGTAGAAATACTATACATTAAAAAATCACAGCAGAAGCTCAATGATTGTAAGAATCGTTGTAATACATGGCAGAATTCCGATACATGCAAAATACAATTAAGAAGAAAATGATAGAAATATTAGAAACTTGACGAAATACAATAATCAAATATAAAGATAGTAAAATGTAGAAACTATATAAATTCAGTAATCAAATGTAGATATATTCAAATATGGATACTATTTATTATATATTACTATATATATTATATTTATTATATTATTATATTATAATATAGATTATTAATATACAACAAATATAAAATTTACTGAATTTTTGAATTCATGTAGCTTCTACATTTTAGTATTTTTATATTTGGCTATATGTATAAACAATATAAATAGAGCATACGTAATAAATAAAGAAATATTAAAAATATAAAAACTGCACGAATGTAATAATCAAATATAGAAATACTAAAGCCATAGAAACCACTAAAATGCAACTGGCGAATATAGAAACACTAAAATATAGAAACTACGTAAATGGAATAGTCAAATACACAAGAACTAAAAATTTAAAAATTATGAAAGATGCAAAATAGGGGAAAACTATAAAAAAAGACCGGTGTAAGTTGTGATTACGAAAAATATAGAGTCTACAGAAAATGCAATAGTCAAATATACAAGTACTAGAAATTTAAAAATTGTAAGATATGTAAACTGGGGGAAAACTATAAAAAATACCCGCTGTAAATCGTGGTAGTACTAATATAAATGACAAATAAAATTAATAACTAATTACCAATGATCAAATATAGAAATACCAAAAATTTTAGAAAGTGTAGAAGATATAAAATAGGCGGGGAATATAACAAACAATATTATAAATGATAAAATTATCGTTATCATCATTTTACACTTTTAAACATTACACGAAGCAAAATTGTGTAACTTAACAAAAAAAAAATTATTGTGTGTGTATTATACTATTTTCTATATTTAATATACATATAATTGGGTTGATGGTTTTAATCAATCATCTTCTCCTAATAGCATGTAATTACAGTCGCATTACAATATTCATCATACTCCAATCACAATCACAAATGGCGAGTTCTAATTACATTACAGCCAATATCGTATAATATTATATGTACATAGTCACCTTGTCACCGTCCACTCACCACAAACCACATCCAGTCTCTCACGAAATCAATATTAGCTTATAAGAAATTTATATTTCGACAACAGGAAACAATAATACCTCTCATCATATTAGTTTATGTCAATTTAACAGCAATTTGAATTTTAACGACACTAATTAATGTTAGGATAATATGAATTTTAAGTTCGAGAATATAATATTTTAATATATATAATAACATATATAATAATAATTTAATAATATTTTTTGTACAGAACTTCAACTCTCATGCTATTAAATAATATTTTTTGTTCAGGTATTAAAGCTCCAATAATATTGAACGGAATTATAATAACATCGATACGAATTTTATATTAAATTTATGGGATATATGATGCTCAATGTTATATTTTCATATGATATTGTTTAAAATTGTCTCATATTGTTCTTTTTAACAATGTTTGTTATATGACGTACAATGATTATTTATTGATATCACATTTATGAGGAATTTAGATATCAATAATTACTATCGCATAAATAACGATAACTAGATTGTTGCATCATTAAAATATTTGAATAATACAACGAGGAACTCAAATTTCCATGATTTTAAATAATGTTTAATTTATTAGGAATTCCAGGATCAATAACATTATACACAATGTAATCGTACTAAACCATTCTTATTAGGTTAATGCATAATTTAATACGGTAATAATGTATTAAATGCTGCAGCAATAAAAAAATATAAAAAATGTAAATTTGATAATATTATTAATTATATATATTTTATATATAAATATATATATATATATAATTAATAAAATATTATTAAATTAACATTTTTTATATTTTATAATATATAATTATAATTATGTATATATATATATATATATATATATATATATATATATATATATATATATATATAATTATACTATATAATATACAATATAATAATTTAGTATAATATACAGTATAATATATATATATGGTATATAAATATATATATATATTATACTGTATATTATACTAAATTATTATATCGTGTATTATATAGTATAATTAAATACATTTATACTGTATATCATACTAAAAACTGTACATTATATATAATATAATGTAATACATTAAATACTATTTCTAGTATTTTACATAATTGCCAAAAGCTGAGTAATTAAATTATGTTACGTTCGCTATCAGCATAGTTATATTTATTGTATTTATTGCATTAAATACATTGTATCATCTTACGCGACATGATGAAAATGCCGCCAAAGTGAAGGCATCAATTCTCTAAATATCATGCTATGTGCTATAATTTTAAATAATTATATTCAGAACATTAATATGACGTTCTTTATGCTGCGGGCGAACGTGTTAAGCAATGATCCAAACGCCACGGGTTGAAATGACCTCGACGGTCCATAAACCAAAAATAATATTCTTCCTAATTGATCGCATTTTTTAATTCGAATCTTAACCGTTAGAAGCGATACGCAATTTCAATGCGTTCCTTTTAACGCTGCCAAAAACCTGTTCCCAGTCACGTCCCACCAAAATTGATATTCCCCGCCGTCGCCACAAATTTCCAATAAACTCGCCGCACCAACAGCGCCGCCGAAACCGAAGAAGGAAAACTCGATCGACACTCGCGTGTTTCCCGGTAACGAATCGTCGCTTTCGCCACTCCAACCACGAGTGCAAACACTACGTGGCTGCATCACCGACACCTTTAGGTGCTGGATCGGGGTGGGGTGGGGGGTCGTCGTTGGTGTTCGCTAAAGGTTGCCTCTGTGTTGTAAATAAACGGCGCGACCCGATCGTACTGAAGATAGAAGCCAATCATCCAGCAGGATTTCTGGTTTCCTTTAGTTCCGTCCCCCTCCACCGCTTTCTTCCGTACCTTATGGAGCATAGCAGTACTATCCCCCCCCCCAAAAAAAAAAATTTGCCGGAAAGCGATATTCGGAGTACGTATAGACTAACGGTCGTAAGACGTTGCCCGCGACCATCGAAACCGTCTTCCGACGGTTAATCCGATACATGGAGTTGCGAAATTTCAGCGACACGGTTGTTTTTATGTTTCTGGTCTCCTGACTTCTGCGAACGGCGGATTACGATCGCCGGATATCCATCTCGGTGGACGTAGAATAAAGCAGACCCGATTTTCTGAAGCTTCGCAGATTATGGTATTCGGAAATAAAAGAATTTCGTAGCTTGCTTTCAAGAGCCTTTTAGAGTGTAACGTACGGAGAATCTTCCCACGAATTTTTTATATTCCCTCCTGAAGGCATACGCCAGGCTGGCGCCAGCCAGCCGGGGATTCATTTGTATATCGCGAGTCGAGTACCTCCGAGAGAGTACGACGACGAACATTTCTGGAGTCGGACCACATAGGATCATCCCCACTACCATTTTTCCACAGAAAAACTGACTATATAAAGGGCCCAAACGCGACCGGGAATTGGGCTAGTTTCGAGTCATTCGTCGACGCGGAAACATTAGTAACATCGAGTTTCAATTCTTCTTCCGCGAAAACTTACTTACAGTTGTAAAACCCAACGCGTAATAATTTAGTTTTTACCAGTTTTCTTTGGTTTCAAGTTTAATCATTTCCACCTCCTGTTTCAAACCAGTAGTTGGTATAACCCACCAAGATATATCTTAACCGCTCGAGGTATATCTTTATTTCTTTTCTAACCCTAATATCAATTTCTCCAAACACCTTATCCTAATTTTAAAGGTAGCTACCCGTGTCGAAATAAACATCGGCTGGTCTACGCACCTCATCCAAAAATTCCAATTACATGCAACCTCCGGCCACCCAAACTGCCTGGCCCTCGGCTCGTAACAAGAGCATGATAAGACGAGTAGTATTGTGGTCATTTAATCCTGAGATAGTAGCGTCTGAAAGCAGAGGAACTTAAATATTTTTGATAAATTATTTTCGTTTAATTTTAAATAGAATCGTACGTGTTTTGATGAAGGGCGAAGAAACGAATCCAACAAGTATAATGATTGAATACTTTCGATTGTTTAACCTCGATATGTTTGCGTTTGAAAGTTGATTACTTAATGTTTCGGACACGATATTGTTACAAGAATTATATCTCTTTTTTAATGTTTATGATAATATTGTTACGGCGACTTGTCCAAATCAAGTGGCTGTAATGTGAAACAGCCCTGTTGTGAACACCTCCTTAAAGAATAATAGAAGAGAGGGGTTGCCACGGAGGTGTGTTATCAACGGACAATCGAAGAGTCGGGATCGGACCGTCGAGCGGTCCAAAGATCTCAAACATAATTGAATTGAGTTGTATTATAGTTTATGTACTTTATTGTAAATAAAATGCCGCGACGCGAAAGAAATGCAGTAATTCGCAACAATATTATTGAATCAATTGTTTTCTCATATAATAAAGCACTCCTTAAAGTAAGTAGAAACATAAATTTTGTTTATTTATTGCACATGTCCTTTTGTATAATAAGCGATAAACAAGATAGTGACGAAATTTAACGTCACAAAAATAATCGGACAGTCCGTAGGTATAGGTGAACTAGTTTTTATCGATGGTATTATGGATAAAATGAAATATTTGGACATTTTTTAAAGAAAATTTAATTACAAGTGTTATAAATATGGGTGTACGTACAGTTTTAAGTTTTATTAGGACAGTGATCCTAAACACAAGGTCAGAATTGTACAGGAATATTTGTTAAACAATTGTCCAAAAGTACTGCATCCTTCTCCTCAATCGCCTGATTTAAATCCAATTAAAAATTTATGGGATCAACTGGACCACAAAATTCGTACAATACTTACAAAGACAACAACAAAGATAAAACAACGTTTGTTAGACGAATGGAAACGAATTTCGTCGGATTATTTAAATAAAGTCATCTGTAACATGCCCAAGCGATTACATGAAGTAATAAAACAAAAGGGTCAACCGACAAAATATTAATATTATGATAACGTGATTAAAAAGATTTTCATTTTATATAAAATTAATGTAATTCATTCACTGTCCGAATATTTTTGTGACGTTAAATTTCCTCACAATCTTGTTCATCGCTTATTATACAAAAGAACATGTGCAATAAATAAACAAAATTTATGTTTCTACTTACTTTGTATGAGAAAACAATTGATTCAATAATACTATCATAAACAATAAAAAGGAGCAATTGTTCTTGTATCAATATCGTGTCCGAATATTAATGCGAGTCACTGTATATATTCATTATACTCGTTGCATTTGTCTTTCGATGCTCTACAAGAATATCGGTAACAATATACAGAGTGTTGTATAAAAGTGTGCTGGAAACAGGAGTAGTCCTCAGGAGTAGTATCTTTTTTTCAGATACAAATATCAAGCGGATTACGAAAAAAAACCGAAAAAATGGACGTCGGATCTGTTGTACATACGAAAACCACAGAATGGAGCGATAGAAAAAGACATATCCCTAGTTAACAATACATATGTAACAATAATTTAAACAATATTTATAATTGATTATGTTTTTCTTATTACATTGTCTATAATCATATTGTTCATAACTGATAATATTCTTTATTACTACTTTAGACAATATATTTGTACTACGTGACCTATAATATTATTTAAAAAAAATTGGTTAAGTAAACATTTTTATCACAATTAAATACAAAAATTACTTAACACGAAGATCGTCGTATGAAATTTTATATTCCAATCATATAATTGTAGTAAAAAATCGTAGGCAAATATTGTAGCTAAAATAGAAAAATATTGACATCCACAAAAAATAAGTACTTGGTCAATGAAAATATATAAAGTAAAATGTACAACTAAAATGTTTAGAATAAAATGTTCAAACAAACTGTTCGATAAACATGCTTAAAATAAAATGTTCAACTAAAATGTGTAAAATAAAGTATTCACAACCAATATGTTTAAAATGAAGTGTTCAAAATAAAATGTTCAACTAAAATTAACATCTACGAAAAATAAGTTCGAAACAATGCTTGTGTACGTCGATAGCGTCTGGTGTCGCATTTCGTATCGACAGCGCATTCAAATTCAGGAAACCTCGAAAACATGAAAACACCGATTTTCATAAAAGTCGCACGAAGTTGTGGATTGTGGCCAACTCTTTGAGCGAAAAGTGCGACGTGTGGCGTCGGGTGTCATCTGTCGAAGGAACGTGCAAACGTCGGAATACAAAAATTCTCCCCTCCACACTCTCGCCGATCCCATCGCACACTCTAACCGCCATTTCTGGCGCGGCTCCTATCGGGTCCCTTATTTCGTCGACGAAAAAATGGGGAGGTGGGTGAACTGGAAGAATGCAGTCTCAAGCCTCCGCGACCTAACCCAGTGAAATGAATTGGAGGATCGTGCCCCGACCGTGAAAATCGACGCCAGAAAAATATTTTCCTGGCCTTCGTGCTCCGGGCAACGAACGATGCCGATCTTTTGCGTAAGCCGCTTCCAGATATCTCGCAGAGTCGCTGAGATCGCTCGGTCCCCGAAAAATTCCGTTGGAAAAGTCGTTCGCCCATCGATAGCAAAGATTTCTCGCAGACGGAAGTGGTCACGATTTTTTTTCTTGCGGATTTTAGGGTCGAAGGTTTAGGTTAGGTGGACGGGTTTTTATGGAGCTTGGTGGATGGCGTATGAAATGGAGGGTTCGGGGTGTAGTGAAAAAAAAAGATTGCAAATTGAATTGATATTTTATATTGCTAGTAATAATAAAATTTTTTATTTCATTAAAAAATCATTCAAATAATTCGACAAATTATTTATTTATTATTGCAAATGATAAAAAAAATATTTATTATGCAAATAAAATGTTATTTTTCATTTGGGTTTTAGAGAGGGACGAAAAGATTTAGAATACTATTTGCGCTGATATACATATGTATACTTAGTGAATAAATTTAGGATAATGTAAATTAAAGGGTTGGAACTTGAGTTCCAATATATCAATTACTAAAGAATTGAATTTGTATTACAAAGTTTCAATTATTTAAATCTCAAAATTTTAATTTTTTTAATTTTAATTTAAATATTAAGTTACACTTCTGCTTATGTCTACATGCTCCTATGTATTCAATAAATAGATTTTGGCTAGATTTTCTTTCTAATGTAAATTAAGGGTTGTTGACCAAGGTGATAATTACTGAAGGGGTGAATTCGGAGTGCATAGTTAATATTTAAAATAATTTCGAAATATTGATGAGTATTGATTTATTTTTGTCAATAGATTTAAGCTAGAACTCCATTTCCTTATAAATTTAAAGGTCCAGGGTTAATGACTGACGTGTATTAGTTACTGCTGAAGTAAATTTGGGGTGTAAGGTGAGTATTTTAAATTACTGTGAAATATTCACGAATGCTGATTTCAGTCAATAAAGGTCCGGCTTCCCTTTTCGATGTGAATGGAATGGTCGAGGGTTAATGACCGATTGATCGTGGGCAAAGTGAACATTTACAATCATTCCGGAATATTTCTGCATGCCGACGTATTTTTATAAAATCGACTTAGACCAGGTTTGCTAATACATTTCTATTAAATACGTTAAATAAATTTAAGTTAGCTTTCCTTTATTTTCTGAATCAGGGCGCCGAGGCTTGATGATAAAGATATCAACTATTGAAAGGGTGATTTTGAGGTGCAAAATTGACAGTTAAGATTATTCTAAGACACTCCCTGCGCTCTGATAATATTTTCTTGTCTACACGTATTCTGTAAGCAAGGGTTCGAGGTTCCCCTCTTGTACACAAGTTACCCAAAGGGGTGAGTTTGGGGTGCAAAGTTGGCAGTTTGTATTATTTTGGAAAGTTTGTTGATACTAATATTATTTATGTCATGTAAATTTCGGCTGGGTTCTCCTCTTTTTAATGTAAATCAGCTGGTTGCGGGGCGGTGTTGTACATCTAATTTACAGTAGGGACGAATTTTGGGGTGGAAAATTCACATAATTTTCGGAAGCTCGCAGATACTTACATATCTTTATTATGTAAGTTCATGTTGTACTTCCCTTTTAATATAAATCGGGGGATTGAGGGTTGAAGCTTCAAATGTTGATTGCCGAAAGGGTGAATTAGGGGTAGAAAGACATTTCAAACATTTTAGACGAATGATTCATTTCAAACATTTAATTGTAAACATTTTAGTTGTGTGTGTGTGTGTGTGTGTGTGTGTGATTATTTTAGATGATCATTTTAGTTAAACATTTTAGTGAAACATTTTATTTGAAACGCTTAAATAGAATGTCCTTTTGAAATGAATTTATAAACGCGTCTGAAAATATTATAGAAATTAAAATTTCAGAAAAATTAGAAGTCAGTGATGTTTTTGATGAAGCCGACTTACAATTAGAGAGTTTAATGATCCCTTCGAATGCCCGAAATATCTCTCTTAAGATGGAATTTTGCGGATCGGCATAATGGCTGATCTAATTTCACCGAATTACTCGCGCGACGGATTCTGGGACGATATGGGATTACCAAATCGCGTAATAACCTAATATTTCACCAGACTTCCCTCAGTCACGATGACAGTTTTCCATTTTCCTGGGCGCTTATGCCGCGAGAAAATACACGGGGTCGACACCAGCGCGAATGTTTAAATAAAAAGCGAGCAACGAACGCTTTCGGACCGCTTGTTGCTGATCGAGTATGTATAATTACCCCGACGTTATTGATACTTTTGGACCACGTTCGTAGTGTGCAATTCATTTTATTATTTACTTTATTAACGTCGATCACAGAAGTTACTAGGTAAACTGAAAAGTCACTAGCGAGGCACGACAAAATTGTCCATCAACTTTTAAAATATTTTGACCAGAAGTTTGCATAAAAATGGTTTAGTGATTATGAATAATATAATTTATATTAAATTTTTTAACGACGACCGCAGAAGTTACTAAATCAACCGAAAAACCACTAGCAAAATGCTGAAAAATTATCACAATCAACTACCAAGAATATTCGATTATTTTGCATAAAAATGGTTTCGAGACAGTGATTAATAATTTCTTAATTTTACTAATGCTGACCACGTAAGTTACTTGTTAGATAAACTAAAAAGTTAATAGCCAATGTTATGTTAAGAAATTAGCATAATATTAAGATGATTTATGGGAAGAGCGAATGTTTCAGAAAGTAAGATTTGCCTTTATACATGTACTCACGACTACTCTCGAAAATAGTCTGAGCACGAAAATGGGCACCGGATACATTACGATGACAGTCAGCTCCATCAACCGTGTTACGGCAGCGAGAGAGAACAGGAATGCGGTTAGAATCAGAAGTATCACCAGCTTCAACAGACCTATGATTGCCTAGAATTATAGTTCTGGTCATTACAACGTCATGAAAATTACTGGCTACCACATAAACGTACCCGCATAAAAATAGAGTCTACGACCTCCTCGGAAACTACGTAAACCCTCGCACCCTAAATTCACCCTTCTAGTAACTGATGCCTTAAACATACCGCACTCAACCCTTGCACGCATATTGGGAAGCTAATTTACGACACATTTAGTCAATTAATTTTTCTAAGAACGAAGAAATATCTTGGAATAGTTTAGACCGTAGTCTTTCTACCCCTAATTCACCCTTTCGGCAATCAACATTTGAAGCTTCAACCCTCAATCCCCCGATTTATATTAAAAGGGAAGTACAACATGAACTTACATAATAAAGATATGTAAGTATCTGCGAGCTTCCGAAAATTATGTGAATTTTCCACCCCAAAATTCGTCCCTACTGTAAATTAGATGTACAACACCGCCCCGCAACCAGCTGATTTACATTAAAAAGAGGAGAACCCAGCCGAAATTTACATGACATAAATAATATTAGTATCAACAAACTTTCCAAAATAATACAAACTGCCAACTTTGCACCCCAAACTCACCCCTTTGGGTAACTTGTGTACAAGAGGGGAACCTCGAACCCTTGCTTACAGAATACGTGTAGACAAGAAAATATTATCAGAGCGCAGGGAGTGTCTTAGAATAATCTTAACTGTCAATTTTGCACCTCAAAATCACCCTTTCAATAGTTGATATCTTTATCATCAAGCCTCGGCGCCCTGATTCAGAAAATAAAGGAAAGCTAACTTAAATTTATTTAACGTATTTAATAGAAATGTATTAGCAAACCTGGTCTAAGTCGATTTTATAAAAATACGTCGGCATGCAGAAATATTCCGGAATGATTGTAAATGTTCACTTTGCCCACGATCAATCGGTCATTAACCCTCGACCATTCCATTCACATCGAAAAGGGAAGCCGGACCTTTATTGACTGAAATCAGCATTCGTGAATATTTCACAGTAATTTAAAATACTCACCTTACACCCCAAATTTACTTCAGCAGTAACTAATACACGTCAGTCATTAACCCTGGACCTTTAAATTTATAAGGAAATGGAGTTCTAGCTTAAATCTATTGACAAAAATAAATCAATACTCATCAATATTTCGAAATTATTTTAAATATTAACTATGCACTCCGAATTCACCCCTTCAGTAATTATCACCTTGGTCAACAACCCTTAATTTACATTAGAAAGAAAATCTAGCCAAAATCTATTTATTGAATACATAGGAGCATGTAGACATAAGCAGAAGTGTAACTTAATATTTAAATTAAAATTAAAAAAATTAAAATTTTGAGATTTAAATAATTGAAACTTTGTAATACAAATTCAATTCTTTAGTAATTGATATATTGGAACTCAAGTTCCAACCCTTTAATTTACATTATCCTAAATTTATTCACTAAGTATACATATGTATATCAGCGCAAATAGTATTCTAAATCTTTTCGTCCCTCTCTAAAACCCAAATGAAAAATAACATTTTATTTGCATAATAAATATTTTTTTTATCATTTGCAATAATAAATAAATAATTTGTCGAATTATTTGAATGATTTTTTAATGAAATAAAAAATTTTATTATTACTAGCAATATAAAATATCAATTCAATTTGCAATCTTTTTTTTTCACTACACCCCGAACCCTCCATTTCATACGCCATCCACCAAGCTCCATAAAAACCCGTCCACCTAACCTAAACCTTCGACCCTAAAATCCGCAAGAAAAAAAATCGTGACCACTTCCGTCTGCGAGAAATCTTTGCTATCGATGGGCGAACGACTTTTCCAACGGAATTTTTCGGGGACCGAGCGATCTCAGCGACTCTGCGAGATATCTGGAAGCGGCTTACGCAAAAGATCGGCATCGTTCGTTGCCCGGAGCACGAAGGCCAGGAAAATATTTTTCTGGCGTCGATTTTCACGGTCGGGGCACGATCCTCCAATTCATTTCACTGGGTTAGGTCGCGGAGGCTTGAGACTGCATTCTTCCAGTTCACCCACCTCCCCATTTTTTCGTCGACGAAATAAGGGACCCGATAGGAGCCGCGCCAGAAATGGCGGTTAGAGTGTGCGATGGGATCGGCGAGAGTGTGGAGGGGAGAATTTTTGTATTCCGACGTTTGCACGTTCCTTCGACAGATGACACCCGACGCCACACGTCGCACTTTTCGCTCAAAGAGTTGGCCACAATCCACAACTTCGTGCGACTTTTATGAAAATCGGTGTTTTCATGTTTTCGAGGTTTCCTGAATTTGAATGCGCTGTCGATACGAAATGCGACACCAGACGCTATCGACGTACACAAGCATTGTTTCGAACTTATTTTTCGTAGATGTTAATTTTAGTTGAACATTTTATTTTGAACACTTCATTTTAAACATATTGGTTGTGAATACTTTATTTTACACATTTTAGTTGAACATTTTATTTTAAGCATGTTTATCGAACAGTTTGTTTGAACATTTTATTCTAAACATTTTAGTTGTACATTTTACTTTATATATTTTCATTGACCAAGTACTTATTTTTTGTGGATGTCAATATTTTTCTATTTTAGCTACAATATTTGCCTACGATTTTTTACTACAATTATATGATTGGAATATAAAATTTCATACGACGATCTTCGTGTTAAGTAATTTTTGTATTTAATTGTGATAAAAATGTTTACTTAACCAATTTTTTTTAAATAATATTATAGGTCACGTAGTACAAATATATTGTCTAAAGTAGTAATAAAGAATATTATCAGTTATGAACAATATGATTATAGACAATGTAATAAGAAAAACATAATCAATTATAAATATTGTTTAAATTATTGTTACATATGTATTGTTAACTAGGGATATGTCTTTTTCTATCGCTCCATTGTGTGGTTTTCGTATGTACAACAGATCCGACGTCCATTTTTTCGGTTTTTTTTCGTAATCCGCTTGATATTTGTATCTGAAAAAAAGATACTACTCCTGAGGACTACTCCTGTTTCCAGCACACTTTTATACAACACTCTGTATATTGTTACCGATATTCTTGTAGAGCATCGAAAGACAAATGCAACGAGTATAATGAATATATACAGTGACTCGCATTAATATTCGGACACGATATTGATACAAGAACAATTGCTCCTTTTTATTGTTTATGATAGTATTATTGAATCAATTGTTTTCTCATACAAAGTAAGTAGAAACATAAATTTTGTTTATTTATTGCACATGTTCTTTTGTATAATAAGCGATGAACAAGATTGTGAGGAAATTTAACGTCACAAAAATATTCGGACAGTGAATGAATTACATTAATTTTATATAAAATGAAAATCTTTTTAATCACGTTATCATAATATTAATATTTTGTCGGTTGACCCTTTTGTTTTATTACTTCATGTAATCGCTTGGGCATGTTACAGATGACTTTATTTAAATAATCCGACGAAATTCGTTTCCATTCGTCTAACAAACGTTGTTTTATCTTTGTTGTTGTCTTTGTAAGTATTGTACGAATTTTGTGGTCCAGTTGATCCCATAAATTTTTAATTGGATTTAAATCAGGCGATTGAGGAGAAGGATGCAGTACTTTTGGACAATTGTTTAACAAATATTCCTGTACAATTCTGACCTTGTGTTTAGGATCACTGTCCTAATAAAACTTAAAACTGTACGTACACCCATATTTATAACACTTGTAATTAAATTTTCTTTAAAAAATGTCCAAATATTTCATTTTATCCATAATACCATCGATAAAAACTAGTTCACCTATACCTACGGACTGTCCGATTATTTTTGTGACGTTAAATTTCGTCACTATCTTGTTTATCGCTTATTATACAAAAGGACATGTGCAATAAATAAACAAAATTTATGTTTCTACTTACTTTAAGGAGTGCTTTATTATATGAGAAAACAATTGATTCAATAATATTGTTGCGAATTACTGCATTTCTTTCGCGTCGCGGCATTTTATTTACAATAAAGTACATAAACTATAATACAACTCAATTCAATTATGTTTGAGATCTTTGGACCGCTCGACGGTCCGATCCCGACTCTTCGATTGTCCGTTGATAACACACCTCCGTGGCAACCCCTCTCTTCTATTATTCTTTAAGGAGGTGTTCACAACAGGGCTGTTTCACATTACAGCCACTTGATTTGGACAAGTCGCCGTAACAATATTATCATAAACATTAAAAAAGAGATATAATTCTTGTAACAATATCGTGTCCGAAACATTAAGTAATCAACTTTCAAACGCAAACATATCGAGGTTAAACAATCGAAAGTATTCAATCATTATACTTGTTGGATTCGTTTCTTCGCCCTTCATCAAAACACGTACGATTCTATTTAAAATTAAACGAAAATAATTTATCAAAAATATTTAAGTTCCTCTGCTTTCAGACGCTACTATCTCAGGATTAAATGACCACAATACTACTCGTCTTATCATGCTCTTGTTACGAGCCGAGGGCCAGGCAGTTTGGGTGGCCGGAGGTTGCATGTAATTGGAATTTTTGGATGAGGTGCGTAGACCAGCCGATGTTTATTTCGACACGGGTAGCTACCTTTAAAATTAGGATAAGGTGTTTGGAGAAATTGATATTAGGGTTAGAAAAGAAATAAAGATATACCTCGAGCGGTTAAGATATATCTTGGTGGGTTATACCAACTACTGGTTTGAAACAGGAGGTGGAAATGATTAAACTTGAAACCAAAGAAAACTGGTAAAAACTAAATTATTACGCGTTGGGTTTTACAACTGTAAGTAAGTTTTCGCGGAAGAAGAATTGAAACTCGATGTTACTAATGTTTCCGCGTCGACGAATGACTCGAAACTAGCCCAATTCCCGGTCGCGTTTGGGCCCTTTATATAGTCAGTTTTTCTGTGGAAAAATGGTAGTGGGGATGATCCTATGTGGTCCGACTCCAGAAATGTTCGTCGTCGTACTCTCTCGGAGGTACTCGACTCGCGATATACAAATGAATCCCCGGCTGGCTGGCGCCAGCCTGGCGTATGCCTTCAGGAGGGAATATAAAAAATTCGTGGGAAGATTCTCCGTACGTTACACTCTAAAAGGCTCTTGAAAGCAAGCTACGAAATTCTTTTATTTCCGAATACCATAATCTGCGAAGCTTCAGAAAATCGGGTCTGCTTTATTCTACGTCCACCGAGATGGATATCCGGCGATCGTAATCCGCCGTTCGCAGAAGTCAGGAGACCAGAAACATAAAAACAACCGTGTCGCTGAAATTTCGCAACTCCATGTATCGGATTAACCGTCGGAAGACGGTTTCGATGGTCGCGGGCAACGTCTTACGACCGTTAGTCTATACGTACTCCGAATATCGCTTTCCGGCAAATTTTTTTTTTTGGGGGGGGGGATAGTACTGCTATGCTCCATAAGGTACGGAAGAAAGCGGTGGAGGGGGACGGAACTAAAGGAAACCAGAAATCCTGCTGGATGATTGGCTTCTATCTTCAGTACGATCGGGTCGCGCCGTTTATTTACAACACAGAGGCAACCTTTAGCGAACACCAACGACGACCCCCCACCCCACCCCGATCCAGCACCTAAAGGTGTCGGTGATGCAGCCACGTAGTGTTTGCACTCGTGGTTGGAGTGGCGAAAGCGACGATTCGTTACCGGGAAACACGCGAGTGTCGATCGAGTTTTCCTTCTTCGGTTTCGGCGGCGCTGTTGGTGCGGCGAGTTTATTGGAAATTTGTGGCGACGGCGGGGAATATCAATTTTGGTGGGACGTGACTGGGAACAGGTTTTTGGCAGCGTTAAAAGGAACGCATTGAAATTGCGTATCGCTTCTAACGGTTAAGATTCGAATTAAAAAATGCGATCAATTAGGAAGAATATTATTTTTGGTTTATGGACCGTCGAGGTCATTTCAACCCGTGGCGTTTGGATCATTGCTTAACACGTTCGCCCGCAGCATAAAGAACGTCATATTAATGTTCTGAATATAATTATTTAAAATTATAGCACATAGCATGATATTTAGAGAATTGATGCCTTCACTTTGGCGGCATTTTCATCATGTCGCGTAAGATGATACAATGTATTTAATGCAATAAATACAATAAATATAACTATGCTGATAGCGAACGTAATATAATTTAATTACTCAGCTTTTGGCAATTATGTAAAATACTAGAAATAGTATTTAATGTATTACATTATATTATATATAATGTACAGTTTTTAGTATGATATACAGTATAAATGTATTTAATTATACTATATAATACACGATATAATAATTTAGTATAATATACAGTATAATGTATATATATATATATATATATATATATATATATATATATATATATATATATATATATACCATATATATATTATACTGTATATTATACTAAATTATTATATTGTATATTATATAGTATAATTATATATATATATATATATATATATATATATATATATATACATAATTATAATTATATATTATAAAATATAAAAAATGTTATTTTAATAATATTTTATTAATTATATATATATATATAATTAATAATATTATCAAATTTACATTTTTTATATTTTTTTATTGCTGCAGCATTTAATACATTATCACCGTATTAAATTATGCATTAACCTAATAAGAATGGTTTAGTACGATTACATTGTGTATAATGTTATTGATCCTGGAATTCCTAATAAATTAAACATTATTTAAAATCATGGAAATTTGAGTTCCTCGTTGTATTATTCAAATATTTTAATGATGCAACAATCTAGTTATCGTTATTTATGCGATAGTAATTATTGATATCTAAATTCCTCATAAATGTGATATCAATAAATAATCATTGTACGTCATATAACAAACATTGTTAAAAAGAACAATATGAGACAATTTTAAACAATATCATATGAAAATATAACATTGAGCATCATATATCCCATAAATTTAATATAAAATTCGTATCGATGTTATTATAATTCCGTTCAATATTATTGGAGCTTTAATACCTGAACAAAAAATATTATTTAATAGCATGAGAGTTGAAGTTCTGTACAAAAAATATTATTAAATTATTATTATATATGTTAGTATATATATTAAAATATTATATTCTCGAACTTAAAATTCATATTATCCTAACATTAATTAGTGTCGTTAAAATTCAAATTGCTGTTAAATTGACATAAACTAATATGATGAGAGGTATTATTGTTTCCTGTTGTCGAAATATAAATTTCTTATAAGCTAATATTGATTTCGTGAGAGACTGGATGTGGTTTGTGGTGAGTGGACGGTGACAAGGTGACTATGTACATATAATATTATACGATATTGGCTGTAATGTAATTAGAACTCGCCATTTGTGATTGTGATTGGAGTATGATGAATATTGTAATGCGACTGTAATTACATGCTATTAGGAGAAGATGATTGATTAAAACCATCAACCCAATTATATGTATATTAAATATAGAAAATAGTATAATACACACACAATAATTTTTTTTTGTTAAGTTACACAATTTTGCTTCGTGTAATGTTTAAAAGTGTAAAATGATGATAACGATAATTTTATCATTTATAATATTGTTTGTTATATTCCCCGCCTATTTTATATCTTCTACACTTTCTAAAATTTTTGGTATTTCTATATTTGATCATTGGTAATTAGTTATTAATTTTATTTGTCATTTATATTAGTACTACCACGATTTACAGCGGGTATTTTTTATAGTTTTCCCCCAGTTTACATATCTTACAATTTTTAAATTTCTAGTACTTGTATATTTGACTATTGCATTTTCTGTAGACTCTATATTTTTCGTAATCACAACTTACACCGGTCTTTTTTTATAGTTTTCCCCTATTTTGCATCTTTCATAATTTTTAAATTTTTAGTTCTTGTGTATTTGACTATTCCATTTACGTAGTTTCTATATTTTAGTGTTTCTATATTCGCCAGTTGCATTTTAGTGGTTTCTATGGCTTTAGTATTTCTATATTTGATTATTACATTCGTGCAGTTTTTATATTTTTAATATTTCTTTATTTATTACGTATGCTCTATTTATATTGTTTATACATATAGCCAAATATAAAAATACTAAAATGTAGAAGCTACATGAATTCAAAAATTCAGTAAATTTTATATTTGTTGTATATTAATAATCTATATTATAATATAATAATATAATAAATATAATATATATAGTAATATATAATAAATAGTATCCATATTTGAATATATCTACATTTGATTACTGAATTTATATAGTTTCTACATTTTACTATCTTTATATTTGATTATTGTATTTCGTCAAGTTTCTAATATTTCTATCATTTTCTTCTTAATTGTATTTTGCATGTATCGGAATTCTGCCATGTATTACAACGATTCTTACAATCATTGAGCTTCTGCTGTGATTTTTTAATGTATAGTATTTCTACAGTCGACGACATTTATCATTTGATGGATCGTGCGAAATCATTCGGCTCGAATTCACATTTAACTAAACTCGAATAGCGGAATTATGTTTGATGCGAGATTTTCGCGGAAAATTTTGCGAAACTCTCAACGGTATTGATCGACGAGAAAGAGAATGATCGACTTTCGAGTTCACGTCGTATTTGTTGCATAGGGGATTATGGATTTGATGGATTGATAATGAGCCAGCTATCAGCGCAAGGATTATTTCGTACTGGTTTCGTGAATGTTTGATAAGCTTCGATTAGGCCACTGATTTTACATGTCTATATAAAATATACATTTGTTGTTGTAATAATCTCTGTGCAATTCGTCAGGAGAAATTCATTATCGAACGTATTCTCCTTTTAATAATTGGGAACCATTTTAATGAAATTTGTTCATAATAATTATTATTATTATTATTATTTCCTCTGCAGTTCGATGAAAATTAACGAGAGAAAATCACCTTCTATAAACAAATACAACCGCGTATTATTCTTACGATTATTTCAACATTCATTTAAATTGAATTTATGTGTAATGATAATTAAATATTACATTGGTTGAAGTTACGTGAAAATCAAGAACAGAAAACATTTTCCATAAATAAATATATTTATTTTAATTATAATATTTATTTTAGTTACGAACTTATATGAAATAATTATTAAAACCTATTTTCAAAGAAGTTTCATGAAGATCGTGGAGAATAAAATCATTAGTAATAAATGGATATGTACACGTACATTTTTGTTAAAGATTGTCTCAATGTTTATTTAATTTTCAAATCATTCATAATTGATAATTATTTCATTGGTAATTAAGTAGAAATCTTCAGAATTAAAGTTTTCTTGTACATATATACATAAATATAAAGTTAAAAAAATTGTGTCTAAAAATATAGCAGTAATTTTCTTTCGAAAAGAAAACTTTCGAAATCATAATTAATATTGCTTGGTCATCTCTCGGCTCGCTAATGTGCTTCAATAATCAAACACAGCTATAATTCCGAAGAGTTCCATGCCATAATTATCACGTTCGAAAATTCAATTATTGTATAATATGAGAATCAATTCTATTTAGTATTTCACGAAACCGAAATATGGATGTATATAAATTCCATAATTGATATACAAGGAAATTCATTTATTTAATAACGAGAAAGCTACGTATTTAGTGTATCACGAATGAAAACAATAATTGAAACAATTTTTAATTAGTTATATAATATTTTCGGGATTATTTTTATTAAAATTGTATAATTGATATAACTGCGGAATCGAATGATGCGAGAGAAGTGAAAATCAATGTATTCAATGATCGGCTGATGATTGAGAAGTGAGAGGCGATTGAGATTGTTATTTACATATGTCGAGAATATAGTGCGTGAAATTAGCGTAAATATTCGCGTGTATATTTTAATTTTTTGTACAATCAATTGACAATATAAATTGATGAAATTTGATTATCAACAGTATACAACAACTCTGAAAATTCTTCGACATTTTGCTTTTATTGAAATTCCTTAATAACATATCATTTAATATCATCGAAATTCAAATTGCTGTAAATTTTCGCATTAGCATTGCTGAAATTAAAATTCGTATTAATCTAACATTAACTGGTGTCGTTCAAATTGTAATTGCTATAAAATTAACATAAGCTATGTGGTCTGGCTAGAACTTACTATTGTTATAATTTATATTATTTACCATTATAAATTGATAAAATATGATTATCAACAATGTTGAACAATATAAAATTCTTATGATATTTCAATTTTTATTTTAAATTTCGTTCGAAGAATCGCTGTTCCTGTCAACAACCAAACTTCGTCTGAGGAATAATTACCCTTCCACAAAATTCAACTATTCCGATCCCTTCATTATAAAGTTTTTAATATTCGTATAGCCTCGGGCTATTTATAAATTCCTCGGAGAAAAAATTTTACAGATTCTCCGACGTAATTAACCCCTTGAAATACGATTTCTTTCATTGTCATGTTGATTAGCATACTCTGTCGTTAATAAATTCTACACGAGACAGAAAATTTATATTTGTTACATTATATGACTGCATTGTTTTAAATGACAACATATTCAATTTTTATTGTAACATATTTTTGAATATTTAGTACATATCGAATATATATCATTCGAGCAAGGAGGGGATAGTTTTACCCTTAAAAATATAAACGAAGGAAAGAAATTCAATTTTTTAATATCTTTAAATTTTTATCTTAAATTTTTTTAATATCTGGTGCAATTTTAAAAATATGGAAGTTCTATCTCAAAGAAAATAAAAAGGGGTGCAAAATCTAATTTTCGCTGGAAGTAATTTCTTAATATCCAATAAAATTGTAGAAATAATTATGCAGAGAGGGAAACATCTACAAGATACCACATTCATTCAGGGGGTAGTTTCGTACTACGAAAAATAAAAAGGGATGAAACATTTAATTTTCACTGCAAATATTTTATTAATATACGGTAAAATTTTAGAAATAAACATGGAGATAGGTAATATCTAGACATCGTTATTAAGGCGGTAGTTTCACCCTGAAGAAAGTAAGGAAGGCATGAAAAATTTAATTTATGTTATAAACAGCTTTTTAATGTCATGAGAATTTTGATAACATATACAAAAATAGGGTAACATCTACATATCGCAATTAAAAAGGGGCTGTTCCGCTCTAAAAGAAAATAGGTAAAGGGGATAAAAAGTTCAAATTTTATTATACGCATTATTTTAATACCTGATAAATTTGCAAAATATACAAGAAAAAGGGGTAACATCAGGATGTCGTTGTTAAAGGGGCAGTTTCACCGTGCAGAAAATAAAAAGGGGATGAAAATTTTTTGTTCAGGAGCAATTAAAATTATGAAATAAAATTGTCCGACATTCATAATTTCGACATAAAAATCATCGAAAAATCGTAAATTATCCGTCGCGACGCGTGCTCACGAGCCAGAATCAGCGTAATCGTTTAACTCCTGCGAAATTTGCCCTAATCGCGATCATCTGAAGCTGTAGTGACTCCGTGTCATTGTTACAAGTGCGCCAACGATATTTCACCAAATTCTGATTCGTTGGATCAACCGAAACTTGCTGGACCAATTGAATTTCGGCGGCCGGGGGTGGCCAGCCGCCTTCGTAAAGGTCGCGCGAACATGATAATCACATTTCCGACTCAGCGCGAATATTTTTGGCTCTACGCACGGCCGGCACTATACCATAAATCGCACGAAACGAAAAATGGTTCGATGGAACTCGAGCGATAAGCGAAAATGAAACTTTGTTGGTCATTTTTCAAATTCGCGTGCTTCTGATAAGTTCGAAACGTTTCTCCGGCGTATGAAATCACCGTGATTCTGTGGAACGAAGTATTCCCTTTCCAACGAATCCAAGAACGTTGATCTGCGATACTTTGTTGCAAATTTATAGCAGTTTTGAAAAAAAGTATACAAGATTAATGTGATTTCTGAGGTCGTGGAATTCTAGGCGAACATTTTTCGAAATTCAGAATACCATAACTTCGTTAAAAAATATCGTAGGGTGGTGTTTTTCTACTCATTTTAGAAGTCCAATTTCCCAGTTTCGTAGCATCTTAATTCTCCTGTTTTATAAATTTTATTTCGTTAATACCCTGCACTGTAAATAAAAATGGTTCCGTCCTGTCGATTTCTCATATTCGCATAGATCTGAGTGGTTCAAAAAATTGTTTGGCAAACGCAATCACAATTATTTTAACGAACGAAGTCTCCCCTTTCGAATGAGCCCGAAAGTATTGATCTATGATTTTTGTTTGCCATCGTATAGCACCTTGGATTCTCTTCCGAATGAAATTCTGAAATTCAAAATACCGTAACTTTGTTAACAAAAAAAACTGTAGAATGGTGTTCTTAGATACATTTCAAAGGGTGAAATCTTCGCTTTCGCGCCGTTTGGATTATTTAGTATTAGTGCCCGATCGCGAGTGCCTGATCTCCGTTCCTTCATGAAGTGGCTGAAACGACGAGAAACCTGGCAGAAAAGTATAAATTTCATTGTTTTGTTTCTACACTTTTCATTGATAAGTGTTACATCGACGAGATTGCATAGCGAATATATTTTGGCCAATTGGTGTTATTTCAATCATTTCGATGATAATTTTAATGACAATAATTTCAAGGATAATAATTTCAAAGATAATAATTTCGAGAATTATATTTCCAAAGACAACAATTTCGGAGACAACACTTTCTAGAATAACAATTACAAAGATAGTAATTTCTAGGATAACAATTTCAAAAATAATAATTTCTAGAATAATTTCTGGGATAATTTCGAAGGTAATAATTTCGAAGATAGTAATTTCGAAGATAATGATTTCGAAGATATCAATGTCGAAGATAACAATTTTGAAGATAACAATTTCGAAAATGATAATTTCAGAATTAATAATTTCAAAGATGATAATTTCGAAGATAATAATTGACAATTTCGGTCGAAATTATAGAAATCCTGTTAAATACAAGCAAATACTAAATAAAATATAATTTTCTTGACATTGCGATATCTTCTGAACCGTCGATTAGTTCTTTATTTTCTTGGCTACAACAGTGAAGTCACGATGCTCCTTCCCTATTCTCTTGCGGAACGATACGTCACTATAACGAAAGCCCCTGTAATTAATCCTTTCCAAGACCTTTAAGCGGCACCTCCTCGCGATGATCTGCGCGTAATTGGAAGTCATGATTGCAGTCACTAACTTCGGTATGCTCAGAAAATTATGGATCACGCTATTAATTCCAGTGTCAGATATCGGTACTTTCACTTGCTGTCCATTATTCAGCGCATTGGCAACCTCCACGGACACGGACACTAAGCCCTCGCCAATTTTTCGCTGCTGCATCTCCGGCAGCGTAGCCAGGAACATCAACTCCATAATACAATCAATATTATAATATTTGAATAAATTTATCTTGCTGTGTATAGCAATCAGAAAATCTACGTAGCCCCTGGCCCGGTGATGTACGCAATTATCCTTGAATCTTTCAAGCCAACTCTTTTGGCAAGGTCGCCAGAGGACCGGGCGATGTCGACGAAACGGTGGGCGCCCACACGGACGTCGCGGGTTAGTTACAGGATCTCTCGGCATCGGATGATCTCTCAATATCTTAATTTTATTGAGAACAACACCAACAACTTCCCCAGTCTTGACGTCGACTGCAACAATGCTGACACCGTCTTTAGCAATTTCCACACAGAGCTCCTCGAGCGCTCTGACGCTACAAGGCGCCGATATCAGATTTACGGCTTTGCAGATGCTCTCGTTGGGGAAAAAGCTTTTCCTTATTACTTGTAATGCTCCCTCCAAAGTATCCTCCGTCAGAGACTCGAACTCGATTTCTCCACCTTCTATGGAGCCCCACTCAATGCAGGATTCAGTATTAGTTCTGGAACTGAACGAAAAGAAACAATTAATTAGTATGCATGTAATATTAAACGGTATATTAAACGACGGAAGCTTTAATCGAATCAAGTTTCCAGAAACGTTTGGAGATACAGTAATGTCTTCCTAACTGACGCTCGGATTACGCACAGAAATGGACAATCTGGGAAGAGGAGACACGATTACTCGAGCCTCGCGGCTCGTTTTTATAGTTATCGGTGAATCGACAACTTTGTAGACGACTCGTTTTTATAAGCGAATAGATTGGAAATATCTATACGCCAGGATTAAACACATTTTTCCGTTCCGAAAAACTTGCAATTTCTCGATCCATCCGTTTCGAATGGCACGATGTTTCAATGCGCATACTTCTAAATTCATAATTTCGAAATTATCTGGTTTCTGTAGTTTCTGATTTTTAAGATTCCAATTCCAATTCAAATCAAATTGACGGTTTTTAAATTCTCTGATTTATAAATTTACAATTTCGAAGTCAGCTGATTTCTATATGATCAAATTTTTAAGATTTCAATTTCTAAATTCTTTGATTTATAAATTCACGATTTTTCAGTTTTCTGAAATTTTAATTGTTATCAACTGGTTTCTAAATGTTCTAGTTCTTACCGTTTCGATTTCTGAATTGTTTGATTTCTGCATTTACGCTTTTTAAGATTTCCGACTCTTAAATTTACAAATTTTTAAATCATCTGCTTCCCAAATTTTCTAAATCTTATCATTTTAATTTCTAAATTCTTTGATTTACAAATTCACGATTTTTAAGTTCTCCGATTTCTATATATATATAAATGTACATTTTTTAAATTATCTAGTATTTAAATTTTCTAATTTTCAAGATTTCAATTTACAAATTTGAATAATCGTATCTCCTCTTCCCGACTTGTCCATCTTCGTGCACTATCCGAGCGTCAATTAGGGAGAATTCTCCGTATCCGGCCAAAATAGAGGTTGACTCATATCTCGATGAAAAATATATTTTATTTATAAATATTTAAATTCGTAAAAATAAATTGTCTTTCTTATACCCGACACACGGAAAACATTAGTCAAAACAAGTGACTGAAGAATGTTCGCGGAAGAATATAGCAAAAATGTACGTACCATTCCATTTTAGTTCACTAAGAAATTCTCACTATACTTCACTGGGAAAATTAACTGAGAAAATTCGCCGAGGTCTTCGCACTGATCACTGCTGCACTGATCACAGAATGAGTGTTTCCGTTGACATCGGCAGGGTATTTATACTGTCCTTGCTAAAGGACAGAACGTCCTAATCAGCAAAGACGAACAATGACAAAAGGATACTACCCGAAAAAAAATGCGCCAGGTATGAAAACGTCTCCCGTGGAAAATCATTAGCCACCGCGGCCGGCTATCAGGTAAGCACGTGTACCTGCGATGACCGGTCGTGTCATACGGATTTTACAAGGATCGGTTCGTTCGGTTAAATTAAAAGAAAAAGAACAGCGGCGGATTAGGCCGAGCTAGTGGAAATGAGTCAATTGAAGGAACCATCGTAAACAGGCTCGCACCGAGCCTTGATGAAAATTATGATTTGCAAGGGAAAGCAGAACCTACGGGGACTAATTAGGGCCTGGTTATTTACAGTACCTTTGTTATTGGATATATTTACAGGGTGAAGTTATCGAAAACATGTTCCTACAAAAGTTGTTTAGCATGAAAGGGGGCATTCGATGGTATGAAGAATTTTCCTGCAGGTATAGTGATGCGGGAGATATCCAAGTGGAATTAATGTTTTCAAATGTCATCTTTGTATAGCGATGCCGAGAGATCTGTTACATACGAAAAATATAAGGATATGAAACAGTTATTACATTATGTAACGCCTGTGCATCATGACTATTTCAAAACACCGCCACATAAAGAGAGTAAATAAATAATAACAATATCTTATTTTAAGTTTAACAATATATAAATATATTTAATGTTCAAAATAAGAAACGAGACTCCTATTTTATTTATTGTAATTATTAATAAACAAAATTATATGGATTAATAGAAAATATATTTCGAATGATATTTAAAATTTCATAATTGAAATTAAATGATTATTACAATTGACTAATTATGAAAATGATGTAAGTCCATTTAAAGCCAGCAAACATGTATTACTTTGGTTAAATTTGATAAATTAGTAGTATTTTATTTTTTTATACATAATATAACAGCTGTCTGTTGAAACGAACAACGTGATATTATTTCATGTAGTAAAATGATATAAATGCAATGCATATGCGACAAATGAACGCAAGTCGCTAGCTGAAATCTACACATGCATTCGACTGTGCACTAGCAAAAGTCCAGAAAAGCTGTTATTGAAATTAATTTCTCAATGCCATAAATAAAGTTTTTATTTTCAAATAAAACTTTTTTTAATAATCGCTCTATTTGTCATAGCGTGTCATAGCGTATTAGGGATTTCAATTTTGTATCGCGCCTCGGGCACCAGTACGCATTAATCCGCCAATGCTTGGGAGGGCTCTTTATTTCGCCCTTGCTGAAGAACAGAGAACTCGTATTCGTCAAGGACGAACAATGCCGGCGAAAAAGATGCCGGGCGTGAAAATGCCTCGCGAATACAACCCTTGGTCGCCGAGACCGGCCATCAGCTATATGTATACAGTGAGTCCCACTGACATTCGAACACTTCTCAAGGCGCAATTTTAACTTTTTTAAAATTAGAGTAGACGATTTGAATTTTTTTTTAGATCATAGAGGGACCTGTATAATAGACAATGTTACAATTTTGCTATTACATGCTTGGAATGACAAAACAAAGTAAAAGTCTCTCGTTGTTTAACTTTCTTATCTGAAGAAGCTATTTTTGATCACTTTTAGGCTAATTTTGCCGATTTTGCCGATTTTTCGAACTTCGAGATATTTAACTAATGAATGTTTAATAAAATATTTATAAATAATTTCAATATATATCATTAGTTAATTATATTTATTAATAATGATAAAATCTATAAATTTCGAATACTTCTTTTGAAATATGAAGGTTAATTATTTAAAAATAAAAAAGGATGTTTATATTATGAAATCTAACGAAAATGTAAAAAATGCGTCTTGTTGATCTCGGTAAGTTATACGCATGCTGAAAATTTCATTGAAATCGTTTAACGCAATGGTAAGTTACAAACGTTAAAAGATTGTAAAAATTGCAAATTTCTCACACTTCTTGATAAAAAGTGCGATTTTTGCGATCATTAATTATTTACAGCTCGTACGAAGGTCAACCGATTTCAGTGAAATTTTTAGAATGTACATAACTTATCGTTATCTAAATAATAAATGTATAATTATAATTATTAATATTATACAAATAATAAATTAAATTTTTTAAAATAAAAAAAACACCATTTTCAAAATAAACCAATGAGAAACGATTAAGATTTCCGAATGATTCAATTTGTATTGCGCTTGTCCTCCCGATGATGAATTGTAGACAATATCGATCTATCCGTGGGAAGCAGTATTTTCGTGAAAACGTTACTCTCCCTTATACATTTTAGTATTTTACAGTATTACATATCGTCCGCATCTGTTCACCAAAAGTCGAGTCGCAGGCGAGTTTTCGTCGAGTCCCTCATTTCAAGAAATATATTTCGCTACCAATATTTTAGGGCATCGTTGGTCAGAATTAAAATTTTTCGTTGAAGATTGTCTCAATTTTTGTTTCATTATCTATTAATTAATAATTGATGATTATTTCATTGGAAATTCTATAGAAATCTTTAGAATACAAATTTTATTTTACATATAAATAAATATAAATTTGAAATGATTATGTCTAAAAATATAGCAGCAATTTTCTTTCAAAAAGAATGCTTTCGTTGCCTCGCGGCTCGTTTTTATAGTTGGTGGCAATCGTTAACTATAAAAACGAACCGCAAAGCTCGAATAATTGTATCTCCTCTTCCCAAATTGTCCATTTTTGTTTCTAAGGCTGAGCATCAATTAGGGAGAATTTACTGTACACATAACAATTCCATACTTGATATATAAGGAAATTCATTTATTTAATAATAAGAAAGATATGTATTTAATGTATCAAGAATGAAAAAAATAATTGAAATAATTTTTAATTATTTATTTAATATTTTCGGGGTTATTTTTATTAAAATTGTATAATTGGTATAACTGCGGAATCGAATGATGCGTGAGCAGTGAAAATCAATGTATTCGATGATCGGATGATGAATGAGAAGTGAGAGGCGATTGAAATTGTTATTTACATATATAGAATTTTGAGCGTGAAATTAGCGTAAATATTCGCGTGTATATTTTAATCTTTTGTATAATCAATTGACAATATAAATTTATCAAATTTGATTATCAACAGTATACAACAATTCTGAAATTTCTTCGACATTTTGTTTTTATTGAAAATTCCTTAATAACATATTATTTAATATCATCGAAATTGAAATTGCTGTCAATTTTCGCATTAGCATTGCTGAAATTAACATTCGTATTAATTACTATAAAATTAACACATAAGCTATGTAGTCCGGCTAGAATTTACTATTGTTATAATTTATAGTATTTACTATTATAAATCGATAAAATATGATTATCAACAATATTGAACAATTATAATTAACAACACCGAAAGTTTTTCGACGGCTCGATTTTTATTTCGAACATCATGAATTTCACTGGTAAATCGATATATGTATAGCTGTGTAAACAGAATTCGTGCACAATCTGAGCGTCAATTAGGGTGGATTTACTGCACCGTACGGTAAATTGCACGGGAGACCGAGCGGCCGGGCACGGTCATTAGCCAAGAAAACGTAGATTGTTGCGTACATTGTTTTCTTGTTCATTTACAAGAATGCGTACAGTCCGCGGACCTTCCAGCGGATTGGGCAGAGGAAACGTTCACCCCTTAAGGTACCGTTACGGCCATTCACGATCGAAGAGAATACAAATAAGAATTTCTTGGTTAATCTCCCCCACCATTATTCACCCGTAATCAATAGACTAGAATGCCGTGCTGATGATGGGCAGAACATTGTCCGATGGGGGAAGGGGCAAGCAGAAATTAAAATCAGAAATTCTAGCATACCCAAATACGTGACATGAACGGTCGGTTCTTAGGACCGGTTGTAAAATTATAAGGACTTTCAAGGGGCCAGACCCAGGATCTCGACTTTGATACTTTTACGACCGGTCCTCGAGTTTATGGCACGCATTATATTATTATATATATATTTAATGATAAAAGTTCTTTCTTTTTCACTTAAAAATCGATGTAAATATCGACATTAAGATGCGATCCTTTGCGATCATCGAGAACGAATCTTTAACCCAGGCACGGTTGTTCTAGTCGACGACTTTTCGAATTGTATTGTAAAAGTGTTTACATACCTCACTGATTAATATCTATACGATGGAACTTGAAAAATCGATGATTATATCGAGAAATAACGAATAGTATAAACAAATAGTTTTGTTGAATAGCATGTACAAAGCATCGAATCTGATCATCGATATCTTATAATATTCGTTTTAAAACATTGTTCGTATCACCTATATTTTTTAGATATTTCCACGTTTCCATATACATTCATAGTACATTGTATATTAAATTCTTCCCAATTTTCTTTCGGCTTCTAAAGAAAAATGGGCAATTTGGAAATAGGAGATACGGTTATTCGAGCCTTGCAGCTCCTTTTTATAGATACCGATTGTCAGCAACTATAAAAACCAGTTCCAAGGCTCGATTAATCGTATCTTCTCTTCCCAAATTATCCATTTTTGTTTCTAAGCTGAGCATCAATTAGGGAGAATTTACTGTACACATAACAATTCCATACCTGATATATAAGGAAATTCATTTATTTAATAATAAGAAAGCTATGTATTGAGTGTGTTAAGAATGAAAAAAATAATTGAAATAATTTTTAATTATTTATTTAATATTTTCGGGATTATTTTTATTAAAATTGTATAATTAGTATAAATGCGGAAACGAATGATGCGTGATCAATGTATTCAATGATCGGATGATGAATGAGAAGTGAGAGGCGATTGAGATTGTTATTTACATATGTCGAGAATTTTGTGCGTAAAATTAGCGTAAATATTCGCTTGTATATTTCAAGTTTTTGTATAATCAATTGACAAAATAAATTGATGAAATTTGATTATCAACAGTATTGAACAACTCTGAAAATTCTTCGACATTTTGCTTTTATTGAAAATTCCTTAATAACATATAATTTAATATCATTTTTTTTAAACATATAAAAAAATAAGGTAACATCTACATATCGCAATTAAAAAAGGGCTGTTCCGCTCTAAAAGAAAATAGGAAAAGGGGATAAAGAGTTCACGTTTTATTATACACATTATTTCAATATCTGATAAATTTGATGAATATACAAGAAAATAGAATAACATCAGGATGTCGTTGTTAAAGTGGCAGTTTCACAGTGCAGAAAATAAAAAGGAGAATATTTTGTCCAGGAGCAATTAAAATTATGAAATAAAATTGTCCGACATTCGTACCGGCGATTCTTGTCAACCAGCGCTAAAAATCATCGAAAAATCGTAAATTATCCGTCGCGACGCGTGCTCTTATTATCCGTTTTATTATCCGTCGACGACAAGCCAGAACTAGCGTAATCGTCTAACTCCTGCGAAATTTGCCCTAATCGCTATCATCTGAAGCTCTAGTGACTCCGTGTCATTGTTACAAGTGCGCCAACGATATTTCACCAAGTTCTGATTTGCTGGATCAACCGAAACTTGCTGGACCAATTGAATTTCGGCGGCTGGGGGTCGCGCGAACATGATAATCACATTTCCGATTCGGCGCGAATATTTTTGGCTCTGTGCACTGCCGGCACTACACCATAAATCGCACGAAACGAAAAATGGTTCGATGGAACTCGAGCGATAAGCGAAAATGGAACATTGTTGGTCGTTTTTCGAATTCGCGTGCTTCTAATATGTTCGAAACGTTTCTCCGGCGTACGAAATCACCGTGATTCTGTGGAACGAAGTATTCCCTTTCCAACGAGTCCAAGAACATTGATCTGCGATATTTTGTTGCCAATTCATGGCAGTTTTGAAAAAAAGTGTCCAAGGTTAGTGTGATTTCTGTGGTCGTGGAATTCTAGGCGAACATTTTTTAGGGTGGTGTTCTTCGACTCATTTTAAAAGTCCAAGTTTCCAGTTTCGTAGCATCTTAATTCTTCTGTTTAATAAATTTTATTTCGTTAATACCCTGCACTGTAAATACAAATGTTTCCGTCTTGTCGATTTCTCATATTCGCATACGTCTGAGTGGTTCAAAAAATTGTTTAGTTCACAATTATTTTAACGAACGAAGTCTCCCCTTTCGAATGAGCCCGAAAATATTGAACTATGATTTTTGTTTGCCATCGTATAGCACCTTGGATTCTCTTCCGAATGAAATCCTGAAATTCAAAATATCGTAACTTTGTTAACAAAAAAAACTATAAAATGGTGTCCTTAGATACATTTCAAAGGGTGAAATCTTAGCTTCCGCGCCGTTTGGATTATTCAGTATTAGTGCCTTTGTATCTTTAAGACCCCCCATTCTAAGTAGAGATGGTAATTTTTTGGTTATTTTCAAATTCACATTTCTCTCATAATTTAAACTTTTCATAGCGATTGAAATGACTATGATCTGATAGAATGAAGTCTCCTCTTTCCATTGGGACCAAAAACAGTGATCTACTAGCTTTCCTTGCCATTTTCTGCCATTTTACACCATTTTATGCTACTTTATCCCATTTTATGCAATTTTAGGCAATTTTATGCTATTTTATACCATTTGATGCCATTTTCTGTGTACGGAAATTATTCGAAATTCAAGCAATGGATTTTCAAAAACATGTAATTCGCTATCCTCTCTACAATGATTGCAACTCTGTTACATAACGAATGTATTAGAGGCTGAGCAAAGCCGCTAATAGGATTCACGTCTGCATGCAATTCTGTTAAAGGGGTTTAATTGATTATTTTAGTTGCAGTCTGTTAATATCCGTTTTAACACGAGACCGCAAGCTTCTGTTAATCCATTAGATCGCGACGCGGATCGGAAATTACAGTGAGAACGCAGCAGTCAATCGGATGTGTGCACCACTTTGATTATTCCTCTATTGTAACTACATATCCGTATTTACAAACTTCCCTTTTTATTTATCATCGTATTATATTCATAAAATTCTGAACATTTCTTTATCGTTGCGTCAATATTTATTTTTAAAGAAATTGAAAACATACTGCAAAATTTGTTATCAATGAAGCAGACTGAGAATTTATTAATTGCTCAAGAATTTGTATACATTTGTCTACGACAAATGATACAAATTATTAACATTATATTTACAATGAATTATGAACAATTTTATTACAGCAACAATTGTTGACAATATATTTACAATGAATTACGAACAATTTTATCACAACAACAATTGTTAACAAGCCACAATTATTAATAGCGAGAACTTTGTATAATTATGATATTTGCATATTTTGAAAGCGTACGTTGCTAAAAAGTAATTGTCGATTTTGGGTTAGCTTTCGTCATAGAGCATTTATTAGGCGATAAAGTCGTTCCAAATCTTGTTCTTTTAAAAATAATCTACGAAAAGTAAGATCAATTGTTAATAATGGCAATAGAATTTTATAAATTTATGACGAAACATCATTATTCAAATGCAAAATGGTGGAATCATCGGAAGCCAAATTCGGTCATATTATAGAGTTTGTATTTGTATGTCGCGATCGACGTAGACAATTTGTATTTAACACAACCAAGCTGTGGATAATAACACAAGATAATCACAATAGCTAATAACGAAAAGAAAAGTGCTAATCGTGCGAACCGTTCGGTTTCCCTTTGGAGCGGCTTCGCGGATTGAATCCATTGAATCTAAATCGTCTAAACAAACTGCAGTCAACCGAATTGTTACTGCTAATCAAATCGGACGCACCAAAACCGCCGTCGCGCCGGTGTAAATGAAATTCAACGTGGCAGGCGAATTGGATTGGAATTATACGTTTCTAATTCCGCGTGTACGCGGGACATTACCAAGGTTCGATTAACCGCTGGCTAGTTCGAACGTGAAAACGACAAACCTCCGGACAGTGTTAATAACGGCGTCGTTTAAACCACTCTACAATAATCCATAGATCGCCGATTGGAATACAAACTGTTCCGAAATAACAATCAAGATATCGCATTTCAAAAATCGAAACATTTAGGTACCATAATCTGAAAAATTAAAAATTACAAATTCGAAAATCGAAGAATTTAGAAATCGGAATCTCAAAAATTAAAACATTTAGGAATCAGATGACTTCAAAATTCTAAATTTAAAAATCAAATGACATAAAAATCGTGAATTTAAAAATCAAAGAATTTATAAATTGCAATCTTAAAAATCAAATAACATAAAAATCGAAGAATTTATAAATTGAAATCTTAAAAATCAGGAAATTTAGAAACCAAATGATTTCAAAGTTGTTAATTTAGATATCAGAAGACTTAAAAATCGTGAATTTATAAATCGGACAATTCAGAAATTGAAATCTTAAAAATCGGAAACTACAGAAACCAGATAATTTCGAAATTGTGAATTTAGAAGTATGCGCATTGAAACATCGTACCTTTCAAAACGGCTGGATCGAGAAACTGCAAGTTTCTCGGAAAGGAAGAATGTGTTTAATCCCGGCGTATAAATATTTCCAATTTGTTTCTACGGCGGCATCGTTCCGCTGATATTTCACAGAAAAAGATGTTGGTTCCGAAGGAACGGACGCGACTTATTCATCACGACCATGAATAATAATCAGAAAAGAATAACTGCGATTCCGTGCGAACTTTATGAATTCCGGAATTCTCGGCGATTTGCTTTATTTATTTTACGTCGGCGTTGCGCCGCAACAATGCAAATGTTGATGCAAATGCGCGAGTGCCTGATCTCCGTTCCTTCATGAAGTGGCTTAAACGACGAGTAACCAGGCAGAAAAGTATAAATTTCATTGTTTTATTTCTACACTTTTCATTGATAAGTCGATTGATAAATCGACGAGATTCCAATAGCAATGCATAGCGAATATATTTTGGTCAATTGGTGTTATTTTAATCATTTCGATGATAATTCTAAAGATAATAATTTGAAGGATAATAATTTCAAGGATAATAATTTCAAGGATAATAATTTCAAGGATAATAATTTCGAGATCTATATTTCCAAAGATAACAATTTCGGAGATAACACTTTATAGAATAACAATTTCAAAGATAATAATTTCTAGGATAACAATTTCAAAGATAATTATTTCTAGGATCACTTCGAAGATAATAATTTCGAAGATAATAATGTCGAAGATGATCACAATGTCGAAGATAACAATTTCGAAGATGATAAGTTCAAAATTAATAATTCCAAAGATAATTTCGAGGATAATAATTGACAACTTCGGTCAAAATTATATTATCGTAATCGTGCTAAACACACGTAAATACTAAATAAAATATAATTTTCTTGATATCGCGATATCTTCTTTAAGAATCGTACAAGTTCTTTATTTTCTAGACTACTACAGTGAAGTCACGATGCTCATCCCCGATTCTCTCGCGGAACGGTACGTTATCCCAGCCAAAGTTCCTGTAATTGATCCTTTTAAAGACCTTAAAGCGGCACCTCCTCGCGATGATCTGCGCGTAATTGCAAGTCATGACGGCAGTCACTAACTTCGGTACGCCCAGGTAATGACGGATTATACTATCACCTCCAGTATCGGCTAATGGTACTTTCACATCTTCTCCACTACCCAGCGCATTGGCAACATCCACGGACAAGCACACTAAGCTCTCGCCAATATTTTGCTGCTGCATCTCCGGCAGCGTAGCCAGGAACATACACTCCATAATACAATCAACATCATAATATTCGAATAAATTTATCTGGTCGTTTATAGCAATCATCAAATCTAGGTAGGCATTGGCCGTGTGATGTTCACAATCTTCTCTGAAGCTCTCAAGCCAAGTCATTTCAGGAGGATGCCTGATGATCGGGGGAAGTCGATCGTACGGTGGTTGCCCCCACAACCACCGCGGGTCAATTTCATCTCTTTTTATTTTCTTAATTTTATTGAGAACGACACCAACAACTTTCTGAGTCTTGACTTCGATTGCGACAAGGCTGACACCGTCTCTAGTAACTGCCAAACACACCTCCTCGAGCGCTTTGACGCTACAAGGATCCGATAACAGATTTATGCCTTTGCAGATGCTCTCGTTGGGGAAAAAGCTTTTCCTTATTACTTCTAATGCTCCCTCCAAAGTATTCTCCGTCAGAGACTCGAACTCGATTTCTCCACCATTTATGGAGCCCCACTGAATGCAGGATTCAGTTGTAGTTCTGGAACTGAACGAAAAGAAACTATTAATTAGTATGCACGTATCTTGCAGCTTCTGATGGCGTGTGGTATAGTAATATTAAACGGTATATTAAACGACGGAAGCTTTAATCGAATCAAGTTTGCAGAAACGTTTGGAGATACAGTAATGTCTCCCTAACTGACGCTCGGATTACGCACAGAAATGGACAATCTGGGAACAGGAGACACGATTACTCGAGCCTCGCGGCTCGTTTTTATAGTTATCGGTGAATCGACAACTTTGTAGACGACTCGTTTTTATAAGCGAATAAATTGGAAATATTTATACGCCAGGATTAAACACATTTTTCCGTTCCGAGAAACTTGCAATTTCTCGATCCAACCGTTTCGAATGGCACGGTGTTTCAATGCGCATACTTCTAAATTCATAATTTCGAAATTATCTGGTTTCTGTAGTTTCTGATTTTTAAGATTCCAATGTCTGAATCGTCCGATTTTCAAATTGACGGTTTTTAAATTCTCTGATTTATAAATTTACAATTTCGAAGTTAGCTGATTTCTATATGATCTAATCTTTAAGATTTCAATCTCTAAATTCTTTGATTTACAAATTCACGATTTTTAAGTTCTCCGATTTCTAAATGTACATTTTTTAAATTATCTAGTATTTAAATGTTATAATTTTCAAGATTTCAATTTACAAAAATTTGAATAATCGTATCTCCTCTTCCCGACTTGTCCATCTTCGTGCACTATCCGAGCATCAATTAGGGAGAATTCTCCGTATCCGGCCAAACTAGAGGTTGATTCGTGTCTCGATGAAAAATATATTTTATTTATAAATATTTAAATTCGTAAAAATAAATTGTTCTTTCTTATACCCGACACACGGAAAACATTAGTCAAAACAAGTGACTGAAGAATGTTCGCGGAAAAATATAGCAAAAATGTACGTACCATGCCATTTTAGTTCACTAAGAAATTGTCACTATACTTCACTGGGAAAATTAACTGAGAAAATTCGCCGAAGTCTTCGCACTGATCACTGCTGTTTGCTGATTGCTGGTTGTTGCTGCACTGATCGCAGAATAAGTGTTTCCGTTGACATCGGCAGGCTATTTATACTGTCTTTGCTAAAGGACAGAACGTCCTAATCAGCAAGGACGAACAATGACAAAAGGATACTACCGGAAAAGATGCGCCAGGTATAAAAACGTCTCCCGTGGAAAACCATTAGCCACCGCTGCCGGCTATCAGGTAAGCACATGTACCTGCGATGACCGGTCGTGTCATACGGATTTTGCAAGGATTGGCTCGTTCAGTTAAATTAAAAAAAAAAAAGAGAAGCGGCGGATTAGGCCGAGCCAGTGCAAATGAGTCAATTGAAGGAACCATTGTAAACAGGCTCGCACCGAGCCTTGATGAAAATTATGATTTGCAAGGGAAAGCAGAACCTACCGGGAGTAAACAGGGTCTGGTTATTTACGGTAAATAAATAATAACAATATCTTATTTTAAGTTTAACAATATATAAATATATTTGACGTTCAAAATAAGAAACGAGACTCCTATTTTATTTATTGTTATTATTAATAAACAAAATTATATGGATTAATAGAAAATATATTTCAAATGATATTTAAAATTTCATAACTGAAATTAAATGATTATTACAATTGACTAATTATGAAAATGATGTAAGTCCATTTAAAGCCAGCAAACATGTATTATTTTGATTAAATTACATATTGATAAATTAGTAGTATTTTATTTTTTTTGTACATAATATAACAGCTGTCTGTTGAAACGAACGACGTGATATTATTTCATGTAGTAAAATGATATAAATGCAATGCATATGCGACTAATGAACGCAAGTTGCTAGCTGAAATCTACACATGCATTCGACTGTGCACTAGCAAAAGTCCCGAAAAGCTGTTATTGAAATTAATTTCTCAATGCCATAAATAAAGTTTTTATTTTCAAATAAAACTTTTTTTAATAATCGCTTTATTTGTCATAGCGTGTCATAGCGTATTGGGGATCTCAATTTTGTATCGCGCCTCGGGCACCAGTACGCATTAATCCGCCAATGCTTCGGAGGACTGTTCATTTCGCCCTTGCTGAAGAACAGAGAACCTCGTATTCGTCAAGGACGAACAATGCCGGCGAAAAAGATGCCGGGCATGAAAATGCCTCGCGAATACAACCCTTGGTCGCCGAGGCCGGCCATCAGCTATATGTATACAGTGACTCCCACTGACATTCGAACACTTCTCAAGGCGCAATTTTAACTTTTTTAAAATTAGAGTAGACGATTTGAATTTTTTTTAGATCATAGAGGGACCTGTATAATAGATAATGTTACAATTTTGCTATTACATACTTGGAATGACAAAACGAAGTAAAAAACTCTCGTTGTTTAACTTTCTTATCTGAGGAAGCTACTTTTGATCACTTTTGGGCTAATTTTGCCGATTTTTCGAACTTCGAGATATTTAACTAATAAATGTTCAATAAAATATATATAAATGATTTATATATACAGGGTGTTCCACAAATTATTCTAACAGCCGAAAATGAGGGGTAGCTGAGGTCATTTGAAGTAACTTTTTCCTTTGCGAAAATGCAATCTGCGTCTTTGTTTACGAGTTATTAACGGAAATCACTGACCAATGGGAGGTGACGGCGCGAAGTTCGAGAGCCCGCAGAAAGAGACTTTGACAGATGGTCGGGACGGACTCGAGCCGCGTTCGAAGTATTGAACAAATCACGAAGCGAGAACTTTCCGGATTTTTTTTACAGTGATATTTTTAAGAAAAACGCTGTTCACCTTTACTTTAGAACGTCTGAAGAATATTTACTAATTTTTCGGACCCGAAATAGTAAGTAATTTAACCGTGACGGCCGTTTTAATTTTCTAGTGTGCATGACACCTTGTGTGTAACGTATGAAATTTTTAAACATGCGGTGTACAGTGAAGATTAACAAAGTACGTAAATGTGGTCAATGCACTATCCCCCACACATTTCCGTGCATAAAGTGGATTTTACAACTAAATGGGTGAGTATCTTATTGATAATATTCTTCATATTTCTCTAACAAACATATCCCTCACGTCCTTTAACACGATTATTATTTATTAAATTAGCTTTGAGAATCATTCGAGCCATTGCTGCATCAAATAACCGTACTAAAAACCATACAACATAAAAACAACGTTAAATACATAAATAACAATCGACGAATAAAACCTGGGAAATAGAAAAGAACGGACTAAAAATTCTACGAAAACGTTAAAATTTTCCAAAAGAAAGATACGTGGCGATCATATTTCACGGCATATTCTGGCCGCATGACGTACCGCCAAATTTCCAGAAGAATTCATGTTCGTCCCGATGTGCGCATCAACCAAAAAACTAATCTCGTTTCGAATGGAATCGAGCGAATTGTTTCACGTCGGGGAGAATGATTCTCGGCTGGCAGGGCGCGATGAATTTAAAGTTGATTTGTCTATTGTCTATACTGTCCCATTATTTCACGGCAGCCATATTGGTTTCATGGGGGTCCACGGGGGTCCACGGGAGCTAGCGGGAAATCGAAAAATCGGTGACGATCGGCCGGCCGCGGCCGGTTCGGTATCGGTGTTTCTATTACGCTCCTGTCCCGGTGCCATTCGCGGAATCACGTTATTTTAATAGCGACAGTGGAACAAAAGACTGTATCGAACGGTCCTCTCGATTTGTACACGCGTGCGTGCTGCGCATCGTGGGAAATCTGGTCGTTAAGCGGATAGGTTCGCGTCGATGACGGAAATATAGTCGCGATCCGCGTCGTAACCTACCGTTACCTACCGTGGACCCTTAAATTATTCGGTTGATTGCTGTTGCCGCACCGCGGACGCGCTGGAACCCCGTTCGAATTTCCCGCCAATCGGCCGTGATCGCCGCGATGGGCGCGCAGATCTCCAAAAGGTGAGCGAAACCACCCGCTCGAGGACACTTATTAGGCCGCGGTCACGCTTCCGGCCGTGATGATAACCGACGATGAATTTTATCTCGTAAATTCCGATCTCATTTACACATCGCGAGACGATCTTTTCTCGATCTCTTTGTCGGTTCTTCGAAGATTTCAGTTTGAAACTCGAATTGCTGGGAGATGAGTTTCTTTTTCAGCAGACAAATTATCGCGTTTGAGAATTTTTCCCGGTGTAACTTGTGACGCTAGAGGCACGAATTTTTCGTAGAACGATTCTGTAGACTCTCGCGATCGTAACCGTATATTTTTTTACTATATCATGGAGCAATAAACATTTTTAAATGACGCTCGAAGAATGCCAGACACCGCTGACGTACGATTGATTTTAAAACCTAACCCTTTGCACTCGAATGGCGACTCCGAGGCGCCAACAAAATTTACCGTACCGCTACCAATATTTTAGGGCATCGTTGGTCACAATTAAAATTTTTCGTTGAAGATGGTCTCAATTTTTATTTCATTTTCAATTCATTAATAATTGATGATTATTTCATTGAAAATTCAATAGAAATCTTTAGAATACAAATTTCTTTTTACATATAAATAAATATAAATTTGAAATGATTATGTCTAAAAATATAGCAGCAATTTTCTTCCAAAAAGAATGCTTTCGTGGCCTTGAGGCTCGCTTTTATAGTTGGTGACGATCGTTAACTATAAAAACGAGCCGCAAAGCTCGAATAATTGTATCTCTTCTTCCCAAATTGTCTATTTTTGTTTCTAAGCTGAGCATCAATTAGGGAGAATTTACTGTACCTATTACGGAACGCTTTTCAGAGGGTATAATATTATCATCGATTTTACGACGATTAAAAATGTTATTGTTGAATATTTATACTACTGTTCGATGAATTGATGTTTGTAGATATGATTATACATTTTGGAATATTTATTTAATACTAGATTTCTAGACAAAAAACAGCTGTTTTAAATGAGTTTATAAAAGTAACAATAAGACGTTTATTCTGATTCTCAACAAGTGTTGTTGAAACATTTGCCGTAATTGTAAATTAAAAAATTGGTGACACGCCATTTTAACGGGTTCCGTAAATCTAATGTTAATATGAATAAAAAATAGTCGGAATAATGCGGTATAAAAAGTTTCAGAAATAAGTGTTTTATTCCAAAAAATTAAGGTCATCTTCATTTTCTTAAATTGCATCTTATATTTTTTACTTCATATCATTGTAGCTTGTGCCTAGACGAATCCAACGATATGTTACACCATATCCTACGGACAACCTTGACGCACAAAAAATGCGATCAACGAAGTGATATGTTGTCATTGAAAACTGTGTTACGTCAAGGTCATCCGAAGGTCGTGGTATAACAGGTCATCGAATTCGTCTTGTGCAACTTAAAAAAAAATGAAAGTGACCTTGATTTCTTCACGTAAATTATTTCTTTCTGAAGCTTTTTATATCGCAATCCGTAGCCGGCTAAAAACCGAGTAACATTTGTTCGAAACGTTTATTTGTTAGACCGCCGGAGATGCTGGAAAAAATCGTGGCAACGGTTACGTGGAACACCCTGTACACGCTGAAAATTTCATTGAAATCGGTCGATTGAAATTGGTTATAAAACTGTTCCAAGTGGGAAGACAGCCTAAGTCCTCCCCCAGCATCGCCGCGAATCCCGTGGACGACGCGTCATAAAATAATTAACGGGCGCGCCCGGTTCGGATGGCTCATCAACTTGCAAAAAGTCCTCTATTAGTGCCCGGTACGCGGCTGAATTTTTCAAAGCAGCGCGCCGCTCGGAAACGGTTCCTCACAGGAGAATCCATCCGATAAAGCCGCGCCGGTGTGCATAAGCGACGCTTTAACCCTGATAGATTTTTCATACGGCCCCCGTAAAAAGCTAAGCTGACCGATCATCAGGAGATTCGAACCTCGAGAATCCTCTTCCTATAACCCCCGGGATTCTTCTCGTCTCTTATGGAGAGGGGCGGGGAGGAACGGCTGCCGAGTCAAACGGGGGGTTGAACGTAGCCAGATACTAATTCTAGGTGGAAAAACCGATATCGCGCTCGCGCGTGGATGGGCCATCGATCGCAAATGGCCGGCCGCCATTCGAAACTCTTTAACAATCGTTCCCGGGAGAGGATCGCGGATGATAGATCGCCGGGTGCTCGGTCTTTGCCGGCTGACAGCGGTCCTACGGTGCTATCTGCTCGATTCCGAAGAGCCTCTCCGTCGCTTTCCGAGGCCAGACAGCCGTGACGCATTATGAGCCAGACTGGTGGCACCGCGGTTTTATGGATTGAGATCGAACGTCTCGATCTAGGGACCGCGCTCTTATTGAGAGATTGTGTCGCGTGGGCGTTACGTTCTTAGACCGTATATACATGTATAGTAGTGTCTCTCTTCCTGGCGCGACTTAAGTATGCCACTTCTGACACCGAGATATTGCGCGACCCTGTAATTTATCGATTTTCTCGCTATGCGAGTCGGTGAACACGTGTGCTGCGGCACGCGCCCCGGCTCCTTTGACTCGAATTCCCGGAAGACAACTCATAATACAATGACATAGATTTTTTTTAATTTTAACATTTTAATACTGATTTTTTTTTAACATATTGCTGATGGATTTCTGATTCAAATGAGACCAAACGTGATATAGTTTGGACAGATATTTGTGTTGCCAATAGAATCAAAGACGATAGACGTTGTGCGTAATGCGCTGCCAAGATGCACGTGGTGTGCGATGGTGAAAAGTTTAGGCAATGATGTTTATTTGATTCTCCCAAAAGATTCAAATTTGTAGCCTTAAATGATATTTTCCGATGGTTTGGTACAATCGATCAGATACAAATTAGTGCGCTGCTGTCACAGTTTTCGCAGGTACGAAGGGTGGTCAGAGAGTTCGCGATCGCTGGTACCACCCTGGCTATGGCAATCGGGATGCGTCGCATAGTCACCGGGTACACCTTAAATACTAAAACTTTCATCTTTTCACAATAAAATAATTTCGTTCTTTCGGATCTTCTTCCTGGATACGGAAAGAAACCGAAACAGATTTCCAGCCTTGCAATGAGACTGAACAACATTTATTTACTTGATAATTAATCTGTAATTCATTTTATTTTAGCAAATTACGTAATAAATAAAATACGTCGTTATAACAAGGTGGTGTTTTTCCTCTATTTTCTCATAACAAATAATGTAAAAAAAAACATTAATTTGTAAATAATTCATATTCAAATTGGCTGCAAATTTTTACCATTGTATATGAATACGTATGATGTTTACTGTAAGATGTCAATAACTTAAGGGCCGCATGTAATTTATTGTGGTTGTTTGGTTCATTTTGCAGTTCTGTATTTTCGTTTTCGTTCCTTCTTTCTTCCTCCTCACAGTCTAATAAAAATTGTGTGGCATGTATCAGGGTGCATTGCTCTCCTGTAATTGCACTCATTATCTCTGGCCAATCAGGTTCAAACTCTCCCATGTGTGATTGAATTGGAGGGCCAGCAGGATTACTATTATGTAGCAGTTTATTCCATGCATTTTTTATGTTCTTTGTTGTAACTTTGAACCACGAATCCGATAAAATGTCAATACAGGTTTTTAATGTGTAATCGTCATAAAATTCATTTATTCCCTGATCATATGTTAAAACAATTTGCAAAAGCTTGTGCCGGAAAATTCTTTTTGTTTTTCCTATGATCCCTTGATCCATTGGTTCCAGAACAAATGCTGTATTAGGTGGTAAATATATAATTTTAAAATGTTCCTCTTCTTGTAGCGAAATTTTGTAGGCTTCGCAATCATTTAACATCATTTTACTTTCTCCGATATTTGTTTTCCTCCTGATATTGTTTTACTGATGGTTCGAAATGGTTTTCAAATCAATCTGAAAATAACGTTCTACTCATCCGTGCATTTGACTGCGATTTAAAAATTACAGGTAATGAAAGTACATGTTTCAAAGCTCTTAGGTTTTTATATTTATAAATTACAATAGGCATAATCCTATGTGTGCCTAACGCATTTGCACATAAGCCAATTGTAATTCTATCTTTCTTCGCCCCATGTCCACTAAGACTTTTTGTTCAATGACACAATGACACAAGAAACGAAGAATAGAAATTGATTGACCAGTGACGCGATGAAAGGGGATGTAAAAGTGACGTAGCACGCAGTGCCGCAGGTAGCAAGAAACCCTGGACGGGCGACCGAAGCGGTGCGTGCTAATGACCCTATTATAAAAAATGCTGCCGATGAGGCGTGCATTACTCGAAAATGCAGAAATGACTTTATTGCCGGAAAGAAGACGGCTCGAAAAAACCATCAACTTAGAAACTGCAATTGTTCCGCGTTAAAAGTATTATAGAAGCTATCTATTATTTAATAAAGCATACGCGGCTCGACCGCTCGACCCAACACCGTCGGGGCATAAGCATACAATAGATTCCGAAAATTACCAATAGTAAAATTAACAATAGTATCTAATTATCCGAAAAGCCGTTATTTCCTGCCTGTAAGGTAATGAAAGTACATGTTTCAAAGCTCTTAGGTTTTTATATTTATAAATTACAATAGGCATAATCTTATGTGTGCCTAACGCATTTGCACATAATCCAATTGTAATTCTATCTTTTTTCGCCTCATGCCCACTAAGACTTGTTGTTCCGCGTTAAAAGTATATAGAAGCTATCTAAAGTAATAAAGCATACGTGGCTCGACCGCTCGATCCAACACCGTCCCTACCATACAATAGATTCCGAAAATTACCAAACGACTCTATCTGTACTGCAAGCGTCTTTCCACAAACAAATAAGCGACCGTAATAATAGTATCTAATTATACCGAAAAGCCGTTATTTCCTGCCTGTAATATTTCCTTCAACGCTGCCTACATCTGGTCGCCAAAATTCTCTCACCGTCACGTATTCCCCTTACCTTCTGCACAACACCAATTACCCAATTACCCACTTTTTCCCCAGTCTTATTACCTGCGCCACGGTTAACGGTTTGACTACAAAATGTGTAAAATCGTTTAAAATTGAAGACTGATTTAAAATTGTCTAAAATCGCAGACTGACTTAAAATTGTTTATGATCAAAGGCTAATTTAAAATTCCTTAAAATGGAAAACTGATTTAATATTGTTTGTGATCAAAGGCTAATTTAAAATTGTTTAAAATGGAAGACTGATCTAAAATTGTTTAAAATCTATTGAATAAATTAGTTTGTTTGCTAACATAATCTTCTTACTACATATTACGTACTATCATTTATTTTATTAAAATTTTTGCTCGATACGATCCACGAATTCTCATAAATTAATTCTCAAGAACCTCATAAATGAAGAAATAATTCTGTAACATTTCATAAATGTATTCCGGTTTTATCAGCGGATAAAAATGGCTCGCGACTAGCTCGTCGATCTGCGCGGATTTAATTACAAAATCAACGCGCTGCGAAAGGTTATAGGTGCAATTAGGATCATTAAGATCGGCGATCACACGCCCGGCAACACAGTAAATTAAGAATTATAATTGCCTGCCGAACAATAATTATCTCGGGACTAACAAGTCGGCCGACGCGGCCGAGCTTGCGTTTAATTATCGCTAGCATGAATCAGTTAAAGCGAACGTGACACGAACACGCTCTTGATTGTTTTTTCTTAGCCCGAACGCTTTGATTTCTTTCCGTTGTTTTATGCGTTTCATTTTTTCTTTTTAATAAACTACCTGACGGAATTCGGAATGGAAACGAGTCGGTCGGTCCTATCGCGTTTTTAAAAATGGCGGAGGATAATGGAGATCCGCGCCGCGCACCGCGTCCACAATGAAATATTATTTTTAATTAACCCGGCTGAATATTATTTTGCGTTATTTATGGCCACGGATCTACCCGGTTCTCAGCTTCCGCCGGGTTCCTCATTTGATCGCGGACACGCGGACTTTAATGAAATTTATTGTATTAGTTTCATTGGAATTTTATAATTATGTGCTCCCCGATGAAATTTATTGTGATCGGTTGAATGAAATTATTGACTGTTCTGAAGTACTACATTCGATTTTACTGGATTTCTTGTTATTTTATAAAATTCTAACAAATATCACTTGTATTTATGTCCAAATAGACTAATTAATAAAACTCAAAGAAATCGTCAAATGTATTTAGGTTTATTGTTGTACGATTTATTTGGTTAAAATCAGTGAGAAATTAAATATTTCGTTATTTTAGTTAGTTTATTTTATTTTACCCTGTATAATAAAATATTTTCGTATTTTTGCTGATATCAAAAATATGTGCCAACTTTCTTTAGTTCAGAGCTAAGAATATTACGATTGATGTTCTTCTTTTCTTTCGAGATCATTTTCTTCCAAGTATTGAAGATCATCGCTATTTTGTGCATATTTACACATATTTTTTCAAAGGTCATTGTAATGTTTGGCTATCAAAAATCAAAAAATTTTGTAATTTTGTGAAATTCAGTTTCTGATATGTTTCTTGGCAGACAGGACGCAGACGACGATATAATATCGAAGAAATCGCTGCAGTCGGTCAGGGAGACCATAATCTTCCTCAAGGAGCGTACGTAACGATTTTTACGATTTTACCACAAATTTAGAAATCATTATAATCTAAAATTTGTTTTAGATTATAAAAATTCATTTTAAAACGAAACGTCAAACTGTCGACTACAACTTCTTTTAGCTTCTTAATTGAAAATTTTTCATTTTTCTTTAACCGTGAATACCACACGCATGATATTTGCGTAGAATAATTCTACACATTCTCCTGATTACGACGATACACTGTTTTACAATATTACGAACATTTAAACATGTTTAAATAATTCTTAAAGAGAGGGAGGCATTTTCCACAGTCCTTTTGTAATTTATTTTCAAAATTAAGTATCCGAAGGAAGATCCGACTAGAAAATATAAATGGCGTTTTCTAGGGTTTAAGCTAGATTTGGTAAACTCTAAAGTAACCGGAAGTTAGGTCTCCATCTTAAACCACAATTAGAAAACTATTCAAACTCCAATTTTTTAAAATACAAGTTTAGATTTCGCTATCCAATGTTAATGAAATAGCAAAAAAGTTGTGGGTCAGAACAGACAGATTATTATTTTATGCTAAGTCCGCCATTTTTATTTCCTACCTTCTCTACTTTCAATTTTCCTCCCTAATTGGCAATTGTTATTTCGTTTCATATCTTGAGTCATATTCTCTGTTCACCTTTGGTGCTCTCATTTATATTTTTTAGTTGACAATTCTCAGAATCAGTTCTCTACTTTGTGCAAATACTAACGAAAGTTTTTATTTCTATTTTCCATTCGGCATTTTTTCATTTCAGTTCGTGTTACTGTAATTTATCAGTTTCCATTTTTATATTTTATTTGGCAATATTTAATTTCCGTTTCTACACACACACGCACCAGTACTTCCATTTTTATTTTTTAATTGGCAATTTTTACTTTTATTTCTTATTTGATATTTTAATTTGTAGTATCTATTTGGCAATTTTTCATGTTAGATTCCACTAGATGTTTTAATGTCTGTATTCTATTTGACAATTTTTAATTTCAGTTTCCAAATCAGTACTTTCATTTTTATATTTTCTAATTGACAATTTTTACTTTCATTTTCTATAATATTTGGCATTTCAATTTCTGCTATCTGTTTGGCAATTTTTTATGTAAGCTTCCACTCGGAGTTTTAATTTCTATAATCTATTTGGCAATTTTTAATTTCAGTTTTTACTCAGAACTTTCATTTCTATTTTCTGGTAGACAGTTTTGTATATTATGTTGTATTTGTTATTCCAATTTTTATTTTTTCATTTGGTAATTTTTCAATTTGGTATTTACTATTAGTTTCGATTTTTATACTCTGTTCAGCAATTTTTCATTTCAGCTTCTAGTTATTACTTTCATTTTTATTTTCTAATTAGTCACTTTTTATTTTGTTCTTATTTTATTTACTGCTTCATACTTTTATTTTTACTTTCAAATTGACAATCTTTTGTTTTAATTATCATTTGATATTTTTCATTTCTATTTTCTAGGTAGCAATTTATATTTTTGTTTACCACTTGCTACGTTCATTTTTATTTTTTAATAGGCAATATTTATGTCTAGTTTCCATTTGGTATTTTCATTTTCTAATATTATTAATTTTAATGGCACGTATAAGTTATTTTTCATAATATTATGCTAATTACGGTATTTTTTGTCCTATTTGTTACTTTCAATTTCATTTTCTAATTAGCAATTTTTAGTATTTGTTTCTATTTCTTTATTTCTATATTCCAATATTGCTAATACTAACAATATTATTCTTAATAATTTCACATATATTTCTCAGAAGAATGTAGTTCATTATTCACAAGAATAATATTATTATTGTCGCACCTAAAACAGACCATTCTATTAACCTTCCTAGCTGCCATGTAAGAAATATTTCTGGAACATTAAATTTTATCCAATATACGCTTCATGCTAATGAAAAACAATATAACTAAAGATGCTTTAATGGTCATACTATTATGGTAAAAAAATAGAATGAAGGAGATAAGTTTAAGGTTTCTTTTATATGGAGCACCCTGTATGTACACGCGTACACATTATTTCACTTGCACTGGTTGCAAATACATGTTTAAGGAAAAATATTAATTTTATTGCATTTGTTAAATCGTATATGTACATATATTTTTGAGAAAAATGTTTCGAGAATTCTTATCGATAATATTATTATAAAGTATAATAAAATACAGTCAATACACACACAGTCAATATGCATAATTTAAATAATATATGCACCCCTCCCCTAATTTTCTTCTGCAACATTTCACTTTGTCGAAATGAATTTTTCACCTTTTGATAGAAATTCGATTCGATAGAAAATGGCCTGCGTTTATTATCAAAGCGTATAATATAAAAAAGTATAAAATATGAAATGTATAATATAAAAACGTATAAAATATAAAATATATAATATAAAAAAGTATAAAATATAAAATATATAATATAAAAAAGTATAAAATATAAAATATATAATATAAAAAAGTATAAAATATAAAATATATAATATAAATATATAAAGACATATACAAATCTTCGTTTTTATATTTTGTTTAACAAGATTTGAATCGAATGAATTCGCAACGACTAAAGAAATTCATTGCTGCAAGTCTGCGCATTTAACTGAATGGCGAATCAAAGTTGACGGGAACGCGGAACAACGCGAGGTTGCCGGAAAAGTGTTAACGTGTTTTTAATTCGGTCGTTCGCGAGGATAACAACGCATTCTTTTCGATTGCACGCGCACGCTGATGAAATGAACAAGTAAACGACGAACGCTGAGTTAAGCAATAATTCCGCCATGTTGCTCAATCGTTGATTCGAAACGGTGCCCGATAATTAAAAGGGGTCACGCTGTGTCAGACAGTTTGTAAAATTTCATTTTCGTACTTCGACGTGTTCTTTGATGCGCACCGCTTTTGGAAAAAATCCTTGCAAGCTCCATGCTAACGAAGAGTAATTAAAATAGGGTCCGACGCTGCATTGGTACTTTTGAATCAAATTCACGCACCCGAGATCGATTTTGCGACATTTTTCAAACGCCATTCTCAATGTTGCTTCAGAAAGTATTATAGTAATTTCAGTTAATTTCCGTATTCCTTAATTTGTTTGTTTCTTCGTTGCTTCATTTATCACGTCGTTTCTCCAGTTTTTCATTTCTTAATAGGTTAATTTTTGTTTTCGTCAGTTTGTGAATCATTTAATTTTTTTTGCCATTATTTCTTAATTTATTTAATTCATCATTTCATCAATTTCTGAATTGTTTTGTATCCTCATTCCAGACTTTGTTTATTCAATGCTTGTAATTTGTTAATTTATGTGTTTCTTCAATTGTTCATTCTGGTTTCCACCAATTTCTTGTTTCTCTTCATTTATTTATTTATTTTGCCATCTCTTATTTCGTTTATTCTGTCATGTCCTATCTCCCTTATTTCACATATCTTTGACTTCCTAATTTATTTATTTCATCATTCCTGATTTTGTTTATTCAACTTCTTAATTTACTAATTTGTCAATTTACTTATTTCTGGCACTCCATATTCATCACGAAAGCATCCAGTCCTCGAACTGGACAGGATTGGGAATTTGGTTTTTTAATTTGTTGATAGCACTGGTCGAGGAAAGTAAACGAACAGCAGTCGTTCACAGAAACTTTCGCACATTTGTACCGTTATTTGTTAACGTAAGTCATCAATTTCCGTCGCAGCTAATTAATCGTTTTACGCTGCCTGTCCCTATCTGCAATATAAATATCGACTTCCATAAATAAAGTAGCATTTCCTCGTTTTTGTCATTTATAAACTCGAATCAATGAACGCTGAGACCCAATAATTTCCAATTCGACGCATGGTGTACCTTCCTTTCGATTGTTTTTTTGCAAATTCTCCTACATTATATCTGCTCAGAAAAAATTGCACCCTTTAAATCGAACAAAAACCAAGTTTTTCAGATTTTACATTTCATTTCTGCCTACAAAACAATTTTATTTGAAAAATCGCTTTAAGCAATAATATTTCAGCATTTCTTATTTTCATGTAGAAAGTTCTCCACTTTAACCATTGTTTAAATAATCCTACAGCAACAACAAAGTTAAAAAATAATTCCATATTGAAACACTACTAATTAAATCTCCAAAAAATAACTAGACATTGGCACCATAACCTAACTGTCCGCCATGTTGCACAAACGGTCCCAATTGAGTCAGCAGTCGTCAGAAAACTGAATATCGAATAGTTCCAAAGTCAAATTTCCCTTATTGACTTACAAAATCATCAAGAACGGACAAGTGTCACACACCTAACCTCCAAAGCGTTCTTTAACAGCTTTTCAAACAATTCTATAGCAATAACAATTTCAAAGAACAATGTTACATCGAAACAATTGCATAAATACAATTTTCTACAGGCATTTACAAAAACGTTCTAAACAGAACAATCAAAAACTAACGCTACTAGTTAAATCACCAAAAAATAACTAGACATTGGCACCATAACCCAACCATCCGCCATGTTGCACTAACGGTCGCAATTGTATATCGAGTCGTTCCAAAGTCAAAGTTCCCCTTATTAGCTCGGAACATCATCACCATCGACAACGGATAAGTTCCACTAACCTAACCTCAATAGCGTTTAGCACGATCAACTAGGAAAGTAGCGCACGCAGCGCAGGCCAATGGTTACCATAAATCCGACGCCATCCGTCCCCGCACGACTATAACTACCGGCGGGGGGCCAAGAATCGTAAGAGCGGTGATTAAATGGTAATTTCGCATCGACCAGCTGTCAATCCGGGGGTGACCGCCGATGTGATTGTGAGGGACGCCCTGGGCTTAATACGGCAGGACGTCGGCGGCCGTCACGGAGAGCTGCTGGGCAAGCTTCTTGATTTACCAAGACATCCCCGACCGAGAGATCGGAACTACGCGGTTCGCTGCTTCCGATAGCGCTGCTCTGTCTTTTTCACTTTAACGGTAAGCCCCGGGACTTAACCTCACCCATTCCTGTTCTATGACCGCGAAGCTTAAACGTTCCCCTATCCGACTATCTGCCTTTGACACAACCCGAAATTCCCCCCGACTGTCTCACTCTTCAATCCTGGACTAATCCTGTGCGCGAATAGATCGTTTTCGCGCCACGTTGTTTAAGAATGATGGATTTTGGTACCTCAGACTTCACAATCGCAGGTTTTGATGTTGCAGATCACGGTGTGATAGATTCTGGGACACTAGACCACAGTAACGTTGATTTAGGGAGCCTAAATCATGGTAACATAGATTTTGGAACACTGGATCATAGTAACATGGATTACAGAATACTAGATCATAATAACATAGATTTAGGAGCACTAGATCATGGTAACATAGATTTCGGAACACTAGATCATAGCAACATAGATTTTGGAACACTAGATCATAATAACATAGATTACGGAACACTAGATCATAGCAACATTTTTGGAACACTTGATTATAGTAACATAGATTTTGGAACACTGAATCATACTAACATAGATTTTGGAATACTTGATCATAGTAACATGGATTACAGAACACTAGACTATAGTTACATATATTTTGGAACACTGGATCATAGTAACATAGATTTTGGAATACTAGATCATAGTAACATGGATTACAGAACACTAGATTATAGCAACATAGATTTTGGAGCACTAGATCATAGTAACATAGATTATGGAACAGTAGATCATAGCAACATAGATTTTGGAACACTAGATTATAGTAACATAGATTGTTGAACATTGCATCATAGTAACATAGATCTAGGGGCCGTAGATGGTGGTAGCTCAGTTTTAAAGACCCTAGACGATATCATCCCAGTTTTTAAGCATCCTAGACGGTAACATCTCATTTTTAGGGATCCTGGATAGTGACATTCCAGTTTTAGGGACCCTAGATGGTAGCATCCCAGATTTAGGGGCCTTAGATGAGGTGACATCCCACATTTTGGGTCTCTCTTTTGTGAATCCCCAGGAAAACATATACTTCCAAAGAATACTCTAGAATACTAGCTTAAGCTTTAACACCCCTAGATCTTAGTTTCAATGCGTCGGTACACTAGCTTTAAGGGGCATAGACTTTGTCATCCTAAATTTTATTACTCTAGGTTTTAACATCCTAGAATTTGGCAGTGCGTATATTGGTACCATTGATACTGCATTACCACATTAGAGTTTTGTTCCCTATATTTATGAATCCAGATTAGATTGCTTTAAATAATTTTCTCCCGATTTGAGCTATAAATAATTCTATGATATAATATCGTCCCTGGGAATTTAATATTTCAGGTTTAATAGCCCTCTCTAGCACAAACGATCTAGAATCCCAGAAATATAACCGTAAAGGTTAAAGGTTGCTTCAAATTATCTTCCTTTTAGTATAAATTCTGCACTTGTGGAATACTCTACTTCTATGATATAATGGTCTCCCCAAGGGCTTAACATTTGGGGTATGGTACCTGACCAGCGAACGAGGTAGTATCCCAGAAATATAACCATAAAGGTTAAAGATTGCTTTATATCATCTTCCTTTTCATGTAAATTCTGCACTTGCGGAATCCTCTAATTCTGCGATACAATAGTCCCACTAAGGATTTAATATTTGGATCGCGGTACCACCGACTCTGTTCGGGCTATTTCCTAATTCTAGCACATTATAATAGCCCCCTACGGCTTTAATATTTGAGTTTTGACTCACTTAACTAGCAGATGACGTAGAATCCCAGAAATACGGCCACGGAGGTTACACGTTGCTTCGAAATTATCTTACCCCCAGATGGGGTTGAGCTAAATTTTCAGATTGTGTTATTCTTTAATTTTACACTGCTTCTCCTAGGGCTTCAATAGTTTAATTTTGGCATGCCTGTAGGGTTCCAAATATTTACTATGATATGACTTTCTGCTAAGTTTCTAATGGCCTTTATCTTCTAGTAAGATATACAAACCTTAATTTGTATCTAGTTCTTTAGTATATAACTCTCTTCTATAAATAATTTCTTCGTTATTTCTAAATTTTTATTGAATGAGTTTAGGTTAGAATTAGGATTATTCTACTCACATTCTAGTGACCTTTTCCTTCTAGTGAGATGTACAAATCTTAGTTTGTATATAGCCTTCTTCTATAAATAATGTCTTTGTTATTTCTAAATTTCTAGTGAATGAGTTTAGGTTATGTATAACATCATTAATCACTCCAGTCTTGGTACTGCAGAAGATTCTTCTATTATTATCAGTATGACTTTCTAGAGGCCATTTTAAATTAAGCCAGTAAGAAACCCTTTTACTGGATCCTCTTTTTTATAAGAATCTGTTCTTTTAACCCAGGAGCCCTGCTTGGTCGATTCAGGTTAAGTGTTAATGGAATTTCTTATTTTCGTCGTCCGCTAGCGAGGTAACCAACCTGAATCCATTAATCACTCCAGACTAGGTGCTACACGAGGTTCCAAAAACATCGCTATATCTTTTCGATCGGTACCTTTTAGTGAATTGTCCAGTTAGTGAGTTAGTCCAGTTGGTCTAATAACATGTGTGAGCATTCAGCTGAAATTTGCATAAAACATACACAAATGTTCTCTTGCATACAATTACTAATATTCAAGATATTACTATTAAATAAAAACATTTATCGCGTCAGTATTATTACGATTTTAAAATATATCGACATTAATGGACATTTAAATATAAAAATTACATATAAAAATCTGTATAAAAATGTAATTTTTCTTAGCGAATTTACTAGCGAGTTTTCTAGTGACTTTCCCAGTGAAGTTTCTAGAAAAATCATCCGTCAAAGATTTTCAACTGATTAAGCATTGATGGAAATTTATACATAAAATACATAAATCTTAATAGACCTAGTAATCATATGTAGTAAATTTCTTAGTATATCTCCTAGTTAGTTTCTCATGATTTTTCTACAGAACTTTATATCGAAAATTTAAAAAATACGGAAACATCGATGGAAAATTATACATAAAATACATAAATCTGAACATAACAAATAATTTTTTCTAGTGATATTCCTAGTCAATTTTCTGGTGTACTTAATACCGAAGATTCTAAAACATATTAAAATTGTTAGATATTTGTACGTAAAATACAACCAAGTTATTTTTTCTAGCAAAATTCCTAACGAATTTCCTACTGAATTTTCTCTTGTCGTTAAAGAGCCAAAGACAAAAATTGCCCAACGGTGAAATCCGAATGGAAATCTCGGGATTTCATACCAAAACTGTACGAAACAGATCTATTTCTTTCGCTGATGTCATCTGGCCCAGAGCGTTGCTCTCCGGGGCAAGTTAATGAACGGATGTAGGTCGGGCAGATTCTATTTTCATTTATCGCTGCCGAATTCGATCAGTCCGGGCTCTTGTTAATTAATATTCGAGACCGGGAGGATTATACTTTGTCGGGTTGTAGAAACGCTCACGATTTAACGGGCTCGCAAGACTGATTCCTCGAATCGAAGGAGAACAAATCGTGGTCTAAATTACATAGATTTTCCCGGGGATTGATCGATCGTCTACCATTGCAGCCAGCTGACCTGCTGAAATGGAAGCAAGTAGCGACCGGATTCAGCGAATTAATTACCGAAGCCCCTGACCAACTGCAGCTGAATGAAGATCGATCGCACGACATGGTAACCGTGGACGACAACGCCGAAAACGCGACCACCGGCTTAAGAAGCCGGAACCGCGTGTTGGCGGCGTAAAGAAGGACAAATGGGAGCGTCAAAGTTCAGATAAATCAGGATCAAGATCGAAAGAAAACACGGCGTTAAGTCTCCCCCCCCCCTCGCTCTCGCTGGAAGAACAACGAGATTACAAAAACTTTATGCGCGCTTCGGCGACCGGTTTGCTTTTTAACTTAAAAATACGACTTCACCTGCTTCCGTAATCCGACATTTTTGCCCATTAAATGGAAGATCGTTCTATTAACGAACGTGCTTCTATAGAAGAGCAAAAACAATGACAGCGTTGTTCGCCATGGCACCGCTCGCTGTCTACGACAAGGATTCTGAAAGGACAACTCAACATCCTACTTCTAAAAGATCTGAATTGTTATTGTATCGAATTGTGTTATAGTTAATATCCTTTATTGTAAATAAAATGCCGCGACGCGAGAGAAATTGTGTACTTTGCAACAATATTATAATCGTATAATAATAAGTTGAACATGACAAAATTATCATATTTGAAGCATGACATTTTTGGTTCGGATTTTATATTATAATTAAATACCATACATAAATATGTAATGTAGAGCTTATAGTAACTATGTATTACTTACTCGGTCTTTTATTTTTTACACAATAAAAAAAAATGTTTTTCTTTCTTTTTATTCATGCAACCTGTCGCAATCCCCATTCCGGACTTTTTAAAAAATATAAAATATTTTAACAACGAAACATAATTTGTATATAATCATATTGTTACACAATTTTTTGTGTATATACATAACTTTTGCCGTCAAAAATTTCAAAAAAAAATTTTGCAGTTTGTCGAAAAAATGCAACGGAGACCGCAGCTCGCGAGTTCATTTCTCGCGCAGCTGAAATATCATCCTTTGAACCTTCCCGGTCATGGCGGAGCGAGAACGTAAAACCGAAACGGCGGCCCGGAGTATTTTCATTTTAATAACGAATTTATACAAATGCTCGTCGGCGATCTCGGATATCAGAAATTTCGCCGTTTTCAATTCCAATCGATAGAGATATTAACCGCCATTACGTTGTACGAGAGTTCCGACGCAGTGCCGAGCAACGCTGTTCGCCTAATCAGCCGCCATCCCACGGGAACCGTCGAGTTTCCGGAAGCTTTACGCATTTATTTTCACTGTGCGCGGTTTCTTTAATCACACGCCATTAAATATGTAAACTGCTCTCTGCCAGTGGTTTGAATTCGAATCTCATCGCCGGCAGCTTTTGAATTTCCGCGCTCGACCGCGGCATCCATCGGACATTTTCGTTTGAAACTTAATTTTCTTGGAATCGTTGATCCGGGAACGATCTTCTGACGCGTTTCCTACGAATTGGTTCATTTAGCTCGTCAGCTGAATAGCAAATTAATTTGCAACGTTGTAGACACTTGATTTAATTGTTTAATAATGAATTGTCTAGTTTTCATTTTTACTTATTTATATTTGTAACAATGTCGTAGCTGATTCGGCAGTACGTGTGCTAAAAATATGTATAATAATGTGATATTATTTATAATATTTATTAACTTGCGACATTTTAGCGATATGATTAAATTATTTAATAAAGAAGTTTGGCGACGGTCGTTGTGTGTGTTTGGTCGAGAAAAGGAGAGGGGAGACGTTTCGTCCGGGGCCCGCTAGAGGACTCATCAGTAAGGCTATCCTAGCGTGCCCTTGCCTTAGACGTGGGGGTAGGACGAAGTCTCTGTATATATAGGGATCGAGGCGGCTTGGTTACTAGCGGGAAGAAGAGCCCTCTGCTGGCGGGTCTGGAGGTAGCCGCCACAGAAGTTTCTATTTTCAATCGATATTTGTCCATATCTGCAATAGTGTTAATATTGTCCTCAGTAATAAAAGATCTCGTAGCTTGAATTTGTATTTATTCATGTTTATAATACTGTTAATATTGTTTCTAATATTGTTAATCTGCAACATTCTATATATCTAATTAAATTATCAAATAAATAATTTCTTAGTTTTGGTTATTACTTATTTATATCGATAATAATGTTAATATTGCATTTAAATGTTGTGATCAATTTTTCCATATTTACATACTTAGAATTTTGATTAAAATTATTATTAATTTAATAACATCAGTAGAAAAATTTATTTCTAAAATTCTTAAATTATCGAAAATCGATGAAATTTATATTTAAAGTAGCTTCACCTATTTGTTCAACATTAATTACCAGTATATCAATCGAATTCAGTCAAATTCCATTTTATTTAATTGCAGAAGTATCAGAAATAGTTTCTGGACGTATTAGAAGATTATTTGGATGAATTTTTCTAGGTGCATATTTAACAATTATTTCTGTCTTCGATAGTTATTATATTTTTTTAAAATCCTATTACTAAATAAGTTTGAAAACCGAGATTTCTAATACATTAAAAAAAAGATGTCGTCTGTTAAGTGCTGTTTCTAAAGGAATTCTTTCAATTTTATCGAAATAATTTTTATCGAAATAATTTTCTTCGTTTTTGAGACTCGAATTAAATCACAGAGAGCACGCGGCATTCCAGTGGATGGTAATTAATTAGGCTTTTATTCTGCAGCAAGTACACAGCATTTAAAAGCCTCGAGAAAATTTCGTTATTGCGGACACACGGACGGAGGAGGGTAGTAACAGAGGCGCCGGTGCGCTCGAAACGTGTTTGAAACTAATTTGCTACACTTCAGCTCATTAAAATAATTATTCGACGTAACGGTAATTATGCAACCGTTACAGCTTGATGCTTGCGCTTTTCCCGTGCTGTCGACGCTATCAATCTTCCAATGAAACAAACGTGTCCAATCTTTCTCCGGTTTCAATCAAGTATAAAATTTCATAAAACAAATTTTCATCAGGCAATTAAGTTTTTAAAGCATTCGAAACTTGTTTTCGAATATACCTGTAAATAAGTTCCCAAATAGATGGGGAACATTTCTGTACATAATTTCTAAAATAAATGACGAAAATAGTTTTCTACAATTGTCGAAAAAAATGGAGAAAATAATTTTGCACAATTTACAAAATAAATGTAGAAAATAGTTTTGAATAATTGTCAAAATAAATGAAGAAAATGATGATATATACTTTTTTTTTTTTTTTATTTATCGTGGGGGAAATCTGCTGGTCAGACACCCCCGTCCCGCCCGAAGGGCGGGGCGGGGGTAGTGCGGGGTTCGACCCGCTAAAACCCCCACGGAGGCCTAGGGCGCTGGCGATTAGCGGGGGAGCCACGGGAACTCTCAAGAACACGACCGCGGCTCCCCCTCGCCTGGCCGGCCACCAGGATGGAGCGGTGGCTGGCCGCATCCCGGGGGGAGATTAATCCTCCCCCCATGAATCATCTTGATTCGGCGGAGCGGGGGACCGCACTCCACACCGCCTCGTCATGACGGCCGCACCGGCGGCCGTCGGGGGCGACGACTTTTCGTCGCCCCCACTTCTAAAAGGACATCCTCGGTTGGCGGGCGGCGGGCAATTGAACCAGAGATCTGGTACACCCGCCGCCCGCCTATTCTCAGCTGCTCGGCGACCCCGCTCGGCAGCCTCCTTCTGCAACATTACCTGTTCGCAGAAGGCTATGGCTGCCGCCCATTTTGTCGGGCTCTCCAGCATGGCCCCAACTAAGCTGGAGAGAGCGAGGTCGCGACCAACTTCCCTTCTTAGGACTCGGCGCAGCACTGAAAAGGCGGGGCATACCTCCAGTGTATGCTGCGCCGAGTCCTCCTCCGCGCCACAGTGGTGGCACCCCTTCGTCGCTTCCCGACCGATGCGACACAGGTAAACACCGAAGCAGCCATGCCCGGTGAACACCTGCGTTGCACGGTAGGAGAGCCTGCCAAACCGCCTCTCCCGCAACGAGGTGAAGTGTGGCAGGAGAGCCCCAGGGACGCGCTCGCCGGCATGGGAGCAAAGCTCCGCATGCCATCTGGCGAGCGCTAATCCCCGGGCCTGGAGCTCGAAGCACTCGACCGCCTCCCGCTCCGGCGGGTAAATGATGATATATACTGTAAGATATTTTAATGATTTTTAACGAATTCTGTACTATTTTATACAATTCTATACTATTGTAGTATCGTAATTTAGTGGGTACGTTTAGGACGAGGAGGAGTGTTAGGCTTAGGGGACCGTAGTTTTAAGTCTTTGTAATTATGGTAGGCAATAGAAGAGAAACTTTGGCGAAGGCCGGGTCAGATGAAAAAAATCCCTTGGCGACGGAGTGCCGGCGGATGCGATTGGCACGTTTTTAGAAAAGGCAGGCATTGTGTCGGAGGAGCGTGTTTGGAGTGGACAAAGAGTGTACGAGAGTCGTCGAGTGAGGAGTGTTGCAAGTTGTAAAATTAAGTGAAGTAGTTGTAATCCTAGTTGAAGGTACGGTACGCGATATTTTCTGTCTTCACCACGTTTTGTCCTTTCCTAATCGATACAGATTCTATATTGTTTAAATATTAGACAATTTCTACATAATTTTGAGGGCTCAGCCGGGATTTGAGGAAAAGGTAGCGTTGAATGATAACAATGATATTGTGACTGTAGGAGTTGAGAGTTGAACTTTAGTTGTTGTGTTGTGCATTGAAAAACCTTTCAAGATGTCTGAAGGAAACGATACCGTTGTCGAAGTATCACAAGCAAGCCTATCTGCTGACAAATTAGAGGAAATTCTAACAATGAAGTTAACCGGTTTAAAGGAAGAATTGAAGAGCCGCAAGCTGAGGACGTCGGGAAATAAAAAGCAACTACAAGATCGGCTTAAAGCAGCCATAATGTTGCAAATCGAACATGCCGAAGAAGAAGATGATATTGATGGCAGTGAAGATGAAGAAGAAGGAAGCGATGTGAGACGATGCGTGCGTCGGATGCAGGCGTTAACATTCAGGGATGTTGTGGAGTCCATGCGTACATTTAGCGGAGACGATAAAGCAAACATTCGTTGTTGGCTCGAAGAGTTTGAAGACATGGCGGAGCTATGTGAATGGAGTGAAGTACAAAAAGTTATTTATGCGAAGCGGTTATTGCGTGCAACGGCGAGATTGTCCGTCGACTGTGAAAAATGTTGTCGCAAATGGGTCGAGATGAAGCGAGCATTGGAGTCCGAATTTGGTAAAACTGCAGATACGTACAAGATACATAAAGAGTTGTCACGTAAAATTAAAAGATCGAACGAGTCGTATCAAGAATACATTTATCAAATGTTGGAGATTGCGAAGCAAGCAGACGTGGAAGTCTCAACAGTTATTAAGTATATTATTGACGGAGTTCAGGATTTCGAGACAAACAAAACGATATTGTACGGTGCTAGAAATATACGTGAGTTGAAAGAAACATTCAAAATTTACGAAGACATGAAGGAAAAATCAAGAACGAAAAACAGGCGACCTGAGGAGAAGAAGAAGACGACCGTCCATGGAACCTCGTCACAAGGTGAATCACAGCAAGTGGCACGGTAAGAATTAAGGCGATATTTTTTGTGTGGAAACCGATACCATACGGCTGCAAACTGCCCGACGAAAGAAAGAGGACCCAAGTGTTTTAAGTGTCAAGGCTATGGGCATGTTGCGTCAAGCTGTAACGGTGCGAATGGGCCAGCAAGGGTTGTGAGTAGTGTGTCTGAAGCGTCGAGAAAGAAGCGAGTTAAAGAGGTGCAAGTCGAAAATTGTAAGTTGACAGCGTTAATAGATTCTGGAAGCGATCTGAATTTGATGCGAGCGGATTATTATGTTAAAATTGATGCTCCTTGATTGAATAATAAGATTTTGCAATTTCGTGGTGTCGGAGCAGAGAACAACCACACATTAGGGGAATTTTCAACAACTATTGCAATAAATCAGATAACATATCCAATAAATATACACGTTCTACCCAATACTTGTCGTCCCATAGTTTAATAATCAGTACAGAATTTTTACATTCCGTAGAACTAAGTATGAAAGGAGAAGAAATTTCTATTAAATAAATAGATTTGCCGGAAATTTTTAATGTCAATGTCGAGGCTATAGTTGACAATGTAGATTTATCACACGTTGCGGTTCCTGAACACAGAAATGTTATAGAAGATTGTGTTGCAAATGATAAACCATCTAAAACGAAAGAAGTAGGGATTAAAATGAGCTTGATACTGCAAGACGAGATCCCAGTGTACGAGAGACCGCGATAAATCTGAAGTTGATAAACAAATAACGTCATGGTTGAAAGATGAAATAATTCGAGAATCTTGTTCAGATTACGCAAGTCCAATTGTACTAGTAAAGAAGAAGGATGGCACAACTAGAATTTGTATTGGCTACACACAGCTTAATAAAAAAAAATGGTAAATGATAGATATCCCCTACCTTTGATAGAGGATCAATTGGATTTATTAGAAGGCGCGAAAGTATTTAGTTCGTTGGATCTCAGAAATGGATTTTTTCATGTTCCCATTAATGAGAATAGCAGAAAATATACCGCCCCCGTAACTCCCACCGGTCATTATGAATTTTTAAAGGTTCCGTTTGGGTTATGTAATTCGTCAGCCGTCTTTCAAAAGTATATAAATGCAGCCTTCAAAGAGTTAATTGCAACCGGGGTCGTTTTGACATACATGTGTTTCGTTTAAATTTGAATCTAAATCACGTGTTTCGTATCAATTTGAAGTTAAATCGTTTGTTTGGTATGCATTTGAAGCTACATCATGTACTTCGCATGGATTTTAAGCTAAATCATGTGTTCCAAATGAATTTGAATTTAAATCGTTTGTTTCGCATGAATTTGAAGCCAAGTCTTCTGTGGCGGCTACCTCCAGACCCGTCAGTAGAGGGCTCCTCTTCCCGCTAGTAGCCGATCAGCCTCGATTCCTATATATACACAGAGACTTCGTCCTACCCCTACGTCTAAGGCAAGGGCCCGCTAGGATAGCCTTACTGATGAGTCCTCTAGCGGGCCCCGGACGAAACGTGTCCCCTCTCCTTTCCACGACAACGACACTTTGAACCGCCGCCAAACTTCTATTTCTCGTAGATTTGAAGCTAGATCGTTTGTTTCGCATGGATTTGTAGCTTAATCATTTGTGTCGCATAGATTTGAAACTAAATATTCTATTTCGCATGGATAAATCGTTTGTTTCGCATGGATTTGAACCTATATCGTTTGTATCGCGTATGCATTTGAAGCTAAATCGTTTATTTCTCATGAATTTGAAGATAAATCTTCTATTTCTCATGGGTTTGAAGCTAATCATGTGTTCCGCATGAATTTGAAATTAAATCGTTTGTGTCGCATGAATTTGAAGCCAAGTCATCTATTTCGCAAAGATTTGAAGGTAGATCGTTTGTTTCGCTTGGATTTGCAGCTAAATCGTCTATTTCGCATGGATTTGAATCTAAACCTTCCATTTGGCATGGATTTTGAGCTAAATCATGTGTTTTGCATGAATTTGAAGAGAAATCATGTGTTTCGCTTAAATGTGAATCTAAATCACGTGTTTCGTATCAATTTGAATTTAAACCGTTTGTTTGGTATGCATTTGAAGCTACATCATGTATTTCGCATGGATTTTAAGCTATATCATGTGTTTCGCATGGATTTGAAGCTAAATCGTATGTTTCGCATGAATTTGAAACTATATCGTGTGTTTTGCGTGGAATTGAATCTTAATCTTTTGATTCGCATGGATTGGAAGCTAAATCTTCTATTTCGCATGGATTTGTAGCTAAATCGTATGTTCCGCATGAATTTGAAACTAAATCGTTTGTGTCGCATCAATTTGAAGAGAAATCTTTTATTTCGCATAGATTTGAAGCAAAATTTTCTATTTTGCATAGATTTGAAGCTAAATCGTGTATGTCGCCTGAGTTTGAAGCGAAGATATCTATGTCGCATAGATTTGACCCTAGATCGTTTGTTTCGCATGGATTTGAACCTATATCATTTATATTGTATGCATTTGAAGCTAAATCGTTTATTCGGATGAATTTAAAGATAAATCTTCTATTTCGCATGCATTTGAAGCTAATCGTTTGGTCCGTATGGATTTGTAGATAAATCGTTTATTTCGCATGGATTTGTAGCTTAATCGTTTCTTTCCATAGATTTGAAGATAAATCTTCAGGTTTCGCATGAATTTGAAGCTAAATCATGTGTTTTGCATGAATTTGAATCTAAATCACGTGTTTCGCATCAATTTGAAGTTAAATTCGTTTGTCTGGTATGCATTTGAAGCTACATCATATATTTCGCATTGATTTGTAGCTAAATCACGTGTTCTGCGTAAATTTGTAGATAAATATTCTAATTCGCATAGCTTTGAAACTAGATCGTTTGATCACGTGGGTTGTTTCTTAATCGTATGTTTCGCATTACGTTGTTGTACGTTGCATTACTTTGTTTTTACGTTGTTTTGTGTTGTTTTACCTTGATTTACGTTGTTTCCCGTTGTCTCACGTAGTTGTTTAAAAGAGTATTAGGTTGTTTTACGTTTCTATACATTGTTTTTACGTTATTTTATATTGTTTTACATTGCTTTACGTTGTGTTACGTTGATTTACTTTGTTTTGCATTGACGATTTAAAATGTTTGACGATGCTTTACGTAGTTTGCTTTGTTTCGCGTTGTGGTTTAAAACAGTATTACGTTGCTGTACATTGTTTTTACATTGTTTTATACTGTTTTACATTACTTTACGTGTTACGTTGTTTTACTTTGTTTCGCATAGATGATTTACGTTCTTTTACGTTGTTTTGCTTTGTTTTGACGTTGGTTCACGTTGTTTTACCTTGCTGTACGTTGTTTTACACTGTCTCACGTTGTTGTTCAAAACCGTATTACGTTGTTCTACGTTGTTGTACATTGTTTTTACGTTGTTTTATATTGTTTTACATTACTTTACGCTATGTTACGTTGTTTTACCTTGTCTTACGTTGTTTTACGTTGCCTCACGCTGTTGCTTAAACCAATATTACGTTGTTCTACGTTGTTATACGTTGTTTTTACAATGTTTTATAGAGTTTCACATTGCTTGTCGTTGTGTTGAGTTGTTTTACTTTGTTTCGCATAGATGATTTACATTGTTTTACGTTGTTTTATCTTGCTTTCGTTTGTTTCGCACTGATGATTTACATTAATTCACGTTGTTTTACTTTGTTTTCCTGTTGTTTTATGTTGTTTTACCTTCTTTACGTTGTTTTACGTTGTCTCACGTTGATGTTTAAAACCGTATTACATTGAGCTACATTGTTATACATTATTCTTATGTTGTTTTATATCATTTTACATTGCTTTGCGTTGCGTTACGTTGTTTTGCTCGCCTCGCATTGATGATTTACGTTGATTTACGTTGTTTTACTTTGTTTTATCTTGTTTTAAGTTTTTTTTACGTTGTCTCACGTTGTTTTTTAAAACCGTATTACGTTGTTCTACGTTGTTATACATTGTTGTTACGTTGTTTTATATTGTTTTACATTGCTCTACGTTGTTTTACTAACTTTTTCTTTGTTTTGCATTGATAATTTACGTTGTTTTACGTTGTTTTATTTTGTTTTTACGACGTTTTTATGTTATTTTAGCTTGTTTTACGTAATAATCGAGGTTGTTTAATCAACAACGTGAGAAAGCGTAAATAAACGTAAAGGAAGGTAAAATAATGTACTACAACGTAAAAACAAAGTAAAACAACGTAAATCATTATAGCGAAACAAAGAAAAACAAGCAAAACAACGTAGAAAACGATAATCATTAACGCGAAACAAAGAAAAACAAGGTAAAACGACGTGAAAAACATAAATCATATATGCGAAACAAAGTAAAACAACGTCACACAACGTAAAGCTATGTAAAACAAAATAAAACAACGTAAAGCAATGATAGAACAACGTAATACTGTTTTAAACAACATCTTGAGACAACGTAAAACAACGTAAAGCAAGGTAAAACAACGTGAAACAACGTAAAACAACGTAAAACATAGAACAACGTAAAAGCAATGTATAACAACGTAAAACACAGCAATATGGTTTTAAAAACAACGCCAAACAAAGAAAACAACGTAAATCATCGTAAAACAACGTAAATCATGAATGCGAAACAAAGTAAAAGTACGAAACACAACATAAACCAATGTAAAACAGTATAAGTCGACGTAAAAACAATGTATAACAACGTAGAACAACGTAATACTATTTAAAAAACACCGTGAGACAACTTAAAACAACGTATAGCAAGGTGAAGCAACGTAAACCAATATAAAATCAAAGTAAAATAATGTAAATCGTCAATGCGAAACAAAAAAAACAACTTGACGCAACGTACAGCAACGTAAAACAATATAAAACAACCTAAAAACAAAGCATAAGAACGCAGAAGAACATAAAACTGTAATAAATAACAACGTGAGACAAGACGAAATAACGTAAAGCAAAGTAAAACACGTAAAATAACGTAAATGATGAATGCGAAACGAAGTGAAACAACGTAAAGGTGGAGGTTGGTAAGGTGGATGGAGGTAACAGGTGGAGGTAGAGATAGAGATAGAGGCACATACGTAGCGGTAGAGGTAGAGGTACATGCGTAGAGGTAGCGTTTGAGGTACATGCATAGAGGTAGAGGTACATGCGTCGGTTTAGAGTTAGAGGTACATGCGTAGAAGTAGAGTTAGAGGTACAGGTGTATAGGTAGAGGTATAGGCATAGAGGTAGTGGTAGAGGTAGAGGTACAGCCGTAGCGGTAGAGGTAGAGTAGAGATAGACGTAGAGGTAGAGGTAGAGCTAGAGGTAGAGGTAGAGGTAGACGTACAGACGTAGAGGTAGAGGTAGAGGTACCGGGCGCAAGGGTAGAGGTAGATGTATAGGTAGTGGTACAGGCGTAGAAGTAGAGGTACAGGTACATGCATAGAGGTAGAGGTACATGCGTAGCGGTAGAGTTAGTTGTACATGCGTAGAGGTAGAGGTACTTGCGTAGAGGTAGTGGTACGTGCGTCGGGTTAGAGTTAGGGGTACATGCGTCGGGGTAGAGTAAGAGGTACATGTGTAGAGGTAGTGGTAGAGTTACATGCGTAGAGGTAGAAGTAGAGGTACATGCACAGAGCTCGAGGTAGAGGTAGAGGTAGTGGTAGACGCACATACGTAGAGGTAGAGGTAGAGGTACCAGGCGCAAGGGTAGAGATAGAGATGGAGGTAGAGGTATAGGTGTAGAGGTAGAGGTACGTGCGTCGGGGTAGAGTTAGAGGTACATGCGTCGGTAGAGGTACATGCGTACAGGTAGAGATAGAGGTTCATGTACTCTACCACTACGCCTCTACCTCTACCTCTTTGCATGTACCTCTACCTCTAACTCTACGCCTGTATCACTACCTGTACCACTACGTATGTTCCTCTATCTCTACTTCTATGCGTGTACCTCTACCTACACCTCGACTTCAGCGCATGTACCTCTACCTCTACCTCTACGCATGTACCTCTACATCTACCTCTACGCTTGTATCTCTATCTTCTCCTCTACGCATGTACATCTACCCGTCCAAGTTGAACGTAAATGGCTTTTACAGAGCCCCGACGGCACAGACGACGACGACGGAAATGTTGCACGATACTATTTTCTCTGATGCAAAGTGTCTTTACCTTATGTTCTTCCTGCTGCACGTTTATTTCTTTGCTCTCTGCTTTTTAAAGAAATCTGTTGTTTTCTGCTCGTTTACGTTTGCCTGAGTGGTCCTTACCTTAGCGACACTGTGAGTGACACGTCCCTTAAAATTCTCCCTTGAATTTTGCTCCAGTTTTCAATGGGAAACGTTGTGTTGCCCGCGACTTCCGATTTGTTTAACCATGGTGTTTCCTCCGTGCCGCAGGAATGTTACCCCGGAACATTGTAATATTGAATGTATGCTTTATCCCGCTTCATTTCCCCACCAGGGATTTCGCCCGACTGCATACCTTCAATTCTCACGTACTCCGTCCAGGTTTCTGTTGTTAAAAGCAAATATAGCAGGAAAGTTAAGTGATACTTGAATTCGAGAGGGTTGAAACAACCCTCTGGAATGTGCGGCGTCTCGAAAATTATCTTCGAAACTAATTAGATTCTTATGTTTAGTTGTTTTTGTAGTTGTAATGTTTCCATTTTCAATTACACAACGCTATACTTACTGAGTATACTAATCCGACCAAAAATTATATGCAAGATTTTACGAAATCTCCGTATTCGACTCTACAGCTTCCAAGAGCGATTATCGTAGACACGAGAAAGCAAAATTTTTTGGTTTATCGTTTCGATTGTTGCGTCTGACTTCTGAAACACTAACAGATAGAGGCGGTCATTCCTACGATTTACGCGTTGCGGAGATTCCAAGAATAGCGAACGTCCGGACGGTGTCACTTTAATGCCAACGGTTTCGGAAGTCCATTATTCATTTACGCCATCCTTCGATTAATTATTATCCTGATAAACGTCACCCGGTGCGCAATCCGCCGATAAATCGTTATTCCGCAAACGGGCGCAACCGATGAAACGAGCAATTGATCTCGCCAACATCACGCGAGATAATTGAGCCGACGACAATTTTTTTACCGGAGATCAACGATTATACTGGATCGAGCATATTGCTACTTTGTTTGATATGCAAACCGAGCCGTTATTCGCTTACAACTATCCGAACAATTCGATTATAAATGGTTAATACATGTGAGCTTAATTGAACGAAGCGCCATTAAATAAATAGAAAAAAATATTGGCGAAAGACGCCGTTAAATGCACGCAATAAATTATCACCATATCTTCATTTGCTATTAGTTCATTAGGATTTCGCGTATTTCTGTAAACCCTCTGTTCGCTCGAATTTTGTGCACCATTATACAAGAACTGGAAACTCGAAACTAGGAAATATGAATCTCTAGATGCAAAATAATGACGAAACTACAATGTTATTTTCTCGTGTTTTTTAATAATACCGATTGCCTTTTACCATCGTATTATTAAAGCTGTTTAAAAAAGCAGCCTTAAAAATAACTCCGCGCAGAAAATTCGAAATAATTCCAAGGGAACTACGAAATTGAAAATTGTCTAAATTTTCCCAAAAATTTGCACCAACAACTATTTTCGTACATTTTTTCCACATCAGGAAATAACAGAGATAAATCGCAGAGCGCGAAAACAGAAATTTGTCAAGCGACAATGGGTATAAAATGTAATTTGTCATTTTCGTGCAAAGCTGCAAATGAAATCGTATAGAACGACTCGCAGGCCTAGTTAAAATCCGTATTCAATTGAGCAATATGAAGGGATTCTGGGAAAAATTCTATTCAGAATTTTCCACTTATTTCTCCACGTTGGTTCGCTACTGTTCTCGTATATATTGTTCATTATGGTATTTACCCGGCCCACATTCGCGGAACCGTTGTCAATACGTTTAATATATTTGTGCGAGCGGAGCTGTTATTGTTGAACCGGCTTTTAGCGCTAATAAAAATATTTTCTGCAACCGATACGTTGATAATTAATTTTGCAAATGCACGGTTTGTTTCATCGAATGTTTTTCCAGAGGTTTGCCAGAGATGAGCAGTACAAGGTGGCTCAAGCGTTTCATTTTATTGCAATATTTTAATTTTGCAATATTTTAATATTGCGTTTACTAATTCATCAATTTGTAATGTGAAATTCTTCTAAATTGTACAAGTTCAAGAATAATTTACTTTATTGTTCTTTGCCTGCTTTATATCATGGTGAACTATTAATAATAATTATATACACAAGTAACGTACTAACATATAAGTGTGGATCTGTGGCATCAACAATAATAAAAAAAGACACTCACCATCTTAGCTTGATCTCTGAAATCACGTTTTAACACTAAATCTATCAAACCCTGTTCATAGTAATAATAATCGGTTTCTCACTTTTCCTTTTAAAAACGTAGAAAATCTATTTTACTTTCGCAGAAAATAATTAACTACATTTTCTTTAGTAAGTTTAAATAAATGCAGTAATGTCATTTTTTTTAAATAACGCAGGTCAGTCACTTCGAGTGCTCTATTTAGTGTGAATAATTTCCGAACTAACATGGTTCTCGGTCATCGATCCCATAGACAGTATTCTCGCTTCGTTTTCACGAGACACCCTATATGAACAGTCGTCGTTTGTAAGACAGGATACACGTGACGTGCAGGCTCCAATGCAGCACTCGTAAAAAACATTGTAAAAGTGTGTCAAGTTGTAATGACTTTCCGGATCTGCAACCGCGGCGAGATATACCGTTTCGCAAGTGATCATCAACCGTTGCCAGGTTGACGTCGATTTTTAATGAAAAGCGTTAACGCGAATTCCGGGATCCCCGCTTTCGTCAAACACACAGACTTTTATTTGGCCACGTTTCGAGGACCGGAGCCGTCGAACTTTCGCTGACGGTTGCAGTTTCCGCGAAATTTCGGAACGTAAATCTGTTCCCGCGCGCACGCGATGGGGAGTTCCGAGACGAGATGGGAACTTCGCCGGCTGAACTTTGATGTACGAACTATGAACAGCCTAATTTCGGTGTCAGAATTCACACTTTCAAATGCAAATCCCTTTCGATATACGTTTCCTCGGGTGAACATCTTGATTGTAAATTTTACGGTATCTTCGGCGAACTGAACGTGATCCCGCCACCGCCTCCAACAAAAACTGTTTGCCGGGACCAAGTAGCTGAGAAAGTCAGTCAAGAGATACGTTGTGTGTGGTTTTAGTGTAATTTAGAGCGTGCTGGGCTCGCTCGATTCGTGTTCTTGAAAACAAAAGGAACGAACCGGAATGAAAGAACGCTTCTGCGTGACGTCACTAGTTCATTTAGGTGTAGGTTAACGTACAACTTGTACAGTTACGAGCTGCAATAGTTAACTAACAAACTCACTAGAAAGTATAAACAATGATACATTGGAAACAAGGATCAATTGCAATCAAGGATCATTAATTAAATATTACACATACATGTGAAAGGAAGAACAGTAAAACAAAGGGAAATAGTATACCCTTCTTATATTAGTAAATTACAAACTTTGCTCTTATTTATCGAACGAATTAATTGATAAGTTAAATATCTTTTGTAAATTTTTCTCTTAAAAATTCTTTTTTGTACTTTAACACTTTGACTGCCGCGTCGTCTACATATGGGCGATCGAAAATGATTGAATTATCAGATTTGAAAATTGATTTTCACGCTAATCCGTCATAATTTCCTAATTTTATTAATACCCGCGAAACGTAATAATATTGGAAATGCGATTCACGAGATACAAGTTTGCTTGGCAATTCGTAATTTAATGAAATGAAATACTTTAATTTCGTGAAATTTTAGTGGTTGTCGAAGCGTGGCAGTCGATGTGTTGAAGTCAGTAATAAATGAGAAAAGGTGTTTAATGTCGAAAGAAACTGGCAGAAAGTCGAAGCCTAATACGACGTTTAATTAGTTATGGCGGAAATCGCGCGGAACCGTAAAATACGGGCTGCCACGTGCAGTCCGCACGTTTAGGATTAACCATGTCAAGTTCAAATTAACCGGGCGGAGCTTCTGATAAGGGGGATTTCATGAGATCCATTCTTTCCGGTGAATTATGTATCATATGATTACATATCGTTTTCATAATCGTCGACAACAGGCAGCTATAAAAATGATCCGCGAGGCTCGATTAAGCGTATCTCTTCCCAAATTGCCCATATTTTTTAGGTTAACTTAATTATTGACTGATCCTCGCAAGTGTACAGGACGTTGCAAAAGTGAAATGATTGAGGGAGAAACTGATGTACGAGCACCGGAATGGGTACCGCGTAAATCACGAATGAAAAGGGTCCAGCAGAATCTATTCGTACATGATCGAGTTCACGTCGACTTCGCGCAGCAAGAAAGAATTACATCCATATGACAATAACACGAGGTTCAGTCAGCGCTGGAAAGTGCTCGAAACCCCTGAGGACTTGCCCGGAAAGTTTAAGCAGAACGGATAGATGTAGGAAGAGAACTGAAAAAGAGTCCGAAAGAGGAAAAGTAACTCATCCCAGGGACGAACAGATAGGTTACGTCCGCTAATAAGTGGAGTTCGCTCTGTTCCTGGTATAACTCGGAACATTCGAAAACTTTTAGAATCCCTTTATTTTCCATTTTTTTTCGCCGTCGTAAACATATAATCGCAGTCGTCGCGGGAATACCAAATGAAAACTAATTTCGACGGTGTTCTCAAATTTGGCTTGTCGGTTCGAATAATTGTGGAGTAAGATAGCATAAATGTACAATAGAACCAATATCTTTTATTCTATTGGGTTGGCAACTAAATAATTGCCGATTTCAGTTATAGATGTCTTTCACTCCCATTTTTATGATATCCGTAAATGTTATATTATAAAATCATTATTATTATTATTATTATGTTATTTTTTATTATCCGTGAATGTTAGCAACTCGACAAATTGAATGCAGCGGTCAAGGAAAAGCGACTAGAATTGGTCAATCGTAAAGGTGTCATTTTTCAGCAGGACAATGCTAGGCCGCACATGTCTTTGTCCACTCGGCCAAAATTGATGGATATTGGTTGGGAATTGATGTTGCACCCACCATATAGCCCTGATCTCACGCTATCGGATTACCACTTATTTCGATCCCTGAATAACTCCCTTCGTGGTAAAACTTTTAATGATGATGACGGTGTAAAATTTCACTTAACTCAGTTTTTAGCCGGAAAGCGTGGAATTTTCAAATTGTCATAGAGATGGCAAAAAGTCAGCGAACAAAATGGAAAATACATTACAGATTAAACTGCATTCCAAGTAAAAAAAAATTTTTTATTTCATGGAACAAATTGGCAATTACTTAGTTGCCAACCCAATATATTGTCTAAATACATTTCATATGAAATATTTCCATGTAAGAGATGTCATTTGAATATAAATACACGCGTTTTAGGAAGAATTATTTGTTTGAACCATTTGCAATACTATATGCAGCACAGAATTTCACAGACGACGTTTAATATTAACGTTATGAAATTACAAGTATAAAAATGCCAACAACAAATATTTCGTTCGTTTGTTCAACAATTAATTGCATTATTTTAGCAAATGAAATGTTTGTAATTACCGGTGAAATTAGAGCAACAGTTTTTATAACCACCGCATTGTTCCATCGATTGATTTTTGCAGTGCACAAAAATTGATTGACTTAACGGCATCATGTAAATTCTAATAATATAATATTATATTATAATATAAGCTTTATATTATTATATAATATATATAAATTTAAATTTTATTATATAAATGATTATATTATATCGGATATTATAATATCCGAAGCTTATATAATAATATAAGCTTCAGATATTCAATGTGTTTCTGAATTGATTCCAGTTTCGAGGAATTCCTCGCAACAGCAAATAGAGCCGGAGCAAATTCTGTTTCCAGTACCACGGATATTATTCGCAGGAGTAATAAGCCACTTCGGAGACAATATTGAAGTCCTAAAAGTCTTAAAAGACTGTGCGGAAACTTTTCCTGATTCTGTTCGTTTCCGAACAACAAGGACAAGGGAACCAGATAAAGCCCAAGCGGCAGGAAGCGCTAGAAGTGCGAAATAAAGTAGAACGAAAGGGCACCTCGGGGAAACACGTCGTACTACCAGCGAAACGTAATATTAATAAATTTTCGAACGCGATATTACAGTCTTGATTTCGTGCAATCCTTAAAGCTCACTTATTTGCGAGATTGTATTCGTGTGTCATTATATAAGAATATGAATTTATGAAAACGCAAATAAATCGAACAATTCGATTAACTCTACTTTTTACCAAAATAGTGAAAAGCACTGTGGCGGCTACCTCCAGACTCGCCAGCAGAGGGCTCCTCTTCCCGCTAGTAACCGATCCGCCTCGATCCCTATATATACAGAGACTTCGTCCTACTACCACGTGTAAGGCAAGGGCCCGCTAGGATAGCCTTACTGATGAATCCTCTAGCGGGCTCCGGACGAAACGCCTCCCCTCTCCTTTTCTCACCCAAGCACACACACTACGACCGCCGCCAAAGCACATTTAAAAATCTGAATTTTAATTTATTTTTTTACAGAAGCGTCAAAAATATCTTTCAAAGTTTTCGTTTCGCCTAATTTCTGAGAAAGGAGTCGAGAGAGGGGTCAAAATGAGATTTTAATTTAACAGTATTTCTACATAAGGGGTTAAAGACGACACTTCATCAAATTTTCGTTTAGCATTATTTCTACGGAATGGGTGAAACGACACTTTATACAACGTTAATTTAATAGTATCTCTACGAAAGGGGAGAAAAGACACCTCTCAAAATTTCCGTTTAACATTATTTCTACGAAATGGGTCAGAGGACACTTTTTAAAATTTCTATCCGAAACAATTTTCTAAGTTAAATCACTTTTCCTCAGCCGGCTTCTCAACTTTCCCTAGAACGATTAGAAAAGTGACGTGGTAAAAATAGGTATACACAGACCAAAGTATAGTGAAAGTATGATCGATGATGTTCAATCTTCGATTAACGCGAATTATCAATACCCTCTTTCCCGGCGCTGCGGAAGAGTGTTGAAACTTCAGATTCAATTTGAACTAACTACTCCGACATCAATTTGGAGAGCGGTTGGCGCGTTAAACGGGTGAAAAATTCAAGTTTGCTGGTGCAATTTCCAAGGAATATTATGTTACACGCTTGCCGGAATCTGAAGGCAAATGGTACATTACATCCTTCGGGTAAGGCACGCCACTTGGCCGTAAGCTTAATGGCTCAAACAATCGGGCGCAAAATTCTCAGGTTTGACTCGCGGTGTCGCGAAACTTCGACGTCAAATTTCCGACACATTCGTTCATAATTATCGCAGCTGCGACCGCGCTTTTCGTCGCCGAGGGACACGCAATCGCGCAACAGTTTGCGCGACAAAGAGGCGACTCCAACGCCGATGTCGTGTCAAATGCTCGCCTAAAAAACTCAAATTTCGGTAGCGACAAGAAAAAGGATACATAGATCACCGAGTTGATCGATTCATCGGCGACACAGCGTTCGCCTTATTTAGCGCGGACGAACGATAACTGCTGATCTAGGAGGAACAGCCCCAAGGACTCGGAAAAGGGGCCGAGCGGAAGAAGAATTCCACTCGTAAAACGCGGGAGGGCTAAGGAGTATGGGTGCAAAAGCAATGATCACATATTATCCGTGGACATATATCTCCCGGTTTTAGGTGCCGCGCGATTTTTTCGTCCGATCTACGGCAATATTTCGGCGACCTCACGGGTTCCCGAGGGTCACTTGCGACTCGTCCAACTGCGAGGCCGAGGGGGGCCTCGCTAATTGAACGTGTAGGACACTGGAGCCAATTACTGTGAGCTAGCCAATTACTGCGTCTTTTGTATATTTTCAAGCATAAATAACATAATCGAAAAAGATATACCAAACATTTCTACTTAAATTCAAATTAATTTCTTCTAATACTATAAAATTTGTTTGAACTTTTTTATATCGATTTCGTGAATTTTTCAGCAAAACTCGAGAAAATAGTGAACGAATTGTGTTGGTGAAACGAATTAAAATTACCGGAGAACAAAACAGTGATTATTTGTTCAAATAACCTACATAACCTGAAAATTTTAATCATCTCTGAATCATCATCAAATCGTATTTTCGAGAAGAAGAAACGTAAACAGGAAATTTTGTTGATACAGTTATCTCTATTGAGAAACTCTGTACCTTTGAGTTCTTCAAAACTGTTCATTAAATTGCTGGATTTGTTTTCAGCAGTGGGAACGCCAGGAGTCCGCTAACGAGGCACAGTAATTGGCTCATCTGACCTACAACAGCATTAGAGAGGCTCCAATTACGTCTGTATATCGTTATGCAAATTTTCTAAGCTGCGACTCCGAAAGGCGAAACGCGTGCACCGGCACGCCGTCCGGATTTTAACCGTGCGTGGAAAGCTCGATTACTTCGTTCGAATAATAAGCATGTCTTTAATCGACCAGGATACGATACACGAAATCCCAATTGAGTTTGTTGGAAAGTTCGGTGCCGGGCTCGGCGTCGCCTCCCCCCCTCGCCGCGGAAATCCGATTCGCGCGTTTCGAATGGTTCGCGAAAAGTGGATACGCGTAAAGAGAAACAGATGCAAATTGGATTGCGCGACGCGAAATAAATGTCGCGGGTGCTGCGGCATGCATTCGGCGCCGCGGTATTTAATGCGGCTGAAATTTAGTATGCGACTCTGTCGCGTTGCATTTCTGTTGTAAATCGTCTGCGACCGCTGGAAATATTGTCGCGGAATCATTCGATGGATAAATGCTTGCACGTACGAGATGGAAATGCGATAACTACGCGAGTCGAGAACAGATTTCGATGGTATTTTCAGCCGTCCGTGTTACCGGGATCTACGACAAGTATTCTCTAAATTTTCATGAGCTTTTAACCTTATTCATTATTCCAATCTTTTTCATCATTTCAATCGATTGCTAGATTTGCCCAATATTTTAAAGTTTAATGACTTTAGTAAATTGGTTAGTTTTTAAAATATTATTCCGATTTACCAAGAATGTTTTTAACCATTTGCAGTGCAGTAAATGAGTCAGTCACGAGTTGAAACAAAATTCGATTCTTCCATTATCAGTATCTAGGAATTAAAGTAAATAAAGTCAGAAGAAAAAAAATTATCTCGTTTTATAGAGAAATGATTCGAAGGAAAGATACCAAGAAAAATATCAGTTTCATAGACATTTTCAGCTTATTAACCGTGAGACATCTGTTAATAATATTTTTTCATATTAAAAAAGAAACAGAGGTATTCCAGTGCTAGTTTTGTACTGTATGGAGTACTGTCTTTAGAAAAGTATGTCGAGAGTTTCACCCAACTTGATAACGAACATAATACCCACGCAATAAAATACAAACGTTATACTTGTTATTCGTTTAGTACAGCCTGCTTAAAAAGACAAAGAAAGTAGTAATGTCTACTACATTATGTATACTTGCTATTAAATACCATGCTCTTTCATATACTTGACTGGGCAAATTATTTCACTAACGCACGTGTGTTTCTATCAATAACCAAGTCTGGTAATTCGGCTGGCAATCCGAACTGCTGCTCCACTCCGCTTTTGTGTACTTTCAGTAAAGACCGCCGCGATACCATTCGAACCGGGAAATAATAGCACAATCTGACACATGTGGGGTCTGAGCAAAGTCTTATGGACCTCGACTTCCGGGGTTTCGTGTATCGAACAGGTCTAATCGAGTATCAGGGATTTCAAGGATTTCGCAAGTTGGGGACTCCATAGAAGCTTCGAAGACCTCGGGACCATCCTGGACAGGGAATACTAGGATATCCAGAATATCCTGAAATCCCTAAGATGCTCTACGACTTCGCGCATGCGAGGTAACTCTTGAAAGTTCGCTAAAAAAAATCTGGGCACTCTAGGATCGTCATAAATAGCAGCCAGGTCGATGGTATAGAATCTACATATTCTATGCTATAGGCTATAGATTATGCAGTTCTGTGTTGGTCCGAACGAACGGTTGCGTTTGTCGGCTCCTTCTGTGTCCCCAATGAACTACGCATATCGAATAACAATACCTTACCTGAATCGTATCGGATGAATGCACGGGGCTGAGAGTAAATAATATCGGATGACTCTGTAATTATATCTGTATCAAGATTCGGTGTACCATGCCCCGAACAGTCTGAATAGTACCCGGTAACTCTGATCTTAGTTAGTCGCGATCAGTTTCTGGCCCGCGATTATTTGTTTCCTTGAAGCTGTTACTTACTTTATCATTTTTTAAGTATATCGGTTCTTGATAATTCTTATAACCTAGTGGTCAAATATAGTACTTCCTTATTTGAAGGTTTACTTTTGTTATATTCTGACACAAAAATAGATTATTATCTAAGCATTTCATTCGACTTCTCTGCTAGATGATAATATATTTGAATAATATAATGATTATGTGATAAAACGTTTGGATAGCCGAATATTGCAAAAATAAATGGTCTGATAAGACAGTACGAGATATATAAATTATTAAAGAGGTAAAAATCTTTTTGGAACCTTTGTGCTCACTATTTTTATTTTCTATATATATCGTCAGTATGCTAATAAAAACCAGTAATTATTATCGTTCAAGTATGGATATCCAATGGATATTTACTTATTTTTGTAATATACTGACCCAAAAATAGTTTATGATGGAAGAATTTCATTCGAGTTCTCTGCTGTATGGTAATATATTTAAATAATACAATGATTAGATGATGAAACGTTTGGATAGCAGAATATTGCAAAAATAAGTGGTCTGATAAGACAATACAAGATGTATAAATTATAAAAGAGTAAAAAATCTATTCGGTATCTTTGTGCACACCATTTCTATTTCCTATAAATATCGTCAGTATGTCAATAAAACCAGTAATTATTATCGTTCAAGCTTGACTATACTGACGATATTTATATAATAGAAAATTAAAATGGTGTGCACAGAGATACCAAATATATATTTTACTCTTTTATAATTTATACATCTTGTATTGTCTTATCAGACCATTTATTATTCCAATATTCTGCTATCGAAACGTTTTATCATCTAATCATTGTATTATTTAAATATATTATCATCCATCAGAGAACTCAATATGAAATTCTTAGATAATAAACTATTTTTATATCAGAATATTACAAAAGTAAACCTTTTCGTCCTAAATGGACCTCTTGTCGATTTTTAGCCGAAGGAAGATACGTCGTTATGGCATTTCCCTGGCCGGAAGTCACGGCGTGAACACCAGAACGCAAAAATATTTGGCCTTTCGTTCGACCAAACGTGTCGATGAACTTTCATAGTCAGAGATACGGTATAAATCGAATGACTGTACGCGAGCAAAAGAGTCGAGCACGAAAATTTATTGAGATCGTTATTTGTACCGTGTCTGACAGTCACTGGATATTTCTACTTCCAGGGAGCATCGATCCTAGTACGTACATATTTCGTTTCACTGTTTGCTAACAGCTGAAATGAAATTTATGTGAAGAACAAAGAATGCAAGCAGTCAATAAGAGTTTACAAATTATAATTGAGCCGTTTATTTTGAAAGTGGCATAAGTCACTTTTTTTTTAATGAAAAGATACCGTTCAATTGTAATTAGTGTTGCCATTAACTCGATTTTTTTGAAAAAGTAACTTGTGCCACTTTCAAAATAAACGGCTCAATTGTAGCTGGAGCAATTATTTGTTCGTATCGAATAAAAAAAGATCAACGACAGCGCCAGTTCCGTCCAATACTTACAAATATCTTTCTTAATATCTTACCAGTTCCATAAAGTGGTCTATTTGAAGCTTCAATATGTTTCTAGGTTGACCTCGAGACATTGGACATTTCAGAAATCGCTTGGACCGATGAATTTTGTATTTTTATCAATTTTAAAAATTTTTTAAATTTCGAACTTCGTTTTCGTCTACCTCCGATGGCAGTCCTGAACGCGAATGATCCGTAAGCACCTTTATAAAAGCAATGAAACCATTTTCTGTACGAACGGAATGATCAAAGATCTACCTAAACGGCGCGAGCACAGTTTGTGCAACGACAATTGCTTTATTTCCACCGCGAAACACGTTCGCCGGAAGGTATCGGGAGCTTGTACACGTGTCACTCAACATTTTCCACAGTGCAAAAGATAAAATGCTTATCGTTCCCTTCCCTTTCCACGCCGAATGCCGCTTTTAGACTTAACTCGATCATCTCGACATAGTTACCTTAGCGACTAACACTCTGCGCTCGTTAAACACATTGTGAGTAGCGGGGAACGCGTTCCGCCGAGCATCCGGTACAAGAAAAATGTGTCGAAAACGTTGAATAAATCTCACCGGGGATACTCAGCGTCCAACGGATCCACTGCAATTTCCTCGAGCAACGTAAGAATCGTATTATTGCCCGACTGCGAGACCGACGTCCGTGATTACAATTTTATTGCTTCCGTCGTAGACGTAGCTCCGCGACGGTGAGCTTGGAGTCGCGGCAGGCACGCGTAATTAACGGGAAAACTATAAAGGATGGACGACCGCCGAGGACGATACGCACAAAGGTGTCCCACGATGCCATTCTTAATTACTGTTCCGGATTGATTCGTCGGATGCGGTGCCGTTAGGACTTCAGTCAAAGCGAAACGTCTGGCTCTAATTGCGTTCGAGCCGTTTACGGCGATTGCGTATACGCGCGGAATTTGTCCCAGCAAAACTCGGGACCGCGCGTACGCCACGGAATTCCATCATCTCGAGAAAGTTTGGCTCGCCTCTGTCTCTTCTTCGACCAGGTTTATGTCGCGAACATGACGAAAACGCTGTTTCCGAGATTCAGACGATTCTCACATTCCGCGATCATTCCGCATCCTTCGCGGATGATACCGAAATACCAGTCGCGCATTCCGGCCTCGAAAGTACCAGTAAACACACTCGGTATCGCGTGGGGAAATAGAGGAATGGCTCAGGGATAAAAAAGAAATAATAGCTAACTTCGGTGAGTGTAACCGCGTCACGTTCACAGTTTCCAGACGGTATCCGCCGAATGTTAGGGAAGTGGAGCCGGTTACTGTGGGGTGACCGATTGCTGTGCCTTTGGTTCCTTGACAGGGATAATTCATTTTATATTTATCGAATTAGACGCGTTACATTTTTTCTATTGGAAATTGAACAAAATAAGAAAAATACGAATATTTAATATGACATATTCGGTAAATAGAAAATTAATTATCCTACACTAATTGACAGGTATATTTAATTCCGTATTTATCCAATAAGATGCGTTACATTTTTGTTATTGGAAATTGAACAAAATAAAAGAATGCGAGAATTTAATATGATTTATTCGACAAATACAAACATAATTATCACGCAGTAGTTAACTGCTTAGTGGACACGGTAGTTCGCTCGAAAACTCTTTTGTGTATTTTGCCAAACATCTTGTGTTCCTTCTATATTTCAATAATGATCAAATTTGTACTAATGCAAAAGACACCAACGAATAATTGAAATGTATCAAAAAGTGAGATATAGGTAAAAAAACCGTTCAATTTGTCGAAAACTTCGAACATCACTTTGATGGACACAGTACCTCGCTGAAAAACTGTCTTGCATATTTTATTAAATATTTCGCGTTCTATCTATACTTGAATCGATATATGTACATATACAAAAGACATCGATGTACAATCGAAATGTTCAAGACGAGCAACACAGATAAAAAATACTGCGGATTTTTTAGAACATCGGTCGTCGCTGTAATAGGCTCAGTGAATGACGTACTTACCCTAAAAAACAAAAACGTAAAAAAGGGGGGGGGAGACGAATGTATCGGCAGAGGAAAAAAGTCATCCGTATGCCTCTTTCCGTAAAGCTCCGAAACGGCCGTTTCGTTACCAACAGTAATCCTAGTCGTCGAAGACCCTGCACGTTCCATGTTCCCGGAGCGGAACAGCTGAGCTGCGCGCTGCGTGTACGAGAATAGATATCCGCGGCAGGTCGATAAACGGCGTGGAAACAAAAGGGAAACAGAATAGAATCGGCGGGGAACCCGGAAGCCGCCTTGGTATAAGGGATGATAAGCTTTGCGAGACGGCGTCACCAAACCGGAATATCGGTTCCGTTCGCTTTGGTTCTCGCTGGCGCGGCGAACGGCCATTTACATCGACACGATAATAAGCCGCGCTCGAAAGTACCGTCGAAACCTCTCGAGATTCTGGAAGGAATTGTCGTGGAATTTGGTCTCCAAAGACCAACCCCGCCTCCTCGCGGCGGAGACTGGGCAACGCACATCAGTATGGGCGGCAAAACAGGGTAATGGCATCCCTCTGCGTTAGCTGCGAGCGTTTCTTTTGCTAGGACCTGCGCGCAGAGGAGTAACTTGTTAGAATTGGACATGGATCTCGTTAAGTTCATGTGCGCGCTAACAGGTGACAAGAGAGGCAAGAGCAGGGGCCAATGATAGATATAAACATAGTGGTGCATGACATGATTACAATTGACTTCCCTACTACAGGTCTGTGACGCTGGGTCGACGCGGTGCTTGCGTGTGGCGCTTGGCGCCCGCTACCGTGGTCGACGGTATTATTGCTACTACCACCCGCGGCCCTCGGGCTTGTCGGTGGTGTATTTCCTACCCGCGGCCTTCGGGCTTGTCTGGGTAGAATGCATCTGCAGCCCTTTGGTTTGTCGAGCGGTGCCAAAATTACTTCAATGACACGGGCTGGCTGTGTTGGGTTCAGCAGTCAGCTCTATAAATTTATCAGAAGCAAATACGTAAATAGCCGCCCGCTGACCTAGCACGCTGCACTATTGCTGTCGTGTGGTATCTTGGGGGCGGCAAGACGGCAAGAAATGCCGTTGTAGCGGTTGGCGTGCGGTGCCGAGCACCCGCCGCCGCGGTCGCCTGGCAGAACGACCATCACTACTTTCATATTATTATCGCCGGCATTATAGCCGGCGAAATACTTAAAACAAACATACAACTCCTTGCAGCCGACAGATGAGTTAAGACCGGGTCTTCTGACTCCCCGGTCCAATGAACTTAACAGCGATGCATAAGTGAGCACCACTTCGCCCGGTCAGAGCAGGCTTCGGCCTCGTTAATGCTCTAGTCTAGACAATAACTGTCGTGGAATTTACCGCGAAATCCCGCGTACAACGGCGTGAATGGAGGTAACCGCGCAGCCGGCAAAAAAAGACCGCGAGGTAAAAAGAGGCCACGTTTCGCGGCCTGGCACTGGGAAAAGTGGAAAGTGCAGTCGGGCAAACGAAGGCAGAGGAACGGGTGGAGGGGCGGGTGGGGAGACGGCGATTAAACGAGGCACTTCTTTACATTACGCTTGACGCGATGAGACGAGCGAATTAAATGAGACCGGCGCGGCGTTCACGCATCGTTTTCCTTCAAATCTCGCGGAATCCGCCGCCGGTTTCAAATTAGTTCTTGATGTCGCACGACCAACGTGGATGCTCGCAAAGTCTCTTAATGAATGGTATAACGAGGGTGTGTCGCGAATTCTGCTCGGCGCGTCGAGCCCGCGAAATAGTCTGCCGCTGATGATGCACGGGGTGTCTCAGCCCGGATAAGCCACCGAGATGTCACCTTAAGCTTCCGACGATCACAGCCTAGACGATTTTCTAGTGGCTCCGCCAGCAACCGCTCTTAACGCTCTCTCACCTGGCCCCGCTTGCACTCGGAACCTCGAGTTGTGTTTTTTATCGGTTTTAACCATAAAACTGCTGAGCACTTCGCACGATCGACGGATGTATGGTTTTTTTGACAAGATTGCGTTTAGTCGCAGGTTGTACAAATTCCATTCAGATTCATATTTGCAATATTTACATCCTTGTTTGAGCATTAATTTCTATTCAGATTTATCATATTTGTGATGTCTTTATTCATATTTACATGGTGATTTCTATTCACATTTATTCATATTTGTGATATTTATATTCACACTTACATATTAATTAATATTCACGTTTATTCATATTTGTGATATTTATGTTCATATTTACATATTAATTAATATTCACGTTTATTCATATTTGTGATATTTATGTTCATATTTACATATTAATTAATATTCACGTTTATTCATATTTGTGATATTTATATTCATATTTACATATTAAATCCGATTCGCATTTGTTCATATTTGTGATATTTATATACATATTTACATATTTAATTCCTATTCATATTTATTCATATTTGCAATATGTGCTTCAAGCAAGAAGTTCATTCGAATTTCACGAAGAAATATTTTAGTAATTTCAATAATCGTCCCCCATTTTCCGAATTTAATTTCTGACAAAAAGTCAGTCTAATGAAAACATTGATTGAATGGAAAGAAATACATTTTACAACATTATCAGTGAAACAGTGAAACTATTTCATTTAAACAAGAATGAATAAATAATTGTTTCATTAGACGTCTCATTAACAACCACAACTATTCAATTCTCCAATGTGAAAGTTTTCCATTAAGTTGAAATTGTAACAAACATTTTTATTATTCTCACTCATCCAATTTTAACACGTTGTTGATTGTGGGTTGCAGATAGAATTTCAATTCCATTTTCGACGACACCCGGAACAAATGAAATAAAACGAACGAGTACGTGCGGTAAAAATAAATGTTCAGCAAACCTTGTCGCGTACAATATAATGACCGTTTCCTAATTTATTTAAATTAATTGCAAAACTTCACTCGTACACAGGTCTGTCTCAATGTATTCTTTCGCTTCTGACGGTTTTCGATTTCTCAAATGTCTTCTTAATTCCGTAAAATTCTTAGTTTCTTAATAAAAATTAAATTAGAATATTTCAGACACTCGTAAAGAGAAAGCTAAGTGCAGTCTTCCGACAAAAAGAATAACGAAGCAAAACGATTCGGATAAGTAGAGAAAGTCCAAGTGTATTGTTGCTGTCAAGTGGCCAGGATTTATGGCAGGGGCCATGTGCTTGGGTATCCCGACGGTATGGGTCTGTCTTTGGCCGTTCCGGGGCACGTGCGACCCCGTCATAGCGTCTCCTGGTCCTTGATTACGGTCCAGTCAATTACGGTTGGGTCTCGCACTGTTTGGGCACGTAGGCCCATCAGCGCGGGATGTTTAGCAGGTGTTAGTTTGCCATTCTCGCTGCTAACTCCCGGCCCACCGCTTTGGGGCAATCTCAATGGATCTGTGATTGCAGTGATTGGACCGTAATTCCTTGCCGCCCACCCTAGGTCAAGAAGAGTAGGGAGGACCGAGGTAATATTAGGGATGACCCCGTTCCTCTAACGAGAGACATTCGTGAGACCACAAGGGACTCACTGGACACGAAACCACAAGGGACTCGGGAGATACACGAGAGTCAGGAGAGACCACAAGAGACTCTAGAGACATCGTGAGAGATACGCGAGACCATAAGGGACTCACGAGATACCTAAGAGACTTAGTAATCGGACGGCACACCACGTACAAAATTCTACAGAGCTCGAAGCTCACAAGGAGCACCAACGAGCATTTTAACATGTATTGTACTTAAATCTCGGGGAACTTGTTAGCAAAGGATCAAAACGTTCCGCTCATGCCTTTGATATTTTCGCGCGTTTACCCGCGGTTAATGCGGGAACATTCAAAATCAGGTTAAGATACACGATCTATTAAGAGCTGAAATTTAATATTTGCTTTACTTTCGTTTTTGTTTTTTTTTCTTTTTTTACTGAAAGTAACTTCACTGTGCCGCTAAAAAGAAGCGAATCGACGTCGAATTCGCAGTTTTGCTCGCCCCGAAATGTGTAACCGAACTTTCCGATGGAAAAAATTACACCGCCGTGGTTGCAACGTTTTCAGAGAAAATATCTTGGACGCGAATTTTCTTTTCTATTGTGAGCAAATTCTCGCCAGCCTCTAATCCGGGTTTTCATCGACTAGATATTTCGCTGGTAAAAATTAGGCAGCGATAAAAAGAAGTCTGCTTAATTAGTACATTTACTATCCAAGTAAATTCAAGGTGCATTATAATTACAGATTAACTGACTGCAGTTTTTCGTGCATTTATTATAAAAGTTAATAGCTACAATTTAATAATTATATATTTATAAATAATAATTGAATATTTTAATGTACTTTAAATACGCCTTAATTTGTTGAAATTATTAAAAATATATATATATATATACATGAAAAGTCCATAAGCGGTTCTTATTACTTACAATAGATGCAACAAATTTTTATTTTGTATAAAGTAAGTTTCCTTTCTTTACGAATTTATTTATAGGTTCCTGTGTCTTTCTAAATTTCTAGTATGCTTCTGAAAAAATTTATTTACGTCCTTCAAATGACGTCGAAGATGACAGAACTTTCATATAACGTTCAATAGTTGCGTTTTCTTATTTCAATAAAATTGGATTTACAACACAAATGAGACACCGTGCAATACTTCACGATAGCAGCAAGAAGGACTGTAGCTTAATAAGCCCCATTAATAATACGGCCACAGGGAATGGTGCAATGCGTATTTGGATTCATTCGGAGTCCGAAAAAGCTGCTGAAGTAAATGGTGTAGGAATGAATAATTTCTTCGAGAAACATATGGCACGTCTTTCCATCTTCACGTCGGCGACTTGCGAATGCTAATTAAGCGGATAAGAGTTTTTCCTCCAACAACAGATTTATTGGAAACGTGAAAATAACTTCCCCAGTCATTCGTTACAGTGGATGTTCGGACACTTTTTAATACGGAGAAAATGTAATGACATTGAATCGTGAAGAGGCTCAATTTAGCAGACAATCGCCGAAACAATATTTACATAAATTAAAATTGGTTGAAATGGTAAAGAGAAATTTAAAACAGAAACCATACTTTTTAACTTTTTTATTTGAGTGATTAAATTATGTATAACATGTCATAAAAGGAATACAATTGTTATTTCAATCTATTGTTCAACTCTATAAAGAAATAATTATACCGTACGAAGACATAATTGCGTAATTATGAAGAAATAATTGCGCATGAGGTACAGTAAATTCTCCCCAATTGTCCCTCAGCTTCGAAATGAAAATGGACAATTTAGGAAGATGAGATACGATTATTCGAGCCTCGTGGCTCGTTTTTATAGTAAACAATTGTAAAACAAGCCACAAGATCATTTATTAATCGTGTTTAATAATCGTAATAATCGAAATTAATAATCGTAATAATTATCGTATTTAATAATCATATCTCCTCTCCCAAATTGCCCATTTTTGTGCACAATCTGAGCGTCAATTAGGTAGAATTTACTACAGTTTCGACTAATAAATGTACCATCCTATATTCCACGGTCGGCTGGAGGTGGAAATTTCCACGGTGGCCTGTATCCTCGGAGCGAGGGTGGTGCGAGAAGGGGCTGGGCGAAGGGGACGAAGAAGGAGGACGCGAAAAGCGATGGTCACCTCAGTCACCTCAAAGAAGAGGCGAGTCGTCACCCCCCACTCCCAACAGGAGAGGACCTCTTCTATTGGCGGGCGGCGGGCACTAAGTCTAGCAAGAGCTGGTTCACCCGCCGCCCGCCTACCCTCAGCTGCTCGGGGGCTCGAGGCGTGGGCGCACACGCAGCCCCCGAGCTAGTCGGTCCCGCTCAAGACCTCGCCCGGCAGCCTCCTTCTGCAGCATTACCTGTTCACAGAAGGAGATTGCTGCCGCCCATTTTCTAGGGCTCTCCAGCATGGCCCCAACTAAGCTGGAGAGAGCGAGGTCGTGGCCGACTTCCCGTTTTAGGACTCGGCGCAGAGCTGAAAAGGTGGGGCATTCCTACAGCGTATGCTGCGCCGAGTCCTCCTCCGCACCACAGCGGTGGAACACCGTCGTCGCTTCCCGACCGATGCGACACAAATAAACACCGAAGCTGCCATGCCCGGTGAATACCTGCGTCGCCCGGTAGGTGAGCCTGCCATTACGCCTCTCCCGCCACGAGGTAAAGTGTGGCAGGAGAGCCCCGGCGACTCGCTCGCCGGCGTAAAGACTTACCCTTGCCAGAGCGACAGCTGGGAAGCTGTCCCAGGCGAGTTCCACTTCCTCGCCCGTGTTTCCATGACGTTGACTCGAGAGGTTCCTCGCTGCCGTCAGTGTGTTCATCCCCATCCCGTCACCGACGAAGAGAACGTCGCCCCGCGCCACGCCGCACGGCGGCGTCGTCACGCTGTCGCTCGAACTCGCCGCCGACACGCGAATACGTGCCTCGATCGCGTGTGTCGCAACCTCATACCAGACCTCCCGCTCTGCGAACAGACATTTTTCTCCATTCAGGGAATGTTGTGTATCGTAATCCCCTCTCCCCTCACGAGCCTCGAACCCATCTTAATTGAATCTATAGTCCGGGCGCGCTCGACCGAGCTATGAATCTACGTGGAAAAGGATCACTAGTCGGAAACGGCTTCTTATCTTAGCTTGTAATGATGTTGTTAACGGAGAAAATTTACTTTGGCGAGTTTCTCGATTTTCATTACCTGTAGAACTCCGTTTTTGCGAGCTCGACGGCAGGCTGTTGGAGCTGCGCAGGGTGGTGGGGCCAGTTACTGAGTGGTAGTAAATTACTTTGTGTTTTGTTTATATTCGAACGTAATTAACTTCTTTTTTTATTAAGCTGTTAAACACCCTATGGGTTTATTAACAATATAATTTGTAATATATTATTACAAAATTAATATTACATGTACAATATATTGTACAATATTATTACATATTACTTTGGATATATGAAACTTGTCAAGTATTGTATCTAACGCTCAAGGATCATAATTAACTTCATGTTTGTCGAATAAGGTCTAACACATTTTTATATTTAAATTGAAATTGATTGTTTATTTGTTAAAATAAAACATGCAAAAGACAAAAGTTCTTAAAATACGGAAATTGTTTGAATTTTTGGTACTGAATTAGCGAGATCTCCTGTCAAGCTTGCGAAAAAGCTTAACAAAATGGCGAACGAATGAAGATCAATGTTCGGTAAAATAAATTGTTGCAGTCCCTTTGAAAGGTGTAAGTTATTGTAATTGTACTGTATATGTTTGATTTTCTTCATATTGTGTTTAAATACTTCTATGAAATAAAATATGATATAAATATCGAAGTATATATCCTTCTTTAAACAGTTAGCTGTCTTCGACGAGTATACTCGTCACGAAGAAATAGCAAAAATTTATGTCACGACGAGTATTCTCGTCACGAAGAAATAGCAAAAATTTATGTCACGACGAGTATACACGTTACGAAGAACTAGCAAGGATTTATGTTACGACGAGTATACTCGTCACGAAGAAATAGCAAGAATTTATGTCACAATGAGTACGTTTGTCATGAAGAAATCACAAAAATTTATGTTACGACGAGTATATTCGTCATAAAGAAAGAACAAGAATTTAGGTTACGAGTATACTCGTCACAAACAAGTAACCGATTAACAGTGCTGTTAGATTGCTTTCAACGTACCAAAAATCGCAAAAATGAAAACGAACGTCTAGTTAACTCTTGTTTGTTGCTCTCAAGATAGTGAATGTTTATACCGCATAAATAAAATATTGCATAAAATTCTCTGCATTTAGTGTTTCATATTCCGCCAATCGCTCTCGCCACACACGCATAAAATCCGCAGCCCGCTCGTTACACTGTCAGCCATATTGAATCTTCGTCTATTCCGCCGATTCCCTCGACGCTAATGTATTAAACGTTTAAATATTTTAATGCGGCAAGTGGACATTCTCGATAACGGAAACCGAACTGTAACAAGGTGTTATTAGACGCCGAGGGGGATTCGCGAGCGCTGAAAACGTGGAACGACGATGATGCTAATCTTTAAGTACCGTGCTTCTTCCCGGGCCAGCTCGGCTACGTTGGAATTGTCATGTTGCAGGCTGAAATCGCGCTCCCCTGTCTGCGACAGAAGCGTCTCTCGTTTGGATGCTGCCGAAGGGGCCGGATATATTAATTGAATCTGTTAGTAAAACGGACCGAATCCAACTGTTTCCGGGGAAGTCGTTTGCCGCTGTTACCCGCGGAAAAAAGATCGCCTCGCCAGCGTTAACCGAGTCAAAAAAGAAACGGAACGACGGAGATTAGAGTCTTCTAAGGGTCGCGTAAAAGTCGTGGAATTTCGCCGAGTTATCCCGACTCGAAGGGATAATACCCAACGGAAATCGTCGACTTTTAAAGCGTCCGATAAAATGGGAAAATAGAATGCATCGAACGGACGAAATTCTTATCAATTATCTCAACATTAAATTAATTTCTCCGGCTGTGTTTCACTCGATTATTATGTCTGCCCGCTTCGCCGGACACAGATGCAACTAATTTTACATAATTAAATTGTACTTAGCATTACTCGTGTGATACGAATTCATTTGATAATTAACCAACCGGCACGGAAATAATCAACGATCTAATTGTACGAAATTCTTTTCTTTTCTGTTTTGCAATTATGTGGAGCGTATTGGTTAAACTCACTAATTATTTTAATTGTGCACACTCGTTACACGACTACGATAAATTGACTGAAAATTTTATGAAAAATTGAAATTGTCAGCATTAATTGCAAGATTTTGGAGCTACGTAGAGATTTCATTCTTTTTCGAATTATTTTATTCTGTTGAAAATAAAATAACGGTATTTTTGTATCGTTTAATTTATTTTTCTTCTTCGTTTTCCGTTTGACCTACTCATTTTTGTCACAAATGCATAAAATCCGCGCTCTAATGATAAGAGCACACGTTCCACCCGGCGTAAAATAACTTTTGTTCGTCGTCGCTGTATCCTTCGTTTTATCAGTTTATAAAAGTAACAATGAGACATTTGTCCTGATTTTTAACAAATATTATTGCAACGTTTGCCGCAAGTAACATATAAATTGAATAAATAACTCGTAAATGTATCTCTATACGATAAAAATAATCGTAAATTAAAGAATTAGAGACCCATTATTTTGACAGGTTCCGTAAATCTAATGTTAACCCTTTGCACTCGAAACTATTTAAACTGTAAATATAATCATTTTTCTCACTTATAGTATTTTTTATTTTATACGATAAAATGCATTTTATGCATATGAAATTGATTCTTGGAACTCACACAACAGTTATTGTTATTATATAATTATTATATAATTATTATATAATTATTATATATTATATAATTTTTTAAATCTAAACTTTATTAATATAAACATTATCTTAAAACGTGATGTAACAAATTTTAGTGGTGCCTCTGAGTCACTCGAGTGCTAAGGGTTAATCAAATAAATTTACTAGCAGCGTCAATTTTGTCACGAAGTATTATTTCCGTTCCGTTGCCTACGTGACGGAAGAGAGACCATTCTGGCCGAACATGATAATGTGATTATCAGACAGTGGCTTCTTATACTATCGCAGCGTGTTTAGGGCAACCTGTTATGCAACTAGACGGAACAGTTGACGCAGAAAGTTGGCCAGATTTGTGCCGGCGGAGATTTTGTTCGATGGCAGTGTCGCAGAAAATGTATTATGGTGGGCGACTGTTTCCTGGAAACTGCGCCACTCCAGGATCTCGTCTCTACGGTTTGCTTAGAAACACATTGCCGGCTAGTAGCCACTAATGGATGAGTTTAAACTGCGCCATACCTACCAAACTACCATATCCTGTCGCGATGTTGGCCAACCCCGTATCTCCATGAAAGCAAGATCCGATACACATCGTGCTACAGAGTTACAATCTGTGCACCCCTTCGGAGACATGTTTCTACTCCGGAACTGCCTTAAGGAAAGAACCCGCCGTGTAAATGGTACTACAGTACTATCTACGGAGTGTTCGCGTGTCTACAGAGTGGCCCGAAAGTAACGATAATATTTTCTACTAAATCTTGAAGTTATATCGAAGTTATATATATATATTACTATCGAGCCCAGAATCTTGAATCACTCAGGGTGTCCCGAATATGTCTCGTAATCCGGATATTGGAGGTTCCTGAGGTCATTTGAAGCAACTTTTTCCTTTGCGAAAATTTTCTCCGAAGCTTCGTTTACGAGTTATTAACGAAAACAAAGATCAATGTTCGAAAGTTTAACGTTGTCAATAAATATAACGGGATAAATCGAAATTTTCTTCTTTATTAACATGTGTGCCATCAACATTATAAATCGATAACGATTCCGTATTTTCTGCAAAGGGAATTAAATTAATTTTACGAAGGCAGTTAATTACAGTCACATAAACCCTACCGTTAATAATCAGAAAATTTGCGATTCTACTTTGTTCCATATTTTCCATATTTCGTGCAACGGACGTGGCGCATTTAATAAAATATTGTATCCCATGCTTCTACTAACTTTGTTTTTTTTTTTTAAACGATGAATCGACGAGAGAAACTGCAGATATGTAAATTACTCTCTTCGTGCACAAAGGAGAGAGGGAATACGTGTATTTTTATTTTTACTAGGAAACATTTCAATCACGCAACACGGTGCACGGAGAAGTTATGAAACAATACTGAAGTTATTCTTTTATTGTGCTCAGCATTGCAGAATATATTACAATGCCCGAAACGCGTGTATAAACTTTTATTCAGGAATATGCATCACTTTTGATCCGCATGAGACAACAACTTTTATCAAGATCAGTGAAACGAAATGAATACTCTTTTGATAATCACTTCGGAATCAATGCAAAACTGTATGAAAAGTTTGTACTGTTGCACTGAACAACAAGGTTCAAATGGATATTTTATAAGGAATATAGACAAAAGGCATTATTAAAAAATATTGGATAAAAAACATAAAGTGCAATACTTTGACCATTATTTCTGCAGAGTGTAAATGGTACGGTATAAATTACTTCAAGTATTATTTATTTTGTATTATATATATATATATATAATATTATTATATATTATTATATATATATATATATTATTTATTATGTATTATATATATATATAATACATAATAAATAATACTTGAAATAATTAAAATGTATACTATAATATATAATAAAATATTATATATATTACAATATTATAATATTATACTATATAATATATATCATAAAATATACACTATAATATATATTCCATATAGTATAAACAGAATTAGTAATAAATGATAAATAAACGAAATTGATAACAACTGATCGCCGATACTTATGCAGCATAATTTATTATTCCATTTTTACATAGCAGTGAATCGTGTAAAAAGAAACAATCGCTGCTGTATATTGTAACATAATTGCATTGGAACCTCACTAGTTGCAGTTTCGATACCGGCACGTGACTTGCCTCGGTTGAATGTGATCAAAATACGTCGGTGGCTGTTGTGTAATTACGGGAAACACGTAGCACAAGGTACTACGTTGTCTAATATAGTAGCATCGATGGTATATAGTGGAGATGAGTGATTCCGTATAGTTGATTGATCGCCTCGATAATTCCAGGAACTTGGTCACTTGCAGCTTTCATGTGCTTTCGTGCAACTATCGGGGCTCTACCGCGCAACAGATGAAATTCCATCGAAACAGGAATGCCAATAATATTCAATTTATAGAATGATTCGTTTACTTTCCAGACGACAGGAAAATAAACGAATTTTTATTTGCTGTAGCTCGTACATTATTGTTAGACTGCGGATCTTCACGCGAAATAAAAATTGTTCGTATCAATTGCAAGAGAGTCGAAATCGAATGATTACATTTTTTCTAAACTAAACCTACCAAGACGGTCAGGATGACCGGTTTTAGATTTTATATTTTAAAATTGCTGAAATTATAGAGACTTTTTCATAAGAAATTATTAAATGAATTTCACAGTCCGAGTATTCGTTGTAATAAAAATTATGGGAAGTCTAAATAGATTCGGTTTTATCGTTCTTACAGGGCAACAGAAATTCGTCGCTTTTAGTGCTCGGTAGGTTTAGTGTTAAAAAATCTAATAAGCTAAAACTATAATACATTGACATTCATAAATACTTTTAATTTGTCTGCTGATTTAAATTCGTTGCTAGGCTAGTAATTGCTCAGTTTTCACATACAGATGTGCCAAGGAAAATGGCTGTTTCAAAATGACCGTATAAAATTCTCGAGATTTTAACAAAACAAATCATTCGAAATCCTGAATAAACAGCGACAACATGGAATGCCTCTGGACCTTTCCTTCGCGTGATTGGACTGCAGCAGCTCGCAAATAGTAGATTTCATTTCCGAACTCCCTGCAGTAGTATCACAGCTGATTCTGCGCAATTTGGATCCTGAACCTCTTCTCGGCGCAGCTCAAGTATCGCAGGAATAGTTGAATGTCTGTAGGTCAGATCCGAACCTGGGACGAACTGCAATGCGTTACAAAGAACGCGCGGAGAGAAAAATGAAAGAACGTTTCCTTGGTGAAGGTATTGAGGAGCTGAGAGTGACGGTTCGAAGGAATCTACCTAATCCCGCGGTAGTGCAAAGAATTGCGGCTCACGCTTGGATCAAAGCCGAGGTGGTATTTCGACGAATTCCGCGAGGTTTTTCAAACCACGCTGACAATAGGAATGGGGTGAAGACTGTTGCAATAAGACGCGGCAGATATATTAGAATGGCGTACAATAGAATATCCTATTTTGACAAGCTTGCGGTAGCAAGCTTATTATTTAGTTCCAATAAGTAGACTGCGAATCTTTATGGAAACTTTCGTGAATTTTTGTACAAAAATGGTAAAAGAAAGGCGAAATTTCTTACGTCAACTATAAAATGCTTTCTAGTCAACGTGCGACAATATTACAAAGATATTATGAATTAATCTATGAATTGCTACAGAAAGATAATGAATCAATTTTTGTTATGCACGTTTATGTGAATTTTAATGGGTAAAAATCAGTTCAATTGTAGTAAAAACACAGATTTTGCTGTTCCGTAACGTGGAGCAAAGAGAACTTTTCACCAGTTTTATTTTGATTTGCTCGAGACAACTTTTTCTATCATCTCCAATTTATTGTCTAAAAGGAAGAATATTTCAAGCTTATTGTAGCATATTGTACAAAATCAGGACACGCGTTCAAAAATACCAATTTTACCCTTTATAAAATAATGTTACTGAAAATTTTAATTTGTCGAGCTTGCAGCGAACAAGTATTCGTATTATTTTTAATATTTCTGTTACAGAAGTTTTGCATAAAATGCAAAAGCTTCATACGCCACGATGCATTTATTTTGATATGACGATCATTCTAACTAAAATCGGCTTTTCAAGCTTGACGAAATAATTCCGTGTCAGTTCTATATATCCCTACATGTTTGACATGGAACTGTCGAAATCATTTCTACAATTATACGCCCGGAAATAATAAGGACTTTGTATAGCTACGTATCACGGTCCCAGCTCGCATGCACTCGTGATATTGAGAGCTTCGAAGCCACAATCGTAGAACACAACTTACGGAGCTGAGTTTCACCTTCGGTCAAGTTCTATGTGGTCGGGGCGCAGTGGAAACTGCTGAGCTCCGCGCAGGTGCGATAAGTTGCGCTACATATGAGGTACGAAGCCAAGGCAGTGCTTCCGACAATTCCTCGAAATCTGCCAAAACGGATTTAGGATATCATAAGCTCCTTAGTAGTAATACGTAGAAAATGCATCAGAATGTTGTACCTCTCTTCGGGGAAAATATTTCAGCAGAATGCTTAAACGCGATTGTTGAAGTAAATTATTACAGTCTTCGTTGAAAACGAAGATTATTTTTAATTTTAACATAGAAATAATTACTGTCACTGTGAAAGTTTCTAACGTTGATCGACGCGAATAAAAAATGAATGGAAAAATGATTCAAGAATAAAGCAAACGGTACAAAATATTCGATGCTCTTTTGTTTATACGTCAGAAACTATATCACATAATTTCTTTATTCCGTATCTTATAAAAATATATATAATTTCATATTAATATTGTCTTTATATATATAGTTATTAAACAGTATATTATTATAATAATTATAATAATATTGTATATATGTACAAACAAAGTTAGTATAAAATTTAATATATATCTTTATAATTATTATAATAATATACTGTAATATAATATATTATACTTATATATATATATATATATATATAATAATATACTATATTATAATAATATAATAAGCTATTAAACACTGTATAATTATAGTAATTATAAAGCCAGACGTCCGTTCTATCGAATAGAATACTTTTTACCAATAGTAACAGTAACCCTGCAAAAATTGCATTCTCATTTCACAGTATGCCTGAATGCAAGTTTCTCCTAAATTAAGTACAATTCGATAGAATTATGTGGAAAGTGTATGTCCAGTCCACCACGCGAAGCGTGAAGCGTGACCAGGGATATATATGTACCTATATATACGCCTTGTATCTGCATCAGCAACATGGAGTACTTCAGGAAATTCCTTAATGTGGTCGGATGGCTCGACCCTACCAAGGTGGATTTTATTTCCGAACTTCCGCCGGAGGTGTCGTAGTTGATCGTACGCACGTTGGATCCTCGATCTCTGCTTTGCGCTGCTCGAGTGTCAGGTAAGTGGTTGAATGTCTGTAAGGATGATCCTATACTCAGACGAACCGCGAGACACTACAAGCAGCGCATAGTGCAGAGAAAGAGAGAACGTTTTGCTGCGGCTGCTGTTAAAGAACCGAGGGCGACGGTACATAGAGCAGTTCCATTTCCTACTCAGGTGAGAATGGTCGCACCTCATGTACAAGCTCGGCCAGCTTTGACAAATTCGACGTGTGCTCGAATGCGTGGCAGGTCTATTATATTGTAGTGTTTTTTGTATTAATAAATTGTTTAACCTGACATTTGCTCCTTTCAGCAAATAAATATTATTATTATTATTTAGTTAAGTAAGTGTATATAACTTTTAATTTTTTGATGTATCTTGACCAGTTTCTTTAATAGTAGCAATATTTTTTTAGGTTTATCATAGGACTATTAATAATAAATTGTATCTTGTATAGTTGTATTTTGACCAGCTGCTTCTATAGTAACAATTTTTTTTTCTAATTAGTTCTAATATGACGTAACTAAGAATAACTTGGCATCATATTTGACGATCTCTGCAGCCAATGCGAGTAAAGAACAACTATAGCAGATCTCTACACCGACAAAATGAAAGTTCACTTATCCGCATTTCATACGTACATACAGAGTGTCCATGAAAAATGGTGTACAAGTGGACTCCAGCCCAGAAAAGCACAGAGACGTCTTTAAGACGTCTTAAAGACGTCTGGTGTAGAACATTCGCGACAATCAGAACAATCAGAACTTTCGGAAGAGTTCTCCAAACATTAACGGCAGTCACTGTATCGCCATTAACGTTCGTACAACTTTTAAAACACAATAACTTTTTTAGAACTGGACCAATCGACTCGAATTTTATTTAAATGATTTTGCTATTGCTTGGAATGACAAAAGAAAAAAGAAAAAAGCTCATGTTCGAACATTAAAACTCGATTTACTCGGAAACTACGTGCCGTGCAGCTGTAACGGCTACACGAGTCATATCCGCGCATTACGCCGACTCTTTGCGATTAATCCACCGAGAAACAGGGCAGCGCAATTTGTATCTTTCCGTATATCTCGTATTTTTACGGGGACGTGTAACCGGCATGCATTCCGGCGGACAGGCGATTTACGCTGTGTTTCGCGTTACACAATGTGTTTATACATGATGTACGATTTAGATGTGTCTGAGGAGAAAAAAAATGTAGGAGAACGCTTCTCGCACGCATACAATGTTTGCAGACTTTTATGCGAAATAAATATCTCTCAGAAAACACGTCTTACAACAAAGTATCTTCGTCGATAACTTTAGTTAGGTACAAATAACGCGCGAATCTTTTTAAACTATCCTATTATCGTTCTCAGTCACAAAAATATCGTGAAACTATCGATCTGAATTCGAAACGGTCGTAAAACGTCTAACAAGTTCGCGCGAAATGATTATTAGGTCTACCGGAAAGTTGTAGAATATACTTTCCATCGTTACTTATGACTTCTTGCCAGCGCGATGGCAACTTGTAAATGCCAGTTTTGAAAAATGATTTATTTTTAGAGGCGAAGAACTCAACTAGTGCTTGGTTGACATCAGCTACATTTTTGAATTTTTTTCCTGTACAAAGTTTTGCAAAGAGAGAAACAAGTGACAATCAGAGGGTGCTAGGTCTGGGGAGTATGGTAGATGTGACAGAATTTGCCTAGCTCTGCGATTTTCTAACGAGTCGCCAAAGCAGCATGTGGTCTGGCAGTATCATCGGTAGCCATGTTTTCACGATCGCGTCTCGCTTAATAATGACATGAGACATCTTTGTTTCAGTTTATTTAGGAGAGTACATGTGTGTAAATGCAATGATAATGAGAGATAGTCATATATGTCTCAAATCAACATGAGCATATGGATTGAAACTTGAAGTGACACTATCGGACAGAACTTTCCGGAAGACCCAATAAAAAGAAACGTGGTCCGTTGCTACTGCAAACGAAGACGCTACATCGAGTATTCGAAGCCGATTATAAAAACGAGCGTACACGGCACGATCCATAGAATATTTCAGCCGACGGTTTGCCGTCCGAACGATTCTTTCGCCGTGTCGTTAACCCGAACACCGTGAATGGTTGATACTTGGACGATGAGAGCTACGGATTTATGGCGGTTCGGTAGTCGGTGACGCATGTGTGCACGGTCCGGCGCCGGAATTTATTTTACTAGGCAATTCTGATAAATATTTGCGTGGCCGCGACGGATTGATATCCACACGGAAAGCCGTTCTCGTGCCTGTTTCCTATTATCGATTGACCGCGCGCATCGCGCCGGCTGAATATTCACAAATATGCGCGGTCCGATGATTCCTCCGAGGGCAGAGACTCGCGCGGGATGTAAGCCTGCCATTGCGCCGGCCCGTATGCCGGCTATGTTTGTATAATCGAAAATTAATTACCATGAATTCGCATGCCCAGCTAGATTAGTGATCCGCATTTAAAATGCGCCAGATGCTGCGATTCATGCGCGAAATCGTGATCCAACCTAGATAGTAAACACGATTGTGTAGTACGTGCCTCCATTTGCCGAGCTTACAGGGGCTACACCATCCTTCACTTTTCGGCAACGCGATAGAGTCTGCGGGAGCAGTGATTAGTACCGTTATTAATGGTTGGTAAACCTTCGCGGGCCAGGATTTATCGGAATACTGGAAATATTTCTTCTCGGAGTAGCGATGAGAGTCGGCTCGACTGTTCATTGATAAGGCATAATTGTGACAAAATGTAAACTTCGTTGCAATATTTTGGACCTAATCAACCGGGGATTGTCATTTAATCTTCTCGCAGGTACAGCACAGATTCCGGCAAAATCTCTTACACTCGACACGCCATTATTGCAATTAATCGTTGATAGAGGGCCGTTTTACTGTTCTGCTCACACGGACAGAGATTTATAGTGCTTCAAAAAGGCACACTCAGTTTTTTCGTAATAACTTCACGTAAAGAAATGGCACGTTAAAGCAATCCGGGCTTCCCGAGGCACGGTGTATACGGGAATGACATACTTGCTTCGGGAACGTTAATGGGAAAATAATTCGACTCGCGCGAATATTTAATTGTCGCGAAATGATCGAATAACGACGATCGCTGGAATCAAATGAAAATTAAAGAATAATATCGCTTTCAAGAAATAAGTAGCTGCATTTTTCCATAGAACTGAATTTAATATTTTATAATATTTTTGATTCAATTTAATAAAATATACAAATGTTTAACCACGAAATTGTTTCGTCATTATAAATACGTTGCAACAAGTAGAACAACATTACGTTATATGCTCATTTACGGTATATGCTCTTAATATATTGTTTCGCTCTTTACGCATTTTGCAAAAATCATTGCTATTTTCGATTCGACGTGAAAGATAGAAAGAACCCTGGTGACATGTTTACGACGACGCGTGCAAAATATTTTGACCTGTCTCTCCATTTACATTTTGATGTAAATGCAACATTATATTTATCAATTTTGCAACGGTTCTGGCGGTCGACCGTAGAATATTTTTGTTCGTCGCAGCGATAATGCGTCGCCGGTTCTGTTCAACGATTAACTTTGTTAATTATCATCGCTTATCGTCTCTTGTAATTTTATTGTAACTCCAATGAGTAATTACTGTATTGCCAATCACGTTTGAATTCCGTTCTGAACGATGCGGGAACAAAATGAACCGGAATCCAGAAAATAACCGTTCCCACCTTTGTGGATTATAATTCTCTTTCGAATCGAAATTGCTCCGACTCAATAATTTTAAGCTGCGCTCCCCCTTCTGTTTATAAATTAATGCGTTAAATGAAACTAGCACGCGAAAGCTAATTTCCTTCGTTACAGTTCGTTTCACGCGGAAAGAACCGAACTGGAAGATAGAATGTTTAATCCGATATGGAATCGATATAGAGTCCCGATGTAATAATTGGCATCTACAGAAACCGTAATCGGAGCCAATATAAACGAGCTCATATTTCATCTTACAACTGGACCGCGGATCTTTATGCCTTTATGGCATGCGCACACTTTTCAAACGCGAGGGAACCTGTAAATTGTCTTAGTTACAATAGCATTTTCTCATTTTATTTCTACTTTATTTCTACTTTATTTCTGTCTATCACGTTTCTATTTCTATTCATATAATCACTCTGCTAATCTTTTCAACGCCGCGTTTAAATGAAGGAACTTTCTGCATACGATCATGTACAAGGTTATGTCAAAATTATTGCACAATCGAGAAATGAGGGATTCCGGGGGTCATTTGAAGCAACTTTTTCCTTAACGAAAATGCAATCTGCGACTTCGTTTACGAGTTATTAACGAAAAACGCTGGCCAATGAGAGATCGCGTACGGCTTACGCCCCACTCTCACGACCACTGCCGCTGCGCAAGGGCGGATCGGCGGTCACACTCGCTCTCCGATTGGTCAGTGTTTTTTGATAATAACTCATAAACCAAGCCGTGGATTGAATTTTCGCTAAGGAAGAAGTTGTTTCAAATGACGCGAACCCCTTATTTCCCGCTTGTACAATAATTTTGAGACAGAAGTCTCGAGTGATTTAACGTGCAGCACCTGCCCAAAGGCTTATCCACACGGCCCCCATGGGCGCGGAATTGAGATACGCTCAATAAGCGCGCTCCCACATGCCAAGCCATGCAGGAGCTACCAGTTACTACGAGGACGCGGACTCTCGTCAGCAGACAACTGGTGGTGCCGAGCCCTTTCTATGCTCTACCGGCTCAGCAGGTCGGTTCCCGAGCTGAATACCGCAGCTCACTCGTCGAGCCTCGTGGAGGTTCAAGTGTGGCTAGGGCACGTTTGCCCCTTGCGGCCTGGGTTGCCCAGGTGATTGGTTGCATCCCGATTTCTAGATCCAGCGGCATGTTGCTACGTGGCGCGTTCAGACAACGAAAATGCGGCATTCCGGTCAGACCAGAAAAACCGCATAACGTGACGCGGGGGACTGCAGCCACAAGTGACAACAGTCCCCCGGTAGGGAGTAGTACAGCATATTCAATGCTGTACATGAACACGCCACAGCCCGTATGCTTAGTTCAGGGGCCTCGCCATTATGCGAAGTACTACATGTACAACGCACTGGCGGTCTCAAATACCCTCATCGCCGATGCATCTGATGCATCCGTCAACTCGGCAGCATTCACTCCGTCGGCGTGTTGCTTTGTGGCGTGTTCAGATAACGAAAATTCGGCATTCTAGTCAGACCAGAAAAACCGCATAACGTAACGCGGGGGACTGAAGCCACAAGTGACAACAGTCCCCCGGATGGGAGTAGTATAGCATGTTCAATACTGCACAAGAACACGCCACAGCCCGCTTGCTTAATCACGGGCCTCGTCATTATGCGAAGCACTACATGTACAACGCACTGACGGTCTCAAGTGCCTTCATCGCCGATGCACCTATCGACTCAGCAGCAACATTCAATCCGACGGCGTGTTGCTTCGTGGCGTGTTCAGACAACGAAAATGCGGCATTCCAATTAGACCAGAAAAACCGCATAACGTAACGCGGGGGACTGCAGCCACAAGTGACAACAGTCCCCCGCTAGGGAGTAGTACAGCATATTCAATGCTGTACACGAACACGCCACAGCCCGCATGCTTAATCTCGGGCCTCGCCATTATGCGAAGTACTACATGTACGACGCACTGACGGTCTAAAATGCCTTCATCGTCGACGCACCCATCGACTCGGTAGTAGCAACAACCTTCGCGAGGACTAGTTCGGGGGTCGCCTCTCAACCCTGGGTGGCCACAGACCGCCACCGCCTAATTTTGAGACAGTTTGTAGAAGAATTTAGAAGTCAAAATATACTTCAACGAATAATTTAATCATTAAAATTAAGATTTAACTACAATTCCATTACCGCCAGTATATTAGAATTGCCATTTTACTAAATTATACAACGCTACAGCCGAATGTAACTTAACCGAGTTTTTAGAATACTAGCCGAAACCGAGAGTTGTAATCTGACTCTAGACTTCGCAAGACCAACTTGCAAAGAGAAATTACATCAATATTAAATACCCAGGCCGAGGATTCTTACGGATTTAACGCACGACCCGTGTTGAAAATTCCTTGGCAAAAGATAACGCCATAAATCAACGGTGTCGCGAGTCCTCACGTAAACGGAGTATTTTACTCGTGAAGAAGATACGAACGGTAACTGCATAAGAATAACAGCTAGGAACCGTGGGATATTAGTAACGCGACTTAATACTGATAAGAGTCGTTGAAAAATGCGACCGAGATGAAAGAAAGGAGACCGTCGAAAGACCCCGCTGGAAACTCCAGATAACTTTGGGAAAGTACAATACTCATCCCCGGAGAACTTTTCGAGGAGAGCAGATAAATGGTTTTAATAGTATGATCCCCGGGGTCAACCGGGCCCGGTAAAATTACAGGCCTAACAGAGGAATAAACCGAACGATAATAATGGCCGAGAAGTGTCGAATGAATATTTTACAAGTTCTTTCCGCTGGCAATTATCGGAGGTTATTTGTGCAGCTTTTCTTTGCTGTGAACAGCTTTTTTCTGGTACAGGCGTTTTGTCTCTGAACTACTTTCTCTGACGTTGCCGAGAACTTCAATGCATAATAACTTTCCTTGGTCATTCATATTAAAACTTGATATATTATTAATTTATATCTGTGGCAAAAAGAGGCACTCGTCATATCAAATCGAATCTATTTGATAAGTGGGAAAGATATATAATGTACAATAATTTTGCTGGGGATTGTTATGCACGATAAAAACTTTCCGCATTTGTCGCAACAAATTGTAATTACTTAGCAATTCCTTTCCGTTTGATTGTTTTAGTAAATCGATTGTATTACGATACTGTTAAATGCTTTCAATTATTTTACAGTTTCAAATTGCGGTTACTCATTACTATTATTATTATTATGTAGATGCACAAAATCGACAGTCTAGCAATAATGACAGAAGAATATAAATGGATCTACTAACGATGATGATGATCTACTTTCGATAAAATTGTTTCGCCAGAGCGCTAGAAACTTTTACGGATGTTTCTTCAACGTTCGGACAATCTCGGGACTCAATTCTTGACATTGTTTACGGCGGTACATGTAATCGCTGTACCGCTTTAACTTAAACTTCCATCGATGTACTTCTCTTCGAAAACATTCCCTAATAACGAGTACCTGCATTTCAAAACTTCCCCGAAGACTGCCTCGGACGCGTCGACCGCTGATTCATTGTATTTCGAGTCTCAGACTTATCGCGACTACGACCAGCATATTTTCTCCCGAGCTCCTCGAACAACTGAACTTCTCTCGCAAATTTAGCTCTCACCGTTTTTTCTCCGACACGCGCACATATCGCAATGGCCACGCGAATTGGGGAAAAGAATGATCAGAGACATTTTTAAACCAACTACGGTGCCAATGCTTTCCACGATGGAAATCAAATCAGCGTTGAATAAAAACGGTTCCTAGACAATTAACAGATTCGAAGCATTGATGGTTTATTTAAACGAACACTAATAGGCAAAACACTTTACAATTCTAACACCGTACATTCCGAAAATTATCAGAATAAAAAGTTGATATTGTTCGAAGTAGAGACACGTATTTGCTATCAACGGAATCATTGTTTTTTAATTTAATGTCGCATCTGCTTAATATCAATTAGCGATAATTTATTGGATAATATGTGTAGGGTTACATATAACGCAATATATACAATAGTCTCGCATTACATTTTTACATTATTTTCTTCATTAAGGCTTCTCAAATTACTATATAATTTCGCTAAACATTTTGGTTTCGTTTAAGTATGACACAACATTTACAACAGCATCATTTGTTAGACGAATAATACAAAAATGTCTTTGATTTTTTTACCGAACAAACGCTTTGTTATTACTTCCAGCAGTTTCTGCAGCTTTTCACCCCAATCCAAACCGATGTAACAAACTCGTGCAAAAATAAACTCTTCCACCATTTTCGCTAGAATTACAAGGACAATCTAATACCGACAGTCGAATCGAAAAGCAAAACGCTGCTACTGGCTAGAACTTTTCGCGCTTTAAATCAACGTGCTACGAAGGTAATCAGATAAAACGTCGCTTCAAAATAACCGCTAGGAGTTCGAATCGCTAAAAAAAGGCGAAAACAAACGGAGCCCGATAAAAACCGGCAAAAACCAACAGAAGTCGATAAAAACCGTTCGTAAACCGCAATCATTTTCGCACGAACTCGACGCATTATTCCGCAGGTATTAACGGATAAGTTCACCTTTGGCCGAAATCGTACGGGAGCGTGAAAAATAAAAGCAAAATTCAACGATGCCCAAGGGTTGACAGCGAGAGGGGACGGGGCTTTCCATTTTTCTCTCCCCCATAGACAACGGGCTGCTCGCTAGTTTAACTGTAAATCCCGGTGTCGGGCGCATCGATGCGGATGAAGGTGAATTGAAGCGGGAACGAGCCGATGCGAAACAAAAAGGCCGGATCCGCGGCATTATCCAACATTCGCGCTCGCAATTAGACGTTGCGCGCTCCACCGAAAACGCGGCCGTACAATATTTACCGTCGCCGATCCCGCTTGACATCCGCGAGTTTATCCGGAAGATAAACGCGCCTGTAATACGCTTTGTGGCTGATTGCCGAGATCCCGCAACTTGACATAATTTACGCCCCTGAACTTATTATAACCAGCACGAGCCGCGAGTCGCGAAACGTCGCATTGCGAAGCGGAAATCTGTTTTTGGTGCTGGAAACTCGAGTTTCGAGGTTGCAAATTTCGTTTAGCAGTAATCTAGCAGTGATGAACTAAATAACATCGAATTGACAAGGTTATTATGGTAAGACCGCTGAAGAGAGTCATCATAACTACAGTAATTTCTCCTGAAAATGCCAAATTTCGGGTTGCTGTGAATTTCCCTGGGCTAATCCTACAGTAATCTAGCAGTGATAAACTAATTAACATTGAATTGTCAAGGTTAGTATGCTAAAACCGCTAAACAGTCGTCATAACTACAGTAATTTCTCCTGAAAATGCCAATTTTCGGGTTGCTGTGAATTACCCTGTGCTAATCCTAAGTCTATGTAAATCATTACATTCTAACCGACAGTTTTTGTATAATAAATTCAAATAACACTGGCAAAAATAGCGAAGCTTATAAAAAGGATCCAAATAGGTATGAACGACAGTGTATGCGCCTACTTGATTCCACGTGTAGCGACAACCGAGGGAGTCAGCTTATGATCGCGATAGGTCGCCGCGAGAAGCATTGCGGAACCGCTTCCAGCTCGTTCGCGTCGATGGTCGCTGCCAGGTGCAACCTACTTGCTTTGAGGGTAGAACGGAACCGGATGCGAATATCGTTATCGGACTGCTGCGGCCAGCCTACTTTCGCTGGCTTTTCTCGTCCGGCCTCGGTCTATGTGCCATTTTAATTACGTGACCGATCCGAGAGCGCGGCTACCTTTGAGCTCGTCGACGCTTTGGAACAGACCCGTTTCAACGGGATAGATTACGGCCAACGTATCATCCGTACACGAAAAGGTCTTACCCATCGTCCGCGAGTTACGTCAATTCTTCTTTATTAACGGAGGTAGTTATGACGCTTAAAATGCCGGCTGATGAAGTTGCGGGCTTTCATTGGATTACGGTGATTGACCATCGGATATTTCACGCATCGGTTTGCGAACGTGAACGCTATTTTAAATATTCGGAGGCTAGCGGAACCGGTTACTGTGCGGTGGGTGACCACTTGCTGTGCCTTTGGTTCGTTTTCGGGCACAATTAAATTTATATTTGTCGAATGAGATGTATTCAATTTTTATACAGTTTTATTTTGTTTATTTTGCAATTAGAAAATGTAATGTGTTTTATTATTGATATACAGTTAATTCGATATATTATTTATTACTAATTATATTATTATTATTAATTGTATTTATTATTTATTAATTATATATTATACAGTTATTATTTTTCCGGTTATTTATGGCACAAATGATACGACGTGAGAATAGTCGAGAGTAAGCGAAATGATACCGATGAATTCCTAGCTTTTCCCGGGCAATGCTCGGCGTTTCTAACGCAGTGAAAGAGTCTCCTACGAATCCTCAAATATGTATATTGATGAAGCTTGCCACTTCTCCGCAGTTGATATCCTACGGTATCATTCCTGCGACTGTCATCAAGAGGTCATTCAATTGACCTCTTTGGAACCACACTACAGATCAATCACTCCAGTTTTCATTGCTCTCGACACAATCCGTTGAAAAGGATTGGTTACTCTTAAAAGGGCGTGTCTCTCGAAATACGGTGAAATGAAACATGGATTTGAAAGAGAATTAATCGATAGCCCTGTTATAAAGTATTTAAACTTCCCGAAACTTCTGTATAGGGGTTGAATACATCTAGTTGCCTCGCTGTTTCCAAACCAAAGCGTTTGTCCTTTGATAATGCACTTTTGTGTTCGAGTAAAATTCACAGCTCACTTACCGACTTAATTAACTATTCCTAGTTAACTATTTAAGTTAGATAACTATTTAACGTATAAAGTAAGATTTTTATATATTAACTAGTATATATTAATATATGAGTAAATTTATATATAGTATATAATATATTTATATTAATATACTAGTAATATACTACTACTCAAACTAATATTAGTTTTTATATCAATATAGCATATATTAATATTAATATAATTAATGGCTATATTGATATAAAAATTAATATTAGTTTGAAAATGTAATTCACGAATGCAGAAAATTCGCAGTGTAATTAGTTCAGTCATATTTTTTTGAACATATTCTTCATCCTTTGTTTGCAAGTCGATTTCTACTGACGCAATAAAAAATGATCCAATATGCAGACAGATGTTGAATTAATTTACTTTCTACACTACTTTCGTCATTCGCTGCAACGAGAAAAAAACTGCCACCGTTCATTATGCTTCCGTATTAGAATCACCCGTAAACCTTCTACCGTTAATAATCATCGACATCCAGCAATCCGTTTGCTCGTCTCTTTGTAGACGATAGATCCAATGATATTCCACGTGGAATAAAGACATTTCAGAGTGTAACGTAGTCTCCCTTGAACAACGCAGGCTCTCCGAACACCTCAATTTCGGATACATCTTCGCGCCGCGCGTTACATGAAACCGGTTACGTGTCGATGATCTTATCAACAATTCTGTCTCCAGCAGGATAATTGATATCGACGGTGGCGGTACAATTTCATCTTCCCAGTTCCGCATCCGAACAAGCGCTAATTAGTTAAACACTTTGCTGACCATAATTAATACGGTCCTAATGAATATTCGCTGGCGGGATCGAGTTCCGCGAACTTAGCTCCAAGTTTGCCTGACATGAACCTGGCTCGCTCCTAAGGGATTCCTGTAAAACCACACGGAACCAGCTAAATAGACAGTACCTCGGACGAGAAACAGTATCTCGAACCTCTGCTGCGAGAAATCGATATCAATAGCTTCGATGATATCTATTTTATTAAATGGAACGTTATTTCAAATGGATTTCTTTCTCTTTCTCTCTCTTTCACTTTCTTTCTTTCTTACTTTCTCTCTCGCTCTCTCTCTCTCTCTCTCTCTCTCTCTCTCTCTCTCTCTCCAATAATGAAATAATCTAGAGAAAGACTAGTTATATATTAACATAAAATAGCAAATAATTTTGTCAAATAACATGTATGCAAATAAGATAATATATTACTAGACTGCAGATTTTAATGCAGATTTTATGCAGATAAATTTGTCTGCACTAATTTCATAATACAGGAGCTAAATAGATATTCACTTAATTTCTTAATAATACTAACAGGTTGAAAATAGTTCAATAGTACTTTCTATCTGAAATATCGAAGTGATGAATAATCCCGTCATTGTATTTTTATTTCTCATTGTAGTAAAAGTTTAATTAAATTCACATGATTTCATTAGCTAAGAATATAATACCAATAAAGCGTTTTTACAGTTTTTCCGTCGGGTCTATCATGACCCCAGTGTAAAAATCATTTTTAATGATTAAATTCCTTAAACGTTCTCGCAGACTCGTTTCACATAAAATCTACAGTCCGTGTATTAATTTAACGATTGTTCGTTGAAGAGATTTCCTTGAATAATTCCGAAGCTCGCTTTTCAAGTACGACCGCTTTCCGTTTGCTTATTTAAGCACGGTTCGGCCACAAATAATCGAAAATAACGTCCCGAACAGAGTCTCTAGTTTCTGTTGCGTTCCTTTTCCTCTGGCAAGGATCCTGCGGAACGAAGCGGCGACTTAGAGAATTTATAGACCGCGATTATATCTGAATTCGAAAGCCCAGAAACGATCATTCCAGCATTTATTTATCGTGGTCGTGTTATCGCATAGGCAACTGTGTAAAGCAGAACTGAGGAATAGTTGCGCGCAACAGCTTTATTGCTCCCGCCGCGACGAGAGCAACTACTTTTCGGAATTAGCTGTTCCGCAGTCCATTCCCGATTATGAATCAGCCAGTTTTCCTACTCGTAATTCTCCCTTCCCCCGCCCTCCATAACGCATACTTCACCCGAACTCCATCTCTATTACCTCCGATCCCCATCTTAAGCGTCAAATTTAAATTTAAAGGATACCACGATTGCCCGACTCGATATTCAATCGTTGGCTGGGAGAACCGATTCCGAAGTCCCGATGAAATAAACACGAAACAAAATGCGATAATGTATGTATAATGGCGGGCAATCTTGAAATATTAGGTTCTGAAATTAGTATTTATGTACTTGTGCTAATTGCAAAAATTTTGGCTCGTAGAATTTGATACTAATAACTGAGATTTATGGTAATAAACTGCTCCGAAAGATTACAGCATAGGCACATATCGGATGAGAATTGGTCAACTTTGACTGACGATAACTTCGCGAAAAATCATTGATTTTTATTTCAAATTAAAGCTTGAAACCTCTAGTTTAAGACGATATTTCTCAATTTTATATTCTACGCACTCTCGCCACTGTAACTATTTAAATCTGAATCCCTGTTTATCATATTGAAAATTGCCAAGTTTGACGAAGTGCACGGACTTTGTCAAATTTTTTCCGGGGATGCCGTTTAGAGTAGAGTAAAGTTTGATCTTTCATCTCTAATTTTTTTCTCGCGAAGTTGCAGCACTTTAAAGTAACCAAACCCCATATGTCAGACTCCTGGAAAGAGGTGCAAAATCAAATCACGTGCAAAATAAAAAATATCTCAGGGTAGGAAATTGGATGAAAACTAAATAGAATGTTTTCAATCATTTTCTACACTGTTTCTTGATGTCCTATCAATCATCTGGAAATGCCAACGCCGACGGTACGTGACAAAAATGCGCAAAAAACTTCAGTTCTAAATGAATAAATTGATGGTATCCGGCTTTAGATTTCGCGCAAACGAATTGCAATTTCTGCATACTGGAACGACAACCAGCCGATGCTCATGCCCGGTGTCTACTTACACCCGGCGAAAACTGTATTCTTGCGCGATTTTTAGGAAATCGGTAAAATAGCCAAAAGGCATCCCACGGGAATTTCAACCGCGAGACTTATGCAGCATTCGGCATACGAATGTAGGAATACATCCGCGAATAAACCTAGACCGTCTGTATCGGTGGCCTGGATCTCACGTCCCGACTTCCAATATTTCGGCAAAGATACCTGGCGAAACCAGTAAAAGGGAGCAAATATTGGTTCGAGGTGCACGGACTCATCGCTGTCGTCAGACGTTTTCGGCGATCTTCAACGGCTCAACAGATATATCAAGCTCAAATATAATTATGTTGTATCTGTGAGATTTAATTGGTAGCCGGCGAATCTTTATGTATTTATGACGCAATCCGGGCATATTAACGAATATGCACTGTTCTATTATTCTGTGCTCTCTGTTTTCCCAAAGAAAATTTTCTTCTTCCGATTTTCATGAAATAATTATAATGAAAATATGCACAAATATTCGCTGTTCAATAATTATAAATCAAGGGTAGGAAATATTCCATCGAAATGGTAAATATTAACGAAAGAAATTAATAATTAATTTAATATACTTGCATATCGGCTATCAAATTTTAACGAAGAAAACAATGTTCTAGAATGTCCAAATTATATTCTCGAATTTTTAGGTCTCGATAATGCTGTTAGTGTTTGAGTGACAGTTGCTTGAAAACCGCATCATAATAATGCTGCACCGCGAGCTACAAACTCACAAAAGTCAGATCCGCCGGGTAACATTTCGAACGGAGTTGTGTGACCGGTGAAATGCAAAAAGACCGCACCGGAAGCAGTATACGTGATTTAGTGGGTATGAAAAATCTGCCGTGAGTTCGGGAAATCGTCAACATGCAGTTCTTCGACGCTGCTAAGCACACAATGGAAAAGAAGAAAATAAAGTGCGAACATGAAAACATCAATGGGAAACTGCGGGCGTTATTCTCGGGCCGGCAACGCCTAGACACATGATGCATAGTCTCATATACACAGTAAATACGTTAGGGCGATTCGCAGGTATAGTGCTCCCAGTTCGGGAAAAACAAGCCCGTAAATTTCGATCCTCGTATTGCAAGGAAATTCACGATACTTTAATTGCTGTTGAAAATGGGACAATGGGAAGCATCCTCATAACATCTAAACGAGTTGTCACATGTTACAACGGGCGGTTCGAAATTGAAAAAAGAGGAGTGCGTTGAGCGACAAATGCATTTGTGGTCGCTTGCTTCCCGTAGTAACCGAGCGTGGCAACGTAAAATAACACAATCGGTGTACTTATCACAGACACATCAAATTCGCAAATTAAGCTTCATTAGTTTCTTAACACAGATTCAGAATAATTAATTTTAAATAGGGGTGATACGAATTATAATAAATTATGAATATAAAATTTAATTATAACGAATTTTTAATATAGATTTAAATTGTAATAGAATTTAATAGAAATTTAATATCTTGGTACATTTACAATGGAAATATAATTAGAGATTTTAAATTATAATAAATTTTTAATAGAAGTTCAATTAGAAATTTTAACTTATATATTTTTGACAGAAATTAAAACCTTAATATATTTAATAACAACTGATATCTAGTAAAGAAGATACAACGATTTAATTATGCAGTGAAGTGAGACTTATGTAGAAGTTGACTACTAGTGTAAACACTGTAGATAGCAATGCTATAAATTATCAAAATGCAAGCAGCACGAAATGCATTGCGTTCAATGCAATCGCTGATTTATCGGTAAAACATTCGTGCCAGGAAAGTTCAGCATTGTCGAAACGACATTGAGAAGTGTCGATACTCTGTGCAGTTATGGTTAAGTGGACGTGTTTATAATTACACCGTATATAATAAATTTGCATACGTCGATGCTGATCCAACGGCGTCCGCGTGTCCATAAGTCCTGACAAGCATTAACGCGCACATCCCGCGAAATTTTTCAAACAATCGCTCTATCATATCTGAATTTTCTTTATTTTCGTAGGAACGCGGATAACGATCGCGCAACGTGCACGTTGCGCAACTGTTCGTTGCCCGTTTCATTATCCGTCTCCGCGTTCATCACGCGCAACAGAACGCCCGACAGTGTAACGACTAATTTGCCGAAATATCGCAGATAAAAATCCGACGAAAATATTGCAATACTGTCCCCGTACTTGCTATTTTATGGCACCCAATTAAAAGCCCCAATGACGTTTCATTGATTCCCGTAATTCAAGTGCGGACGATCGTCCGATTATTGCAGTAAATTCTCCCTAATTTTCCTTCGTCTTGTAAACAAAAATGGACAATTTGGGAAGGCAAGATACGATTATTCGAGCCTTGTACCTCGTTTTTATAATTATGTAAATATTATTATTGTTACAAAAACGAGCCACGAGGCTCGAATAATCGAATCTCCTTCTTCCAAATCCTTCACATTTGTTCACAAGCTGATGAAAAATTGGGGAAATTTTACTGTAATGCGTTCACGGCGGAAACCGGGAGAAATGGCTATCAACCTGCATACCGTCCTTTAGAATTAGATTCTGCAACGCTGGAAAATGTTATTGTCAAGACTCACAGATTGCTCGCAGAGGAAATTCACCGGTTGTATTACGAGTAGACCGCGGATCTTAATGCAAAATAGAAATTCTCCACCTCGATCGCAGCGAGCAGGAGTTAAATAAAAATTTATTTTCATTCTCAACAGTTCCATTCAGTTGATATTAACGAGAACGTTATTATAAATACTGTTGAATTTTTGTATTGCATTTACAACGTGCTGTATTCGACCTAGTTGCTTTTGTCATAAATGCAAATATTACAAACAGAAACCTTCAGATAAGAGAGTCTCTACTGTGCTATTCATTTCTTGCAAATCGAAACAAAATTTGATTCATCTGTGATCAAAGTTTACGAATGACAGATTATTAGTATCAGACAAATTATGAAAACGAAGAAGTGTTAATTCAGTGCAGAAAGAAATCGTAGTGCAGGCTCGAATATGCAGTCGTATTTAGAATAATCAGATATTGCAGCTTCGGATAATCCAGATTCTACCGTGCGAATAAAATAAAAGCGCAACAAAATTTCCGATGAAAATAGAGAATTCTCGGCGACGTTCCTTATTTCGAATATTTCGAGCGATAACTAATTAGCGCCGCCATCGGAGTTCCATCGACCGCCGTGTCGCGGCCACGGAAAAGTGTCCATCGACCCGCATTTGAGATGCAGATGCGGGAAACCGGCGGTGAAAACGCGTGAATTTTCTTGAATCTGTGCGGAGCAGACGCCGTTTCCGGTCTCAGAAGAAGAAAATATTGAAATGTAGAAATTTGTTCAATATTTAAACAATATAGAATATGTATTGATTAGGAAAGAACTAAACGTGATGAAAACAGGAAATATCGCGTACCGTATCTACAACTAGGATTACAACTACTTCAGTTAATTCTACAACTCGCAACGCACCTCACTCGACGACTCTCGAACACACCCTGTCCACCCCAAACACGCTCCTTCGACACAACGCCTGCCTTTTCCTAAAACATGACAATCGCATCCGCCGGCACTCCGTCGCCAAGGGTTTTTCCTATCTGACCCGGCCTTCGCCAACGTTTCTCTTCTATTTCCTACCATAAATACAAAGTCTTAAAACTACGGTCTCCTGAGCCTAACACTCCTCCTCATCCTAAACGTACCCACTAAATTACGATACTACACTCGGTCGTCCTGACCGGACATCTGCCCACAGATGTTCTCATCGCCACTGTACGAACTTTCACTTTCACCGGAAAAATCGTCCTCTTCGTCGGCACACATAGCTTCATGTAATCGGCTGCAGTGGATGTTTCCTGCGGCCCTTCATGATTACCCACCTTCTGCACTTCGTAGCGGTCATTCCGCAGTATTCTTGTCACACGGTATGGTCCAAGAAACTTCGGGTAGAATTTTAACCCCGGATCAGAGAGCCTGTGTCCTTTTCACTCCCTCTCTATATCGTGCTGCTTCCTTTTTCCGTATCTCCTTAAACCAGTAATCTCTCTTTACGAGCGCCTCTGTTTTGGAAATACCGAAATGACCGTGCTCGTGCGCCTGTCGAACTATCTGGATGTGCGTTGTCCTCAGCACAACTACCAACGGCGTATCATCAACCTCTCTATACAGAATATCATTTCGCAACGGGTACGCATCGCCTTCGAACCGCTCAATATTATCTCGAATTTTCCTCAAGTTGTCGTCCTGTACCTGCGCTCTTCTCAAATTTGCGATAATCCCCAGTTCGTTTTCTCCCACTAGCATAATTGTAGGTAGTGGGTTTCGGCATAGCGCGTCAACATGTGCCATATTTCTTCCCGTTCTATGCTCCACGCTGTAGTCGAACTCTTCTAAGAGAAGCGCCCACCTGGCCACACGCTCACATAAGTCCTTTTTCCTCATCGTTAACGCAAACGTTTGACAATCCGTCACAATTTTAAATGAAATGCCGAATAGATAAACACGAAATTTCATCAACGCCTTTACAATTGCCAAAACTTCAAGCTCGTAGCTTGTATACTTTTCTTCGGCTGGAGTAGTTTTACCACTCGCTTCGCTATCGCGCTGCAACAATATCATACCATATCCCATACTACATGCGTCTGTATGTACTTCTGTCTCTGCACCCACACAATACAACTTTAGTACAGATTTTCCGCTTAGAGCTAATCTTAGCCTATCGAAAGCTTCTTGTTCACTCGCTTCAAACTTGAACTTGATATCTTTTCTTAATAAATTCGACGATGGTCTCGCAATAACAGAGTATTGGTACACAAACTTTCTGAAATTTCCCGCTAAACCAAGGAAACTCTGAACATCTCTAGCACATCTAGGTCTCGGAAAATTCGTAACAGCACTACTCTTTCGTTCTGACGGTCGAATGCTACCGTTTACAACAATGTGACCTAAATATTCTACTGTTGTGTGCAAAAAACAACACTTGCTCCAATTAATCAATAATCCATATTCTCACTAGCAACATTTAATATTAATTTGAGATTCTCGATACCGCGTGAGAAATCAGATGAAGGTATTATTAAATCGTCCATGTATGTCAAAACGACCCCGGTTGCAATTATATCTTTGAACAGTGCATTTATAAACTTTTGAAAGACGGCTGGCGAATTACATAACACAAACGGTACCTTTAGAAATTCATAATGACCGGTGGGAGTCACGAAGGCGGTGTATTTTCTGCTACTCTCATCAATAGGAACATGAAAAAATCCATTTCTGAGATCCAACGTACTAAATACTTTCGCGCCTTCTAATAAATCCAATTGATCCCCTATCAAAGGTAGGGGATATCTATCTTTTACAATATTTTTATTAAGCTATCTGTAGTCAACACAAATTCTAGTTGAACCATCCTTCTTCTTTACTAGTACAATTCGATTTGCGTAATCTGAACAAGACTCTCGAATTATTTCATCTTTCAACCATGACGTTATTTGTTTATCAACTTCAGATTTATGCCCGGGAGACAATCTTCGCGGTCTCTCGTACACTGGGATCTCGTCTTGCAGTATCAAGCTCATTTTAATCCCTACTTCTTTCGTTTTAGATGGTTTATAACTTGCAACACAATCTTCTATAAATTTTCTATGTTCAGGAACCGCAATGTGTGATAAATCTACATTGTCAACTATAGCCTCGACATTGACATTAAATATTTCCGGCAAATCTATTTTTTTAATAAAAATTTCTCCTCCTTTCGTACTTAGTTCTACGGAATCTAAAAATTCTGTACCGATTATTAAACTATGGGACGACAAGGTATTGGGTAGAACGTGTATATTTATTCGATATGTTATCTGATCTATTGCAATAGTTGTTGAAAATTCCCCTAATGTGTGGTTGCTCTCTGCTCCGACACCACGAAATTGCAAAATCTTATTATTCAATCTAGGAGCACCAATTTTAACATAATAATCCGCTCGCATCAAATTCAGTTCGCTTCCAGAATCTATTAACGCTGTCAACTTACAATTTCCAACTTGCACCTCTTTAACTCGCTTCTTTCTCGACGCTTCAGATACACTTGGGTCCTCTTTCTTTTGTCGGGCAGTTTGCAGCCGTATGGTATCGGTTTCCACACAAAAAACATCGCCGTATTTCTTGCTGTGCCACTTGCTGTGATTCACCTTGTGATGAGGTTCCATGGACGGTCGTCTTCTTCTTCTCCTCAGGTCGCCTGTTTTTCGCTCCTGATTTTTCCTTCATGTCTTCGTAAATTTCGAATTTTTCTTTCAACTCACGTATATTTCTAGCACCGTACAATATCGTTTTGTTTGTCTCGAAATCCTGAACTCCGTCAATAATATACTTAATAACTGTTGATACTTCCATGTCCGCTTGCTTCGCAATCTCCAACATTTGATAAATGTATTCTTGATACGACTCGTTCGATCTTTTAATTTTACGTGACAACTCTGTATGTATCTTGTACCTATCTGCAGTTTTAGCAAATTCAGATTCCAATGCTCGCTTCATCTCGATCCATTTGCGACAACATTTTTCATAGTCGACGAACAATCTCGCCGATCCACGCAATAAACGCTTCGCATAAATAACTTTTTGTACTTCACTCCATTCACATAGCTCCGCCATGTCTTCAAACTCTTCGAGCCAACAACGAATGTTTGCTTTATCGTCTCCGCTAAATGTACGCATGGACTCCTCAACATCTCTGAATGTTAATGCCTGCATCCGTCACACGCATCGTCTCACATTGCTTCCTTCTTCTTCATCTTCACTGCCATCAGTATAGTCTTCCTCTTCGCCATGTTCTATTTGCAACATTATGGCTACTTTAAGCCGATCTTGTAATTGCTTCTTATTTCCCGACGTTCTCAGCTTGCGACTCTTCAATTCTTCCTTCAAATCGGTTAACTTCATTGTTAGAAATTCCTCTAATTTGTCAGCAGATAGGCATGCTTGTGACACTTCGACAACGGTATCGTTTCCTGCAGACATCTTAAAAGGTTTTTAAATGCACAACACAACAACTAGAGTTCAACTCTCAACTCCTACAGTCACGATAACACTGTTATCATTCAGCGCAACGTTTTCCTCAAATCTCGGACGAGCCCCCAAAATGATGTAGAAATTTGTTCAATATTTAAACAATATAGAATATGTATTGATTAGGAAAGAACTAAACGTGGTGAAAACAGGAAATATCGCGTACCGTATCTGCAACTAGGATTACAACTACTTCACTTAATTCTACAACTCGCAACGCTCCTCACTCGACGACTCTCGAACACACCCTGTCCACTCCAAACACGCTCCTTCGACACAACGCCTGCCTTTTCCAAAAACGTGATAATCGCATCGGCCGGCTCCCTGTCGCCAAGTGTTTTTCCCATCTGACCCGGCCTTCGCCAACATTTCTCTTCTATTGCCTACCATAAATACAAAGTCTTAAAACTACGGTCTTAAAACTAAGCCTAACACTCCTCCTCGTCCTAAACGTACCCACTAAATTACGATACTACAGAAATATTGAATATATTTCGAAATAAATATATTAATTGTTAAATATGTGTGTATAATGAAGTATTAGAATAGAAATTTTTCAAAATTCGACCGGGTTGCGTGAATTCGTTTGTGATTTCATAGGGAATATTTCTTGCAAATATTTTGCCTCCTTAGTCTTTTTGCCTAACACTAACCTCAAAAATTCCCCGAAACAAAGTAATTTCACAGACGAATCCAAAAAAGTAAAACGAAAGATCACGATTTATATCAACTCCATCACGCTCTAAAAATCGTAGAAATGTTCGATTCATTCGAACGTACCGCAACGCAAACCGAAATATATTAGTGTCATCCATGCGTGACCGTCGACGCGGTATCGAGCGCATTAATCAATTACCGGGCGCTTCTAAATAAACAGAGAGATCTGTTGGTAACAAGCGAGCTGAGAGAATGGGATCGAACCTGACATTTTAATTCGTGCGGCTCCCGGGCAGCGTTTGCGAGAAACGAGGTCGGCACCGTCGTGAAACAGCGATCCTCCGCCGAAGTTTCCGCCGAATTTTTTACGCACTGACTCCGCATTCCTGGAACACTGCTTACAAATCATTAGTAACAATTATTACTCGATTGCCTGCTCGTAACGAAGGAACTTTCGCCGTAAACCTCGGAATTGGGAATAGCGTGCCGGCGGACATGTCGCGAAGAACAACGAACTAAGTCCCGGCGAAGAGAGGGAGGGAGGGTGGTTGAACGCACAGAGGCATTAAAAGTCAAAAATTCATCATCGCGGCCAAGTGTCTGCAAAGTCGGCATAAAAGAGCTAATAAGGGACGGCGTTTTATAGACAAAGTCCAACAGCTGCTTCAGCCGAGCAACTCCGCAGTGATAACAAAAGAAGTTGAAGTATTAAATCCGAAATGTTCCTGGACGCCGTAAATGCCCCGTCCATGTCGCACGCACAACTTTTAAAGTCTTCCCATGGGTAAGGTTAATATCGGCGCTATCGGAGACACGCCTTTTTTCACGGGACAGGAAAACAAAGTAATTGCGAGCTGCTTCGCGTTCGGTTTTTTTTCTCCGTCATTGATTTTGTTTTTAAGCTTTTTACGAGCGCGCGCGAACCCGCGCAGTTTGTCGACGGGAATGTGTGGATGGCTCTTCAAGCCGAGTCTGACAACGATGGAAAATCCACCGGCGTAGAATGTCCTGTCGTAAATTGAGTACGTGACTACGTTCGTTGCCGTGAAAACACCGTTCTCAGGATATTTATGAGTCGACGCTATTATGTGTCGCAGGAGTGGCGTAAGGCTCCAATATTTTCGTTTTAAATACACTTATATTTATTTTTCATGGGCTGCCCCGTCGGTTTACGGGCGCGGACGTGCCGTTCACATATTTCTTCGCCAATTAACTACTACATGTGCACCACCTTTCTTCCCAACGTTTGTCCAACTATTGCCCTTTCCACGGACACTGTGCCTGCCGAACGTTTTTTCGCTGTCAATTAAAGCTTGACCAAATAATTTGGCGTGGATTTGCAGTGGATTCGTAGCATTCGCGTGTTTAACCGTGTTAACGCTTTTTGGAATTTTGTGACTTCCGTTCATTCACGTGGCGATTTTCGTTAAAACTGACACACACACAATCGGTTTAACGAGGGATGTAATTTTACGTTTGCGACAATCAACTGTAACCCGGGGTGCTCGGAATTTTTATTTCGATAGCAACGAGCGCTTGATAACCGAGTTAGTAGTCTTAAAAATGATGTTTACTATTCTGCAGCCCCGAGTCTCCTGACCGTAAAAATTTACGGACTAATGCAGTTCTCCAGAACGGACCTCATCCTATTCTTTCTTGCGGATGCACTGCACTTTTCCGCAAAAAGAAATCTAAAAAGCCATTAACACTAAACTGGAATAATGGACAGTCTTATCTTCCATCGCCAAGTTCTAAAGTTCCCTTCGCCTGAAATTTGTTAACTTTTAAACATTTCTATGGAAAGCCTACTTTTAAACTACTTTTTACTTTAAATTTAATTTTATTCTCTCGATCAGTTTAATTTTTATTTGACGACTGTTATTTTTTTTTTAAGTTCGTTCTTTGTTGATATAGCAGATTACTCTGCCGATGTTCCTGGAAAATTATAATAATTTTAATCATTTATTTATTCTGGAACATCGAAATCTCCGAGTTACGCGTTTACGGGAATAAATAAATTCGCTATTATATTATGTTATTATTATTATTATATACAGGATAAAATAGCTGAATAGTAACATTTAAATGTCTCCATTATTTGTAGATACATCAGCGTACAAAAAATTTAATCACACACTGAATATTGTGATATTAAAGATGTGATATGGAAGGAAAAATGTTGTTTATTGCTTCGCCTCGTGGAAAATATTTCGAATACCACTTTCAGAAAGTAAAAGGCGAAATTTTATCGGGAAGCGTGTGGACCGCTGTACGCGTACGAGAAATTCTGTGAGAAAAGCGAGGCGAAAAACATTTTTCCCTTGCAACCATTTTGCTCGCCCTGTCGAACAGTTTAGTTACTGCGCACCTTTGACTGTGGTTTGCTGAGAAACATGACGCTTGCTCTGCGCACAAGTAGCCATAATTGCTAAGCTTGCCGTCGGGCGTCTCGAGGCGTCAACATTGCACAATGGCGTTCGGTGACTTCTCAAAGGCACGAAACAGCTTTCGTCGTGCACTTAGAAACAACAAAGATATTTCAATGTTTTTTTCCACGCAGCTTCTTCGATCGCGTGTACGACAATGATCAAAATTACGGAACGAAAATAAACACGAATATACGACAAATGAAAATATGGTCTCTTTTCAAACTAAAAAATGATCACGATAAGAAGAAGGTCGGTTAAGTGGAATAATGAAATGGAAGCGCACAAATGAATGCACAATGCCGGAGATTTATCGAAGACAATGAAAATAAAACGCGAACGGGTTAATACCGATCCACCAACAATGCCCATAACTTTTTTCGCCGTTGAGAAATTTGAAATGAATTTTTTATCGATGCCGGAATATGCCGCGTGCAAACGAACGAGAAAACTTGGTATAAATCGGATAATATTTGAATAAACGAGCCATCCCGGAAGGTCTCTTGTAATTTCATTAATCGTCGAGAGAGGCTTCGATCGCTCTCGCTAGACCGACGAGCTCTCGGGTTAAGTGCAGCTGCGAACCGTGTCGTCCCGTGCAAATACCTTCGTTGTTCTCCCTGGACAGAATAAATTTGGATCGCAAAGAAAACAGGCGCCATCAAAATACTTGGACATTCAATATTCCCTAACAAAACCCATCGTCGCAGCGTAAGAGTTGAATGAAGAAGGGCCCGTGAAATCACCTTATCAAAGAAGGCGGTGCGGTATTAACCATTTCCTCGTTGAAATTGCAGTCTCTCTCTGTCTCTCCCTCTCTCTCTCCCTCTCTCTCTCTCTCGTCGGGCGCGACAGAGAAAATGGAAAAATTGTTGGAAAGATTGTGTCCCTTAACAGAAGATGATGATGACACTCGTTACGATCGGCCAGGGGCGTGCGTCGTCGTTACGCAAACGACACTGAATAAATCTGGTGCTTCATGCGTGCTTAGGAATCGTCGCGGCGCGCCGCGGGGACAAGCGTTGGCCTAAGCAGAAGCGGCAAATTGGCGTCGAGTGACGTTTCCTGTTTGCCTCGTACAGTAACGGACAAACGATTGAGGCATCAAGAGAGAAGAAAAAGATCGGCGGAACGCGCCGTGCTTGCAGATCTTCCACAAAATGACGTCCGTCATTTGAAGAGCAATTCGTCATACGAAATACGAGCAAACATCGAATCGTCCAAGAACAATATTTAATATTTAAATTATATGTATATATTTTGATGTAATATTTTTATAGAATATTTTTATATAAATATTTTGCACAATGTTTACGATTGGAAGTCAGTGGAATTCATTTTTTCGTTCGAATCAAATTCACCCTTTTACAAGCGACACTCGCTGTTTTGCAATCGATACTCACCCTCCCACAAATTAAATTCACTTTCGTTAACCTCAGCTTTTGCAAATAAAGTTCTTCTACGTTGTTTTCTGAAACTATTCAAATGAAAATAACATTTACATAGAACAAGGAACATGAAATGCTCGTTTAACAGTAAATTTAGCCGCATCTGTAATTTTCCTTCCAGTTTGGTAATTTCATACGCATATTCATGTAACAATAACGACAATCCGTGGGAGCGATGGTTGCAACAGAATAATTAACAACATCCGACAAAAACTATTTGCCGAAATAATGTTCAATGTTTGAGAGCTTCAACTGTGAAATCAACAAAGGGTGCCTCGTCTGACGGACGTGATCACGCGGTTCCTGTGTCTTCTGGAAGCTGACATCATCTAAAACGATAATGATCTCTGAAGAATTTCGCGAAAAATATTTCCAGCTGAAAAATTGTTAATGTTATATAAGTGAGACACATATTTTCAGATTGAGGAAGGAAACAAATCGAAGAAACAAGTATCAGTTGCATGCTTCGAACTGAAATTAAAATCCGTCGTCTTAAAATTAAGACCGCTGCTACTCTATGCAGCAAAGTCTACCGTAGACGAATACTTTGTATGCTAGCATAATCGCCGGCGGGGGAAGACCGAACCAATATAATCTGGAAAGGGATCAAAGGGGATTTGGTGCGAGGGCAGGCATTCGCATGTTTCGGACACAGGCCAGCTTGAGCACAAGCGACCCCTGATACACGCTAATTAAGCTTTTTTTCTTGTCACGATAATGATTATCTTCAGCTCGCGTTATTACTACGCGTTATTACTGCGTTATTACTACCCATTTCTCGCGTGACGCCGTGAATTTAGGAAAAACCGGCGGCGGCGGCCGTGGTGTGTTCGAAGGATTTCCCTCCGGAAAAGTTGGTTCGAGCCCGGCCGAACTCCGGGGTCAACTTATGCACGGATATATCCGGCTTTGATCGCGCGGCGACCGTTCCGCTCGATAAAAGGAGTCAAGCCCGCCGCGTCGAAGCAGGCCAAATAAACGTATCACGGCTGACGCCTTTGTTCCTGATTATGGAATTTTTTTCGAGCGACGCGCAGCGTCCGCGTTTCCTTCTCGCCCGTTTCAGTTTTATTACCGCGAGCCCCGCCACAGCGAGACGCTATTTTTATTCCGGGATTTATAACGGCCAGCTCAGCCGGCCACGAAATATTCTCCCGCCAGGCTTTTCAAAAATTCCACTTTTTTCGGACAACTTTATCCTTAACGCTGCCCCCCACCCACACCATCCTGCACGCTGCTCCATCACGGCCGCGCGCAGGCTACGACCAGCTGAAAAAGCTGAACCGTCCACCGCACTTGCACTTCACTTACAACACCTGCGATTCTTTTCCTCCTTCCGGCGCGGCGGAGCGAGCCGCGAAGGGAACTATCCCCGGCTGAATTAGAGCGTTCCGAGGTGCTGTAACGAAATAAACGCGGACGCCCGGTTCAAACTGCGAACAACGTAATTACAGAGCTGCGCGGGAAGGGCTGGCCGCGCAGGTATGAAAATGAAATAGCGCTGGACAGAGAGTGTTTTTCTTTTTTTATCGGAGCGTCGCGTCGCGACGTTCGCGCGTCGCTCTCGCGGCGAGTTAACGAAAACCGCGGTGTCGCCGTGGGACGGCTTGCCAATATTATTGACGCGAATCTTGGAACAACGGGCAAACAATATCGCGAAATAATAAATAACTTCGTCGCCGTCATTCGCGAAGCTCCGCGAGCGATTATTTGATATACTGCGTGCCCGGAATAACGGGTGGGGGCTGTAGATTCAGTAGCTATGGAAATCAATAGCGGCAATCCCAGCCCTGTAGAACACGATATCAAGGATGTCGTATTCCTGGCACAGATATTGGCAAATACATGTCTATTACATTGTAATTATCTTTTTATTCACCGTCGAATCTTTCTTATAATATATCTCTCGTACGAAATGCGAAACATTTTTAAAATTCTACCTTTGTAATCGTCATTGCTTTTTAATCATTTCTTTAAACTTTCCGATCGACGAAATAATCATAAATTTAATGGATTCTTAACAGAGACTTTATTGTAATTTATTTTTTCACGTTTCGCTGCAAATAAATGAAGATAAAGTTACTGCAAGTGAAATATTACTTGTATTATTTTGTTCGCTGTTTAAACAAAAGTGCGCTTGACTGATACAATTTAGTAAGTCAATTTTGTGCTAGAGTGATTTAATATTATTAAATCATATCGAATTTCATATTTTCTGCGATTCTTCTTTAATATTTTACGTTGAAGCTTCAAAGGGGCTTTCATAAATGAGTTGGTAACAATATCATACGTTATTGCATTTTACAGAGTTTTTAATTTTTTTTCATCATCCACAAATTAAGTGTTTTGACTTAAACCATTTTTTAACGCCTCGTATGTTACAAAAATTTTCCATTATTTATTAAGAGTACAATAGACTCTATATTTATTACAAAAACGTATCGAAACACATCGCACGATTTTTCCGGCCAGTAATGTGCCACTGCTTATGCGTTACTATCGTGTAAGTATAGAAAGCGACCATATACTTATCCGCGATAGTGTTTACACTCGTTTAGAGCATTGGCCATCAGAAGCCCAAGGCAGTAAAAGAGAGCTTATGCGAGCTATAGCGAACATTCCACGAGCCTAGCGAACAGCTGCCTACACATTCATGAAAACCAGCAACAAACCGTCGTAAATCTCCGGCTTCGAGCGTTGCTCTGTTTTGTGCTCGATATCCTATTGAAACCACCCTTTTTGAAGGAGCTTTAAATATGATTCTATTGTAGCGCTAACATGAGATTACGCCCAAAAACCATTCCAATATTTCGTGTCGCGAGTTCAGCCTCCTGACGGGTTCTGAGTACCTGTTTTGGATAATAGAACTTCTGAACAATGGTCCAGTATAAATTTCGAAATACAAAATATGCCGCACATCTATGTATTATTGTTTCGAACTTTCTTCGGAGAACGAACGATAACTGAACTATTTATGCAAATATATCGAATCTTTGGGCAGAATAAAACTTATCCGCAGTTAGTTCGACAAAAGGCTATTGAATATCGATATATCGCACCTCGTAACATTTGTAATCAGTTAAAAAGAATTTTATAATAAAGACATCGGATGAATTTAAGGAACTTAAGGATAGCGAATTTAGTGAATTTGAGTGAATTTTCAAGAGAAAGTTTTAAGTGAATTTAAATAAATTTAATTAAGGATAGCGTTACGTTATCTTCAACTTATTACAATCACTAAAAGAGGAAAGTGAGCTTCAGCTAATTTATATTTTTTACAATTCATTTAGACAATTTTTATTTTGTATTACGATCCGATTTTGCGTAAAGGTCCAACGATAACTATAATTTTCTGATTCGAAGCTAACAAACTCTCATTAGAAATTATTAATAACTTGGACACAATATGATTATGTATCTTCTGATGTTTTTTCTACTTAACAATAATCTGCTAATTCGAAGCTAACAATCTCTCGTCGGGAACAATAACACTTTACAGACATTCCCGATAAAAATTCCTCGGAGTGAATCGCAACTGCGTCGTCTACTCAACTTGGAACCGCCAGTCACCGCTAAATCGCATCGCGTAAACAATAAGTATTAGATACATCGACGAAAGTCAAAGGGATTTCCTCGTCGGGGGGAGTTTAATTAAAAATCTGCGAGCTTTATCGCGCATAAACCCCGCACGGCGTCCTGATACTCCCGATGACATATTTACCGATATCTAACTGAAAAAGGTTAATAAGCGATACACACGTTGCTGGAAGATCGCGCGATTCTATCAACGGCCGAACATTTACTTTAATCAGCCGTGCAACCACAGGCCCGGTTGCTGCTCGCACGGGCCGCACCTGCGCAACGTAACGCGCGTGCCGAGTTAATCCTGACTGACGCGTAATCACGGAAGCCCGGCGGATCCAATTACCAGAAGCAGAACTGGAAATAAGGAAAACAGAGCCGTCAGTGCTCTGATTCGCCTTTACGATAGCGCAAATATTAACGGACAGGGATTAGAACGACGAGTAATTAAGTCACGCAAAGGGAATACGAAGAAACTCGGCTGGATAGGGAGAAATAGAAAGAGGGAGGCAGAGATAGTCAGATCAGAGAGAGAGAGAGAGAGAGAGAGAGAGAGAGAGAGAAAGAGAGTGCTACGTCCCAGTCCATCAGTTCCCCCTCTTCGCATATTTGCGTAATTTTTAGCTAATAGATATATTATTATCACTGTTATTATTATTACTATTATTGATGGATTTTGTTTGGCACGTGGATGACGTCTCTTTCAGATCAAAACAGAATTGACAGACTTTACCATATTGACTTTAATACTAAACTAAGCTGACTATTGTCATACAGCGTTATACTTTGTAAATCCATAGAAGAAATTTCTAACGCAGTCCGCGTCCGTTTTAAAAAAACTGCGAACTGTCCGTCTGAAATATTGCAAGAATGTGTAAGCTCTCGACAACACTTTGTGCATATGGTACAATGCGCAAAATAATCTCAAGACAGATGAAAGTTGGAATTTCATTATTCTTGATTTTCCTCTTAATTCCAGCCGTGCCGGATCCAATTTGTGCCATGAATTACGAAACACGATGTATGACGGGAGCGGATTGCATATTCCATTACGAACGAGTGAAACAAAGAGAAGGAGAGAGAAAGAATAAGAGATAGAGATAGAAATAGAGATAGAGATAGAGGTAGAGATAGAGATAGAGATAGAGATAGAGATAGAGATAGACAGATAGAGAAATAGAGAGATAGAGATAGAGAGAGAGAGATACAGAGAGAGAGAGATAGAGAGATAGAAAAAAAATTAGAGAGATAGAGAGATAGAGAGATAGAAAATTAAAGAGATAGAGAGATAGAGAGATACAGAGATAGCGAGATAGAGAGATAGAGAGATTGAGCTATATCACTTATATCGCAAGTATATGAATCTAAATAATCTGTGTCGCATGGATTTGATGCTAATGCTTCTACTTCGCATTGATTTGAAGCTGAATCATGTGTTTCGCATGGATTTGAAGGTAACTCGTTTGTTTAGCATGCAGTTGAATATATCTCATGTATATCACAAGTATTTGAAGCTAATTCATTTTTAGCATGGATTTGAAGCTAAGCCTTCTACTTCGCATTGATTAGAAGCTAAATCATATGTTTCGCATCGATTTGAAGCTAACTGGTTTGTTTCGCCTGCATTTGAAGCTATATCACTTATATTCGCAGGTATTTGTTTTGCATGGATTAGAAGCTAACTCGTTGGTTTGCCTTCATTTGAAGCTTTATCACATATATCGCAAGTATATGAATCTAAATAATTTCGGTCGCATGGATTTGATGCTAATCCTTCTACTTCGCATTGATTTGAAGCTAAATGATGTGTTTCGTATGGATTTGAAGATAACTCGTTTATTTAGCATGCAGTTAAAGTTAAATCATGTATATCACAAGTATTTGAAGCTAAAACATTTGTGTCGCATCACTTGTGTGTTTCGCATGCAGTTGAAGCAATATCACTTATATTCGCAAGTATTTGAAGCCAAATCATTCTGTTCGCATGGATTTGAAGCTAAGCCATCTACTTCGCATTGATTTGATGCTAAATCACGTGTTTCGCATGCATATAAAGCTAAATAATGTGTTTTGCTTGGATTTGAAGCTAACTCGTCTGTTTCGCATGGAGTTGAAGCTAACTCGTTTGTTTCGCATGCAGTTGAAGCTAAATCATGTATAAAACAAGAATTTGAAGCTAAACCATCTGTTTCGCGTGGAATTGAAGCTAAGCCATCCACTTCGAATTGATTTGAAGCTAAATCATGTGTTTCGCTTGGATTTGTAGTTAACACGTTTGTTTCACATACAGTTGAAGCTCAACCATGTATATCACAAGTATTTGAAGCTGAACAATTTGTTTCGCATGAATATTATGTTAAACCATGTGCTTCGCATGAATATGATTCTAAACGATGTGTTTCGCATGAATTTAAAGTTAAATCATTTATATCAAAATTATTTGAAACTAAACCATTTGTTTCTCATGGTTTCGAAGATAAACCTTCTACTTCGCACGAATTTGAAGCTAAATCATATGTTTCGCTTGGATTTGAAAGTAACACGTCTGTTTCACATGCAGTTGAAGCTCAATCATGTATATCACAAGTATTTGAAGCTGAACAGTTTGTTTCGCATGAATATTAAGTTAAACCATGTGTTTCGCATGAGTATTAAGCTAAACCATGTGTTTGGAATGAATGTGAAGCTAAATCATGTGTTTCGCATGGATTTGAAGCTAACTCGTTTGTTTCGCATGCAGTTGAAGCTAAATCATGTATATCACAAGTATTTGAAGCTAATTCATTTTTTAGCATGGATTTGATGCTAATGCTTCTACTTCGCATTGATTTGAAGCTAAATCATGTGTTTCGCTTGGATTTGAAGCTAAGCCTTCTACTTCGCATTGATTTGAATCTAAATCATATGATTCACTTGGATTTGATGCTAACCCTTCTACTTCGCATTGATGTGAAGCTAAATCATGAGTTTCGCTTGGATTTGTAGTTAACACGTTTGTTTCACATACAGTTGAAGCTCAATCATGTATGTCACAAGTATTTGAAGCTGAACAATTTGTTTCGCATGAATATTAAGTTAAACCATGTGCTTCGCATGAATATGAATCTAAACGATGTGTTTCGCATGAATTTAAAGCTAAATCATTTATATCAAGATTATTTGAAACTAAACCATTTGTTTCGCATGGTTTCGAAGATAAGCCTTCTACTTCGCATGAATTTGAAGCTAAATCATATATTTCGCTTGGATTTGAAGGTAACACGTTTTTTTCTCATGCAGTTGAAGCTGAATCATGTATATCACAAGTATTTGAAGCTGAACAATTTGTTCGCATGAATATTAAGTTAAACCATGTGTTTGGCATGAGTATTAAGCTAAACCATGTGTTTGGAATGAATTTGAAGCTAAATCATATGTTTCGCATGGATATGAAGCTAATCCTTGTACTTCGCATTGATTTGAACCTAAATTATGTGTTTTGCTTGGATTTGAAACTAAGCCTTCTACTTCGCATTGATTTGAAGCTAAATCATGTGTTTGGTATGGATTTGAAACTAACTCGGTTGTTTCGCCTGTATTCGAAGTTATATCACGTATAATCGCAAGTATTTGAAGTTCAGTCATTCGTTTCGCATGGATTTGAAGCTAAGCCTTCTACTTCGCATTGATTTGAGGCTAAATCATATGTTTCGCTTGGATTTGAAGGTAACACGTTTGTTTCACATGCAGTTGAAGCTCAATCATGTATATCACAAGTATTTGAAGCTGAACAATTTGTTTCGCATGAATATTAAGTTAAACCATGTGTTTCGCATGAGTATTAAGCTAAACCATGTGTCTGGAATGAATTTGAAGCTAAATCATGTGTTTCGCATAGATTTGAAGCTAACTCGTTTGTTTCGAATGCAGTTGAAGCTAAATCATGTATATCATAAGTATTTCAAGCTAAACCATTTGTTTCGCATAGATTTGAAGCTAAGCCTTCGACTTCGCTTGATTTTGAAGCTAAATCATGTGTTTCGCTTGGATTTGAATCTAACTCCTTTGTTTCGCATGCATTTGAAGCTATATCACTTATATTCGCAAGTATTTGACGGTCAATCATTCGTTTCGCATGAATTTGAAGCTAAGCCTTCTACTTCGCTTTGATTTGAAACTAAATCATGTGTTCTCTTGGATTTGAAGCTAACTCATTGTTTCGCATGCAGTTGAAGCTGAATCATGTTTATCACATGTATTGGAAGCAAAACCATTTGATTCGCATGAATTTGAAACTAAATGATGTGGTTCACATGAATTGAAGCTGACTCGTTTGTTTCGCATGCATTTGAAGCTATATCACTTATATCGCAAGTATTTGAAGCTAAATCATTTGTGTCGCATGGATTTGAAGCTAAGCCTCTTACTTCGTATTGATTTGAAGCTAAATCATGTATTCGCTTGGATTTGTAGCCAACTCGTTTGTTTCGCCTGCAGTTGAAGTTAAATCATGTATATCACAATTATTTGAAGCTGAACCATTTGTTTCGCATGGATTTGAAGCTAAGCCTTCTACTTCGCATTCATTTGATGCTAAATCACGTGTTTCGCATTGATTTGAAGATAACTCGTTTGTTTCGCCTGCATTTGAACCAATATCACTTATATTCGCCAGTATTTGAAGATAAATCATTCGTTTCGCATGGATTTGATGCTAAGCCTCCTACTTCGTATTGATTTGAAGCTAAATCATGTATTCGCTTGGATTAGAAGCCAACTCGTTTGTTTCGCCTGCATTTGATTCTAAATCATGTATTTTACAAGTATTTGAACCTAAACCATTTGTTTCTCATGTATTTGAAGCTAAGCCTTCTACTTCGCATTGATTTGAAGCTAAATCATGTGTTTCGCATGGGTTTGAAGATAACTCCTTTGTTTCGCATGCATTTGAAGCTAAATCATGTATATCACAAGTATTTGAAGCAAAACCATTTGTTTTGCATTGATTTAAAGCTAAGCCTTCTACTTCGCATTGATTTGAAGCTAAATCTTGTGTTTCGCATGTATTCGAAGCTAACTCGTCTGATTCGCCTGCATTTGAAGCTATATCACTTATATTCGAAAGTATTTGACGGTCAATCATTCGTTTCGCGTGAATTTGAAGCTAAGCCTTCTACTTCGCATTGATTTGAATGTAAATCATGTGATTCACTTGGATTTGATGCTAACCCTTCTACTTCGCATTGATTTGAAGCTAAATCATGTGTTTTACATGGATTTGAAGCAAACTCGTTTGTTTCGCATGCATTTGAAGCTGTATCACTTATATTCGCAAGTATTTAAATGTCAATCATTCGTTTCGCATGGATTTGAAGCTAATGCTTCTACTTCGCATTGATTTGAAGCTGGGTCATGTGATTCGCTTGGATTTGAATTTCACTCGTTTGTTTCGCCTGCATTTGAAGCTATATCACTTATATCGCAAGTATATGAATCTAAATAATCTGTGTCGCATGGATTTGATGCTAATGCTTCTACTTCGCATTGATTTGAAGCTGAATCATGTGTTTCGCATGGATTTGAAGGTAACTCGTTTGTTTAGCATGCAGTTGAATATATCTCATGTATATCACAAGTATTTGAAGCTAATTCATTTTTAGCATGGATTTGAAGCTAAGCCTTCTACTTCGCATTGATTAGAAGCTAAATCATATGTTTCGCATCGATTTGAAGCTAACTGGTTTGTTTCGCCTGCATTTGAAGCTATATCACTTATATTCGCAGGTATTTGTTTTGCATGGATTAGAAGCTAACTCGTTGGTTTGCCTTCATTTGAAGCTATATCACATATATCGCAAGTATATGAATCTAAATAATTTCGGTCGCATGGATTTGATGCTAATCCTTCTACTTCGCATTGATTTGAAGCTAAATGATGTGTTTCGTATGGATTTGAAGATAACTCGTTTATTTAGCATGCAGTTAAAGTTAAATCATGTATATCACAAGTATTTGAAGCTAAAACATTTGTGTCGCACCACTTGTGTGTTTCGCATGCAGTTGAAGCAATATCACTTATATTCGCAAGTATTTGAAGCCAAATCATTCTGTTCGCATGGATTTGAAGCTAAGCCATCTACTTCGCATTGATTTGATGCTAAATCACGTGTTTCGCATGCATATAAAGCTAAATAATGTGTTTTGCTTGGATTTGAAGCTAACTCGTCTGTTTCGCATGGAGTTGAAGCTAACTCGTTTGTTTCGCATGCAGTTGAAGCTAAATCATATATAAAACAAGAATTTGAAGCTAAACCATCTGTTTCGCGTGGAATTGAAGCTAAGCCTTCCACTTCGAATTGATTTGAAGCTAAATCATGTGTTTCGCTTGGATTTGTAGTTAACACGTTTGTTTCACATACAGTTGAAGCTCAATCATGTATATCACAAGTATTTGAAGCTGATCAATTTGTTTCGCATGAATATTATGTTAAACCATGTGCTTCGCATGAATATGATTCTAAACGATGTGTTTCGCATGAATTTAAAGTTAAATCATTTATATCAAAATTATTTGAAACTAAACCATTTGTTTCTCATGTTTTCGAAGCTAAGCCGTCTACTTCGCATTGATTTGAAGCTAAGTCATGTGTTTCTCATGGATTTGAAGCTAACACGTTTCTATCGCATGGATTTAAAGCTAACTCGTTTGTTTCGCCTGCATTTGAAGCTAAATCATGTATATCACAAATATTTGAAGCTAAACCATTTGTTTCGCATGGATTCGAAAGTAAGCCTTCTACTTCGCATTGAATTGGAGCTAAATCATGTGTTTCGCATGGATTTGAAGCCAACTCCTTTATTTCGCATGCAGTTGAAGCTAAATCATGTATATCACAAGTATTTGAAGCTAAACCATTTGTTTTACATGGATTCGAAAATCAGAGTTCTATTTCGCATTGATTTGAAGCCAAAGCATGTGTTTCTCATGGATTTGAAGCTAACTCGTTTCTATCGCATGGATTTAAAGCTCACTCGTTTGTTTCGCATGCTGAAGAAGCTAAATCTAGTATATCACAAGTATTTGAAGCTAAACCATTTGTTTCGTATGGATTCGAAGGTAACCCCTCTACCTCGTAGTGATTTTAAGCTAAATCATGGGTTTCTGATGGATTTAAAGCTAACTCGTTTGTTTCGTATGCAGATGAAGCTAAATTATGTATACCACAACTATTTGAAGCTAAACCATTTGATTCCCATGGATTTGGAGCTAAGCCTACTACTTCGCATTGATTTGAAGCTAAATCATGTGTTTCGCTTGGATTTGAAGCTAACTCGTTTGTTTCGCATGCAGTTGAAGCTATATCACTTATATCGCAAGTATTTGAAGCTAAATCATTTGTGTCGCATGGATTTGAAGCTAAGCCTCCTACTTCGTATTGATTTGAAGCTAAATCATGCATTCGCTTGGATTTGTAGCCAACTCGTTTGTTTCGCCTGCAGTTGAAGTTAAATCATGTATATCACAATTATTTGAAGCTGAACCATTTGTTTCGCATGGATTTGAAGCTAAGCCTTCTACTTCGCATTCATTTGATGCTAAATCACGTGTTTCGCATTGATTTGAAGATAACTCGTTTGTTTCGCCTGCATTTGAACCAATATCACTTATATTCGCCAGTATTTGAAGATAAATCATTCGTTTCGCATGGATTTGAAGCTAAGCCTCCTACTTCGTATTGATTTGAAGCTAAATCATGTATTCGCTTGGATTAGAAGCCAACTCGTTTGTTTCGCCTGCATTTGATTCTAAATCATGTATTTTACAAGTATTTGAACCTAAACCATTTGTTTCTCATGTATTTGAAGCTAAGCCTTCTACTTCGCATTGATTTGAAGCTAAATCATGTGTTTCGCATGGGTTTGAAGATAACTCCTTTGTTTCGCATGCATTTGAAGCTAAATCATGTATATCACTAGTATTTGAAGCAAAACCATTTGTTTTGCATTGATTTAAAGCTAAGCCTTCTACTTCGCATTGATTTGAAGCTAAATGATATGATTCACTTGGATTTGATGCTAACCCTTCTACTTCGCATTGATGTGAAGCTAAATCATGAGTTTCGCTTGGATTTTTAGTTAACACGTTTGTTTCACATACAGTTGAAGCTCAATCATGTATGTCACAAGTATTTGAAGCTGAACAATTTGTTTCGCATGAATATTAAGTTAAACCATGTGTTTCGCATGAGTATTAAGCTAAACCATGTGTTTGGAATGAATTTGAAGCTAAATCATATGTTTCGCATGGATTTGAAGCTAATCCTTGTACTTCGCATTGATTTGAACCTAAATTATGTGCTTTGCTTGGATTTGAAACTAAGCCTTCTACTTCGCATTGATTTGAAGCTAAATCATGTGTTTGGTATGGATTTGAAACTAACTCGGTTATTTCGCCTGCATTCGAAGTTATATCACGTATAATCGCAAGTATTTGAAGTTCAGTCATTCGTTTCGCATGGATTTGAAGCTAAGCCTTCTACTTCGCATTGATTTGAAGCTAAATCATATGTTTCGCTTGGATTTGAAGGTAACACGTTTGTTTCACATGCAGTTGAAGCTCAATCATGTATATCACAAGTATTTGAAGCTGAACAATTTGTTTCGCATGAATATTAAGTTAAACGATGTGTTTCGCATGAGTATTAAGCTAAACCATGTGTTTGGAATGAATTTGAAGCTAAATCATGTGTTTCGCCTAGATTTGAAGCTAACTCGTTTGTTTCGAATGCAGTTGAAGCTAAATCATGTATATCACAAGTATTTCAAGCTAAACCATTTGTTTCGCATAGATTTGAAGCTAAGCCTTCTAGTTCGCATTGATTTCAAGCTAAATCATGTGTTTCGCATGGATTTGAAGCTAAGCCTTCTACTTCGCAATGATTTGAAGCTAAATCATGTGTTTCGCTTGGATTTGAAGCTAACTTGTTTGATGTTTCATACATGTGACGCCAAATCGTGTATAAAAAAAGTATTTGAAGCTAAATCATGCGTTTCGCATGGATTTGAATCTAACTCGTTTGTTTTGTATGCAGTTGAAGCTAAATCATGTTTATCACAAGTATCTGAATCTAAACCATCTGCTTCCCATGAATATTAAGCTAAACCATGTGTTTCGCATGAATTTGAAGCTAAGTCATTTGTTTCGCATGGTTTTGAAGCTATATCACTTGTATTCGAAAGTATTTGAAGCTAAACCATTCGCTTCGCATGGATTTGAAGATAAGCCTTCAACTTCGCATTGATTTGTAGCTAAATCATGTGTTTCGCTTGGATTTGAAATCTGCTCGTTTGTTTCTGAGGCAGTTGAAGCTAAATCACGTATATCACAATTATTTGAAGCTAAACCATTCGTTTCGCATGGATTTGAAGCTAAACCATTCGTTTCGCATGGATTTGAAGCTAAGGCTTCTAGTTCGCATTGATTTGAAGCTAAATCATATGTTTCGCATGGATTTGAAACTAACACGTTTGTTTCTGATGCAGTTGAATCTAAATAATGTATATCACATGTATTTGAAGCTTCTTCTTCGCATTGATTTTAAGCTAAATCGTGTGTTTCGCATGTATTCGAAGCTAACTCGTTTGTTTCGCCTGCATTTGAAGCTAAATCATGTATATCGCTAATATTTGAAGCTAATCCATTTGTTTGCATGGATTCGAAGATAAACCTTCTACTTCGTATTGATTTTAAGTTAAATCATGTGTTTCACATGGATTTAAAGATAACTCGTTTGTTTCGCATGCAGTTGATTCTAAATCATGTATATCACAAGTATTTGAAGCTAATCCATTTGATACCCATGGATTTGGAGCTATGCCTTCTACTTCGCATTGATTTGACGCTAAATCATGTGTTTCACATGGATTTAAACATAACACGATTGCTTCGCATGCAGTTGAAGCTAAATCATGTATATCACAAGTATTTGAAGCTAAACCATTTGTTTCGCATGGATTCGAAAATCAGTCTTCTATTTCGCAATGATTTGATGCTGAATCATGTGTTTCTCATGGATTTGAAGCTAACTCATTTGTTTCGCATGGATTTGAAGCTAACTCGCTTGTTTCGCATGCAGTTGAACCTAAATCGTGTATATCACAAGTATTTGAAGCTAAACCATTTGTTTCGCATGGATTCGAAGGTAACCCTTCTACCTCGTATTGATTTTAAGCTAAATCATGGGTTTCTCATGGATTTAAAGCTAACTCGTTTGTTTCGCATGGATTTAAAGCTAACTCGTTTGTCTCGACTGCATTTGAAGCTAAATCATGTTTATCACAGATATTTGAAGCTAAACCATTTGTTTTGCATGGATTTGAAGTTAAGCCTTCGACTTCGCATTGATTTGTAGCTAAATCATGAGTTTCGCATGGATTTGAAGCTAACTCGTTTGTTTCGCATGGATTTAAAGCTAACACGTTTGTTTCGCATGCAGTTGAAGCTAAATCATGTATATCACAAGTATTTGAAGCTAAACCATTTGTTTCGCCTGGATTTGAAGCTAAGACTTCTACTTCGCATGAAATTGAAGCTAAATCATGTGTTTCGTATGGATTTGAAGCTAACTCGTTTGTTTCGCATGCAGTTGAAGCTAAATCATATATATAACAAGTATTTGAAGCTAATTCATTTTTTAGCATGGATTTGATGCTAATGCTTCTACTTCGCATTGATTTGAAGCTAAATCATGTATTCGCTTGGATTAGAAGCCAACTCGTTTGTTTCGCCTGCATTTGATTCTAAATCATGTATTTTACAAGTATTTGAACCTAAACCATTTGTTTCTCATGTATTTGAAGCTAAGCCTTCTACTTCGCATTGATTTGAAGCTAAATCATGTGTTTCGCATGGGTTTGAAGATAACTCCTTTGTTTCGCATGCATTTGAAGCTAAATCATGTATATCACAAGTATTTGAAGCAAAACCATTTGTTTTGCATTGATTTAAAGCTAAGCCTTCTACTTCGCATTGATTTGAAGCTAAATCTTGTGTTTCGCATGTATTCGAAGCTAACTCGTCTGATTCGCCTGCATTTGAAGCTATATCACTTATATTCGAAAGTATTTGACGGTCAATCATTCGTTTCGCGTGAATTTGAAGCTAAGCCTTCTACTTCGCATTGATTTGAATGTAAATCATGTGATTCACTTGGATTTGATGCTAACCCTTCTACTTCGCATTGATTTGAAGCTAAATCATGTGTTTTACATGGATTTGAAGCAAACTCGTTTGTTTCGCATGCATTTGAAGCTGTATCACTTATATTCGCAAGTATTTAAAGGTCAATCATTCGTTTCGCATGGATTTGAAGCTAATGCTTCTACTTCGCATTGATTTGAAGCTGGGTCATGTGATTCGCTTGGATTTGAATTTCACTCGTTTGTTTCGCCTGCATTTGAAGCTATATCACTTATATCGCAAGTATATGAATCTAAATAATCTGTGTCGCATGGATTTGATGCTAATGCTTCTACTTCGCATTGATTTGAAGCTGAATCATGTGTTTCGCATGGATTTGAAGGTAACTCGTTTGTTTAGCATGCAGTTGAATATATCTCATGTATATCACAAGTATTTGAAGCTAATTCATTTTTAGCATGGATTTGAAGCTAAGCCTTCTACTTCGCATTGATTAGAAGCTAAATCATATGTTTCGCATCGATTTGAAGCTAACTGGTTTGTTTCGCCTGCATTTGAAGCTATATCACTTATATTCGCAGGTATTTGTTTTGCATGGATTAGAAGCTAACTCGTTGGTTTGCTTGAATTCGAAGCTATATCACTTATATTCGCAAGTATTTGAAGTTCAATCATTCGTTTCGCATGGATTTGAAGCTAAGGCTTCTAGTTCGCATTGATTTGAAGCTAAATCATATGTTTCGCATGGATTTGAAACTAACACGTTTGTTTCTGATGCAGTTGAATCTAAATAATGTATATCACATGTATTTGAAGCTTCTTCTTCGCATTGATTTTAAGCTAAATCGTGTGTTTCGCATGTATTCGAAGCTAACTCGTTTGTTTCGCCTGCATTTGAAGCTAAATCATGTATATCGCTAATATTTGAAGCTAATCCATTTGTTTGCATGGATTCGAAGATAAACCTTCTACTTCGAATTGATTTTAAGTTAAATCATGTGTTTCACATGGATTTAAAGATAACTCGTTTGTTTCGCATGCAGTTGATTCTAAATCATGTATATCACAAGTATTTGAAGCTAATCCATTTGATACCCATGGATTTGGAGCTATGCCTTCTACTTCGCATTGATTTGACGCTAAATCATGTGTTTCACATGGATTTAAACATAACACGATTGTTTCGCATGCAGTTGAACCTAAATCGTGTATATCACAAGTATTTGAAGCTAAACCATTTGTTTCGCATGGATTCGAAGGTAACCCTTCTACCTCGTATTGATTTTAAGCTAAATCATGGGTTTCTCATGGATTTAAAGCTAACTCGTTTGTTTCGCATGGATTTAAAGCTAACTCGTTTGTCTCGACTGCATTTGAAGCTAAATCATGTTTATCACAGATATTTGAAGCTAAACCATTTGTTTTGCATGGATTTGAAGTTAAGCCTTCGACTTCGCATTGATTTGTAGCTAAATCATGAGTTTCGCATGGATTTGAAGCTAACTCGTTTGTTTCGCATGGATTTAAAGCTAACACGTTTGTTTCGCATGCAGTTGAAGCTAAATCATGTATATCACCAGTATTTGAAGCTAAACCACTTGTTTCGCCTGGATTTGAAGCTAAGACTTCTACTTCGCATGAAATTGAAGCTAAATCATGTGTTTCGTATGGATTTGAAGCTAACTCGTTTGTTTCGCCTGCATTTGAACCAATATCACTTATATTCGCCAGTATTTGAAGATAAATCATTCGTTTCGCATGGATTTGAAGCTAAGCCTCCTACTTCGTATTGATTTGAAGCTAAATCATGTATTCGCTTGGATTAGAAGCCAACTCGTTTGTTTCACCTGCATTTGATTCTAAATCATGTATTTTACAAGTATTTGAACCTAAACCATTTGTTTCTCATGTATTTGAAGCTAAGCCTTCTACTTCGCATTGATTTGAAGCTAAATCATGTGTTTCGCATGGGTTTGAAGATAACTCCTTTGTTTCGCATGCATTTGAAGCTAAATCATGTATATCACTAGTATTTGAAGCAAAACCATTTGTTTTGCATTGATTTAAAGCTAAGCCTTCTACTTCGCATTGATTTGAAGCTAAATCTTGTGTTTCGCATGTATTCGAAGCTAACTCGTCTGATTCGCCTGCATTTGAAGCTATATCACTTATATTCGCAAGTATTTGACGGTCAATCATTCGTTTCGCGTGAATTTGAAGCTAAGCCTTCTACTTCGCATTGATTTGAATCTAAATGATATGATTCACTTGGATTTGATGCTAACCCTTCTACTTCGCATTGATGTGAAGCTAAATCATGAGTTTCGCTTGGATTTTTAGTTAACACGTTTGTTTCACATACAGTTGAAGCTCAATCATGTATGTCACAAGTATTTGAAGCTGAACAATTTGTTTCGCATGAATATTAAGTTAAACCATGTGTTTCGCATGAGTATTAAGCTAAACCATGTGTTTGGAATGAATTTGAAGCTAAATCATATGTTTCGCATGGATTTGAAGCTAATCCTTGTACTTCGCATTGATTTGAACCTAAATTATGTGCTTTGCTTGGATTTGAAACTAAGCCTTCTACTTCGCATTGATTTGAAGCTAAATCATGTGTTTGGTATGGATTTGAAACTAACTCGGTTATTTCGCCTGCATTCGAAGTTATATCACGTATAATCGCAAGTATTTGAAGTTCAGTCATTCGTTTCGCATGGATTTGAAGCTAAGCCTTCTACTTCGCATTGATTTGAAGCTAAATCATATGTTTCGCTTGGATTTGAAGGTAACACGTTTGTTTCACATGCAGTTGAAGCTCAATCATGTATATCACAAGTATTTGAAGCTGAACAATTTGTTTCGCATGAATATTAAGTTAAACCATGTGATTCGCATGAGTATTAAGCTAAACCATGTGTTTGGAATGAATTTGAAGCTAAATCATGTATATCACAAGTATTTCAAGCTAAACCATTTGTTTCGCATAGATTTGAAGCTAAGCCTTCTAGTTCGCATTGATTTCAAGCTAAATCATGTGTTTCGCATGGATTTGAAGCTAAGCCTTCTACTTCGCAATGATTTGAAGCTAAATCATGTGTTTCGCTTGGATTTGAAGCTAACTTGTTTGATGTTTCATACATGTGACGCCAAATCGTGTATAAAAAAAGTATTTGAAGCTAAATCATGCGTTTCGCATGGATTTGAATCTAACTCGTTTGTTTTGTATGCAGTTGTAGCTAAATCATGTTTATCACAAGTATCTGAATCTAAACCATCTGCTTCCCATGAATATTAAGCTAAACCATGTGTTTCGCATGAATTTGAAGCTAAGTCATTTGTTTCGCATGGTTTTGAAGCTATATCACTTGTATTCGAAAGTATTTGAAGCTAAACCATTCGCTTCGCATGGATTTGAAGATAAGCCTTCAACTTCGCATTGATTTGTAGCTAAATCATGTGTTTCGCTTGGATTTGAAATCTGCTCGTTTGTTTCTCAGGCAGTTGAAGCTAAATCACGTATATCACAATTATTTGAAGCTAAACCATTCGTTTCGCATGGATTTGAAGCTAAGGCTTCTAGTTCGCATTGATTTGAAGCTAAATCATATGTTTCACATGGATTTGAAACTAACTCGTTTGATTCTGATGCAGTTGAATCTAAATAATGTATATCACATGTATTTGAAGCTTCTTCTTCGCATTGATTTTAAGCTAAATCGTGAGTTTCGCATGTATTCGAAGCTAACTCGTTTGTTTCGCCTGCATTTGAAGCTATATCACTTATATTCGCAAGTATTTGACGGTCAATCATTCGTTTCGCATGAATTTGAAGCTAAGCCTTCTACTTCGCTTTGATTTGAAACTAAATCATGTGTTCTCTTGGATTTGAAGCTAACTCATTGTTTCGCATGCAGTTGAAGCTGAATCATGTTTATCACATGTATTGGAAGCAAAACCATTTGATTCGCATGAATTTGAAACTAAATGATGTGGTTCACATGAATTGAAGCTGACTCGTTTGTTTCGCATGCATTTGAAGCTATATCACTTATATCGCAAGTATTTGAAGCTAAATCATTTGTGTCGCATGGATTTGAAGCTAAGCCTCCTACTTCGTATTGATTTGAAGCTAAATCATGTATTCGCTTGGATTTGTAGCCAACTCGTTTGTTTCGCCTGCAGTTGAAGTTAAATCATGTATATCACAATTATTTGAAGCTGAACCATTTGTTTCGCATGGATTTGAAGCTAAGCCTTCTACTTCGCATTCATTTGATGCTAAATCACGTGTTTCGCATTGATTTGAAGATAACTCGTTTGTTTCGCCTGCATTTGAAGCTAAATCATGTATATCACAAGTATTTGAAGCAAAACCATTTGTTTTGCATTGATTTAAAGCTAAGCCTTCTACTTCGCATTGATTTGAAGCTAAATCTTGTGTTTCGCATGTATTCGAAGCTAACTCGTCTGATTCGCCTGCATTTGAAGCTATATCACTTATATTCGCAAGTATTTGACGGCCAATCATTCGTTTCGCGTGAATTTGATGCTAAGCCTTCTACTTCGCATTGATTTGAATGTAAATCATGTGATTCACTTGGATTTGATGCTAACCCTTCTACTTCGCATTGATTTGAAGCTAAATCATGAATTTCGCTTGGATTTGTAGTTAACACGTTTGTTTCACATACAGTTGAAGCTCAATCATGTATATCACAAGTATTTGTAGCTGAACAATTTGTTTCGCATGAATATTAAGTTAAACCATGTGCTTCGCATGAATATGAATCTAAACGATGTGTTTCGCATGAATTTAAAGTTAAATCATTTATATCAAAATTATATGAAACTAAACCATTTGTTTCGCATGGTTTCGAAGATAAACCTTCTACTTCGCATGAATTTGAAACTAAATCATATGTGTCGCATGGATTTGAAGGTAACACGTCTATTTCACATGCAGTTGAAGCTCAATCATGTGTATCACAAGTATTTGAAGTTGAACAATTTGTTTCGCATAAATATTAAGTTAAACCATGTGTTTCGCATGAGTATTAAGCTAAACCATGTGTTTGGAATGAATTTGAAGCTAAATCGTGTGTTTCGCATGGATTTGAAGCTAACTCGTTTCTTTCGCATGCAGTTGAAGCTAAATCATGTATATCACAAGTATTGTAAGTCAAACCATTTGATTCTCATGAATTTGAAGCTAAATGATGTGGTTCACATGGATTGAATCTCACTCGTTTGTTTCGCATGCATTTGAAGATATATCACTTATATCGCAAGTATTTGATGCTAATTCATTTGTTTCGCATGGATTTGAAGCTAAGTCTCCAACTTCGCATTGATTTGAAGCTAAATCATGTGTTTTACATGGATTTGAAGCAAACTCGTTTGTTTCGCATGCATTTGAAGCTATATCACTTATATCGCAAGTATATGAATCTAAATAATCTGTGTCGCATGGATTTGATGCTAATGCTTCTACTTCGCATTGATTTGAAGCTGAATCATGTGTTTCGCATGGATTTGAAGGTAAGTCGTTTGTTTAGCATGCAGTTGAAGCTATCTCATGTATATCACAAGTATTTGAAGCTAATTCATTTTTAGCATGGATTTGAAGCTAAGCCTTCTACTTCGCATTGATTAGAAGCTAAATCATATGTTTCGCATCGATTTGAAGCTAACTGGTTAGTTTCGCCTGCATTTGAAGCTATATCACTTATATTCGCAGGTATTTGTTTTGCATGGATTAGAAGCTAACTCGTTGGTTTGCCTTCATTTGAAGCTATATCACACATATCGCAAGTATATGAATCTAAATAATTTCGGTCGCATGGATTTGATGCTAATCCTTCTACTTCGCATTGATTTGAAGCTAAATGATGTGTTTCGTATGGATTTGAAGATAACTCGTTTATTTAGCATGCAGTTAAAGTTAAATCATGTATATCACAAGTATTTGAAGCTAAAACATTTGTGTCGCACCACTTGTGTGTTTCGCATGCAGTTGAAGCAATATCACTTATATTCGCAAGTATTTGAAGCCAAATCATTCTGCTCGCATGGATTTGAAGCTAAGCCATCTACTTCGCATTGATTTGATGCTAAATCACGTGTTTCGCATGCATATAAAGCTAAATCATGTGTTTCGCTTGGATTTGTAGTTAACACGTTTGTTTCACATACAGTTGCAGCTCAATCATGTATATCACAAGTATTTGAAGCTGAACAATTTGTTTCGCATGAATATTATGCTAAACCGTGTGCTTCGCATGAATATGATTCTAAACGATGTGTTTCGCATGAATTTAAAGTTAAATCATTTATATCAAAATTATTTGAAACTAAACCATTTGTTTCTCATGGTTTCGAAGATAAACCTTCTACTTCGCATGAATTTGAAGCTAAATCATATGTTTCGCTTGAATTTGAAAGTAACACGTCTGTTTCACATGCAGTTGAAGCTCAATCATGTATATCACAAGTATTTGAAGCTGAACAGTTTGTTTCGCATGAATATTATGTTAAACCATGTGTTTCGCATGAGTATTAAGCTAAACCATGTGTTTGGAATGAATTTGAAGCTAAATCATGTGTTTCGCATGGATTTGAAGCTAACTCGTTTGTTTCGCATGCAGTTGAAGCTAAATCATGTATATAACAAGTATTTGAAGCTAATTCATTTTTTAGCATGGATTTGATGCTAATGCTTCTACTTCGCATTGATTTGAAGCTAAATCATGTGTTTCACTTGGATTTGAAGCTAACTTGTTTGTTTCGCATGCAGTTGGAGCTAAATCATGTATATCACAAGTATTTGAAGATAATCCATTTGTTTTGCAAGGATTCGAAAATCAGCCTTCTATTTCGCATTGATTTGAAGCTAAATCATGAGTTTCGCATGTATTTGAAGCTAACTCGTTTGTTTCGCATGGATTTGAAGCTAACTCGTCTGTTTCGCCTGCATTTGAAGATAAATCATGTATATCGCAAGTAATTGAAGCTAAACCATTTGTCTCGCATTGGTTTTGAAGCTAAGCCTTCTATTTCGCATTGATTTGAAGCTAAATTATGAGTTTCGTATGGATTTGATGCTAACTCGTTTGTTTCGCATGCAATGAAGCAAAATCATGTATATCACAAGTTTTTGACGCTAACCACTCGTTTCGCATGGATTTGAAGCTAAGCCTTCTCCATCGCATTGATTTGAAGCTAAATCATGTGTTTTGCATGTATTTGAAGCTAACTCGTTTGTTTCGCCTGCATGTGAAGCTAAATCATGTATATCACATAAATTTGAAGCTAAACCATTTGATTCGCATGTACTTGATGATAAGCTTTCTACTTCGCATTGATTTGAAGCAAAATTAAGTATTTCGCTTGGATTTGAAGCTAACTCGTTTGTTTCGCATGCAGTTGAAGCTCAATCATGTATCTCACAAGTATTTGAAGCTAAACCATTCGTTTCGCATGGATTTGAAGCTAAGCCTTCTCCTTCGCATTGATTTGAAGCTAAATCATGTCTTACGATTGGATTTGAAGCTCTCTCCTTTGTTTCTCCTGCATTTGAAGCTATATCACTTATATCGCAAGTATTTGAAGCTAAATCATTTGTGTCGCATGGATTTGATTCTAAGCCTTCTACTTCGCTTTGATTTGGAGCTAAATCGTGAGTTTCGCAAGGATTTAAAGCTCACACGTTTGTTTCGCATGCAGTTGAAGCTAAATCATGAATATCACAAGTATTTGAAGATAATCCATTTGATTCGCATGGATTTGAAGCTAAGCCTCCTATTTCGCACTGATTCGAAGCTAAATCATGCGTTTCGCATGAAATTGAAACTATTTCGTTTGTTTCGCATTGATTTGAAGCTAACTCGTTTGTTTCGCCTGCATTTGAAGCTAAATCATGTATATCGCTAATATTTGAAGCTAATCCATTTGTTTGCATGGATTCGAAGATAAACCTTCTACTTCGTATTGATTTTAAGTTAAATCATGTGTTTCACATGGATTTAAAGATAACTCGTTTGATTCGCATGCAGTTGATGCTAAATCATTATATCACAAGTATTTGAAGCTAATCCATTTGATTCCCATGGATTTGGAGCTAAGCCTTCTACTTCGCATTGATTTGACGCTAAATCATGTGTTTCACATGGATTTAAACATAACACGATTGTTTCACATGCAGTTGAAGCTAAATCATGTATATCACAAGTATTTGAAGCTAAACCATTTGTTTCGCATGGATTCGAAAATCAGTCTTCTATTTCGCAATGATCTGATGCTGAATCATGTGTTTCTCATGGATTTGAAGCTAACTCATTTGTTTCGCATGGATTTGAAGCTAACTCGCTTGTTTCGCACGCAGTTGAAGCAAAATCATGTATATCACAAGTATTAGAAGCTAAACCATTTGATTCGCATGGATTTGAAGCTAAGCCTTCTACTTCGCATTGATTGGAAGCTTAATCATGTATTTCGCTTCGATTTGAAGCTAAATCATGTGTTTCGTATGGACTTAATGGTGACACGTTTGTTTCGCATGCAGTTGAACCTAAATCGTGTATATCACAAGTATTTGAAGCTAAACCATTTGTTTCGCATGGATTCGAATGTAACCCTTCTACCTCGTATTGATTTTAAGCTAAATCATGGGTTTCTCATGGATTTAAAGCTAACTCGTTTGTTTCGCATGGATTTAAAGCTAATTCGTTTGTCTCGCCTGCATTTGAAGCTAAATCATGTTTATCACAAATATTTGAAGCTAAACCATTTGTTTCGCATGGATTTAAAGCTAACACGTTTGTTGCGCATGCAGTTAAAGCTAAATCATGGATATCACAAGTATTTGAAGCTATACCATTCGTTTCGCATGGATTTGAATCTAAGCCTTCTACATCGGATTGATCTGAAGCTAAATCATGAGTTACGCTTGGATTTGAAGCTCACGCTTTTGTTCCCCCTGCATTTGAAGCTATATCACTTACATCGCAAGTATTTGAAGCTAAATCATATGTGTCGCATGGATATGATACTACCTCTTCTACTTCGCATTGATTTGAAGGTAAGTCGTGTGTTACGCTTGAATTTGATGCTCCCTCGTTTGTTCCGCATGCAGTTGAATTTAAATCACTTATATCACAAGTATGTGAATCTAAACCATCTGTTTCGCATGGTTTCAAAGATAAGCCTTCCACTCCGCATTGATTTGAAGCTAAACCATTCGTTTCGCATGGATTTGAATCTAAGCCTCCTACTTCGCATGAATTTGAATCTAAATCATGTGTTTCGCTTGCATTTGAAGCTAATTCGTTGGTTTCGCATGCAGTTGAAGCTAAATCATGTAAATCACAAGTATTTGAAGCTAAACCATGTGTTTCGCATGGATTTGAAGCTAACTCGCTTGTTTCGCATGCAGTTGAAGCAAAATCATGTATATCACAAGTATTTGAAGCGAAACCATTTGATTCACATGGATTTGGAGCTAAGCCTTCTACTTCGCATTGATTTGAAGCTAAATCATGTGTTACGCTTGGATTTGAAGCTAACTCTCTTGTTTCGCCTGCATTTGAATCTATATCAGTTATATCGCAAGTATATGTAGCTAAATCATTTGTATCGCATGGATTTGATGCAAAGCCTTCTACTTCGCATTGATTTGAAGCTAAATCTTGTGTTTCTCTTGGATTTGAAGCCAACTCGTTTGTTTCGCATACAGCTGAAGCTAAGTCATGTATATCACAAGTATTTGAAGCTAAACCATTTGATTCGCATGGATTTGAATCTAAGCCTTCCACTTCGCCTTAATTTGGAGAAAAATCATATGTTTCGCATGGATTTGAAGCTAACTCGTTTGTTTCGCCTCTATTTGAAGCTATATCACTTATATTCGCAAGTATTTGAAGCCACATCATTCGTTTCGCATAAATTTGAAACTAAGGCTACTACTTCGCATTGATTTGAAGCTAAATCATGTGTTTCGCTTGAATTTGAAGCTACCTCGTTTGTTTCGCATTCAGTTGAACATAAATCATGTATATCACAAGTATTTGAAGATAAATCATTCGTATCGCATCGATCTGAAACTAAGCATTCTACTTCGCATGAATTTGGAGCTAAATCATATGTTTCGCTCGGATTTGTAGCTAAGCCTTCTACTTCGCATTGATTTGAAACGAAATCATGTGTTTCGCTTGGATTTGAATCTATCTCGTTGGTTTCGCATGCAGTTGAAGCTAAATCATGTATATCACAAGTATTTGATGCTAAACCATTTGTTTCGCATTGATTTGAAGCTACGCCTTCTACTTCGCATTGAATTGATGTTAAATCATGTGTTTCCCTTGTGTGTGAAGCAAAATCGTTTGTTTCGCATGCGGCTGAAGCTAAATCATGTATATCACAAGTATTTGTAGCTAAACCATTTGATTCGCATGGATTTGAAGCTAAGCCCACTACTTCGCATTGATTTGAAGCTAAAGCATGTGTTTCGCTTGGATTTGAAGCTAACTCGTTAGTTTCGCATGCAGTTGAAGCTATATCGCTTATATTCGCAAGTATTTGAAGCCAAATCATTCGTTTCGCATAAATTTGAAACTAAGGCTACTACTTCGCATTGATTTGAAGCTAAATCATGTGTTTCGCTTGGATTTGAAGCTAACTCATTTGTTTCGCATGCAGTTGAAGCTAAATCATGTAAATCACAAGTATTTGAAGCTAAACCATTTGTTTCGCATTGATTTGAAGCTACGCCTTCTACTTCGCATTGAATTGATGTTAAATCATGTGTTTCCCTTGTGTGTGAAGCAAAATCGTTTGTTTCGCATGCAGCTGAAGCTAAATCATGTATATCACAAGTATTTGTAGCTAAACCATTTGATTCGCATGGATTTGAAGCTAAGCCCACTACTTCGCATTGATTTGCAGCTAAAGCATGTGTTTCGCTTGGATTTGAAGCTAACTCGTTAGTTTCGCATGCAGTTGAAGCTATATCGCTTATATTCGCAAGTATTTGAAGCCAAATCATTCGTTTCGCATAAATTTGAAACTAAGGCTACTACTTCGCATTGATTTGAAGCTAAATCATGTGTTTCGCTTGGATTTGAAGCTAACTCATTTGTTTCGCATGCAGTTGAAGCTAAATCATGTAAATCACAAGTATTTGAAGCTAAACCATGTGTTTCGCATGGATTTGAAGCTAATTCGTCCGTTTCGCATGCAGTTGAAGCTAAATCATGTAAATCATAAGTATTTGAAGCTAACTCGTTTTTTCGCCTGTATTTGAAGATAAATCATGTATATCACAAGTATCTGAAGTTAAACCATTTGTTTCGCATGGATTTGAAGCTAAGCCTTCTACTTCGCATTGATTTGAAGCTAAATCATGTGTTATGCTTGGATTTGAAGCTAACTCTCTTGTTTCGCCTGCATTTGAATCTATATCAGTTATATCGCAAGTATATGAAGCTAAATCATTTGTATCGCATGGATTTGATGCTAAGCCTTCTCTTTCGCATTGATTTGAAGCTAAATCTTGTGTTTCTCTTGGATTTGAAGCCAACTCGTTTGTTTCGCATACAGCTGAAGCTAAGTCATGTATATCACAAGTATTTGAAGCTAAACCATTTGATTCGCATGGATTTGAATCTATGCCTTCCACTTCGCCTTAATTTGGAGAAAAATCATATGTTTCGCATGGATTTGAAGCTAACTCGTTTGTTTCGCCTGTATTTGAAGCTATATCACTTATATTCGCAAGTATTTGAAGCCCAATCATTCATTTCGCATGGATTCGAAGATAAGACTTCTATTTCGCATTGATTTGAAGCTAAATCATGTGTTTCGCTTGAATTTGAAGCTACCTCGTTTGTTTCGCATTCAGTTGAAGATAAATGATGTATAGCACAAGTATTTGAAGATAAATCATTCGTATCGCATCGATCTGAAACTAAGCATTCTACTTCGCATGAATTTGAAGCTAAATCATATGTTTCGCTCGGATTTGTAGCTAACCCTTCTACTTCGCATTGATTTGAAACTAAATCATGTGTTTCGCTTGGATTTGATTCTATCTCGTTGGTTTCGCATGCAGTTGAAGCTAAATCATGTATATCACAAGTATTTGATGCTAAACCATTTGTTTCGCATTGATTTGAAGCTACGCCTTCTACTTCGCATTGAATTGATATTAAATCATGTGTTTCCCTTGGGTGTGAAGCAAAATCGTTTGTTTCGCATGCAGCTGAATCCAAATCATGTATATCACAAGTATTTGTAGCTAAACCATTTGATTCGCATGGATTTGAAGCTAAGCCCACTACTTCGCATTGATTTGCAGCTAAAGCATGTGTTTCGCTTGGATTTGAAGCTAACTCGTTAGTTTCGCATGCAGTTGAAGCTATATCGCTTATATTCGCAAGTATTTGAAGCCAAATCTTTCGTTTCGCATAAATTTGAAACTAAGGCTACTACTTCGCATTGATTTGAAGCTAAATAGTGTGTTTCGCTTGGATTTGAAGCTAACTCGTTTGTTTCGCATGCAGTTAAAGCTAAATCACGTATATCACAAGTATTTGAAGCTTAACCATTCTTTTCGCATGGATTTGAAGCTAATCATTCTACTTCGCATGAATTTGAATCTAAATCATGTGTTTCGATTGGATTTGAAGCTAACTCGTTTGATTCGCATGCAGTTGAAGCTAAGTCATCTTTATCACAAGTATCTGGATCAAAGCCAACTGTTTCGCTAGAATATGAAGCTAAACCATGTGTTTCGCATGAATTTGAAACTAAATCATGTGTTTCGCATGGATTTGAAGCTAACTCGTTTGATTCGCCTGCATTTGAAGGTACATCATTTATATCGCAAGCATTTGAAGCTAATTCATTTTTGTCGCATGGAATTGAAGCCAAGCTTTCTACTTCGCATTGATTTAATAGCTAAATCATGTGACCCACATGTATTTCAAGATAACTCGTTTGTTTCACATGAAGTTGAAGCTAAATCATGTATATCACAAGTATTTGATGCTAAACCATTTCTTTCGCTTTGATTTCAAGCTAAGGCTTCTACTTCGCATTGATTTGAAGTTAAATCATGTGTCTCCCTTGGGTGTGAAGCTAAATCGATTGTTTCGCATGCAGCTGAATCTTAATCATGTATATCACAATTATATGAAGCTAAATAATTTGTGTCGCATGGATCTGAATCTAATTCGTTTGTTTTGCCTACATTCGAAGCTATTTCACTTATATTCGCAAGTATTTGAAGCTCATTCATTCGTTTCGCATGGATTTGAAGCTAAGCCTTCTACTTCACACTGATTTGAATCTTAATCATGTGTTTCGTTAGGATTTGAAGCTAACTCGTTTGTTTGGCATGCAATTGAAGTTAAATCATGTATATCAGAAGTATTTGAAGCTAAATCAGTTGATTCGCATGGATTGGTAGCTATGCCTTCTACTTCGCATTGATTTGAAACTGAATCATATGTTTCGATTGAATTTGAATCTAACACGTTTGTTTCACATGCAGTTGAAGCTAAATCATGTATATCACAAGTATTTGAAGCTGAAGCATTTGTGTCGCATAAATATTAAGCTAAACCATGTGTTTCGAATGAATTTGAAACTAATTCATGTGTTTCGCTTGGATTTGAAGCTAACTCGATTGTTTCGCCTGCATGATTTGAAGCTAAATTATGCGTTTCGCATGGATTTGAACCTGTATCATGCGTGTCGCATGGATGTGAAGCTAACTCGTTTGTTTCGCATGCAGTTGAAGCTATATCAGTTATATTCGCAAGTATTTGAAGACAAATCATTCGTTTCGCATTGATTTGAAGCTAAACCTCCTACGTCGCATTGATTTGAAGCTAAATCATGTGTTTCGCATGGATTTGAAGCTATTACAAGTGTTTTGCATGAATTTAAAGCGAAATCATGTGTTTCGCGTGGATTTGAAGCTCACTCATTTGTTTCTCATGCAGTTGAAGCTAAATCATGTATATCACAAGTATTTGAAGTTAAACCATTTGTTTCGCATGGGTTTGAAGATATCTCGATTGTTTCTCCTGCATTTGAAGCTACATCATTTATATCGCAAGCATTTGTAGGTAAATCATGTGTTTCGCATGGATTTGAAGCTATTACAAGTGTTTTGCATGAATTTAAAGCGAAATCATGTGTTTCGCTTAGATTTGAAGCTCACTCGTTTGTTTCGTCTGCATTTGAATCTATTTCATTTATATCGCAAGTATTTGAATCTAAATCATGTGTTTTGCTTGGATTTGAAGCTAAGCCTTCTACTTCGCATTGATTTGTAGCTGAATCATGTCTTTCGCTTGGATTTGAAGCTAACTCGTTTGTTTCGCAAGCTGTTGAAGCTAAATCATGTATATCACAAGTATTTGAATCTAAACGATTTGTTTCGCATGGTTCGAAGTTGAGCTTTCTACTTCGCATTGATTTGAAGCTAAATCATGTGTTATCATGGATTTGAAGCTAACTCGATTGTTTCGCGTGCATTTGAAGCTATATCACTTATATCCCAATATCTGAAGATAAATCATTTGTTTCTCATGTATTTGTAGCTACGCCTTCTACGTCGCATTGATTTCAAGGTAAATCACGTGTTTCTCATGGATTTGAAGCAAACTCGTTTGATTCGCCTGCATTTGAAGCTATATCACTTATATCGCAAGTATCTGATGCTAAATCATTTGTTTCTCATATATTTGAAGCAAAAACTTCTACTTCGTATTGATGTGAAGCTAAATCATGCGTTTCTAATGGATTTGAATCTTACTCGTTTGCTTCGCCTGCATTTGATGCTATATTACTTATATTCGCAAGTATTTGAAGCTAAATCATTTGTTTCGCACGAATTTGAAGCTAAATCTTCTACATCGCATTAATTTGTGTGTCGTTACATTTCTTTCAATTGTTTCTTCTGAGCTTTCGCCTGGTTTATCGTTTTAGCCACTGCAGCAGCGCCGCCTGACAATGCCCCCAAAGCTCCTAAAGCAGGAAACAGCAGCGGTAAAAAACCACCTCGTTTGGCAATTAGTAGAATTCTTCCAGTATTGTAGCTACTGTAGTTCTTCTTCTTCTTCCCCTTGACCGCTCGTCGACCCTTCTTCCTTATCTGACCCATACCTAATCTTGAGGGAATGTCTTTTACCAGTCTATAGCGGTATACGGAGCTGTTTCTTACCAGTCTGTAGCGTTATACAGAGCTGTTTATACCAGTCTGTAGCAGCATACAGAGCTGTTTCTTACCTGTCTGTAGCGGTATACAGTACTGTTTCTTACCAGTCTGTAGCGGTATACAGAGCTGTTTATACCAGTCTGTAGCGGTATACAGAGCTGTTTATACCAGTCTGTAGCGGTATACAGAGCTGTTTCTTACCAGTCTGTAGCGGTATACAAAGCTGTTTCTTTCCAATCTGTAGCGGTATATGAAGCTGTTATGTCAAAGGTTTTTTGATTGATAATGAACAAAAAAACTGCACGTGCGTTAGTTACACGGAGATGTGCTCTATTATTAGAATACGAGAAGACTGATATCTATGATGCTTGAGTTCTCGTATAAATACCTTATCGTTCGAAAAGAAAATGTAGCATAACAATAACAGTCGAGAGAGAGAGCATGCGTTTCGTACGACAGTCCTTGAATATCCAGGTTCCGACCTGCCACACATTCGACGACCATGATGAGATAATTCGGAAGCATGGGTCATTGCTACCGAGTACTATACGATGCGTGATAAGCGACCCGTCAGGATGTGGTAAAACGAACGTCATGATTAGCCTGTTGGAAAGTCCGAATGGACTGCGATTCGCAAATGTGTACGTGTATTCGAAATCGTTACGTCAGCCAAAATATCAATACTTCAACAACTTGTTCTCGCACGTGGGCAAGGACGTAGGTTATTTTGCCTATTCGGACAACGCGGACGTGATTCCCCCGGCGGATGCTCGACCGAATTCGATATTTATCTTCGACGACGTTGCTTGTGACGAACAGGACGTTATGAGAGAATATTTCGCGATGGGCAGACATTCGCACGTCGATTGTTTCTATCTGTCGCAATCGTATGCGAGAATACCCAACCATTTGATTCGGGACAATGCCAATCTATTGATTCTATTCAATGAAGATGCCACGAATCTGCGACACGTTCATCAGGATCATGTGAATACCGATATGTCGTTCGAAAGTTTCAACGCAGTTTGTTCAAGGTGTTGGCGAAACAAGTATGAATTCCTTGTAATCGACAAAGACAGTCCTGAGAACCGAGGAAGTTACAGACGCGGATTTAACGAATTCGTCGTGCTGTGATCCGGCTCATTTGGACGGTAAGAGGTGTCGATGTCACATCGTGCTCCCCACTCGATATGCGTCCGTCAAAGAAAAACCTGCGAGCTGCCATCGTTAAGCAAATAGCTAAGACCAGTGACGTCATACGTAAAAAGAGTTTAGCCTTGAAAGTGGGGAAAATGGATGTACAGTCCAACATTGAGACGAATTTACGTCCGATTGTGGAACCGTTGAAACAGCTGGTTCAAAATACAGCTACGGAAGCGAAAGATAATACATCAAGTGCTGATCGACCGTTGGATTTGCAAGCAAACACAGCAGCAGCAGCAGCCGCTGTTCTCTGTGAAGAAGAAGAACGTGGGGTGATAATTTATTAAGAAAAAGAGGAAACACGATGAAGCGACATTAACTCCAAGGATGCATTTGAAAAAGAAGAAGAATAAAGTATATTCCCCCATCGGTGTCAGCGATGACGTTGACTATGTTGACGTTGACGATGACGACGGCGATGCGGACAGCAATATGGTGCTCGAACCAACACCTTCAATGCATCCGGAGAAGGAGGGAGCTTTCGAATCATCTCCAACGGCTGCAACATCGTTGGAATCATCGATGCGAAATATTTTGAGAAGTCCTGAAAAGCATCGCCACGAATACGAGCATTTGTTCAGTAATCTTAGACCTTTAGCGAGCGAATACTTGAGAAATTTCTTTAGCGGGCAGCCGAAAAGTCAGGACAATGTGTACGGAGTGTATTTTCATAATAACAAACAGATGCTTGGAAACGTTGCGTTCGACGTGGAAAGCAACGATGATATTGTTATTAATAAAATTAGGTACAGGGGAACTCCAGGCCTCTACGAATTGATATTCAAAAGAATACCCAACGAGAACCTGTACACCGAGAACGATAAAGAAATTTATAGAAACATTCTCATCGCCACGCATGCGCACCGACGTGGTAATCAGATAATGGGAAATAAGGGCTACAAGTACAAAACTATTATAGGACCAATGTTCTCAGCGTTACGTGGAAAAGGTATAAATATTCCAACGACGATGATGCGTGTAACCAACAATCCGGTAGATTATGTGCATCGGGATGACCCAAATGAGCTGGTAGAACTTCGCGAAGCTGGATTGATTATAAATTAAATTGTTCGAATATTTATTACGTTAGTGACGAATGAAATGCCTGTTGGTAAATTTATCAAATGGTTCGATAAAACGAGTATCCGTTGGAATTGCTGCGAAACCAATCAAACGTTATTCGTAGACGAAAGTTGGGAGGTCAGATTTAAAAATATTGAGTTCAGACTCGACGACATTTGTCGGCAAATACAACAGATCGGGCAACAGCAAGATCTACTCGAGTTGTTGGTGTTAAAGAAGAAGAAGAAGAAGAAAGGAGAAGAAAACAACTGAACCAACAAACGAAAAAAAATGTCTATTAATAAATTTGGTACGTTGTATAAACATAGTACGCCCGAGTCGAAAATATTGGCAGATATTTCAACTTTTTATTCGATATGTAAAAATTATGTACACGACAATGCCATATGCTCGATCGGCAATTTCTACGACGCGCGAGGCGCTAAGATCGCTCGTGTCGCAAATCCTACGACGAACGATGACGCGGCAACCAAACTGTACGTCGATCGCGTTCCAAAGATATGCGATGATACTGTAACGTCATCGCTTCACGAGTACATGCAGAATAATGCGATGTGCTTCTCAACGGAATCGTACACGGCTCGAAATAAGAGGATCAAACATTTGGCGGAACCGCTTCGAAACGATGACGCGGCCACTAGATCGTACGTTGACGATGTATCGAAAAGAGGAGACGACGAGCTTCGTAGAAAAATAACAGCTAACGAAAAAGTGACGGAGGGTGTCGAACTGGCCGGTGTAAAATGCAAGTCCGAACTCGTGGGTAAAATAACGGCTAACGAAAAGTTGGCGAAGGATGCCAAACAGACTAGCGAGAAATGCAAGTCCGAACTCATGGGTAAAATAACGGCTGCATGCGAAACAAACGAGTTATCTTTAAATCCATGCGAAACACATGATTTAACTTAAAATCAATACCAAGTAGAAGGTTTATCTTCGAATCCATGCAAACAAATGGATTAGCTTCAAATATTAGCGATATACATGATTGAGCTTCAAATGCAGGCGAAACAAACGAGGGAGCTTCAAATCCATGCGAAACATACGATTTAGCTCCAAATCAAAGCGAAGTAGAAGGCTTAGCATCAAATCCATGCAACACAAATGATTTAGATTCAAATCCTTGCGATATAAGTGAAATAGCTTCAAATGCAGGAGAAACAAAGGAGTGAGCTTCGAATCCAAGCGTAAGACATGACTTAGCTTCAAATCAATGCGAAGGAGAAGGCTTAGCTTCAAATCCATGCGAAACAAATGGTTTAGCTTCAAATACTTGTGAGATACATGATTGAGCTTCAACTGCATGCGAAACAAACGAGTTAGCTTCAAATCCAAGCGAAACAAACGAGTTAGCTTCAAATCCATGCGAAACTCATGATTTAGCTTCAAATCAATGCGAAATAGAAGGATGATTTTCGAATCCATGCGAAACAAATGGTTTAGCTTCAAATACTTGTGATATACATGATTTAGCTTCAACTGCAAGCGAAACAAACGAGTTAGCTTCAAATCCAAGCGAAACACATGATTTAGCTTGAAATCAATGCGAAGTAGTAGCCCTAGTTTCAAATTCATGCGAATCGAATGATTTGGTTTCAAATAGTTGCGAATATAAGCGATATAGCTTCAACTGCATGCGAAACAAACGAGTTAGCTTCAAATCCAAGCGGAACACATGATTTAGCTTCAAATTCTTGCGAATCACATGGTTTAGCTTCAAATCCTTGCGATGCAAATGATTTAGCTTCAAATACTTGTGATATACATGATTTAGCTTCTACTGCATGCGAAACGAACGAATTAGCTTCAAATGCAAGCGAAACACATGATTTAGATTCAAATTCATGCGAAGTAGGAGGCTTAGACTCAAATCCATGCGAAACGAATGGTTTAGCTTCAAATACTTGTGACATACATGATTTAGCTTCAACTGCATGCGAAACAAACGAGTCAGCTTCAAATCCAAGCGAAACACATGATTTAGCTTCAAATCAATGCGAAGTAGTACCCTTAGTTTCAAATTTATGCGAAGCGAATGATTTGGCTTCAAATACTTGCGAATATAAGCGATATAGCTTCAACTGCATGCGAAACTAACGTGTTAGCTTCAAATCCAAGCGAAACACATGTTTAGCTTCAATTTCATGCAAAGTATAAGTCTTAGCTTCAAATACATGCGAAATAAATGGTTTAGCTTCAAATACATGTTTTATACATGATTTAGCATAAACTGCATTGCGAAACAATCGAGTTACCTTCGAATCCAAACTTCAAATCAATGCGAAGTAGAAGGAATGCGAAACAATCGAGTTAGCTTCAAATCCAAGCAAAACACATGATTTAGCTTCGAATCATTGCGCATTAGAAGGCTTAGCTTCAAATCAATGCGAAACAAATGGTTTAGCTTTAAATACTTGTGATATACATGACTTAGTTTGAGCTGTATGCGAAACAAACGAGTTAGCTTCAAATCCAAGAGAAACACAAGATTTAGCTCCAAATCAATGCGAAGTAGAAGGCTTAGCATCAAATCCATGCGATACAATCGATTTAGCTTCATATACTTGCGATATAACTGATATAGATTCAAATGCAGGCGAAACAAGAAAGTTAGCTTAAAATCCAGGCGTAACACATGATTTAGCTTCAAATCAATGCGAAGTAGAAGGCTTAGCTTCAAATCCATGCGAAACAAATGGTTTAACTTCAGATACTTGTGATATACATGATTTATCTTCAAACGCAGGCGAAAATAACGAGTTAGCTTCAAATCCCTGCGAAACACATGGTTTAGCTACAAATACTTGTGATATACATGAATTAGCTTCAAATGCAGGCGAAACGAACTAGTAGGCTTCAAAACCAAGCGATACACATGATTTAGATTCAAATTCATGCGAAGTAGAAGGCTTAGCTTCAAATCCATGCGAAACGAATGGTATAGCTTCAAATACTTGTGATATACATGATTTAGCTTTAACTGCATGCGAAACAAACGAGTTAGCTTCAAATCCAAGCGAAACACATGATTTAGATTCAAATTCATGCGACGTAGGAGGCTTAGATTCAAATCCATGCGAAACGAACGGTTTAGCTTCAAATACTTGTGATATACATGAATTAGCTTTAACTGCATGCGAAACAAACGAGTTAGCTTCAAATCCAAGCGAAACACATGATTTATATTCAAATTCATGCGACGTAGGAGGCTTAGATTCAAATCCATGCGAAACGAACGGTTTAGCTTCAAATACTTGTGATATACATGATTTAGCTTCAACTGCATGCGGAACAAACGCGTTAGCTTCAAATCCAAGCGAAACACATGATTTAGCTTCAAATCAATGCGAAGTAGTAGCCTTAGTTTCAAATTTATGCGAAACGAATGATGTGGCTTCAAATACTTGCGAATATAAGCGATATAGCTTCAACTGCATGCGAAACTAACGAGTTAGCTTCAAATCCAAGCGAAACACATGATTTAGCTTCAATTTCATGCAAAGTATAAGTCTTAGCTTCAAATACATGCGAAATAAATGGTTTAGCTTCAAATACATGTTTTATACATGATTTAGCATAAAGTGCATTGCGAAACAATCGAGTTAGCTTCTAATCCAAACTTCAAATGAATTCGAAGTAGAAGGAATGCGAAACAATCGAGTTAGCTTCAAATCCAAGCAAAACGCATGATTTAGCTTCGAATCATTGCGCATTAGAAGGCTTAGCTTCAAATCCATGCGAAACAAATGGTTTAGCTTTAAATACTTGTGATATACATGACTTAGTTTGAGCTGTATGCGAAACAAACGAGTTAGCTTCAAATCCAAGAGAAACACAAGATTTAGCTTCAAATCAATGCGAAGTAGAAGGCTTAGCATCAAATCCATGCGATACAATTGATTTAGCTTCATATACTTGCGATATAACTGATATAGATTCAAATGCAGTCGAAACAAGAAAGTTAGCTTAAAATCCAGGCGTAACACATGATTTAGCTTCAAATCAATGCGAAGTAGAAGGCTTAGCTTCAAACCCATGCGAAACAAATGGTTTAACTTCAGATACTTGTGATATACATGATTTATCTTCAAATGCAGGCGAAAATAACGAGTTAGCTTCAAATCCCTGCGAAACACATGGTTTAGCTACAAATACTTGTGATATACATGAATTAGCTTCAAATGCAGGCGAAACGAACCAGTAGGCTTCAAAACCAAGCGATACACATGATTTAGATTCAAATTCATGCGAAGTAGAAGGCTTAGCTTCAAATCCATGCAAAACGAATGGTATAGCTTCAAATACTTGTGATATACATGATTTAGATTTAACTGCATGCGAAACAAACGAGTTAGCTTCAAATACAAGCGAAACACATGATTTAGATTCAAATTCATGCCACGTAGGAGGCTTAGATTCAAACTCATGCGAAACGAACGGTTTAGCTTCAAAGACTTGTGATATACATGATTTAGCTTCAACTGCATGCGAAACAAACGAGTTAGCTTCAAATCCAAGCGAAACACATGATTTAGCTTCAAATTCTTGCGAATCACATGGTTTAGCTTCAAATCCTTGCGATGCAAGTGGTTTAGCTTCAAATACTTGTTTATACATAATTTAGCTTCAACTGCATGCGAAACAAACGAATTAGCTTCAAATGCAAGCGAAACACATGATTTAGATTCAAATTCATGCGATGTAGGAGGCTTAGATTCAAATCCATGCGAAACGAATGGTTTAGCTTCAAATACTTGTGATATACATGATTTAGCTTCAACTGCATGCGAAACAAACGAGTTAGCTTCAAATCCAAGAGAAACACAAGATTTAGCTTCAAATCAATGCGAAGTAGAAGGCTTAGCATCAAATCCATGCGATACAATCGATTTAGCTTCATATACTTGCGATATAACTGATATAGATTCAAATGCAGGCGAAACAAGAAAGTTAGCTTAAAATCCAGGCGTAACACATGATTTAGCTTCAAATCAATGCGAAGTAGAAGGCTTAGCTTCAAATCCATGCGAAACAAATGGTTTAACTTCAGATACTTGTGATATACATGATTTATCTTCAAATGCAGGCGAAAATAACGAGTTAGCTTCAAATCCCTGCGAAACACATGGTTTAGCTACAAATACTTGTGATATACATGAATTAGCTTCAAATGCAGGCGAAACGAACCAGTAGGCTTCAAAACCAAGCGATACACATGATTTAGATTCAAATTCATGCGAAGTAGAAGGCTTAGCTTCAAATCCATGCAAAACGAATGGTATAGCTTCAAATACTTGTGATATACATGATTTAGCTTTAACTGCATGCGAAACAAACGAGTTAGCTTCAAATCCAAGCGAAACACATGATTTAGATTCAAATTCATGCGACGTAGGAGGCTTAGATTCAAATCCATGCGAAACGAACGGTTTAGCTTCAAAAACTTGTGATATACATGATTTAGCTTCAACTGCATGCGAAACAAACGAGTTAGCTTCAAATCCAAGCGAAACACATGATTTAGCTTGAAATCAATGCGAAGTAGAAGCCCTAGTTTCAAATTCATGCGAATCGAATGATTTGGTTTCATATACTTGCGAATATAAGCGATATAGCTTCAACTGCATGCGAAACAAACGAGTTAGCTTCAAATCCAAGCGAAACACATGATTTATCTTCAAATTCTTGCGAATCACATGGTTTAGCTTCAAATCCTTGCGATGCAAATGGTTTAGCTTCAAATACTTGTGATATACATGAATTAGCTTCAAATGCAGGCGAAACAAACAAGTATTCTTCAAAACCAAGCGATACACATGATTTAGATTCAAATTCATGCGAAGTAGAAGGCTTAGCTTCAAATCCATGCGAAACGAATGGTATAGCTTCAAATACTTGTGATATACATGATTTAGCTTTAACTGCATGCGAAACAAACGAGTTAGCTTCAAATCCAAGCGAAACACATGATTTAGATTCAAATTCATGCGACGTAGGAGGCTTAGATTCAAATCCATGCGAAACGAACGGTTTAGCTTCAAATACTTGTGATATACATGAATTAGCTTTAACTGCATGCGAAACAAACGAGTTAGCTTCAAATCCAAGCGAAACACATGATTTAGCTTGAAATCAATGGGAAGTAGAAGCCCTAGTTTCAAATTCATGCGAATCGAATGATTTGGTTTCAAATACTTGCGAATATAAGCGATATAGCTTCAACTGCATGCGAAACAAACGAGTTAGCTTCAAATCCAATCGAAACACATGATTTAGCTTCAAATTCCTCCGAAGTAGAAGGCTTAGCTTTAAATACATGAGAAACAAATGATCTATCTTCAGATAATTGCGATATATGTGATATAGCTTTTTAGTTATGGAGTGTGTTCTGGTAAATAACTGGTGCGTGCGGTGTAACTATTAAACTTTATTTATTAAGTTGCGTAGAAGCACTTTCGGGTAACGTGACGTCGTAGCAAGAGAGGTATGAGAAGTATCGAAGGTATGCGAGGTATGAGGCGTATCGAAGGTATGCGAGGTATGAGGGCGAGCGTCTCACTGTTGCTCTTTTTATATTTTCCTGTTTGCCCCCGGCAAGGGCTCTGGACACCCCCTGATTGGTTGACCCGCGAATGGGTTTTCCCAATCAGCGTTGTCCATCTCCTTCTCACCGCGTTGTCCCTTACGCCCTGAGCGCGTCCCGTTTTGGGACCGCGTGGTGATCGGAGTGGGTGCGTTTTTTATGATGTAACGGCCTGGGTTTTCCTCAGGGCCGTTGCGCTCGGACGTCCGGCGTTCGGGTCCGTTTTGCGTGCCCTTCGGAATTTCCCGTTATTTATGACGGTCTCGTAGGCTATCGAGAATCAGGTAAAAAAGAAACTCTACTGGCTTATTGCCATCCGCACAGAAAACAGTTTACTCAAAGATAGCCTTTTCGAAGGAGAGTCATAAATATGTTAGTCGTTTGCGCGAGAAATAAATCTTCTCTTATGCGCGCCGACTGGCCGCTACATCACCCCCTTACCAGTGCAAACGTTACTATCTCTAATATATTCGCTTATGTCAATCTTAAGGTTACTGTCGCTGGCTGTTTGCTACCTAACGCCTACCTGGAGCCTTTCCGGGAGTCGTACTCTTCTACCGGAACGAGTACGGGGCTCAGGTGCGTTACTGTGACTGCTGTCTGACGTATTGCTGTGTTGTTGTCGTACGTCGTTACCAACGTACTTGTCGTCGATGATGTAGGCGGGTTTGAGCCTATCGACTGAGACGGTGGTCTCTTTGCCTCGAACCCGCACCACAAAGTTCTTTATGTCGTTGCTCCTGGATACGACAGGGAACGGTCCGTCGTACGGATTCTGGAGGGGGCCTCGTACCGCGTCTGTCCGTATGAAGACGTGCGATGTTGTCGCGAGGTCCTTAAAGACGAACATCCTCCTTTGTCCGTGGCGGGAACCCTGTGTCGGTCGTATCTTGCGGAAGTGGTCGCGCAGCTGTTCTATCACCTGGGCCTGGTCGGTCGCATTGGTATCGTTGTCGCGGAACATCTCTGCGGGGAGCTTGATGTTCTCGCCGTACACCAACTCCGCGGCTGACGACTTTAGGTCATCTCGGTACGCCGCTCGTATGCCCAGCAGAACGGCAGGTAACGCGTCGGTCCACCGGTCGTCGGCACGACATTTTATCGCCGTTTTCAGCTGCCGGTGAAAACGCTCGACCATGCCGTTTGCTGCGGGGTGGTACGCCGTAGTTCTTAGATGCTTACATCCGAGTAAGTGGTTCATTTGTCTGAACAGATGGGACTCGAACTGCCGGCCTTGATCCGTCGTTATTCTGGCCGGTGTCCCAAAACGTGCAATCCACCCCGAAACAAAGGCACGCGCGACTGTTTCGGCTTCGATGTTCTCGAGCGGTAAAGCTTCCGGCCAACGCGTATACCTATCGATGCAGGTGAGGCAGTATCTATTGCCCCTCGACGTAGGTAGTGGTCCTACCAAGTCGAGGTGCACGTGCTCAAACCTGCACGACGGCGGCGCGAAGGTGCCTACCGGACTCGAGACATGCCTGGTGATCTTTGCTCTCTGGCACGCGAGGCAGCTCCGACTCCACTCTCGGCAATCCTTTTCCATCGACGGCCAAACGAAACGCTGTTTTACCAGACGGATTGTCGCCTTTACACCGGGATGCGACAATCCGTGTACGGCGTCGAAAATTTGGCGTCGGAAAGGAGCCGTTATGAATGGACGCACGTTACCGGTGGAAACGTCGCAATAGACAGGCGCGTCGCTGTCTATCGTGCGTATCCGTTTCAGGTCCAACGAGGTATCAGACGCATTTATGTACTTTTCGACTTCGCTGTCGTGCTCTTGCGAGCGTGCTAATTGTGCGTAATCGATGGACGTAACCGTCTCAACTCGCGAGAGTGCGTCTGCGACCTCGTTGTCCTTGCCGCTAACGTGTTGTATGTTCGTGGTGAACTGTCCGATAAGGTCGAGATATCGGAACTGTCTCGGCGTGCACTTGTCCGATCTTTGTTTGAACGCGAACACTATCGGTTTGTGGTCCGTGTAAATTATAAATTCGCGTCCCTCAATCGCATGGCGGAAATGCTTTACTGCTGTGTAAATCGCCAGCAGCTCGCGGTCATATGCGCTATATTTTTTTTGTGCAGGTGACAAGGCTTTCGTGCAAAAAGCTAACGGTTGCCACGAACCGCCTTGCCACTGCTGCAGCGTCGCTCCTAGCGCGAAATCTGATGCATCGACCATGATTGAGAGGCGCGAATCGTTCGACGGATGCGCCAATAGCGTCGCGTTCGCTAACGCGGTTTTTAGGTTTTCTAGCGCAGATTCCGCCTCACTCGTCCACTGCACGGGCGTGTTGCCTTTCAGCTTGCGCCCCCGCAACAGCAGATTGAGTGGAGCCTGCAACGTGGCCGCGCCGGGTATGAATCTACGATAGAAATTGACCATACCTAGGAAACCGCGCAGTTGTTTGACTGTTGCGGGTTTCGGGTATTCGTGTATGGCCTTAACTTTCTCGGCTAGTGGCCTGGTACCCTCGGCGCTGACCTCGTAACCTAAAAACCTCACTACCGATTCCGCGAATACGCATTTGCTCGGGTTCACGACGATGCCGTACTCCTGCAGACGTGAAAAAAGTGGTGATCGCAGGTGATCTCTATGCTCCGTCTCATTACCTGACGCCACTAGGATGTCGTCGAGGTACGCGTAGCAGAAATCCAGTCCCCTTATCACGGTGTCCATGAACCGCTGGAACGTCTGCGCTGCATTTTTCAGTCCGAAGGGCATAACTACATATTCGTACAAACCGAACGGCGTCGTTATCGCGGTTTTCGGAATGTCCTCCGGATGGACGGGGATTTGGTGGTACGCGCGCACCAAATCGATCGTGGTAAAAATCGTCTTTCCGGACAACATTCTCGAAAAATCCTCGATGTGCGGAATCGGATAGCGGTCTGCGATCGTACGGGCATTGAGTAACCTGTAGTCTCCACAGGGTCGCCATCCGTTATCCTTCTTCGCAACCATGTGAAGGGCTGAGGCCCACTGGCTCTTAGAAGGACGGATGTGACCAAGACTTAACAGGTCCTCAAATTCCGTTCTAGCATTTCTGAAAAGTTCGGGCGATAAACGTCGCGGCTTACTATACACTGGTGGACCTGCGGTAGTCGTAATATGGTGTGTTACCTCGTGGGTGATCGGTCTGTTCGGCCGCGCTGCTGGACGCACGAGAGACGGGAACTCCGCTAGAAGCTGCTGGTACGGCGAGTCCCCGACGATCGCCTTGATGGTCGGTGTTGTTGAGGCGGCGATCCTCCCGCTGGATGTCAACGTGGTCGTCCGGTCGAGGAGTCGTCTTCCCGCGAGGTCCACTAGTAACCCATAGTGCGCCAGGAAGTCGGCTCCGATGATGGGTTTGGAGACGTCCGCTATCACGAATCTCCACGTGAACGACCGTCGGAACCCCAGGTCCAGGTCTGCTGGTTTCAGCCCGTACGTGCCGATGACGGACCCGTTTGCCGCAAACAGTTCGTGTTTCGCTTTTTTAACGGGCCTTTGATGTACGCACGCGGGTACACGCACAGGTCTGAACCGGTGTCTATAAGGTATTCTTCGTTCTTGCTGCGTTCAAGAATGAAGAGGCGGCGGGTCCGCGGTCCATCACAATTTGCCGCATTTACCGTGATGCCCGATCGTTTCCCGCGTCGAATGTGCACGGCTGTCGGCACTTCGTGGATCTCGTTCCGAAGGTCTGGTGGTACCAGCAATGGTCCACGTTTCGCGGGGATGCGCTCCGGCGACGGCCTCTAGATCCCGAACGGCCGCGGTGTCTCCTCGAACGGTGCCTCGATGTTGATCGGTTATCACGGGTCCGCGGACGTGTGAGCTCGCTGACGACGAGTTTGAATTCCTCCAGCAGGCCTCTCATTGCCTCTGTCGTCTCGGTCTGCGGGGCGGCTACGCTGGCCACGTGGGCTTGGGTTGTGCCCTCGTGTATCTGGTCCGCGATTTGCGCCAGCTTGTTTAGCGGAATGTCTGGCTGCGCGCTTACGATCGCCCGGATCATGCTGGGTAGCCTGCCAGTCCATAATGTACCCAGAAATTTGTCCGGTACTGCCTGACCTGCCAAGTTCTGCATGTGCCGCAGAAATTGAGATGGCGATCTGTCTCCCATCTCTTCTTTTTCCAGCAGCTGCTGGATTCGTCTCCCTTCGGACGCCGGATTAGTTCGCCTTTTAGTGTCTCATACTTCTCGGTGGCCGGCGGTGATGTGATTAGGTCCTGGACCTCCAGGGCATATTTCGGTTCCAGTTGAGACATTACGTAGTTGTACTTCGTCGTGTCCGCGGTGACGCCATTCAAAGCGAACTGGCCTTCTATCTGGTGGAACCAGATCGCCGGTTGTTCGGGCCAGAACGGTGGCACTCGTATGCCGACCCGGCACACCTCAGGTAACGCGGCGTTTCCCTGGCTCATACCTGTGTCCATTTCTGCCCTTATTTTACGGCATGTCACTTGTGATTACTTCACCCAACGTTTTTTAATCGCGCACTGCACAGTTATCGCACGTCGAGTCACCAATTTAGTTATGGAGTGTGTTCTGGTAAATAACTGGTGCGTGCGGTGTAACTATTAAACTTTATTTATTAAGTTGCGTAGAAACACTTTCGGGTAACGTGGCGTCGTAGCAAGAGAGGTATGAGAAGTATCGAAGGTATGCGAGGTATGAGGAGTATCGAAGGTATGCGAGGTATGAGGGCGAGCGTCTCACTGTTGCTCTTTTTATATTTTCCTGTTTGCCCCCGGCAAGGGCTCTGGACACCCCCTGATTGGTTGACCCGCGAATGGGTTTTCCCAATCAGCGTTGTCCATCTCCTTCTCACCGCGTTGTCCCTTACGCCCTGAGCGCGTCCCGTTTTGGGACCGCGTGGTGATCGGAGTGGGTGCGTTTTTTATGATGTAACGGCCTGGGTTTTCCTCAGGGCCGTTGCGCTCGGACGTCCGGCGTTCGGGTCCGTTTTGCGTGCCCTTCGGAATTTCCCGTTATTTATGACGGTCTCGTAGGCTATCGAGAATCAGGTAAAAAAGAAACTCTACTGGCTTATTGCCATCCGCACAGAAAACAGTTTACTCAAAGATAGCCTTTTCGAAGGAGAGTCATAAATATGTTAGTCGTTTGCGCGAGAAATAAATCTTCTCTTATGCGCGCCGACTGGCCGCTACAGCTTCAAATCCATGCGAATCACATGATTTAGCTTCAAATTCATGCGAATCACATGGACTAGATTCATAGCTTGATATTCTTGCGAAACAGATGGATTAGATTCAGATACTTGTGATGTACATGTTTTAGCTTCAACTGCATGCGAAACAAACGTGTTAGCTTCAAATCCAAGCGAAACACATGATTTATCTTGAAATCAATGCGAAGTTGAAGGCTTTGCTTCAAATCCATTCGAAGCGAATGGTTTAGCTTCAAATACTTGTGATATACACGATTTATCTTCAAATGCAGGCGAAAAAAACGAGTTAGCTTCAAATCCATGCGAAACCCATGGTTTAGCTTCAAATACTTGTGATTTACATGATTTATCTTCAACTGCATGCAAAAGAAACAAATTAGCTTCAAATGCAAGCGAAACAAACCAGTAGGCTTCAAAACCGAGCAATACACATGATTTAGATTCAAATTCATTCGAAGTAGGAGGCTTAGCTTCAAATCCATGCGAAACGAATGGTTTAGCTTCAAATACTTGTGATATACATGATTTAGATTCAACTGCATGCGAAAACAACGGGTTAGCTTCAAATCCAATCGAAACACATGATTTAGCTTCAATTTCATGCAAAGTATAAGTCTTAGCTTCAAATACATGCGAAATAAATGGTTTAGCTTCAAATACATGTTTTGTACATGATTTAGCATAAACTGCATTGCGAAACAATCGAGTTAGCTTCTAATCCAAACTTCAAATCAATGCGAAGTAGTGGGAATGCGAAACAATCGAGTTAGCTTCAAATCCAAGCAAAACACATGATTTAGCTTCGAATCATTGCGCATTAGAAGGCTTAGCTTCAAATCCATGCGATACAAATGGTTTAGCTTCGAATACTTGTGATATACATGATTTAGCTTCAACTGCATGCGAAACAAACGAATTAGCTTCAAATCCATGCGAAACACATGGTTTGGCTTCAAATAGTTGTTTATACATAATTTAGCTTCAACTGCATGCGAAACAAACGAGTTAGCTTCAAATCCAAGCGAAACACATGATTTAGCTTGAAATCAATGCGAAGTAGACACCCTAGTTTCAAATTCATGCGAATCGAATGATTTGGTTTCAAATACTTGCGAATATAAGCGATATAGCTTCAACTGCATGCGAAACTAACGAGTTAGCTTCAAATCCAAGCGAAACACATGATTTAGCTTCAATTTCATGCAAGTATAAGTCTTAGCTTCAAATACATGCGAAATAAATGGTTTAGCTTCAAATACATGTTTTATACATGATTTAGCATAAACTGCATTGCGAAACAATCGAGTTAGCTTCTAATCCAAACTTCAAATCAATGCGAAGTAGAAGGAATGCGAAACAATCGTGTTAGCTTCAAATCCAACCAAAACACATGATTTAGCTTCGAATCATTGCGCATTAGAAGGCTTAGCTTCAAATCCATGTGATACAAATGGTTTAGCTTCGAATACTTGTGATATACATGATTTAGATTCAACTGCATGCGAAACAAACGAGTTAGCTTCAAATCCAAGCGAAACACATGATTTAGATTCAAATTCATGCGACGTAGGAGGCTTAGATTCAAATCCATGCGAAACGAACGGTTTAGCTTCAAATACTTGTGATATACATGATTTAGCTTCAACTGCATGCGAAACAAACGAGTTAGCTTCAAATCCAAGCGAAACACATGATTTAGCTTGAAATCAATGCGAAGTAGGAGCCCTAGTTTCAAATTCATGCGAATCGAATGATTTGGTTTCAAATACTTGCGAATATAAGCGATATAGCTTCAACTGCTTGCGAAACAAACGAGTTAGCTTCAAATCCAAGCGAAACACATGATTTAGCTTCAAATTCTTGCGAATCACATGGTTTAGCTTCAAATCCTTGCGATGCAAATGGTTTAGCTTCAAATACTTGTTTATACATAATTTAGCTTCAACTGCATGCGAAACAAACGAATTAGCTTCAAATGCAAGCGAAACACATGATTTAGATTCAAATTCATGCGAAGTAGGAGGCTTAGATTCAAATCCATGCGAAACGAATGGTATAGCTTCAAATACTTGTGATATACATGATTTAGCTTCAACTGCATGCGAAACAAACGAGTTAGCTTCAAATCCAAGCGAAACACATGATTTAGCTTGAAATCAATGCGAAGTAGAAGCCCTAGTTTCAAATTCATGCGAATCGAATGATTTGGTTTCAAATACTTGCGAATATAAGCGATATAGCTTCAACTGCATGCGAAACAATCGAGTTAGCTTCTAATCCAAACTTCAAATGAATGCGAAGTAGAAGGAATGCGAAACAATCGAGTTAGCTTCAAGTCCAAGCATAACACATGATTTAGATTCGAATCATTGCGCATTAGAAGGCTTAGCTTCAAATCCATGCGATACAAATGGTTTAGCTTCGAATACTTGTGATATACATGATTTAGCTTCAACTGCATGCGAAACAAACGAATTAGCTTCAAATCCATGCGAAACACATGGTTTAGCTTCAAATAGTTGTTTATACATAATTTAGCTTCAACTGCATGCGAAACAAACGAATTAGCTTCAAATGCAAGCGAAACACATGATTTAGATTCAAATTCATGCGAAGTAGGAGGCTTAGATTCAAATCCATGCGAAACACATGATTTAGCTTCAAATCAATGCGAAGTAGTTGCCTTAGTTTCAAATTTATGCGAAACGAACGGTTTAGCTTCAAATACTTGTGATATACATGATTTAGCTTCAACTGCATGCGAAACAAACGAGTTAGCTTCAAATCCAAGCGAAACACATGATTTAGCTTGAAATCAATGCGAAGTAGACACCCTAGTTTCAAATTCATGCGAATCGAATGATTTGGTTTCAAATTCTTGCGAATATAAGCGATATAGCTTCAACTGCATGCGAAACAAACGAGTTAGCTTCAAATCCAAGCGAAACACATGATTTAGCTTCAATTTCATGCAAAGTATAAGTCTTAGCTTCAAATACATGCGAAATAAATTTTTTAGCTTCAAATACATGTTTTATACATGATTTAGCATAAAGTGTATTGCGAAACAATCGAGTTAGCTTCTAATCCAAACTTCAAATGAATTCGAAGTAGAAGGAATGCGAAACAATCGAGTTAGCTTCAAGTCCAAGCATAACACATGATTTAGATTCGAATCATTGCGCATTAGAAGGCTTAGCTTCAAATCCATGCGATACAAATGGTTTAGCTTCGAATACTTGTGATATACATGATTTAGCTTCAACTGCATGCGAAACAAACGAATTAGCTTCAAATCCATGCGAAACACATGGTTTGGCTTCAAATAGTTGTTTATACATAATTTAGCTTCAACTGCATGCGAAACAAACGAATTAGCTTCAAATGCAAGCGAAACACATGATTTAGATTCAAATTCATGCGAAGTAGGAGGCTTAGATTCAAATCCATGCGAAACACATGATTTAGCTTGAAATCAATGCGAAGTAGACACCCTAGTTTCAAATTCATGCGAATCGAATGATTTGGTTTCAAATACTTGCGAATATAAGCGATATAGCTTCAACTGCATGCGAAACAAACGAGTTAGCTTCAAATCCAAGCGAAACACATGATTTAGCTTCAATTTCATGCAAAGTATAAGTCTTAGCTTCAAATACATGCGAAATAAATGGTTTAGCTTCAAATACATGTTTTATACATGATTTAGCATAAAGCGTATTGCGAAACAATCGAGTTAGCTTCTAATCCAAACTTCAAATGAATTCGAAGTAGAAGGAATGCGAAACAATCGAGTTAGCTTCAAGTCCAAGCATAACACATGATTTAGATTCGAATCATTGCGCATTAGAAGGCTTAGCTTCAAATCCATGCGATACAAATGGTTTAGCTTCGAATACTTGTGATATACATGATTTAGCTTCAACTGCATGCGAAACAAACGAATTAGCTTCAAATCCATGCGAAACACATGGTTTAGCTTCAAATAGTTGTTTATACATAATTTAGCTTCAACTGCATGCGAAACAAACGAATTAGCTTCAAATGCAAGCGAAACACATGATTTAGATTCAAATTCATGCGAAGTAGGAGGCTTAGATTCAAATCCATGCGAAACACATGATTTAGCTTCAAATCAATGCGAAGTAGTTGCCTTAGTTTCAAATTTATGCGAATCGAATGATTTGGTTTCAAATACTTGCGAATATAAGCGATATAGCTTCAACTGCATGCGAAACAAACGAGTTAGCTTCAAATCCAAGCGAAACACATGATTTAGCTTCAATTTCATGCAAAGTATAAGTCTTAGCTTCAAATACATGCGAAATAAATGGTTTAGCTTCAAATACATGTTTTATACATGATTTAGCATAAAGTGTATTGCGAAACAATCGAGTTAGCTTCTAATCCAAACTTCAAATGAATTCGAAGTAGAAGGAATGCGAAACAATCGAGTTAGCTTCAAGTCCAAGCATAACACATGATTTAGATTCGAATCATTGCGCATTAGAAGGCTTAGCTTCAAATCCATGCGATACAAATGGTTTAGCTTCGAATACTTGTGATATACATGATTTAGCTTCAACTGCATGCGAAACAAACGAATTAGCTTCAAATCCATGCGAAACACATGGTTTAGCTTCAAATAGTTGTTTATACATAATTTAGCTTCAACTGCATGCGAAACAAACGAATTAGCTTCAAATGCAAGCCAAACACATGATTTAGATTCAAATTCATGCGAAGTAGGAGGCTTAGATTCAAATCCATGCGAAACACATGATTTAGCTTCAAATCAATGCGAAGTAGTTGCCTTAGTTTCAAATTTATGCGAAACGAACGGTTTAGCTTCAAATACTTGTGATATACATGATTTAGCTTCAACTGCATGCGAAACAAACGAGTTAGCTTCAAATCCAAGCGAAACACATGATTTAGCTTGAAATCAATGCGAAGTAGACACCCTAGTTTCAAATTCATGCGAATCGAATGATTTGGTTTCAAATACTTGCGAATATAAGCGATATAGCTTCAACTGCATGCGAAACTAACGAGTTAGCTTCAAATCCAAGCGAAACACATGATTTAGCTTCAATTTCATGCAAGTATAAGTCTTAGCTTCAAATACATGCGAAATAAATGGTTTAGCTTCAAATACATGTTTTATACATGATTTAGCATAAACTGCATTGCGAAACAATCGAGTTAGCTTCTAATCCAAACTTCAAATCAATGCGAAGTAGAAGGAATGCGAAACAATCGTGTTAGCTTCAAATCCAACCAAAACACATGATTTAGCTTCGAATCATTGCGCATTAGAAGGCTTAGCTTCAAATCCATGTGATACAAATGGTTTAGCTTCGAATACTTGTGATATACATGATTTAGATTCAACTGCATGCGAAACAAACGAGTTAGCTTCAAATCCAAGCGAAACACATGATTTAGATTCAAATTCATGCGACGTAGGAGGCTTAGATTCAAATCCATGCGAAACGAACGGTTTAGCTTCAAATACTTGTGATATACATGATTTAGCTTTAACTGCATGCGAAACAAACGAGTTAGCTTCAAATCCAAGCGAAACACATGATTTAGATTCAAATTCATGCGACGTAGGAGGCTTAGATTCAAATCCATGCGAAACGAACGGTTTAGCTTCAAATACTTGTGATATACATGATTTAGCTTCAACTGCATGCGAAACAAACGAGTTAGCTTCAAATCCAAGCGAAACACATGATTTAGCTTCAAATCAATGCGAAGTAGTAGCCTTAGTTTCAAATTTATGCGAAACGAATGATTTGGCTTCAAATACTTGCGAATATAAGCGATATAGCTTCAACTGCATGCGAAACAAACGAGTTAGCTTCAAATCCAAGCGAAACACATGATTTAGATTCAAATTCATGCGACGTAGGAGGCTTAGATTCAAATCCATGTTAAACGAACGGTTTAGCTTCAAATACTTGTGATATACATGATTTAGCTTTAACTGCATGCGAAACAAACGAGTTAGCTTCAAATCCAAGCGAAACACATGATTTAGATTCAAATTCATGCGACGTAGGAGGCTTAGATTCAAATCCATGCGAAACGAACGGTTTAGCTTCAAATACATGCGAATATAAGCGATATAGCTTCAACTGCATGCGAAACAAACGAGTTAGCTTCAAATCCAAGCGAAACACATGATTTAGATTCAAATTCATGCGACGTAGGAGGCTTAGATTCAAATCCATGTGAAACGAACGGTTTAGCTTCAAATACTTGTGATATACATGATTTAGCTTTAACTGCATGCGAAACAAACGAATTAGCTTCAAATGCATGCGAAACACATGATTTAGATTCAAATTCATGCGACGTAGGAGGCTTAGATTCAAATCCATGCGAAACGAACGGTTTAGCTTCAAATACTTGTGATATACATGATTTAGCTTCAACTGCATGCGAAACAAACGAGTTAGCTTCAAATCCAAGCGAAACACATGATTTAGATTCAAATTCATGCGACGTAGGAGGCTTAGATTCAAATCCATGCGAAACGAACGGTTTAGCTTCAAATACTTGTGATATACATGATTTAGCTTCAACTGCATGCGAAACAAACGAGTTAGCTTCAAATCCAAGCGAAACACATGATTTAGCTTGAAATCAATGCGAAGTAGACACCCTAGTTTCAAATTCATGCGAATCGAATGATTTGGTTTCAAATACTTGCGAATATAAGCGATATAGCTTCAACTGCATGCGAAACAAACGAGTTAGCTTCAAATCCAAGCGAAACACATGATTTAGCTTCAATTTCATGCAAAGTATAAGTCTTAGCTTCAAATACATGCGAAATAAATGGTTTAGCTTCAAATACATGTTTTATACATGATTTAGCATAAAGTGTATTGCGAAACAATCGAGTTAGCTTCTAATCCAAACTTCAAATGAATTCGAAGTAGAAGGAATGCGAAACAATCGAGTTAGCTTCAAGTCCAAGCATAACACATGATTTAGATTCGAATCATTGCGCATTAGAAGGCTTAGCTTCAAATCCATGCGATACAAATGGTTTAGCTTCGAATACTTGTGATATACATGATTTAGCTTCAACTGCATGCGAAACAAACGAATTAGCTTCAAATCCATGCGAAACACATGGTTTAGCTTCAAATAGTTGTTTATACATAATTTAGCTTCAACTGCATGCGAAACAAACGAATTAGCTTCAAATGCAAGCGATACACATGATTTAGATTCAAATTCATGCGAAGTAGGAGGCTTAGATTCAAATCCATGCGAAACGAATGGTTTAGCTTCAAATACTTGTGATATACATGATTTAGCTTCAACTGCATGCGAAACAAACGAGTTAGCTTCAAATCCAAGCGAAACACATGATTTAGCTTCAAATCAATACGAAGTAGTTGCCTTAGTTTCAAATTTATGCGAAACGAATGATTTGGCTTCAAATACTTGCGAATATAAGCGATATAGCTTCAACTGCATGCGAAACAAACGAGTTAGCTTCAAATCCAAGCGAAACACATGATTTAGCTTCAAATTCTTGCGATTCACATGGTTTAGCTTCAAATCCTTGCTATGCAAATGGTTTAGATTCAAATACTTGTTTATACATAATTCAGCTTCAACTGCATGCGAAAGAAACGAATTAGCTTCAAATGCAAGCGAAACAAATGATTTAGATTCAAATTCATGCGAAGTAGGAGGCTTAGATTCAAATCCATGCGAAACGAATGGTTTAGCTTCAAATACTTGTGATATACATGATTTAGTTTCAACTGCATGCGGAACAAACGCGTTAGCTTCAAATCCAAGCGAAACACATGATTTAGCTTCAAATCAATGCGAAGTAGTAGCCTTAGTTTCAAATTTATGCGAAACGAATGATGTGGCTTCAAATACTTGCGAATATAAGCGATATAGCTTCAACTGCATGCGAAACTAACGAGTTAGCTTCAAATCCAAGCGAAACACATGATTTAGCTTCAAATTCCTCCGAAGTAGAAGGCTTAGCTTTAAATACATGAGAAACAAATGATTTATCTTCAGATAATTGCGATATATGTGATATAGCTTCAAATCCATGCGAATCACATGATTTAGCTTCAAATGCATGCGAATCACATGGACTAGCTTCATAGCTTCATATTCTTGCGAAACAGATGGATTAGATTCAGATACTTGTGATGTACATGTTTTAGCTTCAACTGCATGCGAAACAAACGAGTTAGCTTCAAATCCAAGCGAAACACATGATTTAGCTTGAAATCAATGCGAAGTAGACACCCTAGTTTCAAATTCATGCGAATCGAATGATTTGGTTTCAAATACTTGCGAATATAAGCGATATAGCTTCAACTGCATGCGAAACAAACGAGTTAGCTTCAAATCCAAGCGAAACACATGATTTAGCTTCAATTTCATGCAAAGTATAAGTCTTAGCTTCAAATACATGCGAAATAAATGGTTTAGCTTCAAATACATGTTTTATACATGATTTAGCATAAAGTGTATTGCGAAACAATCGAGTTAGCTTCTAACCCAAACTTCAAATGAATTCGAAGTAGAAGGAAGGCGAAACAATCGAGTTAGCTTCAAGTCCAAGCATAACACATGATTTAGATTCGAATCATTGCGCATTAGAAGGCTTAGCTTCAAATCCATGCGATACAAATGGTTTAGCTTCGAATACTTGTGATATACATGATTTAGCTTCAACTGCATGCGAAACAAACGAATTAGCTTCAAATCCATGCGAAACACATGGTTTAGCTTCAATAGTTGTTTATACATAATTTAGCTTCAACTGCATGCGAAACAAACGAATTAGCTTTAAATGCAAGCGAAACACATGATTTAGATTCAAATTCATGCGAAGTAGGAGGCTTAGATTCAAATCCATGCGAAACGAATGGTTTAGCTTCAAATACTTGTGATATACATGATTTAGCTTCAACTGCATGCGAAACAAACGAGTTAGCTTCAAATCCAAGCGAAACACATGATTTAGCTTCAAATCAATGCGAAGTAGTTGCCTTAGTTTCAAATTTATGCGAAACGAATGATTTGGCTTCAAATACTTGCGAATATAAGCGATATAGCTTCAACTGCATGCGAAACTAACGAGTTAGCTTCAAATCCAAGCGAATCACATGATTTAGCTTCAATTTCATGCAAAGTATAAGTCTTAGCTTCAAATACATGCGAAATAAATGGTTTAGCTTCAAATACATGTTTTACACATGATTTAGCATAAAGTGCATTGCGAAACAATCGAGTTAGCTTCTAATCCAAACTTCAAATGAATTCGAAGTAGAAGGAATGCGAAACAATCGAGTTAGCTTCAAATCCAAGCAAAACACATGATTAAGCTTCGAATCATTGCGCATTAGAAGGTTTAGCTTCAAATCCATGCGATACAAATGGTTTAGCTTCGAATACTTGTGATATACATGATTTTGCTTCAACTGCATGCGAAACAAACGAGTTAGCTTCAAATCCAAGCGAAACACATGATTTAGATTCAAATTCATGCGACGTAGGAGGCTTAGATTCAAATCCATGCGAAACGAACGGTTTAGCTTCAAATACTTGTGATATACATGAATTAGCTTTAACTGCATGCGAAACAAACGAGTTAGCTTCAAATCCAAGCGAAACACATGATTTAGATTCAAATTCATGCGACGGAGGAGGCTTAGATTCAAATCCATGCGAAACGAACGGTTTAGCTTCAAATACTTGTGATATACATGATTTAGCTTCACTGCATGCGGAACAAACGCGTTAGCTTCAAATCCAAGCGAAACACATGATTTAGCTTCAAATCAATGCGAAGTAGTAGCCTTAGTTTCAAATTTATGCGAAACGAATGATGTGGCTTCAAATACTTGCGAATATAAGCGATATAGCTTCAACTGCATGCGAAACAAACGAGTTAGCATCAAATCCAAGCGAAACACATGATTTAGCTTCAATTTCATGCAAAGTATAAGTCTTAGCTTCAAATACATGCGAAATAAATGGTTTAGCTTAAAATACATGTTTTATACATGATTTAGCACAAAGTGCATTGCGAAACAATCGAGTTAGCTTCTAATCCAAATTTCAAATCAATTCGAAGTAGAAGGAATGCGAAACAATCGAGTTAGCTTAAAATCCAAGCAAAACACATGATTTAGCTTCGAATCATTGCGCATTAGAAGGCTTAGCTTCAAATCCATGCGATACAAATGGTTTAGCTTCGAATACTTGTGATATACATGATTTAGCTTCAACTGCATGCGAAACAAACGAGTTAGCTTCAAATCCAAGCGAAACACATGATTTAGCTTCAAATCAATGCGAAGTAGTTGCCTTAGTTTCAAATTTATGCGAAACGAATGATTTGGCTTCAAATACTTGCGAATATAAGCGATATAGGTTCAACTGCATGCGAAACTAACTAGTTAGCTTCAAATCCAAGCGAAACACATGATTTAGCTTCAATTTCATGCAAAGCATAAGTCTTAGCTTCAAATACATGCGAAATAAATGGTTTAGCTTCAAATACATGTTTTATACATGATTTAGCATAAAGTGCATTGCGAAACAATCGAGTTAGCTTCTAATCCAAACTTCAAATGAATTCGAAGTAGAAGGAATGCGAAACAATCGAGTTAGCTTCAAATCCAAGCAAAACACATGATTTAGCTTCGAATCATTGCGCATTAGAAGGCTTAGCTTCAAATCCATGCGATACAAATGGTTTAGCTTCGAATACATGTGATATACATGATTTAGATTCAACTGCATGCGAAACAAACGAATTAGCTTCAAATCCAAGCGAAACACATGATTTAGATTCAAATTCATGCGACGTAGGAGGCTTAGATTCACATCCATGCGAAACGAACGGTTTAGCTTCAAATACTTGTGATATACATGATTTAGCTTCAACTGCATGCGAAACAAACGAGTTAGCTTCAAATCCCAGCGAAACACATGATTTAGCTTCAAATTCTTGCGAATCACATGGTTTAGCTTCAAATCCTTGCGATGCAAATGGTTTAGCTTCAAATACTTGTTATACATAATTTAGCTTCAACTGCAATGCGAAACAAACGAGTTAGCTTCAAATCCAAGCGAAACACATGATTTAGATTCAAATTCATGCGACGTAGGAGGCTTAGGTTCAAATCCATGCGAAACTAACGGTTTAGCTTCAAATACTTGTGATATACATGATTTAGCTTCAACTGCATGCGGAACAAACGAGTTAGCTTCAAATCCAAGCGAAACACATGATTTAGCTTCAAATTCTTGCGAATCACATGGTTTAGCTTCAAATCCTTGCGATGCAAATGGTTTAGCTTCAAATACTCGTTTATACATAATTTAGCTTCAACTGCATGCGAAACAAACGAATTAGCTTCAAATGCAAGGGAAACACATGATTTAGATTCAAATTCATGCGACGTATGAGGCTTAGATTCAAATCCATGCGAAACGATCGGTTTAGCTTCAAATACTTGTGATATACATGATTTAGCTTCAACTGCATGCGGAACAAACGAGTTAGCTTCAAATCCAAGCGAAACACATGATTTAGCTTCAAATTCTTGCGAATCACATGGTTTAGCTTCAAATCCTTGCGATGCAAATGGTTTAGCTTCAAATACTCGTTTATACATAATTTAGCTTCAACTGCATGCGAAACAAACGAGTTAGCTTCAATTACCAAGCGAAACACATGATTAAGCTTCAAATCAATACGAAGCAGAAGGCTTAGCTTCAAATCAATGCGAAACGAATGGTTTAGCTTTAAATACTTGCGATATAAGTGATATAGCTTCAAATGCAGGAGAAACAAACGAGTTAACTTCAAATCCATGCGAAACACATGATTTAGCTTCAAATCAATGCGAAGTAGAAGGCTTAGCTTTAAATACATGAGAAACAAATGATTTATCTTCAGATAATTGCGATATATGTGATATAGCTACAAATCCATGCGAAACACATGATTTAGCTTCAAATTCATGCGAATCACATGGATTAGCTTCATAGCTTCATATTCTTGCGAAACAGTTGGATTAGATTCAGATACTTGTGATGTACATGTTTTAGCTTCAACTGCATGCGAAACAACCGTGTTAGCTTCAAATCCAAGCGAAACACATGATTTATCTTCAAATCAATGCGAAGTTGAAGGCTTTGCTTCAAATCCATGCGAAGCGAATGGTTTAGCTTCAAATACTTGTGATATACACGATTTATCTTCAAATGCAGGCGAAAAAAAACGAGTTAGCTTCAAATCCATGCGAAACACATGGTTTAGCTTCAAATACTTGTGATTTACATGATTTATCCTCAACTGCATGCGAAAGAAACGAATTAGCTTCAAATGCAAGCGAAACGCATAATTCAGCTTCAAATACGTTCGAAACAGATGGTTCAGATTAATATTCATGCAAAACAAATGGTTCAGCTTCAAATACTTGTGATATACATGAATTAGCTTCAAATGCAGGCGAAACAAACCAGTAGGCTTGAAAACCAAGTGATACACATGATTTAGATTCAAATTCATGCGAAGTAGAAGGCTTAGCTTCAAATCCTTGCGAAACGAATGGTATAGCTTCAAATACTTGTGATATACATGATTTAGCTTTAACTGCATGCGAAACAAACGAGTTAGCTTCAAATCCAAGCGAAACGCATGATTTAGATACAAATTCATGCGGCGTAGGAGGCTTAGATTCAAATCCATGCGAAACGAACGGTTTAGCTTCAAATACTTGTGATATACATGATTTAGCTTCAACTGCATGCGAAACAAACGAGTTAGCTTCAAATCCAAGCGAAACACATGATTTGCTTGAAATCAATGCGAAGTAGACACCCTAGTTTCAAATTCATGCGAATCGTATGATTTGGTATCAAATACTTGCGAATATAAGCGATATAGCTTCAACTGCATGCGAAACAAACGAATTAGCTTCAAATGCAAGCGAAACACATGATGTAGATTCAAATTCATGCGAAGTAGGAGGCTTAGATTCAAATCCATGCGAAACGAATGGTTTAGCTTCAAATACTTGTGATATACATGATTTAGCTTCAACTGCATGCGAAACAATCGAGTTAGCTTCAATTACCAAGCGAAACACATGATTTAGCTTCAAATCAATACGAAGCAGAAGGCTTAGCTTCAAATCAATGCGAAACAAATGGTTTAGCTTTAAATACTTGTGATATACATGACTTAGTTTGAGCTGTATGCGAAACAAACGAGTTAGCTTCATATCCAAGAGAAACACAAGATTTAGCTTCAAATCAATGCGAAGTAGAAGGCTTAGCATCAAATCCATGCGATACAAATGATTTGGCTTCATATACTTGCGATATAACTGATATAGATTCAAATGCAGGCGAAACAAGAGAGTTAGCTTCAAATCCAAGCGTAACACATGATTTAGCTTCAAATCAATGCGAAGTAGAAGCCCTAGTTTCAAATTCATGCGAATCGAATGATTTGGTTTCAAATACTTGCGAATATAAGCGATATAACTTCAACTGCATGCGAAACAAACGAGTTAGCTTCAAATCCAAGCGAAACACATGATTTAGATTCAAATTCATGCGAAGTAGGAGGCTTAGATTCAAGTCCATGCGAAACGAATGGTTTAGCTTCAAATACTTATGATTTACATGATTTAGCTTCAACCGCATGCGAAAAAAACGAATTAGCTTTAAATCAAAGCGAAACACATAATACAGCTTCAAATACGTTCGAAACACATGGTTTAGCTTAATATTCATGCAAAACAAATGGTTTAGTTTCATAGCTTCACATTCTTGTGAAACAGATGGTTTAGATTCAGATACTTGTGATAAACAAGAATTAGCTTCAACTGCATGCGATACAAACGCCTTAACTTCAAATCCAAGCGAAACACTTGATTTAGTTTCAAATGAATGCGAAGTAGAAGGCTTAGCTTCAAATCCATGCGAATCACATGATTTAGCTTCAAATCAATGCGAAGTAGAAGGCGTAGCATCATATCCATGCGACACATACGAATTAGCTTCAAATTCAAGCGAATCACATGGATTAGCTTCATAGATTCATATTCTTGCGAAACAGATGGATTAGATTCAGATACTTGTGATGTACATGTTTTAGCTTCAACTGCATGCGAAACAACCGTGTTAGCTTCAAATCCAAGCGAAACACATGATTTATCTTCAAATCAATGCGAAGTTGAAGGCTTTGCTTCAAATCCATGCGAAGCGAATGGTTTAGCTTCAAATACTTGTGATATACACGATTTATCTTCAAATGCAGGCAAAAAAAACGAGTTAGCTTCAAATCCATGCGAAACACATGGTTTAGCTTCAAATACTTGTGATTTACATGATTTATCTTCAACTGCATGCGAAAGAAACGAATTAGCTTCAAATGCAAGCGAAACGCATAATTCAGCTTCAAATACGTTCGAAACACATGGTTCAGATTAATATTCATGCAAAACAAATGGTTCAGCTTCAAATACTTGTGATATACATGAATTAGCTTCAAATGCAGGCGAAACAAACCAGTAGGCTTCAAAACCAAGCGATACACATGATTTAGATTCAAATTCATGCGAAGTAGAAGGCTTAGCTTCAAATCCATGCGAAACGAATGGTATAGCTTCAAATACTTGTGATATACATGATTTAGCTTTAACTGCATGCGAAACTAACGAGTTAGCTTCAAATCCAAGCGAAACACATGATTTAGCTTCAATTTCATGCAAAGCATAAGTCTTAGCTTCAAATACATGCGAAATAAATGGATTAGCTTCAAATACATGTTTTATACATGATTTAGCATAAAGTGCATTGCGAAACAATCGAGTTAGCTTCTAATCCAAACTTCAAATGAATTCGAAGTAGAAGGAATGCGAAACAATCGAGTTAGCTTCAAATCCAAGCAAAACACATGATTAAGCTTCGAATCATTGCGCATTAGAAGGCTTAGCTTCAAATCCATGCGATACAAATGGATTAGCTTCGAATACTTGTGATATACATGATTTAGCTTCAACTGCGTGCGAAACAAACGAGTTAGCTCCAAATCCAAGCGAAACACATGATTTAGATCAAAATTCATGCGACGTAGGAGGCTTAGATTCAAATCCATGCGAAACGCATGGTTTAGCTTCAAATACTTGTGATATACATGATTTAGCTTCAACTGCATGCGAAACAAACGAGTTAGCTTCAATTACCAAGCGAAACACATGATTAAGCTTCAAATCAATACGAAGCAGAAGGCTTAGCTTCAAATCAATGCGAAACAAATGGTTTAGCTTTAAATACTTGCGATATAAGTGATATAGCTTCAAATGCAGGAGAAACAAACGAGTTAACTTCAAATCCATGCGAAACACATGATTTAGCTTCAAATCAATGCGAAGTAGAAGGCTTAGCTTTAAATACATGAGAAACAAATGATTTATCTTCAGATAATTGCGATATATGTGATATAGCTACAAATCCATGCGAAACACATGATTTAGCTTCAAATTCATGCGAATCACATGGATTAGCTTCATAGCTTCATATTCTTGCGAAACAGTTGGATTAGATTCAGATACTTGTGATGTACATGTTTTAGCTTCAACTGCATGCGAAACAACCGTGTTAGCTTCAAATCCAAGCGAAACACATGATTTATCTTCAAATCAATGCGAAGTTGAAGGCTTTGCTTCAAATCCATGCGAAGCGAATGGTTTAGCTTCAAATACTTGTGATATACACGATTTATCTTCAAATGCAGGCGAAAAAAAACGAGTTAGCTTCAAATCCATGCGAAACACATGGTTTAGCTTCAAATACTTGTGATTTACATGATTTATCCTCAACTGCATGCGAAAGAAACGAATTAGCTTCAAATGCAAGCGAAACGCATAATTCAGCTTCAAATACGTTCGAAACAGATGGTTCAGATTAATATTCATGCAAAACAAATGGTTCAGCTTCAAATACTTGTGATATACATGAATTAGCTTCAAATGCAGGCGAAACAAACCAGTAGGCTTCAAAACCAAGCGATACACATGATTTAGATTCAAATTCATGCGAAGTAGAAGGCTTAGCTTCAAATCCTTGCGAAACGAATGGTATAGCTTCAAATACTTGTGATATACATGATTTAGCTTTAACTGCATGCGAAAGAAACGAGTTAGCTTCAAATCCAAGCGAAACGCATGATTTAGATACAAATTCATGCGACGTAGGAGGCTTAGACTCAAATCCATGCGAATCGAACGGTTTAGCTTCAAATACTTGTGATATACATGATTTAGCTTCAACTGCATGCGAAACAATCGAGTTAGCTTCAATTACCAAGCGAAACACATGATTTAGCTTCAAATCAATACGAAGCAGAAGGCTTAGCTTCAAATCAATGCGAAACAAATGGTTTAGCTTTAAATACTTGTGATATACATGACTTAGTTTGAGCTGTATGCGAAACAAACGTGTTAGCTTCATATCCAAGAGAAACACAAGATTTAGCTTCAAATCAATGCGAAGTAGAAGGCTTAGCATCAAATCCATGCGATACAAATGATTTGGCTTCATATACTTGCGATATAACTGATATAGATTCAAATGCAGGCGAAACAAGAGAGTTAGCTTCAAATCCAAGCGTAACACATGATTTAGCTTGAAATCAATGCGAAGTAGACACCCTAGTTTCAAATTCATGCGAATCGTATGATTTGGTATCAAATACTTGCGAATATAAGCGATATAGCTTCAACTGCATGCGAAACAAACGAATTAGCTTCAAATGCAAGCGAAACACATGATGTAGATTCAAATTCATGCGAAGTAGGAGGCTTAGATTCAAATCCATGCGAAACGAATGGTTTAGCTTCAAATACTTGTGATATACATGATTTAGCTTCAACTGCATGCGAAACAATCGAGTTAGCTTCAATTACCAAGCGAAACACATGATTTAGCTTCAAATCAATACGAAGCAGAAGGCTTAGCTTCAAATCAATGCGAAACAAATGGTTTAGCTTTAAATACTTGTGATATACATGACTTAGTTTGAGCTGTATGCGAAACAAACGAGTTAGCTTCATATCCAAGAGAAACACAAGATTTAGCTTCAAATCAATGCGAAGTAGAAGGCTTAGCATCAAATCCATGCGATACAAATGATTTGGCTTCATATACTTGCGAATATAAGCGATATAACTTCAACTGCATGCGAAACAAACGAGTTAGCTTCAAATCCAAGCGAAACACATGATTTAGATTCAAATTCATGCGAAGTAGGAGGCTTAGATTCAAGTCCATGCGAAACGAATGGTTTAGCTTCAAATACTTATGATTTACATGATTTAGCTTCAACCGCATGCGAAAAAAACGAATTAGCTTTAAATCAAAGCGAAACACATAATACAGCTTCAAATACGTTCGAAACACATGGTTTAGCTTAATATTCATGCAAAACAAATGGTTTAGTTTCATAGCTTCACATTCTTGCGAAACAGATGGTTTAGATTCAGATACTTGTGATAAACAAGAATTAGCTTCAACTGCATGCGATACAAACGCCTTAACTTCAAATCCAAGCGAAACACTTGATTTAGTTTCAAATGAATGCGAAGTAGAAGGCTTAGCTTCAAATCCATGCGAATCACATGATTTAGCTTCAAATCAATGCGAAGTAGAAGGCGTAGCATCATATCCATGCGACACATACGAATTAGCTTCAAATTCATGCGAATCACATGGATTAGCTTCATAGATTCATATTCTTGCGAAACAGATGGATTAGATTCAGATACTTGTGATGTACATGTTTTAGCTTCAACTGCATGCGAAACAACCGTGTTAGCTTCAAATCCAAGCGAAACACATGATTTATCTTCAAATCAATGCGAAGTTGAAGACTTTGCTTCAAATCCATGCGAAGCGAATGGTTTAGCTTCAAATACTTGTGATATACACGATTTATCTTCAAATGCAGGCAAAAAAAACGAGTTAGCTTCAAATCCATGCGAAACACATGGTTTAGCTTCAAATACTTGTGATTTACATGATTTATCTTCAACTGCATGCGAAAGAAACGAATTAGCTTCAAATGCAAGCGAAACGCATAATTCAGCTTCAAATACGTTCGAAACACATGGTTCAGATTAATATTCATGCAAAACAAATGGTTCAGCTTCAAATACTTGTGATATACATGAATTAGCTTCAAATGCAGGCGAAACAAACCAGTAGGCTTCAAAACCAAGCGATACACATGATTTAGATTCAAATTCATGCGAAGTAGAAGGCTTAGCTTCAAATCCATGCGAAACGAATGGTATAGCTTCAAATACTTGTGATATACATGATTTAGCTTTAACTGCATGCTAAACAAACGAGTTAGCTTCAAATCCATGCGAAACACATGATTTAGATTCAAATTCATGCGACGTAGGAGGCTTAGATTCAAATCCATGCGAAACGAACAGTTTAGCTTCAAATACTTGTGATATACATGATTTAGCTTCAACTGCATGCGAAACAACCGTGTTAGCTTCAAATCCAAGCGAAACACATGATTTATCTTCAAATCAATGCGAAGTTGAAGGCTTTGCTTCAAATCCATGCGAAGCGAATGGTTTAGCTTCAAATACTTGTGATATACACGATTTATCTTCAAATGCAGGCGAAAAAAAACGAGTTAGCTTCAAATCCATGCGAAACACATGGTTTAGCTTCAAATACTTGTGATTTACATGATTTATCCTCAACTGCATGCGAAAGAAACGAATTAGCTTCAAATGCAAGCGAAACGCATAATTCAGCTTCAAATACGTTCGAAACAGATGGTTCAGATTAATATTCATGCAAAACAAATGGTTCAGCTTCAAATACTTGTGATATACATGAATTAGCTTCAAATGCAGGCGAAACAAACCAGTAGGCTTCAAAACCAAGCGATACACATGATTTAGATTCAAATTCATGCGAAGTAGAAGGCTTAGCTTCAAATCCGTGCGAAACGAATGGTATAGCTTCAAATACTTGTGATATACATGATTTAGCTTTAACTGCATGCGAAAGAAACGAGTTAGCTTCAAATCCAAGCGAAACGCATGATTTAGATACAAATTCATGCGACGTAGGAGGCTTAGACTCAAATCCATGCGAATCGAACGGTTTAGCTTCAAATACTTGTGATATACATGATTTAGCTTCAACTGCATGCGAAACAATCGAGTTAGCTTCAATTACCAAGCGAAACACATGATTTAGCTTCAAATCAATACGAAGCAGAAGGCTTAGCTTCAAATCAATGCGAAACAAATGGTTTAGCTTTAAATACTTGTGATATACATGACTTAGTTTGAGCTGTATGCGAAACAAACGTGTTAGCTTCATATCCAAGAGAAACACAAGATTTAGCTTCAAATCAATGCGAAGTAGAAGGCTTAGCATCAAATCCATGCGATACAAATGATTTGTCTTCATATACTTGCGATATAACTGATATAGATTCAAATGCAGGCGAAACAAGAGAGTTAGCTTCAAATCCAAGCGTAACACATGATTTAGCTTGAAATCAATGCGAAGTAGACACCCTAGTTTCAAATTCATGCGAATCGTATGATTTGGTATCAAATACTTGCGAATATAAGCGATATAACTTCAACTGCATGCGAAACAAACGAGTTAGCTTCAAATCCAAGCGAAACACATGATTTAGATTCAAATTCATGCGAAGTAGGAGGCTTAGATTCAAGTCCATGCGAAACGAATGGTTTAGCTTCAAATACTTATGATTTACATGATTTAGCTTCAACCGCATGCGAAAAAAACGAATTAGCTTTAAATCAAAGCGAAACACATAATACAGCTTCAAATACGTTCGAAACACATGGTTTAGCTTAATATTCATGCAAAACAAATGGTTTAGTTTCATAGCTTCACATTCTTGCGAAACAGATGGTTTAGATTCAGATACTTGTGATAAACAAGAATTAGCTTCAACTGCATGCGATACAAACGCCTTAACTTCAAATCCAAGCGAAACACTTGATTTAGTTTCAAATGAATGCGAAGTAGAAGGCTTAGCTTCAAATCCATGCGAATCACATGATTTAGCTTCAAATCAATGCGAAGTAGAAGGCGTAGCATCATATCCATGCGACACATACGAATTAGCTTCAAATTCATGCGAATCACATGGATTAGCTTCATAGATTCATATTCTTGCGAAACAGATGGATTAGATTCAGATACTTGTGATGTACATGTTTTAGCTTCAACTGCATGCGAAACAACCGTGTTAGCTTCAAATCCAAGCGAAACACATGATTTATCTTCAAATCAATGCGAAGTTGAAGACTTTGCTTCAAATCCATGCGAAGCGAATGGTTTAGCTTCAAATACTTGTGATATACACGATTTATCTTCAAATGCAGGCAAAAAAAACGAGTTAGCTTCAAATCCATGCGAAACACATGGTTTAGCTTCAAATACTTGTGATTTACATGATTTATCTTCAACTGCATGCGAAAGAAACGAATTAGCTTCAAATGCAAGCGAAACGCATAATTCAGCTTCAAATACGTTCGAAACACATGGTTCAGATTAATATTCATGCAAAACAAATGGTTCAGCTTCAAATACTTGTGATATACATGAATTAGCTTCAAATGCAGGCGAAACAAACCAGTAGGCTTCAAAACCAAGCGATACACATGATTTAGATTCAAATTCATGCGAAGTAGAAGGCTTAGCTTCAAATCCATGCGAAACGAATGGTATAGCTTCAAATACTTGTGATATACATGATTTAGCTTTAACTGCATGCTAAACAAACGAGTTAGCTTCAAATCCATGCGAAACACATGATTTAGATTCAAATTCATGCGACGTAGGAGGCTTAGATTCAAATCCATGCGAAACGAACAGTTTAGCTTCAAATACTTGTGATATACATGATTTAGCTTCAACTGCATGCGAAACAACCGTGTTAGCTTCAAATCCAAGCGAAACACATGATTTATCTTCAAATCAATGCGAAGTTGAAGGCTTTGCTTCAAATCCATGCGAAGCGAATGGTTTAGCTTCAAATACTTGTGATATACACGATTTATCTTCAAATGCAGGCGAAAAAAAACGAGTTAGCTTCAAATCCATGCGAAACACATGGTTTAGCTTCAAATACTTGTGATTTACATGATTTATCCTCAACTGCATGCGAAAGAAACGAATTAGCTTCAAATGCAAGCGAAACGCATAATTCAGCTTCAAATACGTTCGAAACAGATGGTTCAGATTAATATTCATGCAAAACAAATGGTTCAGCTTCAAATACTTGTGATATACATGAATTAGCTTCAAATGCAGGCGAAACAAACCAGTAGGCTTCAAAACCAAGCGATACACATGATTTAGATTCAAATTCATGCGAAGTAGAAGGCTTAGCTTCAAATCCGTGCGAAACGAATGGTATAGCTTCAAATACTTGTGATATACATGATTTAGCTTTAACTGCATGCGAAAGAAACGAGTTAGCTTCAAATCCAAGCGAAAAGCATGATTTAGATACAAATTCATGCGACGTAGGAGGCTTAGACTCAAATCCATGCGAATCGAACGGTTTAGCTTCAAATACTTGTGATATACATGATTTAGCTTCAACTGCATGCGAAACAATCGAGTTAGCTTCAATTACCAAGCGAAACACATGATTTAGCTTCAAATCAATACGAAGCAGAAGGCTTAGCTTCAAATCAATGCGAAACAAATGGTTTAGCTTTAAATACTTGTGATATACATGACTTAGTTTGAGCTGTATGCGAAACAAACGTGTTAGCTTCATATCCAAGAGAAACACAAGATTTAGCTTCAAATCAATGCGAAGTAGAAGGCTTAGCATCAAATCCATGCGATACAAATGATTTGTCTTCATATACTTGCGATATAACTGATATAGATTCAAATGCAGGCGAAACAAGAGAGTTAGCTTCAAATCCAAGCGTAACACATGATTTAGCTTGAAATCAATGCGAAGTAGACACCCTAGTTTCAAATTCATGCGAATCGTATGATTTGGTATCAAATACTTGCGAATATAAGCGATATAGCTTCAACTGCATGCGAAACAAACGAATTAGCTTCAAATGCAAGCGAAACACATGATGTAGATTCAAATTCATGCGAAGTAGGAGGCTTAGATTCAAATCCATGCGAAACGAATGGTTTAGCTTCAAATACTTGTGATATACATGATTTAGCTTCAACTGCATGCGAAACAATCGAGTTAGCTTCAATTACCAAGCGAAACACATGATTTAGCTTCAAATCAATACGAAGCAGAAGGCTTAGCTTCAAATCAATGCGAAACAAATGGTTTAGCTTTAAATACTTGTGATATACATGACTTAGTTTGAGCTGTATGCGAAACAAACGAGTTAGCTTCATATCCAAGAGAAACACAAGATTTAGCTTCAAATCAATGCGAAGTAGAAGGCTTAGCATCAAATCCATGCGATACAAATGATTTGGCTTCATATACTTGCGAATATAAGCGATATAACTTCAACTGCATGCGAAACAAACGAGTTAGCTTCAAATCCAAGCGAAACACATGATTTAGATTCAAATTCATGCGAAGTAGGAGGCTTAGATTCAAGTCCATGCGAAACGAATGGTTTAGCTTCAAATACTTATGATTTACATGATTTAGCTTCAACCGCATGCGAAAAAAACGAATTAGCTTTAAATCAAAGCGAAACACATAATACAGCTTCAAATACGTTCGAAACACATGGTTTAGCTTAATATTCATGCAAAACAAATGGTTTAGTTTCATAGCTTCACATTCTTGCGAAACAGATGGTTTAGATTCAGATACTTGTGATAAACAAGAATTAGCTTCAACTGCATGCGATACAAACGCCTTAACTTCAAATCCAAGCGAAACACTTGATTTAGTTTCAAATGAATGCGAAGTAGAAGGCTTAGCTTCAAATCCATGCGAATCACATGATTTAGCTTCAAATCAATGCGAAGTAGAAGGCGTAGCATCATATCCATGCGACACATACGAATTAGCTTCAAATTCATGCGAATCACATGGATTAGCTTCATAGATTCATATTCTTGCGAAACAGATGGATTAGATTCAGATACTTGTGATGTACATGTTTTAGCTTCAACTGCATGCGAAACAACCGTGTTAGCTTCAAATCCAAGCGAAACACATGATTTATCTTCAAATCAATGCGAAGTTGAAGACTTTGCTTCAAATCCATGCGAAGCGAATGGTTTAGCTTCAAATACTTGTGATATACACGATTTATCTTCAAATGCAGGCAAAAAAAACGAGTTAGCTTCAAATCCATGCGAAACACATGGTTTAGCTTCAAATACTTGTGATTTACATGATTTATCTTCAACTGCATGCGAAAGAAACGAATTAGCTTCAAATGCAAGCGAAACGCATAATTCAGCTTCAAATACGTTCGAAACACATGGTTCAGATTAATATTCATGCAAAACAAATGGTTCAGCTTCAAATACTTGTGATATACACGAATTAGCTTCAAATGCAGGCGAAACAAACCAGTAGGCTTCAAAACCAAGCGATACACATGATTTAGATTCAAATTCATGCGAAGTAGAAGGCTTAGCTTCAAATCCATGCGAAACGAATGGTATAGCTTCAAATACTTGTGATATACATGATTTAGCTTTAACTGCATGCGAAACAAACGAGTTAGCTTCAAATCCATGCGAAACACATGATTTAGATTCAAATTCATGCGACGTAGGAGGCTTAGATTCAAATCCATGCGAAACGAACAGTTTAGCTTCAAATACTTGTGATATACATGATTTAGCTTCAACTGCATGCGAAACAACCGTGTTAGCTTCAAATCCAAGCGAAACACATGATTTATCTTCAAATCAATGCGAAGTTGAAGGCTTTGCTTCAAATCCATGCGAAGCGAATGGTTTAGCTTCAAATACTTGTGATATACACGATTTATCTTCAAATGCAGGCGAAAAAAAACGAGTTAGCTTCAAATCCATGCGAAACACATGGTTTAGCTTCAAATACTTGTGATTTACATGATTTATCCTCAACTGCATGCGAAAGAAACGAATTAGCTTCAAATGCAAGCGAAACGCATAATTCAGCTTCAAATACGTTCGAAACAGATGGTTCAGATTAATATTCATGCAAAACAAATGGTTCAGCTTCAAATACTTGTGATATACATGAATTAGCTTCAAATGCAGGCGAAACAAACCAGTAGGCTTGAAAACCAAGTGATACACATGATTTAGATTCAAATTCATGCGAAGTAGAAGGCTTAGCTTCAAATCCTTGCGAAACGAATGGTATAGCTTCAAATACTTGTGATATACATGATTTAGCTTTAACTGCATGCGAAACAAACGAGTTAGCTTCAAATCCAAGCGAAACGCATGATTTAGATACAAATTCATGCGGCGTAGGAGGCTTAGATTCAAATCCATGCGAAACGAACGGTTTAGCTTCAAATACTTGTGATATACATGATTTAGCTTCAACTGCATGCGAAACAAACGAGTTAGCTTCAAATCCAAGCGAAACACATGATTTGCTTGAAATCAATGCGAAGTAGACACCCTAGTTTCAAATTCATGCGAATCGTATGATTTGGTATCAAATACTTGCGAATATAAGCGATATAGCTTCAACTGCATGCGAAACAAACGAATTAGCTTCAAATGCAAGCGAAACACATGATGTAGATTCAAATTCATGCGAAGTAGGAGGCTTAGATTGAAATCCATGCGAAACGAATGGTTTAGCTTCAAATATTTGTGATATACATGATTTAGCTTCAACTGCATGCGAAACAATCGAGTTAGCTTCAATTACCAAGCGAAACACATGATTTAGCTTCAAATCAATACGAAGCAGAAGGCTTAGCTTCAAATCAATGCGAAACAAATGGTTTAGCTTTAAATACTTGTGATATACATGACTTAGTTTGAGCTGTATGCGAAACAAACGAGTTAGCTTCATATCCAAGAGAAACACAAGATTTAGCTTCAAATCAATGCGAAGTAGAAGGCTTAGCATCAAATCCATGCGATACAAATGATTTGGCTTCATATACTTGCGATATAACTGATATAGATTCAAATGCAGGCGAAACAAGAGAGTTAGCTTCAAATCCAAGCGTAACACATGATTTAGCTTCAAATCAATGCGAAGTAGAAGCCCTAGTTTCAAATTCATGCGAATCGAATGATTTGGTTTCAAATACTTGCGAATATAAGCGATATAACTTCAACTGCATGCGAAACAAACGAGTTAGCTTCAAATCCAAGCGAAACACATGATTTAGATTCAAATTCATGCGAAGTAGGAGGCTTAGATTCAAGTCCATGCGAAACGAACAGTTTAGCTTCAAATACTTGTGATATACATGATTTAGCTTCAACTGCATGCGAAACAACCGTGTTAGCTTCAAATCCAAGCGAAACACATGATTTATCTTCAAATCAATGCGAAGTTGAAGGCTTTGCTTCAAATCCATGCGAAGCGAATGGTTTAGCTTCAAATACTTGTGATATACACGATTTATCTTCAAATGCAGGCAAAAAAAACGAGTTAGCTTCAAATCCATGCGAAACACATGGTTTAGCTACAAATACTTGTGATTTACATGATTTATCTTCAACTGCATGCGAAAGAAACGAATTAGCTTCAAATGCAAGCGAAACGCATAATTCAGCTTCAAATACGTTCGAAACACATGGTTCAGATTAATATTCATGCAAAACAAATGGTTCAGCTTCAAATACTTGTGATATACATGAATTAGCTTCAAATGCAGGCGAAACAAACCAGTAGGCTTCAAAACCAAGCGATACACATGATTTAGATTCAAATTCATGCGAAGTAGAAGGCTTAGCTTCAAATCCATGCGAAACGAATGGTATAGCTTCAAATACTTGTGATATACATGATTTAGCTTTAACTGCATGCGAAACAAACGAGTTAGCTTCAAATCCATGCGAAACACATGATTTAGATTCAAATTCATGCGACGTAGGAGGCTTAGATTCAAATCCATGCGAAACGAACAATTTAACTTCAAATACTTGTGATATACATGATTTAGCTTCAACTGCATGCGAAACAAACGTGTTAGCTTCAAATCCAAGCGAAACACATGATTTATCTTCAAATCAATGCGAAGTTGAAGACTTTGCTTCAAATCCATGCGAAGCGAATGGTTTAGCTTCAAATACTTGTGATATACACGATTTATCTTCAAATGCAGGCAAAAAAAACGAGTTAGCTTCAAATCCATGCGAAACACATGGTTTAGCTTCAAATACTTGTGATTTACATGATTTATCTTCAACTGCATGCGAAAGAAACGAATTAGCTTCAAATGCAAGCGAAACGCATAATTCAGCTTCAAATACGTTCGAAACACATGGTTCAGATTAATATTCATGCAAAACAAATGGTTCAGCTTCAAATACTTGTGATATACATGAATTAGCTTCAAATGCAGGCGAAACAAACCAGTAGGCTTCAAAACCAAGCGAAACACATGATTTAGATTCAAATTCATGCGACGTAGGAGGCTTAGATTCAAATCCATGCGAAACGAACAGTTTAGCTTCAAATACTTGTGATATACATGATTTAGCTTCAACTGCATGCGAAACAACCGTGTTAGCTTCAAATCCAAGCGAAACACATGATTTATCTTCAAATCAATGCGAAGTTGAAGGCTTTGCTTCAAATCCATGCGAAGCGAATGGTTTAGCTTCAAATACTTGTGATATACACGATTTATCTTCAAATGCAGGCGAAAAAAAACGAGTTAGCTTCAAATCCATGCGAAACACATGGTTTAGCTTCAAATACTTGTGATTTACATGATTTATCCTCAACTGCATGCGAAAGAAACGAATTAGCTTCAAATGCAAGCGAAACGCATAATTCAGCTTCAAATACGTTCGAAACAGATGGTTCAGATTAATATTCATGCAAAACAAATGGTTCAGCTTCAAATACTTGTGATATACATGAATTAGCTTCAAATGCAGGCGAAACAAACCAGTAGGCTTGAAAACCAAGTGATACACATGATTTAGATTCAAATTCATGCGAAGTAGAAGGCTTAGCTTCAAATCCTTGCGAAACGAATGGTATAGCTTCAAATACTTGTGATATACATGATTTAGCTTTAACTGCATGCGAAACAAACGAGTTAGCTTCAAATCCAAGCGAAACGCATGATTTAGATACAAATTCATGCGGCGTAGGAGGCTTAGATTCAAATCCATGCGAAACGAACGGTTTAGCTTCAAATACTTGTGATATACATGATTTAGCTTCAACTGCATGCGAAACAAACGAGTTAGCTTCAAATCCAAGCGGAACACATGATTTGCTTGAAATCAATGCGAAGTAGACACCCTAGTTTCAAATTCATGCGAATCGTATGATTTGGTATCAAATACTTGCGAATATAAGCGATATAGCTTCAACTGCATGCGAAACAAACGAATTAGCTTCAAATGCAAGCGAAACACATGATGTAGATTCAAATTCATGCGAAGTAGGAGGCTTAGATTCAAATCCATGCGAAACGAATGGTTTAGCTTCAAATACTTGTGATATACATGATTTAGCTTCAACTGCATGCGAAACAATCGAGTTAGCTTCAATTACCAAGCGAAACACATGATTTAGCTTCAAATCAATACGAAGCAGAAGGCTTAGCTTCAAATCAATGCGAAACAAATGGTTTAGCTTTAAATACTTGTGATATACATGACTTAGTTTGAGCTGTATGCGAAACAAACGTGTTAGCTTCATATCCAAGAGAAACACAAGATTTAGCTTCAAATCAATGCGAAGTAGAAGGCTTAGCATCAAATCCATGCGATACAAATGATTTGGCTTCATATACTTGCGATATAACTGATATAGATTCAAATGCAGGCGAAACAAGAGAGTTAGCTTCAAATCCAAGCGTAACACATGATTTAGCTTCAAATCAATGCGAAGTAGAAGCCCTAGTTTCAAATTCATGCGAATCGAATGATTTGGTTTCAAATACTTGCGAATATAAGCGATATAACTTCAACTGCATGCGAAACAAACGAGTTAGCTTCAAATCCAAGCGAAACACATGATTTAGATTCAAATTCATGCGAAGTAGGAGGCTTAGATTCAAGTCCATGCGAAACGAATGGTTTAGCTTCAAATACTTATGATTTACATGATTTAGCTTCAACCGCATGCGAAAAAAACGAATTAGCTTTAAATCAAAGCGAAACACATAATACAGCTTCAAATACGTTCGAAACACATGGTTTAGCTTAATATTCATGCAAAACAAATGGTTTAGTTTCATAGCTTCACATTCTTGCGAAACAGATGGTTTAGATTCAGATACTTGTGATAAACAAGAATTAGCTTCAACTGCATGCGATACAAACGCCTTAACTTCAAATCCAAGCGAAACACTTGATTTAGTTTCAAATGAATGCGAAGTAGAAGGCTTAGCTTCAAATCCATGCGAATCACATGATTTAGCTTCAAATCAATGCGAAGTAGAAGGCGTAGCATCATATCCATGCGACACATACGAATTAGCTTCAAATTCATGCGAATCACATGGATTAGCTTCATAGATTCATATTCTTGCGAAACAGATGGATTAGATTCAGATACTTGTGATGTACATGTTTTAGCTTCAACTGCATGCGAAACAACCGTGTTAGCTTCAAATCCAAGCGAAACACATGATTTATCTTCAAATCAATGCGAAGTTGAAGACTTTGCTTCAAATCCATGCGAAGCGAATGGTTTAGCTTCAAATACTTGTGATATACACGATTTATCTTCAAATGCAGGCAAAAAAAACGAGTTAGCTTCAAATCCATGCGAAACACATGGTTTAGCTTCAAATACTTGTGATTTACATGATTTATCTTCAACTGCATGCGAAAGAAACGAATTAGCTTCAAATGCAAGCGAAACGCATAATTCAGCTTCAAATACGTTCGAAACACATGGTTCAGATTAATATTCATGCAAAACAAATGGTTCAGCTTCAAATACTTGTGATATACATGAATTAGCTTCAAATGCAGGCGAAACAAACCAGTAGGCTTCAAAACCAAGCGATACACATGATTTAGATTCAAATTCATGCGAAGTAGAAGGCTTAGCTTCAAATCCATGCGAAACGAATGGTATAGCTTCAAATACTTGTGATATACATGATTTAGCTTTAACTGCATGCGAAAGAAACGAGTTAGCTTCAAATCCAAGCGAAACGCATGATTTAGATACAAATTCATGCGACGTAGGAGGCTTAGACTCAAATCCATGCGAATCGAACGGTTTAGCTTCAAATACTTGTGATATACATGATTTAGCTTCAACTGCATGCGAAACAATCGAGTTAGCTTCAATTACCAAGCGAAACACATGATTTAGCTTCAAATCAATACGAAGCAGAAGGCTTAGCTTCAAATCAATGCGAAACAAATGGTTTAGCTTTAAATACTTGTGATATACATGACTTAGTTTGAGCTGTATGCGAAACAAACGTGTTAGCTTCATATCCAAGAGAAACACAAGATTTAGCTTCAAATCAATGCGAAGTAGAAGGCTTAGCATCAAATCCATGCGATACAAATGATTTGGCTTCATATACTTGCGATATAACTGATATAGATTCAAATGCAGGCGAAACAAGAGAGTTAGCTTCAAATCCAAGCGTAACACATGATTTAGCTTGAAATCAATGCGAAGTAGACACCCTAGTTTCAAATTCATGCGAATCGTATGATTTGGTATCAAATACTTGCGAATATAAGCGATATAGCTTCAACTGCATGCGAAACAAACGAATTAGCTTCAAATGCAAGCGAAACACATGATGTAGATTCAAATTCATGCGAAGTAGGAGGCTTAGATTCAAATCCATGCGAAACGAATGGTTTAGCTTCAAATACTTGTGATATACATGATTTAGCTTCAACTGCATGCGAAACAATCGAGTTAGCTTCAATTACCAAGCGAAACACATGATTTAGCTTCAAATCAATACGAAGCAGAAGGCTTAGCTTCAAATCAATGCGAAACAAATGGTTTAGCTTTAAATACTTGTGATATACATGACTTAGTTTGAGCTGTATGCGAAACAAACGAGTTAGCTTCATATCCAAGAGAAACACAAGATTTAGCTTCAAATCAATGCGAAGTAGAAGGCTTAGCATCAAATCCATGCGATACAAATGATTTGGCTTCATATACTTGCGAATATAAGCGATATAACTTCAACTGCATGCGAAACAAACGAGTTAGCTTCAAATCCAAGCGAAACACATGATTTAGATTCAAATTCATGCGAAGTAGGAGGCTTAGATTCAAGTCCATGCGAAACGAATGGTTTAGCTTCAAATACTTATGATTTACATGATTTAGCTTCAACCGCATGCGAAAAAAACGAATTAGCTTTAAATCAAAGCGAAACACATAATACAGCTTCAAATACGTTCGAAACACATGGTTTAGCTTAATATTCATGCAAAACAAATGGTTTAGTTTCATAGCTTCACATTCTTGCGAAACAGATGGTTTAGATTCAGATACTTGTGATAAACAAGAATTAGCTTCAACTGCATGCGATACAAACGCCTTAACTTCAAATCCAAGCGAAACACTTGATTTAGTTTCAAATGAATGCGAAGTAGAAGGCTTAGCTTCAAATCCATGCGAATCACATGATTTAGCTTCAAATCAATGCGAAGTAGAAGGCGTAGCATCATATCCATGCGACACATACGAATTAGCTTCAAATTCATGCGAATCACATGGATTAGCTTCATAGATTCATATTCTTGCGAAACAGATGGATTAGATTCAGATACTTGTGATGTACATGTTTTAGCTTCAACTGCATGCGAAACAACCGTGTTAGCTTCAAATCCAAGCGAAACACATGATTTATCTTCAAATCAATGCGAAGTTGAAGACTTTGCTTCAAATCCATGCGAAGCGAATGGTTTAGCTTCAAATACTTGTGATATACACGATTTATCTTCAAATGCAGGCAAAAAAAACGAGTTAGCTTCAAATCCATGCGAAACACATGGTTTAGCTTCAAATACTTGTGATTTACATGATTTATCTTCAACTGCATGCGAAAGAAACGAATTAGCTTCAAATGCAAGCGAAACGCATAATTCAGCTTCAAATACGTTCGAAACACATGGTTCAGATTAATATTCATGCAAAACAAATGGTTCAGCTTCAAATACTTGTGATATACATGAATTAGCTTCAAATGCAGGCGAAACAAACCAGTAGGCTTCAAAACCAAGCGATACACATGATTTAGATTCAAATTCATGCGAAGTAGAAGGCTTAGCTTCAAATCCATGCGAAACGAATGGTATAGCTTCAAATACTTGTGATATACATGATTTAGCTTTAACTGCATGCGAAACAAACGAGTTAGCTTCAAATCCATGCGAAACACATGATTTAGATTCAAATTCATGCGACGTAGGAGGCTTAGATTCAAATCCATGCGAAACGAACAGTTTAGCTTCAAATACTTGTGATATACATGATTTAGCTTCAACTGCATGCGAAACAACCGTGTTAGCTTCAAATCCAAGCGAAACACATGATTTATCTTCAAATCAATGCGAAGTTGAAGGCTTTGCTTCAAATCCATGCGAAGCGAATGGTATAGCTTCAAATACTTGTGATATACACGATTTATCTTCAAATGCAGGCGAAAAAAAACGAGTTAGCTTCAAATCCATGCGAAACACATGGTTTAGCTTCAAATACTTGTGATTTACATGATTTATCCTCAACTGCATGCGAAAGAAACGAATTAGCTTCAAATGCAAGCGAAACGCATAATTCAGCTTCAAATACGTTCGAAACAGATGGTTCAGATTAATATTCATGCAAAACAAATGGTTCAGCTTCAAATACTTGTGATATACATGAATTAGCTTCAAATGCAGGCGAAACAAACCAGTAGGCTTGAAAACCAAGTGATACACATGATTTAGATTCAAATTCATGCGAAGTAGAAGGCTTAGCTTCAAATCCTTGCGAAACGAATGGTATAGCTTCAAATACTTGTGATATACATGATTTAGCTTTGACTGCATGCGAAACAAACGAGTTAGCTTCAAATCCAAGCGAAACGCATGATTTAGATACAAATTCATGCGGCGTAGGAGGCTTAGATTCAAATCCATGCGAAACGAACGGTTTAGCTTCAAATACTTGTGATATACATGATTTAGCTTCAACTGCATGCGAAACAAACGAGTTAGCTTCAAATCCAAGCGAAACACATGATTTGCTTGAAATCAATGCGAAGTAGACACCCTAGTTTCAAATTCATGCGAATCGTATGATTTGGTATCAAATACTTGCGAATATAAGCGATATAGCTTCAACTGCATGCGAAACAAACGAATTAGCTTCAAATGCAAGCGAAACACATGATGTAGATTCAAATTCATGCGAAGTAGGAGGCTTAGATTCAAATCCATGCGAAACGAATGGTTTAGCTTCAAATACTTGTGATATACATGATTTAGCTTCAACTGCATGCGAAACAATCGAGTTAGCTTCAATTACCAAGCGAAACACATGATTTAGCTTCAAATCAATACGAAGCAGAAGGCTTAGCTTCAAATCAATGCGAAACAAATGGTTTAGCTTTAAATACTTGTGATATACATGACTTAGTTTGAGCTGTATGCGAAACAAACGTGTTAGCTTCATATCCAAGAGAAACACAAGATTTAGCTTCAAATCAATGCGAAGTAGAAGGCTTAGCATCAAATCCATGCGATACAAATGATTTGGCTTCATATACTTGCGATATAACTGATATAGATTCAAATGCAGGCGAAACAAGAGAGTTAGCTTCAAATCCAAGCGTAACACATGATTTAGCTTCAAATCAATGCGAAGTAGAAGCCCTAGTTTCAAATTCATGCGAATCGAATGATTTGGTTTCAAATACTTGCGAATATAAGCGATATAACTTCAACTGCATGCGAAACAACCGTGTTAGCTTCAAATCCAAGCGAAACACATGATTTATCTTCAAATCAATGCGAAGTTGAAGGCTTTGCTTCAAATCCATGCGAAGCGAATGGTTTAGCTTCAAATACTTGTGATATACACGATTTATCTTCAAATGCAGGCAAAAAAAACGAGTTAGCTTCAAATCCATGCGAAACACATGGTTTAGCTTCAAATACTTGTGATTTACATGATTTATCTTCAACTGCATGCGAAAGAAACGAATTAGCTTCAAATGCAAGCGAAACGCATAATTCAGCTTCAAATACGTTCGAAACACATGGTTCAGATTAATATTCATGCAAAACAAATGGTTCAGCTTCAAATACTTGTGATATACATGAATTAGCTTCAAATGCAGGCGACACAAACCAGTAGGCTTCAAAACCAAGCGATACACATGATTTAGATTCAAATTCATGCGAAGTAGAAGGCTTAGCTTCAAATCCATGCGAAACGAATGGTATAGCTTCAAATACTTGTGATATACATGATTTAGCTTTAACTGCATGCGAAACTAACGAGTTAGCTTCAAATCCAAGCGAAACACATGATTTAGCTTCAATTTCATGCAAAGCATAAGTCTTAGCTTCAAATACATGCGAAATAAATGGTTTAGCTTCAAATACATGTTTTATACATGATTTAGCATAAAGTGCATTGCGAAACAATCGAGTTAGCTTCTAATCCAAACTTCAAATGAATTCGAAGTAGAAGGAATGCGAAACAATCGAGTTAGCTTCAAATCCAAGCAAAACACATGATTAAGCTTCGAATCATTGCGCATTAGAAGGCTTAGCTTCAAATCCATGCGATACAAATGGATTAGCTTCGAATACTTGTGATATACATGATTTAGCTTCAACTGCGTGCGAAACAAACGAGTTAGCTTCAAATCCAAGCGAAACACATGATTTAGATCAAAATTCATGCGACGTAGGAGGCTTAGATTCAAATCCATGCGAAACGAATGGTTTAGCTTCAAATACTTGTGATATACATGAATTAGCTTCAAATGCAGGCGAAACAAACCAGTAGGCTTCAAAACCAAGCGATACACATGATTTAGATTCAAATTCATGCGAAGTAGAAGGCTTAGCTTCAAATCCATGCGAAACGAATGGTATAGCTTCAAATACTTGTGATATACATGATTTAGCTTCATCTGCATGCGAAACAAACGAGTTAGCTTCAAATCCATGCGAAACACATGATTTAGCTTCAAATCAATGCGAAGTAGAAGGCTTAGCTTTAAATACATGAGAAACAAATGATTTATCTTCAGATAATTGCGATATATGTGATATAGCTTCAAATCCATGCGAAACACATGATTTAGCTTCAAATTCATGCGAATCACATGGATTAGCTTCATAGCTTCATATTCTTGCGAAACAGATGGATTAGATTCAGATACTTGTGATGTACATGTTTTAGCTTCAACTGCATGCGAAACAACCGTGTTAGCTTCAAATCCAAGCGAAACACATGATTTATCTTCAAATCAATGCGAAGTTGAAGGCTTTGCTTCAAAACCATGCGAAGCGAATGGTTTAGCTTCAAATACTTGTGACATACACGATTTATCTTCAAATGCAGGCGAAAAAAACGAGTTAGCTTCAAATCCATGCGAAACACATGGTTTGGCTTCAAATACTTGTGATTTACATGATTTATCTTCAACTGCATGCGAAAGAAACGAATTAGCTCCAAATGAAAGCGAAACGCATAATTCAGCTTCAAATACGTACGAAACACATGGTTCAGATTAATATTCATGCAAAACAAATGGTTCAGCTTCAAATACTTGTGATATACATGAATTAGCTTCAAATGCAGGCGAAACAAACCAGTAGGCTTCAAAACCAAGCGATACACATGATTTAGATTCAAATTCATGCGACGTAGGAGGCTTAGATTCAAATCCATGCGAAACGGACGGTTTAACTTCAAATACTTGTGATATACATGATTCAGATTCAACTGCATGCGAAATAAACGAGTTAGCTTCAAATCCAAGCGAAACACATGATTTAGCTTGAAATCAATGCGAAGTAGAAGCCCTAGTTTCAAATTCATGCGAATCGAATGATTTGGTTTCAAATACTTGCGAATATAAGCGATATAGCTTCAACTGCATGCGAAACAAACGAGTTAGCTTCAAATCCAAGCGAAACACATGATTTAGCTTCAAATAAATGCGCAGTGGAAGCCTTAACTTCAAATACATGAGAAACAAATGATTTATCTTCAGATAATTGCGATAGAATAATCACATGGATTAGCTTCATAGCTTCATATTCTTGCGAAACAGATGGATTAGATTCAGATACTTGTGATGTACATGTTTTAGCTTCAACTGCATGCGAAACAACCGTGTTAGCTTCAAATCCATGCGAATCACACGATTTAGCTTCAAATCAATGCGAAGTAGAACGCTTAGCTTCAAATCCATGCGAAACGAACGTTTTAGCTTCAAATTCTTACGAATATAAGTGATATAGCTTCAAATGCAGGCGAAACAAACGAATTTAGCTTCAAATCCGTGCGAAACACATAATTTGGCTCCAAATTAAGGCGAAGTAGAAGGCTTAGTTTCTAAACCATGCGAATCAAATGGTTTAGCTTCAAATACTTGTGATATACATGACTTAGCTTCAGCTGTGTGCGAAACAAACGAATTAGCTTCAAATCCAAGCGAAACACATGCTTTAGCTTCAAATCAATGCGAAGTAGAGGGATTAGCTTCAAATCCATGCGAATCAAATGGATTAGCTTCAAATACTTGTGATATACATGATTTAGCTTCAACTGCATGCGAAACAAACGAGTTAGCTTCAAATCCAAGCAAAACACATGATTTAGATTCAAATTCATGCGAAGTAGAATCCATAGCTTCAAATCCATGCGAATCGAATGGTTTAGCTTCAAATACTTGTGATATACATGATTTAGCTTCAACTGCATGCCAAACAAACGAGTTAGCTTCAAATCCAAGCGAAACCCATGATTTAGATTCAAATTCATGCGAAGTAGAAGGTTTAGCATCAAATCCATGCGAAACAAATGATTTAGCTTCAAATACTTGCGATATAAGTGATATAGCTTCAAATGCTGGAAAAACAAACGAGTGAGCTTCATATCCAAGCGAAAGACATGATTTCGTTTCAAATCAATGCGAAGTAGAAGGCTTAGTTTCAAATTCATGCGAAACGAATGATTTATCTTCAGATAATTGCGATATATGTGATATAGATTCAAATGCACGCGAAACAATCGAGTTAGATTCAAATCCATCCGAAATACATGATTTAGTTTCAAATCAATGCGAAGTGGTAGGCTTAGCTCCAAATACATGCGAATCAAATGGTTTAGCTTCAAATACTTGTGATATACATGATTTAGCTTCAACTGCATGCGAAACAAACGAGTTATCTTCAAATCCAAGCGAAACACTTGATTTAGCTTCAAATCAATGCGAAACACATGGTTTAGCTAAATATTCATGAAACAGATGGTTTAGATTCAGATACTTGTGGTAAACATGATTTAGCTTCAACTGCATGCGAAACAAACGAGTTAGCATCAAATACAAGCGAAACACATGATTTAGCATCAAATAAATGCGAAGTAGAAGGCTTAGCCTCAAATCCATGCGAAACATATGGTTCAGCTTCAAATAATTGTGATATACATGATTTAGCTTCAACTGCATCAGAAACAAACGAGTTAGATTCAAATTCATGCGAAACACATGATTTAGCTTCAAATCAATGCGACGTAGAAGGCTCATCATCGAATCCATGCGAAACAAATGGTTTAGATTCAAATACTTGTGATGTACGTGATTCAGCTTCAAATGCATTTGAAACAAACGAGTTAGTTTCAAATCCATGCGAAACACATGATTTAGCTTCAAATCAATGCGAAGTTGAAGGCTTAGCTTCAAGTCCATGCGAGACGAATGATTGAACTTCAAACAATTGCGAATATAAGAGATATAGCTTCGGATTCAAGCAAAACAAACGAGTTAGATTCAAATTCATGCGAAACACATGATTTAGTTTCAAATCAATGCGAGGTAGAAGGCTTAGTTTCAAATCCAAGCGAAAAACATGATTTAGGTTCAAATCAATGCGAAGTAGAAGGCTTGGTTTTAAATCCATTCGAATCAAATGGTTTTGCTTCAAATACTTGTGATATACATGATTTAGGTTCAAATCTATGCGAAGTAGAAGGCTGATCATCGAATCCATGCGAAACAAATAGTTTCGCTTCAAATAGTTGTGATATACGTGATTTAGCTTCAAATGTATGTGAAACAAACGAGTTAGCTTTAAATCCATGCAAAACACATGATTTAGCTTCAAATCAATGCGAATCACATGGTTTAGCTTAATATTCATGCGAAACAGATGGTTTAGATTCAGATACTTGTGATAAACGTGATTTAGCATCAACTGCATGCGAAACAATCGAGTTAGCTTCAAATCCAAGCAAAACACATGATTTAGCTTCAAATCCATGCGAATCAAATTGTGTACCTTCAAATACATGCGATAAACATGATTTAACTTCAACTGCATCAGAAACAAACGAGTTAGATTCAAATTCATGCGAAACACATGATTTAGCTTCGAATCAATGCGACGTAGAAGGCTCATCATCGAATCCATGCGAAACAAATGGTTTAGATTCAAATACTTGTGATGTACGTGATTCAGCTTCAAATGCATTTGAAACAAACGAGTTAGTTTCAAATCCATGCGAAACACATGATTTAGCTTCAAATCAATGCGAAGTTGAAGGCTTAGCTTCAAGTCCATGCGAGACGAATGATTGAACTTCAAACAATTGCGAATATAAGAGATATAGCTTCGGATTCAAGCAAAACAAACGAGTTAGATTCAAATTCATGCGAAACACATGATTTAGTTTCAAATCAATGCGAGGTAGAAGGCTTAGTTTCAAATCCAAGCGAAAAACATGATTTAGGTTCAAATCAATGCGAAGTAGAAGGCTTGGTTTTAAATCCATTCGAATCAAATGGTTTTGCTTCAAATACTTGTGATATACATGATTTAGGTTCAAATCTATGCGAAGTAGAAGGCTGATCATCGAATCCATGCGAAACAAATAGTTTCGCTTCAAATAGTTGTGATATACATGAATTAGCTTCAAATGCAGGCGAAACAAACCAGTAGGCTTCAAAACCAAGCGATACACATGATTTAGATTCAAATTCATGCGAAGTAGAAGGCTTAGCTTCAAATCCATGCGAAACGAATGGTATAGCTTCAAATACTTGTGATATACATGATTTAGCTTCATCTGCATGCGAAACAAACGAGTTAGCTTCAAATCCATGCGAAACACATGATTTAGCTTCAAATCAATGCGAAGTAGAAGGCTTAGCTTTAAATACATGAGAAACAAATGATTTATCTTCAGATAATTGCGATATATGTGATATAGCTTCAAATCCATGCGAAACACATGATTTAGCTTCAAATTCATGCGAATCACATGGATTAGCTTCATAGCTTCATATTCTTGCGAAACAGATGGATTAGATTCAGATACTTGTGATGTACATGTTTTAGCTTCAACTGCATGCGAAACAACCGTGTTAGCTTCAAATCCAAGCGAAACACATGATTTATCTTCAAATCAATGCGAAGTTGAAGGCTTTGCTTCAAAACCATGCGAAGCGAATGGTTTAGCTTCAAATACTTGTGACATACACGATTTATCTTCAAATGCAGGCGAAAAAAACGAGTTAGCTTCAAATCCATGCGAAACACATGGTTTGGCTTCAAATACTTGTGATTTACATGATTTATCTTCAACTGCATGCGAAAGAAACGAATTAGCTCCAAATGAAAGCGAAACGCATAATTCAGCTTCAAATACGTACGAAACACATGGTTCAGATTAATATTCATGCAAAACAAATGGTTCAGCTTCAAATACTTGTGATATACATGAATTAGCTTCAAATGCAGGCGAAACAAACCAGTAGGCTTCAAAACCAAGCGATACACATGATTTAGATTCAAATTCATGCGACGTAGGAGGCTTAGATTCAAATCCATGCGAAACGGACGGTTTAACTTCAAATACTTGTGATATACATGATTCAGATTCAACTGCATGCGAAATAAACGAGTTAGCTTCAAATCCAAGCGAAACACATGATTTAGCTTGAAATCAATGCGAAGTAGAAGCCCTAGTTTCAAATTCATGCGAATCGAATGATTTGGTTTCAAATACTTGCGAATATAAGCGATATAGCTTCAACTGCATGCGAAACAAACGAGTTAGCTTCAAATCCAAGCGAAACACATGATTTAGCTTCAAATAAATGCGCAGTGGAAGCCTTAACTTCAAATACATGAGAAACAAATGATTTATCTTCAGATAATTGCGATAGAATAATCACATGGATTAGCTTCATAGCTTCATATTCTTGCGAAACAGATGGATTAGATTCAGATACTTGTGATGTACATGTTTTAGCTTCAACTGCATGCGAAACAACCGTGTTAGCTTCAAATCCATGCGAATCACACGATTTAGCTTCAAATCAATGCGAAGTAGAACGCTTAGCTTCAAATCCATGCGAAACGAACGTTTTAGCTTCAAATTCTTACGAATATAAGTGATATAGCTTCAAATGCAGGCGAAACAAACGAATTTAGCTTCAAATCCGTGCGAAACACATAATTTGGCTCCAAATTAAGGCGAAGTAGAAGGCTTAGTTTCTAAACCATGCGAATCAAATGGTTTAGCTTCAAATACTTGTGATATACATGACTTAGCTTCAGCTGTGTGCGAAACAAACGAATTAGCTTCAAATCCAAGCGAAACACATGCTTTAGCTTCAAATCAATGCGAAGTAGAGGGATTAGCTTCAAATCCATGCGAATCAAATGGATTAGCTTCAAATACTTGTGATATACATGATTTAGCTTCAACTGCATGCGAAACAAACGAGTTAGCTTCAAATCCAAGCAAAACACATGATTTAGATTCAAATTCATGCGAAGTAGAATCCATAGCTTCAAATCCATGCGAATCGAATGGTTTAGCTTCAAATACTTGTGATATACATGATTTAGCTTCAACTGCATGCCAAACAAACGAGTTAGCTTCAAATCCAAGCGAAACCCATGATTTAGATTCAAATTCATGCGAAGTAGAAGGTTTAGCATCAAATCCATGCGAAACAAATGATTTAGCTTCAAATACTTGCGATATAAGTGATATAGCTTCAAATGCTGGAAAAACAAACGAGTGAGCTTCATATCCAAGCGAAAGACATGATTTCGTTTCAAATCAATGCGAAGTAGAAGGCTTAGTTTCAAATTCATGCGAAACGAATGATTTATCTTCAGATAATTGCGATATATGTGATATAGATTCAAATGCACGCGAAACAATCGAGTTAGATTCAAATCCATCCGAAATACATGATTTAGTTTCAAATCAATGCGAAGTGGTAGGCTTAGCTCCAAATACATGCGAATCAAATGGTTTAGCTTCAAATACTTGTGATATACATGATTTAGCTTCAACTGCATGCGAAACAAACGAGTTATCTTCAAATCCAAGCGAAACACTTGATTTAGCTTCAAATCAATGCGAAACACATGGTTTAGCTAAATATTCATGAAACAGATGGTTTAGATTCAGATACTTGTGGTAAACATGATTTAGCTTCAACTGCATGCGAAACAAACGAGTTAGCATCAAATACAAGCGAAACACATGATTTAGCATCAAATAAATGCGAAGTAGAAGGCTTAGCCTCAAATCCATGCGAAACATATGGTTCAGCTTCAAATAATTGTGATATACATGATTTAGCTTCAACTGCATCAGAAACAAACGAGTTAGATTCAAATTCATGCGAAACACATGATTTAGCTTCAAATCAATGCGACGTAGAAGGCTCATCATCGAATCCATGCGAAACAAATGGTTTAGATTCAAATACTTGTGATGTACGTGATTCAGCTTCAAATGCATTTGAAACAAACGAGTTAGTTTCAAATCCATGCGAAACACATGATTTAGCTTCAAATCAATGCGAAGTTGAAGGCTTAGCTTCAAGTCCATGCGAGACGAATGATTGAACTTCAAACAATTGCGAATATAAGAGATATAGCTTCGGATTCAAGCAAAACAAACGAGTTAGATTCAAATTCATGCGAAACACATGATTTAGTTTCAAATCAATGCGAGGTAGAAGGCTTAGTTTCAAATCCAAGCGAAAAACATGATTTAGGTTCAAATCAATGCGAAGTAGAAGGCTTGGTTTTAAATCCATTCGAATCAAATGGTTTTGCTTCAAATACTTGTGATATACATGATTTAGGTTCAAATCTATGCGAAGTAGAAGGCTGATCATCGAATCCATGCGAAACAAATAGTTTCGCTTCAAATAGTTGTGATATACGTGATTTAGCTTCAAATGTATGTGAAACAAACGAGTTAGCTTTAAATCCATGCAAAACACATGATTTAGCTTCAAATCAATGCGAATCACATGGTTTAGCTTAATATTCATGCGAAACAGATGGTTTAGATTCAGATACTTGTGATAAACGTGATTTAGCATCAACTGCATGCGAAACAATCGAGTTAGCTTCAAATCCAAGCAAAACACATGATTTAGCTTCAAATCCATGCGAATCAAATTGTGTACCTTCAAATACATGCGATAAACATGATTTAACTTCAACTGCATCAGAAACAAACGAGTTAGATTCAAATTCATGCGAAACACATGATTTAGCTTCGAATCAATGCGACGTAGAAGGCTCATCATCGAATCCATGCGAAACAAATGGTTTAGATTCAAATACTTGTGATGTACGTGATTCAGCTTCAAATGCATTTGAAACAAACGAGTTAGATTCAAATTCATGCGAAACACATGATTTAGCTTCAAATCAATGCGAAGTAAATGGCTTACCTTCAAATCCACCCGAAACAAATGGTTTGGCTTCAAGTACTTGCGATATACATGATTTAGCTTCAAATGCATGCGAAACAAACGAGTTAGCTTCAAATCCAAGCGAAACGCATGATTTATCTTCAAATCAATGCGAAGGTGAAAGTTTTGCTCCAAACCCATGCGAAGCGAATGTTTTAGATTCAAATACTTGTGATATACATGATTTAACTTCAAATGCAGGCGAAACAAACGAGTTAGCTTCGAATCCATGCCATACACACGATTTAGATTTAAATCAATGCGAAGTAGGAGGCTTATCTTCAAATCCATTCGAAACAAATGGTTTAGCTTCAAACACTTGCGATATAAATGAAACAGCTTCAAATGAAGACGAAACAAACGAGTTAGTTTCAAATCCATGCGAAACATATGATTTAGCATCAAATCAATGCGAAGTAGAAGGCTTAGCTTCAAATCAATCCGAAACATATGGTTTAGCTTCAAATACTCGTGATATACATGATTTAGCTTCAACTGCATGCGAATCAAACGAGTTAGCTTCAAATCCATGCGATTCACATGATTTAGCTTCGAATCAATGCGAAGTAGAAGGCTTAGCTTCAAACACATGAGAAACAAATGATATATCTACAGATAATTGCGATATAAGTGATACAGCTTCAAATCCATGCGAAACACATGATTTAGCTTCAATTCAAGCGAATCACATGGATTAGCTTCATAGCTTCATATTCTTGCGAAACGGATGGATTAGATCCAGATACTTGTGATGTACATGTTTTAGCTTCAACTGCATGCGAAACAAACGTGTTAGCTTCAAATCCAAGCGAAACGCATGATTTATCTTCAAATCAATGCGAAGATGAAAGTTTTGCTTCAAACCCATGCGAAGCGAATGTTTTAGCTTCAAATACTTGTGATATACATGATTTAACTTCAAATGCAGGCGAAACAAACGAGTTAGCTTCGAATCCATGCCATACACACGATTTAGATTTAAATCAATGCGAAGTAGAAGGCTTATCTTCAAATCCATTCGAAACAAATGGTTTAGCTTCAAACACTTGCGATATAAATGAAACAGCTTCAAATGAAGACGAAACAAACGAGTTAGTTTCAAATCCATGCGAAACATATGATTTAGCATCAAATCAATGCGAAGTAGAAGGCTTAGCTTCAAATCAATCCGAAACAAATGGTTTAGCTTCAAATACTTGTGATATACATGATTTATCTTCAAATACAGGCGAAGAAAACGAGTTAGCTTCAAATCCATGCGAAACATATGATTTAGCTTCAAATCAATGCGAATTGGAAGGCTTAGGTTCAAATACACGCGAATCAAATGGATTAGCTTCAAATACTTGTGATATACATGATTTATCTTCAAATACAGGCGAAGAAAACGAGTTAGCTTCAAATCCATGAGAAACATATGATTTAGCTTCAAATCAATGCGAATTGGAAGGCTTAGGTTCAAATACACGCGAATCAAATGGTTTAGCTTCAAATACTTGTGATATACATGATTTAGCTTCAAATGCAGGCGAAACAAACGAGTTAGCTTCTTATCCAAGCGAAACACATGATTTAGCTTCAAATCAATGCGAAGTAGTAGGCTTAGCTTCAAATCCATGCGAATCAAATGGTTTAGCTTCACATACTTGTGATATACATGATTTAGCTTCAACTGCGTGCCAAACCATCGTGCTGGCTTCAAATTCAAGCGAATCACATGATTTAGCTTCAAATCAATGCGAAGTAGTAGGCTTAGCTTCAAATCCATGCGAATCAAATGGTTTAGCTTCACATACTTGTGATATACATGATTTAGCTTCAACTGCGTGCGAAACCATCGTGCTGGCTTCAAATTCATGCGAAACACATGATTTAGCTTCAAATCAATGCGAAGTAAATGGCTTACCTTCAAATCCATCCGGAACAAATGGTTTGGCTTCAAGTACTTGCGATATACATGATTTAGCTTCAAATGCATGCGAAACAAACGAGTTAGCTACAAATCTAAGCGAAATACATGAGTTAGCTTCAATCAATGCGAAGTAGAGGGCTTAGCTTCAAATCCGAGCGAAACGCATGATTTAGATTCAAATACTTCGGAATAGAAGTGATATAGCTTCAAATGCTGGCGAAACAAACGTGTTAGCTTCAAATCCATGCGAAACACAAGATTTAGCTTCAAAATCCTGCGAAGTAGGAGGCTTAGCGAATCAATGCGAAACAAATGGTTTAGCTTGAAATACTTGTGATATACAAGATTTACCTTTAACTGCACTACGAAACGATTGAGTTAGCTTCAAATCCAAGCGAAACACACGATTTAGGTAAAAATTCATGCGAAGTGGAAGGTTTAGCTTCAAATCCATGCGAAACAAATGGTTTAGCTTCAAATCAAAGCTAAGTAAAAGGCTTATCTTCAAATCCATATGAAACAAGTTGTTCACCTACAAATACTTGTGATATACATGATTTAGCATCAACTGCATGCCAAAAAACGAGTAAGGTTCAAATCCATGCGAAACACATGGTTTAGCTTCAAATGAATGCGAAGTAGTAGACTCAGCTTAAAATACATGAGAAACAAATGATTTATATTCAGATAATTGCGATATATGTGACATAGCTATGAAAGCACGCGAAACAATCGAGTTAGATTCAAATCCATGCGAAATACATGATTTAGTTTCTAATCAATGCGAAGGAGAAGGTTTAGCTATAAATCCATGCGAAACAATTGGTTTAGCTTCAAATCAATTGCGAAGTAAACGGATTATCTTCAAATCCATGCGAAACAAATGATTTAGCTTCAAATGCTTCTGATACACATGATTTAGATTCAACTGCATGCGACGCAAACGAGTTAGCTTCAAATCCATGCGAAATACATGATTTAGTTTCAAATCAATGCGAAAGGGAAGGTTTAGCGTCAAATCCATGCGAAAGAAATGGTTTAGCTTCACATCAATGCGAGGTAAACGGATTATCTTCTAATCCATGCGAAACAAATGGTTTAGCTTCAAATACTTTTGATATACATGATTCAGCTTCAAATGCAGGCGAAACAAACGAGTTACCTTCAAATCCATGCGAACCACATGATGTAGCTCCAAATCAATGCGAAATAGACGGCTTAGCTTCAAATACATGAGAAGCAAATGGTTTAACATCAGATAATTGCAATATAAGTGATATAGATTCAAATGCAGTCGAATCAATCGAGTTAGCTTCAAATTAATGCGACGTAGCAGGCTTTGCTTCACATTCATGCGAAAGAAATGGTTTAGCTTCAAATACTTAGCTTCAACTGAATGCGAAACAAACGGAGTTAGCTTCAAAACAAGCGAAACACATGATTTAGCTGCAAATCAATGCGAAGTAGAAGGCTTAGCTTCAAATACATGCGAATCAAACGGTTTAGCTTCAAATACTTGTGATATACATGATTTATCTTCAAATGCAGGCGAAACAAAAGAGTAGCTTCAAATCCATGCGAAACATATGATTTAGCTTCAAATCAGTGCGAAATAGACGGCTTAGCTTCAAATACATGAGAAGCAAATGATTATCTTCAGATAATTGCGATATAAGTGATATAGATTCAAATGCCGTCGAATCAATCGAGTTAGCTTCAAATTAATGCGAAGTAGGAGGCTTATCTTCAATCTATGCGAAACAAATGGTTTAGCTTCAAATTCTTGTGATATACATGATTTAGCTTTCAACTGCATGCGAAACAAACGAGTTAGCTTCAAAACCAAGCGAAACACATGATTTAGCTTCAAATCAATGCGAAGTAGAAGGCTTAGCTTCAAATCCATGCGAATCAAACGATTTAGCTTCAAATACTTGTGATATACATGATTTATCTTCAAATGCAGGCGAAACAAAAGAGTTAGCTTCAAATCCATGCGAAACATTTGATTTAGCTTCAAATCAGTGCGAAATAGACGGCTTAGCTTCAAATACATGACAAGCAAATGATTTATCTTCAGATAATTCGATATAAGTGATATAGTTTCAAATGCAGTCGAATCAATCGAGCTAGCTGCAAATCAATGCGAAGTAGAAGGCTTAGCTTCAAATCCATGCGAAGTAGAAGGCTTAGCTTCAAATCCATGCGAATCAAACGGTTTAGCTTCAAATACTTGTGATGTACATGATTTATCTTCAAATGCAGGCGAAACAAAAGAGTTAGCTTCAAAACAAGCGAAACACATGATTTAGCTGCGAATCAATGCAAGTAGAAGGCTTATCTTTAAATCCATGCGAATCAATCGGTTTAGATTCAAATACTTGTGTATACATGATTCACCTTCAACTGCATGCGTTACAGATGAGTTAGCTTCAAAACCAAGCGAAACACATGATTTAGATTCAAATCAATGCCAAGTAGAAGGCTTAGCTTCAAATTCATGCGGAACAAATGGTTTAGCTTCAAATACTTTGACATACATGATTCAGCTTCAACTGCAAGCGAAACTAACGAGTTAGCTTCAAAACCAAGCGAAACACATGATTTAGCTGCAAATCAATGCGAAGTAGAAGGCTTAGCTTCAAATCCATGCGAATCAAACGGTTTAGCTTCAAATACTTGTGATATACATGATTTATCTCCAGATGCAGTCGAAACAAAAGAGTTAGCTTCAAATCCATGCGAAACACATCATTTAGTTCAAATTCATGCGAAACACATGGTTTGGCTTCATAGCTTCATATTCTTGCGAAACAGATGGTTTAGATTCAGATACTTGTGATAATCATGATTTAGCTTCAACAGCATGCGAAACAAACAAATTTGCTTCAATTCCAAGAGAAACACATGATTTAACTTCACTCAATGAGAAGTAGATGGCTTAGCTTCAAATCCATGCGAAACAAATGCTATAGCTTCAAATACTTTTGATAAACATGATTTGGCTTCAACTGCATGCGAAACAAACGAGTTAGCTTCAAATCCCAGCGAAATACATGATTTAGCAGCAAATCAATGCGAAGTAGAAGGCTTAGTTTCAAATTCATGCGAAACAAATGGTTTAGCTTCAAATACTTGTGATATACATGATTCAGCTTCAAATGCATGCGAAGCAAACGAGTTAGCTTCAAATCCATGCGAACACATGATTTAACTTCAAATCAATGCGAAATAGACGGCTTAGCTTCAAATACATGAGAAGCAAATTATTTATCTTCAGATAATTGCGATATAAGTGATATAGATTCAAATGCAGTCGAATCAATCGAGTTAGCTTCAAATTAATGGGAAGTAGGAGGCTTATCTTCAAATCCATGCGAAACAAATGGTTTAGCTTCAAATACTTGTGATATACATGATTTATCTTCAAATGCAGGCGAATCAAACGAGTTAACTTCAAATCCATGCCATACACAAGATTTGGATTTAAATCAATGCGAAGTAGAAGGCTTATCTTCAAATCCATCCGAAACAAATGGTTTAGCTTCACATACTTGCGATATACTGCAGCTTCAACTGCATGCGAAACAAACGAGTTAGCTTCAAATCCATGAGATTCACATGATTTAGCTTCGAATCAATTCGAAGTAGAGGCTTAGCTTCAAACACACGAAAAACAAATGATTCATATTCAGATAATTGCGATATAGTGATACAGCTTCAAATCCATGCGAAACACATGATTAAGCTTCAAATTCATGCGAATCACATGGATTAGCTTCATAGCTTCATATTCTTGCGAAACAGATTGATTAGATCCAGATACTTGTGATGTACATGTTTGGCTTCAACTGCATGCGAAACAAACGTGTTAGCTTCAAATCCAAGCGAAACATATGATTTAGCATCAAATCAGTGCGAAATAGACGGCTTAGCTTCAAATACATGAGAAGCAAATGATTTATCTTCAGATAATTGCGATATAAGTGGTATAGATTCAAATGCAGTCGAATCATCCAGTTAGCTTCTAATTAATGCGAAGTAGGAGGCTTATCTTCAAATCCATGCGAAACAAATGCCTTAGATTCAATACTTTTGATATACATGATTTAGCTTCAACTGCAAGCGAAACAAACGAGTTAGCTTCAAAACCATGCGAAACACATGATTTAGCTGCAAATCAATGCGAAGTAGAAGGCTTAGCTTCAAATCCATGCTAATCAAACGGTTTAGTTTCAAATACTTGTGATATACATGATTTATCTTCAAATGCAGGCGAAACAACGAGTTAGCTTCAAATCCATGCGAAACACATGGTTTAGCTTCAAATCAATGCGAAGTACAAGGCTTATCTTCAATACATGAGAAACAAATGATTTATCTTCAGATAATTGCGATATAAGTGATATAGATTCATATGCAGGCGAAACAATCGAGTTAGCTTCAAATCAATGCGAATTGGAAGGCTTAGCTTCAAATACATGAGAAACAAATGGTTTAGCTTCAAATACTTGTGATATACATGATTTATCTTCAAATGCAGGCGAAACAAAAGAGTTAGCTTCAAATCCATGCGAAACATTTGATTTAGCTTCAAATCAGTGCGAAATAGACGGCTTAGCTTCAAATACATGACAAGCAAATGATTTATCTTCAGATAATTGCGATATAAGTGATATAGTTTCAAATGCAGTCGAATCAATCGAGTTAGCTTCAAATTAATGCGAAGTACGAGGCCTATCTTCAAATCCATGCGAAACAAATGGGTTTAGCTTCAAATTCTTGTGATATACATGATTTAGCTTCAACTGCATGCGAAACAAACGAGTTAGCTTCAAACCAAGCGACACACATGATTTAGCTTCAAATCAATGCGAAGTAGAAGGGCTTAGCTTCAAATTCATGCGAAAGAAATGGTTTAGCTTCAAATACTTGTGATATACATGATTCAGCTTCAACTGCATGCGAAGCAAACGAGTTAGCTTCAAAAGCAAGCGAAACACATGATTTAGCTGCAAATCAATGCGAAGTAGAAGGCTTAGCTTCAAATCCATGCGAATCAAACGGTTTAGCTTCAAATACTTGTGATGTACATGATTTATCTTCAAATGCAGGCGAAACAAAAGAGTTAGCTTCAAAACCAAGCGAAACACATGATTTAGCTGCGAATCAATGCGAAGTAGAAGGCTTATCTTTAAATCCATGCGAATCAATCGGTTTAGATTCAAATACTTGTGATATACATGATTCAGCTTCAAATGCAGGCGAAACAATCGAGTTAGCTTCAAATCAATGCGAAGTAGGAGGCTTAGCTTCAAATTCATGCGAAAGAAATGGTTTTAGCTTCAAATAATTGTGATATACATGATTCAGCTTCAACTGCAAGCGAAACTAACGAGTTAGCTTCAAACCAAGCGAAACACATGATTTAGCTGCGAATCAATGCGAAGTAGAAGGCTTATCTTTAATCCATGCGAATCAATCGGTTTAGATTCAAATACTTGTGATATATATGATTCACCTTCAACTGCATGCGTTACAGATGAGTTAGCTTCAAAACCAAGCGAAACACATGATTTAGATTCAAATCAATGCCAAGTAGAAGGCTTAGCTTCAAATTCATGCGGAACAAATGGTTTAGCTTCAAATACTTGTGACATACATGATTCAGCTTCAAATGCAAGCGAAACATCGAGTTAGCTTCAAAACCAAGCGAAACACATGATTTAGCTGCAAATCAATGCGAAGTAGAAGGCTTAGCTTCAAATCCATGCGAATCAAACGGTTAGCTTCAAATACTTGTGATATACATGATTTATCTTCAGATGCAGTCGAAACAAAGAGTTAGCTTCAAATCCATGCGAAACACATGGTTTAGCTTCAAATCATTGCGAAGTACACGGCTTATCTTCAAATACATGAGAAACAAATGATTTATCTTCAGATAATTGCGATATAAGTGATATAGATTCATATGCAGGCGAAACAATCGAGTTAGCTTCAAATCAATGCGAATTGGAAGGCTTAGCTTCAAATACATGAGAAACAAATGGTTTAGCTTCAAATACTTGTGATATACATGATTTATCTTCAAATGCAGGCGAACAAAAGAGTTAGCTTCAAATCCATGCGAAACATTTGATTTAGCTTCAAATCAGTGCGAAATAGACGGCTTAGCTTCAAATACATGAGAAGCAAATGATTTATCTTCAGATAATTGCGATATAAGTGATATAGATTCAAATGCCGTCGAATCAATCGAGTTAGCTTCAAATTAATGCGAAGTAGGAGGCTTATCTTCAAATCTATGCGAAACAAATGGTTTAGCTTCAAATTCTTGTGATATACATGATTTAGCTTCAACTGCATGCGAAACAAACGAGTTAGCTTCAAAACCAAGCGAAACACATGATTTAGCTTCAAATCAATGCGAAGTAGAAGGCTTAGCTTCAAATCCATGCGAATCAAACGATTTAGCTTCAAATACTTGTGATATACATGATTTATCTTCAAATGCAGGCGAAACAAAAGAGTTAGCTTCAAATCCATGCGAAACATTTGATTTAGCTTCAAATCAGTGCGAAATAGACGGCTTAGCTTCAAATACATGACAAGCAAATGATTTATCTTCAGATAATTCCGATATAAGTGATATAGTTTCAAATGCAGTCGAATCAATCGAGCTAGCTGCAAATCAATGCGAAGTAGAAGGCTTAGCTTCAAATCCATGCGAAGTAGAAGGCTTAGCTTCAAATCCATGCGAATCAAACGGTTTAGCTTCAAATACTTGTGATGTACATGATTTATCTTCAATGCAGGCGAAACAAAAGAGTTAGCTTCAAAACCAAGCGAAAACACATGATTTAGCTGCGAATCAATGCAAAGTAGAAGGCTTATCTTTAAATCCATGCGAATCAATCGGTTTAGATTCAAATACTTGTGATATACATGATTCACCTTCAACTGCATGCGTTACAGATGAGTTAGCTTCAAAACCAAGCGAAACACATGATTTAGATTCAAATCAATGCCAAGTAGAAGGCTTAGCTTCAAATTCATGCGGAACAAATGGTTAGCTTCAATACTTTGACATACATGATTCAGCTTCAACTGCAAGCGAAACTAACGAGTTAGCTTCAAAACCAAGCGAAACACATGATTTAGCTGCAAATCAATGCGAAGTAGAAGGCTTAGCTTCAAATCCATGCGAATCAACGGTTTAGCTTCAAATACTTGTGATATACATGATTTATCTCCAGATGCAGTCGAAACAAAAGAGTTAGCTTCAAATCCATGCGAACACATCATTTAGTTTCAAATTCATGCGAAACACATGGTTTGGCTTCATAGCTTCATATTCTTGCGAAACAGATGGTTTAGATTCAGATACTTGTGATAATCATGATTTAGCTTCAACAGCATGCGAAACAAACAAATTTGCTTCAATTCCAAGAGAAACACATGATTTAACTTCAACTCAATGAGAAGTAGATGGCTTAGCTTCAAATCCATGCGAAACAAATGCTATAGCTTCAAATACTTTTGATAAACATGATTTGGCTTCAACTGCATGCGAAACAAACGAGTTAGCTTCAAATCCCAGCGAAATACATGATTTAGCAGCAAATCAATGCGAAGTAGAAGGCTTAGTTTCAAATTCATGCGAAACAAATGGTTTAGCTTCAAATACTTGTGATATACATGATTCAGCTTCAAATGCATGCGAAGCAAACGAGTTAGCTTCAAATCCATGCGAAACACATGATTTAACTTCAAATCAATGCGAAATAGACGGCTTAGCTTCAAATACATGAGAAGCAAATATTTATCTTCAGATAATTGCGATATAAGTGATATAGATTCAAATGCAGTCGAATCAATCGAGTTAGCTTCAAATTAATGGGAAGTAGGAGGCTTATCTTCAAATCCATGCGAAACAAATGGTTTAGCTTCAAATACTTGTGATATACATGATTTATCTTCAAATGCAGGCGAATCAAACGAGTTAACTTCAAATCCATGCCATACACAAGATTTGATTTAAATCAATGCGAAGTAGAAGGCTTATCTTCAAATCCATCCGAAACAAATGGTTTAGCTTCACATACTTGCGATATACTGCAGCTTCAACTGCATGCGAAACAAACGAGTTAGCTTCAAATCCATGAGATTCACATGATTTAGCTTCGAATCAATTCGAAGTAGAAGGCTTAGCTTCAAACACACGAAAAACAAATGATTCATATTCAGATAATTGCGATATAAGTGATACAGCTTCAAATCCATGCGAAACACATGATTAAGCTTCAAATTCATGCGAATCACATGGATTAGCTTCATAGCTTCATATTCTTGCGAAACAGATTGATTAGATCCAGATACTTGTGATGTACATGTTTTGGCTTCAACTGCATGCGAAACAAACGTGTTAGCTTCAAATCCAAGCGAAACATATGATTTAGCATCAAATCAGTGCGAAATAGACGGCTTAGCTTCAAATACATGAGAAGCAAATGATTTATCTTCAGATAATTGCGATATAAGTGGTATAGATTCAAATGCAGTCGAATCAATCCAGTTAGCTTCTAATTAATGCGAAGTAGGAGGCTTATCTTCAAATCCATGCGAAACAAATGCCTTAGATTCAAATACTTTTGATATACATGATTTAGCTTCAACTGCAAGCGAAACAAACGAGTTAGCTTCAAAACCATGCGAAACACATGATTTAGCTGCAAATCAATGCGAAGTAGAAGGCTTAGCTTCAAATCCATGCTAATCAAACGGTTTAGTTTCAAATACTTGTGATATACATGATTTATCTTCAAATGCAGGCGAAACAAACGAGTTAGCTTCAAATCCATGCGAAACACATGGTTTAGCTTCAAATCAATGCGAAGTACAAGGCTTATCTTCAAATACATGAGAAACAAATGATTTATCTTCAGATAATTGCGATATAAGTGATATAGATTCATATGCAGGCGAAACAATCGAGTTAGCTTCAAATCAATGCGAATTGGAAGGCTTAGCTTCAAATACATGAGAAACAAATGTTTAGCTTCAAATACTTGTGATATACATGATTTATCTTCAAATGCAGGCGAAACAAAAGAGTTAGCTTCAAATCCATGCGAAACATTTGATTTAGCTTCAAATCAGTGCGAAATAGACGGCTTAGCTTCAAATACATGACAAGCAAATGATTTATCTTCAGATAATTGCGATATAAGTGATATAGTTTCAAATGCAGTCGAATCAATCGAGTTAGCTTCAAATTAATGCGAAGTACGAGGCCTATCTTCAAATCCATGCGAAACAAATGGTTAGCTTCAAATTCTTGTGATATACATGATTTAGCTTCAACTGCATGCGAAACAAACGAGTTAGCTTCAAAACCAAGCGACACACATGATTTAGCTTCAAATCAATGCGAAGTAGAAGCTTAGCTTCAAATTCATGCGAAAGAAATGGTTTAGCTTCAAATACTTGTGATATACATGATTCAGCTTCAACTGCATGCGAAGCAAACGAGTTAGCTTCAAAGCAGCGATCACACATGATTTAGCTGCAAATCAATGCGAAGTAGAAGGCTTAGCTTCAAATCCATGCGAATCAAACGGTTTAGCTTCAAATACTTGTGATGTACATGATTTATCTTCAAATGCAGGCGAAACAAAAGAGTTAGCTTCAAAACCAAGCGAAACACATGATTTAGCTGCGAATCAATGCGAAGTAGAAGGCTTATCTTTAAATCCATGCGAATCAATCGGTTTAGATTCAAATACTTGTGATATACATGATTCAGCTTCAAATGCAGGCGAAACAATCGAGTTAGCTTCAAATCAATGCGAAGTAGGAGGCTTAGCTTCAAATTCATGCGAAAGAAATGGTTTAGCTTCAAATAATTGTGATATACATGATTCAGCTTCAACTGCAAGCGAAACTAACGAGTTAGCTTCAAAACCAAGCGAAACACATGATTTAGCTGCGAATCAATGCGAAGTAGAAGGCTTATCTTTAAATCCATGCGAATCAATCGGTTTAGATTCAAATACTTGTGATATATATGATTCACCTTCAACTGCATGCGTTACAGATGAGTTAGCTTCAAAACAAGCGAAACACATGATTTAGATTCAAATCAATGCCAAGTAGAAGGCTTAGCTTCAAATTCATGCGGAACAAATGGTTTAGCTTCAAATACTTGTGACATACATGATTCAGCTTCAAATGCAAGCGAAACAATCGAGTTAGCTTCAAAACAAGCGAAACACATGATTTAGCTGCAAATCAATGCGAAGTAGAAGGCTTAGCTTCAAATCCATGCGAATCAAACGGTTTAGCTTCAAATACTTGTGATATACATGATTTATCTTCAGATGCAGTCGAAACAAAAGAGTTAGCTTCAAATCCATGCGAAACACATGGTTTAGCTTCAAATCATGCGAAGTACACGGCTTATCTTCAAATACATGAGAAACAAATGATTTATCTTCAGATAATTGCGATATAAGTGATATAGATTCATATGCAGGCGAAACAATCGAGTTAGCTTCAAATCAATGCGAATTGGAAGGCTTAGCTTCAAATACATGAGAAACAAATGGTTTAGCTTCAAATACTTGTGATATACATGATTTATCTACATGATTTATCTTCAAATGCAGGCGAAACAAAAGAGTTAGCTTCAAATCCATGCGAAACATTTGATTTAGCTTCAAATCAGTGCGAAATAGACGGCTTAGCTTCAAATACATGACAAGCAAATGATTTATCTTCAGATAATTGCGATATAAGTGATATAGTTTCAAATGCAGTCGAATCAATCGAGTTAGCTTCAAATTAATGCGAAGTACGAGGCTTATCTTCAAATCCATGCGAAACAAATGGTTTAGCTTCAAATTCTTGTGATATACATGATTTAGCTTCAACTGCATGCGAAACAAACGAGTTAGCTCCAAAACCAAGCGACACACATGATTTAGCTTCAAATCAATGCGAAGTAGAAGGCTTAGCTTCAAATTCATGCGAAAGAAATGGTTTAGCTTCAAATACTTGTGATATACATGATTCAGCTTCAACTGCATGCGAAGCAAACGAGTTAGCTTCAAAAGCAAGCGAAACACATGATTTAGCTGCAAATCAATGCGAAGTAGAAGGCTTAGCTTCAAATCCATGCGAATCAAACGGTTTAGCTTCAAATACTTGTGATGTACATGATTTATCTTCAAATGCAGGCGAAACAAAAGAGTTAGCTTCAAAACCAAGCGAAACACATGATTTAGCTGCGAATCAATGCGAAGTAGAAGGCTAATCTTTAAATCCATGCGAATCAATCGGTTTAGATTCAAATACTTGTGATATACATGATTCACCTTCAACTGCATGCGTTACAGATGAGTTAGCTTCAAAACCAAGCGACACACATGATTTAGCTTCAAATCAATGCGAAGTAGAAGGCTTAGCTTCACATTCATGCGAAAGAAATGGTTTAGCTTCAAATACTTGTGATATACATGATTCAGCTTCAACTGCATGCGAAGCAAACGAGTTAGCTTCAAAAGCAAGCGAAACACATGATTTAGCTGCAAATCAATGCGAAGTAGAAGGCTTAGCTTCAAATCCATGCGAATCAAACGGTTTAGCTTCAAATACTTGTGATGTACATGATTTATCTTCAAATGCAGGCGAAACAAAAGAGTTAGCTTCAAAACCAAGCGAAACACATGATTTAGCTGCGAATCAATGCGAAGTAGAAGGCTTATCTTTAAATCCATGCGAATCAATCGGTTTAGATTCAAATACTTGTGATATACATGATTCACCTTCAACTGCACGCGTTACAGATGAGTTAGCTTCAAAACCAAGCGAAACACATGATTTAGATTCAAATCAATGCCAAGTAGAAGGCTTAGCTTCAAATTCATGCGGAACAAATGGTTTAGCTTCAAATACTTGTGACATACATGATTCAGCTTCAAATGCAGGCGAAACAATCGAGTTAGCTTCAAATCAATGCGAAGTAGAAGGCTTAGCTTCAAATTCATGCGAAAGAAATGGTTTAGCTTCAAATAATTGTGATATACATGATTCAGCTTCAACTGCAAGCGAAACTAACGAGTTAGCTTCAAAACCAAGCGAAACACATGATTTAGCTGCAAATCAATGCGAAGTAGAAGGCTTAGCTTCAAATCCATGCGAATCAAACGGTTTAGCTTCAAATACTTGTGATGTACATGATTTATCTTCAAATGCAGGCGAAACAAAAGAGTTAGCTTCAAAACCAAGCGAAACACATGATTTAGCTGCGAATCAATGCGAAGTAGAAGGCTTATCTTTAAATCCATGCGAATCAATCGGTTTAGATTCAAATACTTGTGATATACATGATTCACCTTCAACTGCATGCGTTACAGATGAGTTAGCTTCAAAACCAAGCGAAACACATGATTTAGATTCAAATCAATGCCAAGTAGAAGGCTTAGCTTCAAATTCATGCGGAACAAATGGTTTAGCTTCAAATACTTGTGACATACATGATTCAGCTTCAAATGCAGGCGAAACAATCGAGTTAGCTTCAAATCAATGCGAAGTAGAAGGCTTAGCTTCAAATTCATGCGAAAGAAATGGTTTAGCTTCAAATAATTGTGATATACATGATTCAGCTTCAACTGCAAGCGAAACTAACGAGTTAGCTTCAAAACCAAGCGAAACACATGATTTAGCTGCAAATCAATGCGAAGTAGAAGGCTTAGCTTCAAATCCATGCGAATCAAACGGTTTAGCTTCAAATACTTGTGATATACATGATTTATCTTCAGATGCAGTCGAAACAAAAGAGTTAGCTTCAAATCCATGCGAAACACATGGTTTAGCTTCAAATCAATGCGAAGTACACGGCTTATCTTCAAATACATGAGAAACAAATGATTTATCTTCAGATAATTGCGATATAAGTGATATAGATTCATATGCAGGCGAAACAATCGAGTTAGCTTCAAATCAATGCGAATTGGAAGGCTTAGCTTCAAATACATGAGAAACAAATGGTTTAGCTTCAAATACTTGTGATATACATGATTTATCTTCAAATGCAGGCGAAACAAAAGAGTTAGCTTCAAATCCATGCGAAACATTTGATTTAGCTTCAAATCAGTGCGAAATAGACGGCTTAGCTTCAAATACATGACAAGCAAATGATTTATCTTCAGATAATTGCGATATAAGTGATATAGTTTCAAATGCAGTCGAATCAATCGAGTTAGCTTCAAATTAATGCGAAGTACGAGGCTTATCTTCAAATCCATGCGAAACAAATGGTTTAGCTTCAAATTCTTGTGATATACATGATTTAGCTTCAACTGCATGCGAAACAAACGAGTTAGCTTCAAAACCAAGCGACACACATGATTTAGCTTCAAATCAATGCGAAGTAGAAGGCTTAGCTTCAAATTCATGCGAAAGAAATGGTTTAGCTTCAAATACTTGTGATATACATGATTCAGCTTCAACTGCATGCGAAGCAAACGAGTTAGCTTCAAAAGCAAGCGAAACACATGATTTAGCTGCAAATCAATGCGAAGTAGAAGGCATAGCTTCAAATCCATGCGAATCAAACGGTTTAGCTTCAAATACTTGTGATGTACATGATTTATCTTCAAATGCAGGCGAAACAAAAGAGTTAGCTTCAAAACCAAGCGAAACACATGATTTAGCTGCGAATCAATGCGAAGTAGAAGGCTTATCTTTAAATCCATGCGAATCAATCGGTTTAGATTCAAATACTTGTGATATACATGATTCAGCTTCAAATGCAGGCGAAACAATCGAGTTAGCTTCAAATCAATGCGAAGTAGGAGGCTTAGCTTCAAATTCATGCGAAAGAAATGGTTTAGCTTCAAATAATTGTGATATACATGATTCAGCTTCAACTGCAAGCGAAACTAACGAGTTAGCTTCAAAACCAAGCGAAACACATGATTTAGCTGCGAATCAATGCGAAGTAGAAGGCTTATCTTTAAATCCATGCGAATCAATCGGTTTAGATTCAAATACTTGTGATATACATGATTCACCTTCAACTGCATGCGTTACAGATGAGTTAGCTTCAAAACCAAGCGAAACACATGATTTAGATTCAAATCAATGCCAAGTAGAAGGCTTAGCTTCAAATTCATGCGGAACAAATGGTTTAGCTTCAAATACTTGTGACATACATGATTCAGCTTCAAATGCAGGCGAAACAATCGAGTTAGCTTCAAATCAATGCGAAGTAGAAGGCTTAGCTTCAAATTCATGCGAAAGAAATGGTTTAGCTTCAAATAATTGTGATATACATGATTCAGCTTCAACTGCAAGCGAAACTAACGAGTTAGCTTCAAAACCAAGCGAAACACATGATTTAGCTGCAAATCAATGCGAAGTAGAAGGCTTAGCTTCAAATCCATGCGAATCAAACGGTTTAGCTTCAAATACTTGTGATATACATGATTTATCTTCAGATGCAGTCGAAACAAAAGAGTTAGCTTCAAATCCATGCGAAACACATGGTTTAGCTTCAAATCAATGCGAAGTACAAGGCTTATCTTCAAATACATGAGAAACAAATGATTTATCTTCAGATAATTGCGATATAAGTGATATAGATTCATATGCAGGCGAAACAATCGAGTTAGCTTCAAATCAATGCGAATTGGAAGGCTTAGCTTCAAATACATGAGAAACAAACGGTTTAGATTCAAATACTTGTGATATACATGATTCACCTTCAACTGCATGCGTTACAGATGAGTTAGCTTCAAAACCAAGCGAAACACATGATTTAGATTCAAATCAATGCCAAGTAGAAGGCTTAGCTTCAAATTCATGCGAAACAAATGATTTAGCTTCAAATACTTGTGATATACATGATTCAGCTTCAAATGCAGGCGAAACAATCGAGTTAGCTTCAAATCAATGCGAAGTGGAAGGCTCAGCTCTAACTCCATGCGAAACGTATGATTTAGCTTCAAATACTTGCGAGCATAAGTGATATAGCTTCAACTGCATGCGAAACAAACGTGTTAGCTTTAAATCCATGCGAAACACATGATTTAGCTTCAAATCAATGCGAAGTGGAAGGCTCAGCTCTAACTCCATGCGAAACGTATGATTTAGCTTCAAATACTTGCGAGCATAAGTGATATAGCTTCAACTGCATGCAAAACAAACGAGTTTTCTTCAAATCCAAACGAAACACTTGATTTAGCTTCAAATCAATGCGAAGTAGAAGGCTTAGCTTCAAATCCATGCGAATCAAATGGTTTAGCTTCAAATACTTGTGATATACATGATTTAGCTTCACATGCAGGCGAAACAAACGTGTTAGCTTTAAATCCAAGCGAAACACATGATTTAGCTTCAAATCAGTGCGAAGTGGAAGGCTCATCTTCAAATCCATGCGAAACAATTGGTTTAGCTTCAAATACTTGTGCTATACATGACTTATCTTCAAATGCAAGCGAAACAAAAGAGTTAGCATCAAAACCAAGCGAAACAAATCATTTAGCTTCAAATCGATGCGAAGTAGAAGGCTCATCTTCAAATCCATGGGAATCAAATGGATTAGCTTCAAATACTTGTGATATACATGATTTTGATTCAACTGCATGCGAAACAAATGAGTTAGCTTCATATCCATGCGAAACAAACGAGGTAGCTTCAAATCCATGCGAAACAAACGAGTTAGCTTCAAATCCATGAGAAACACATTATTTGGCTTCAAATCAATGCGAAATAGAAGGCTGATTTTCGAATCCATGCAAAACAAATGGATTATCTTCAAATACTTGTGATACACATGATTTAGCTTCAACAGCATGCGAAACAATCGTGTTAGCTTTAAATCCATGCGAAACACATGATTTAGCTGCAAATCAATGCGAAGTAGAAGGCTTATCTTCAAATCCATGCGAATCAGAATGCTTATCTTCAAATCAATGCGAAACAAATGGTTTAGTTTCAAATACATATGATATACATAATTTAGCTACAACTGCATGCGAAACAAACGAGTTAGCTTCAAATCCATGTGAAAAACATGATTTAGCTTCAAATTCATTAGAAGCACATGGTTTAGCTTAATATTCATGCGAAACAAATGGTTCAGCTTCAAATACTTGCGATATAAGTAATATAGCTTCAAATGCTGGAAAAACAAACGAGTGAGCTTCATATCCAAGCGTAACACATGATTTAGCTTCAAATCAATGCAAAGTAGAAGGCTTAGGTTCAAAACCAATGCGACACAAATGGTTTAGCTTCAAATACTTGTGATATACATGATTGAGCTTCAACTGCATGCGAAACAAACGTGTTAGCTTTAAATCCATGCGAAAAACTTGATTTAGCTTCAGATCAATGCGAAATAGAAGTCTGATTTTCGAATCCATGCGAAACAAATGGTTTCGCTTCAAATACTTGTGATATACATGATTTAGCTTCAACTGCATGCGAAACAAACGTGTTAGCTATAAATCCACGCGAAACACATGATATTGCTCCAAATCAATGCGAAGGATAAGGCTTAGCTCCAAATCAATGGGAATCAAATGGTTTAGCTTCAAATACTTGTGATATACATGATTTAGCTTCAACTGCATGCGAAACAAACGAGTTAGCTTCAAATCGATGCGAAGTAGAAGGCTTAGCTCCAAATCCATGCGAATCAAATTGTTTAGCATCAAATACTTGTGATATACATGATTTTGATTCAACTGCATGCGAAGCAAACGAGATAGCATCAAATCCATGCGAAACAAACGAGTTAGCTTCAAATCCATGCGAAACTCATGATTTTGCTTCAAATCAATGCGAAATGGAAAGCAGATTTTCGAATCCATGCAAAACAAATGGATTATCTTCAAATACTTGTGATATACATGATTTAGCTTCAACGGCATGCGAAACAAACGTGTTAGCTTTAAATCCATGCGAAACACATGATTTAGCTCGAAATCAATGCGAAGTGGAAGGCTTAGCTCCAACTCCATGCGACACAAATGGTTTAGCTTCAAATACTTGTGATATACATGATTTAGCTTCAACTGCATGCGAAAATAACGAGTTAACTTCAAATCCAAGCGAAACACATGACTTAGCTTCAAATCAATGCGAAGTGGAAGGCTCAGCTCTAACTCCATGCGAAACGTATGATTTAGCTTCAAATACTTGCGAGCATAAGTGATATAGCTTCAACTGCATGCAAAACAAACGAGTTTTCTTCCAATCCAAACGAAACACTTGATTTAGCTTCAAATCAATGCGAAGTAGAAGGCTTAGCTTCAAATCCATGCGAATCAAATGGTTTAGCTTCAAATACTTGTGATATACATGATTTAGCTTCACATGCAGGCGAAACAAACGTGTTAGCTTTAAATCCAAGTGAAACACATGATTTAGCTTCAAATCATTGCGAAATAGAAGGCTGATTTTCGAATCCATGCGAAACAAATGGTTTAGCTTCAAATACTTGTGATATACATGATGTAGCTTCACATGCAGGCGAAACAAACGAGTTAGCTTCAAATCCATGCGAAACTCATGATTTAGCTTCAAATCAATGCGAAATAGAAGGCTGATTTTCGAATCCATGCGAAACAAATGGTTTAGCTTCGAATACTTGTGATATACATGATTGAGCTTCAACTGCATGCGAAATAAACGAGTTAGCGTCAAATCCAAGCGAAACACATGATTTAGCTTCAAATCAATGCGAAGTGGAAGGCTGATCATCGAATCCATGCGAAACAAATGGTTTAGCTTCAAATACTTGTGATATACATGATTTTGATTCAACTGCATGCGAAACAAACGAGTTAGCTTCAAATCCATGCGAAACTCATGATTTAGCTTCACATCAATGCGAAATAGACGGCTTAGCTTCAAATACATGAGAAGCAAATGATTTATCTTCAGATAATTGCGAAATAAGTGATATAGATTCAAATGCAGTCGAATCAATCGAGTTAGCTTCAAATTACTGGGAAGTAGGAGGCTTATCTTCAAAACCATTCGAAACAAATGGTTTAGCTTCAAATACTTGTGATATACATGATTTAACTTCAAATGCAGGCGAATCAAACGAGTTAGCTTCAAATCCATGCCTTACACACGATTTAGATTTAAATCAATGCGAAGTAGAAGGCTTATCTTCCAATCCATCCGAAACAAATGGTTTAGCTTCAAATACTTGCGATATAAATGAAACAGCTTCAAATGAAGACGAAACAAACGAGTTAGTTTCAAATCCGTGCGAAACATATGATTTAGCATCAAATCAAGGCGAAGTAGAAGGCTTAGCTTCAAATCAATCCGAAACAAATGGTTTAGCTTCAAATACTTGTGATATACATGATTTAGCTTCAACTGCATGCGAAACAAACGAGTTAGCTTCAAATCCATGCGATTCACATGATTTAGCTTCGAATCAATGCGTACTAGAAGGCATAGCTTCAAACACATGAGAAACAAATGATGTATCTTCAGATAATTGCGATATAAGTGATACAGCTTCAAATCCATGCGAAACACATGATTAAGCTTCAAATTCATGCGAATCACATGGATTAGCTTCATAGATTCATATTCTTGCGAAAAGAATGGATTAGATCCAGATACTTGTGATGTACATGTTTTGGATTCAACTGCATGCGAAACAAACGTGTTAGCTTCAAATCCAAGCGAAACATATGATTTAGCAATATATCAATGCGAAATAGACGGCTTAGCTTCAAATACATGAGAAGCAAATGATTTATTTTCAGATAATTGCGATATAAGTGGTATAGATTCAAATGCAGTCGAATCAATCCAGTTAGCTTCAAATTAATGCGAAGTAGAAGGCTTAGCATCAAATTCATGCGAAACAAATGGTTTAGCTTCAAATACTTTTGATATACATGATTCAGCTTCAAATGCAGGCGAAACAAACGAGTTAGCTTCAAATCCAAGCCAAACACATGATTCAGCTTCAAATTCATGCGAAGTAGAAGGCTTAGCTTCAAATCCATGCGCATCAAACTGTTTAGCTTCAAATACTTGTGATATACGTGATTTAGCTTCAGCTGCATGTGAAACAAACGATTTCGGTTCACACCCAAGGAAATCACATGATTTAACATCAAAACAATGCGAAGTATAAGCCTTAGCTTCAAATGAATGCGAAACAAATGGTTTAGCATCAAATACTTGTGATATACATGAATCAGCTTCAAATGCAGGCGAAGCAAACGAGTTAGCTTCAAATCCATGCTAAACACATGATTTAGCTTCAAATCAATGCGAAGTGGAAGGCATAGCTTCAAATCCATCCGAAACAAATGGTTTAGCTTCACATACTTGCGATATACATGATTTAGCTTAAACTGCATGCGAAACAAACGAGTTAGCTTCAAATCCATGCGATTCACATGATTTAGCTTCGAATCAATGCGAAGTAGAAGGCTTAGCTTCAAACACACGAAAAACAAATGATTCATCTTCAGATAATTGCGATATAAGTGATACAGCTTCAAATCCATGCGAAACACATGATTCAGCTTCAAATTCATGCGAATCACATGGATTAGCTTCATAAATTCATATTCTTGCGAAACAGATGGATTAGATCCAGATACTTGTGATGTACATGTTTTGGCTTCAACTGCATGCGAAACAAACGTGTTAGCTTCAAATCCAAGCGAAACATATGATTTAGCATCAAATCAGTGCGAAATAGACGGCTTAGCTTCAAATACATGAGATGCAAATGATTTATCTTCAGATAATTGCGATATAAGTGGTATAGATTCAAATGCAGTCGAATCAATCGAGTTAGCTTCTAATTAATGCGAAGTAGGAGGCTTATCTTCAAATCCATGCGAAACAAATGCCTTAGATTCAAATACTTTTGATATACATGATTTAGCTTCAACTGCAAGCGAAACAAACGATTTAGCTTCAAAACCAAGCGAAACACATGATTTAGCTGCAAATCAATGCGAAGTAGAAGGCTTAGCTTCAAATCCATGCGAATCAAACGGTTTAGCTTCAAATACTTGTGATATACATGATTTATCTTCAAATGCAGGCGAAACAAAAGAGTTAGCTTCAAATCCATGCGAAACCCATCATTTCGTTTCAAATTCATGCGAAACACGTGGTTTAGCTTCATGGCTTCATATTCTTGCGAAACAGATGGTTTAGATTCAGATACTTGTGATAAACATGATTTAGCTTCAACAGCATGCGAAACAAACAAGTTTGCTTCAATTCCAAGAGAAACACATGATTTAACTTCAAATCAATGCGAAGTAGAAGGCTTGGCTTCAAATCCATGCGAAACAAATGGTTTAGCTTCAAATACTTGTGATACACATAATTCAGCTTCAAATGCAGGCGAAGCAAACGAGTTAGCTTCAAATCCATGCGAAACACATGGTTAAGCTTCAAATTCATGCGAATCACATGGATTAGCTTTATAGCTTCATATTCTTGCGAAACAGATGGATTAGATCCAGATACTTGTGATGTACATGTTTTGGCTTCAACTGCATGCGAAACAAACGTGTTAGCTTCAAATTCAAGCGAAACATATGATTTAGCATCAAATCAGTGCGAAATAGACGGCTTAGCTTCTAATACATGAGAAGCAAATGATTTATCTTCAGATAATTGCGTAATAAGTGGTATAGATTCAAATGCAGTCGAATCAATCGAGATAGCTTCTAATTAATGCGAAGTAGGAGGCTTATCTTCAAATCCATGCGAAACAAATGCCTTAGATTCAAATACTTTTGATATACATGATTTAGCTTCAACTGCAAGCGAAACAAACGAGTTAGCTTCAAAACCAAGCGAAACACATGATTTAGCTGCAAATCAATGCGAAGTAGAAGGCTTAGCTTCAAATCCATGCGAATCAAACGGTTTAGCTTCAAATACTTGTGATATACATGATTTATCTTCAAATGCAGGCGAAACAAAAGAGTTAGCTTCAAATCCATGCGAAACGCATGATTTAGCTGCAAATCAATGCGAAGTAGAAGGGTTAGCTTCAAATCCATGCGAATCAAACGGTTGAGTTTCAAATACTTGTGATATACATGATTTATCTTCAAATGCAGGCGAAACAAAAGAGTTAACTTCATATCCATGCGAAACACATCATTTAGTTTCAAATCCATGCGAAACACGTGATTTGGCTCCAAATTAATGCGAAGTAGAAAGCTTAGCTTCAAATCCAAGCGTAACACATGACTTACCTTCAAATCAATGCGAAGTAGAAGGCGTAGCATCGTATCCATGCGACACATATGATTTAGCTTCAAATACTTGCGATATAAGTGATATAGCTTCAAATGCAGGTGAAACAAAAGCGTGAGCTTCAAGTCCAAGCGTAAATCATGATTTAGCTTCAAATCAGAGCGAAGTAGAAGGCTAAGCTTCAAATACATGCGAAATAAATGGTTTAGCTTAAAATACTTGTGATATACATGATTTAGCTTCAAATGCATGCGAAACAAACGAGTTAGCTTCAAATCCAAACTTCAAATCAATGCGAAGTAGAGGGAATGCGAAACAATCTAGTTAGCTAGAAATCCAAGCAAAACACATGATTTAGCTTCGAATCAGTACGAAGTAGAAGGCATATATTCAAATCCATGCGAATCAAATGGTTTAGCTTAAAATACTTGTGACATACATGATTTAGCTTCAAATGCATGCGAAACAATCGAGTTAGCTTCAAATCCAAGCGAAACACATGATTTAGATTCATATCAATGCCATGTAGAAGGTTTAGCATCAAATACATGAGAAACAAATGGTTTAGCTTGAAATCAATGCGAAGTAAATGGCTTATCTTCAAATCCATGAGAAACAAATGGTTTAGCTTCAAATTCATGCGAATCACATGGATTAGCATCATAGCTTCATATTCTTGCGAAACAGATGGATTATATTCAGATACTTGTGATGTACATGTTTTAGCTTCAACTGTATGAGAAACAAACGAGTTAACATCAAATCCGTGCGAAACACATGATTTAGCTTCAAACTCATGCGAAGTAGAATGCTTAGCTTCAGATCGATGCGATAGGAATGATTTATCTTCAAATACTTGTGATATACATGATTTATCTTCAACTGCATGCGAAACAAACGAGGTAGCTTCAAATTCAAACTAAACACATGATTTAGCTTCAAATCAATGCGAAAGAGAAGGCTTATCTTCGAATCCATGCGAAATGAATGATTCAGCTTCAAATACTTGCGAATATAAGTGATATAGCTCCAAATGCAGGCGAAAAAAACGAGTTAGCAACAAATCCATGCGAAACACATGATTTTTCTCCAAATTAAGGCGAAGTGGAAGGCTTAGATTCAAATCCGTGCGAATCAAATGGTTTAGCTTCAAATACTTGTGATATACATGACTTAGATTCAGCTGTATGCGAAACAAACGAGTTAGCTTCAAATCCAAGAGAAACACAAGATTTAGCTTCAAATCAATGCGAAGTAGAAGGCTTAGCATCAAATCCATGCGATACAAATGATTTAGCTTCATATACTAGCGATATAACTGATATAGATTCAAATGCAGGCGAAACAAGCGAGATAGCTTCAAATCTAAGCGTAACACATGATTTAGCTTCAAATACGTTCGAAACACATGGTTTAGCTTAATATTCATGCAAAACAAATGGTTTAGGTTCATAGCTTCACATTCTTGCGAAACAGATGGTTTAGATTCAGATACTTGTGTTATACATGATATATTGTCAAATGCAGGCTAAACAAACGAGTTAGCATCAAATCCATGCGAAACACATGATTTAGCTTCAAATTCATGCGAATCATATGGTTTAGCTTCATAGCTCCATATTCTTGCGAAACAGAGGGTTTAGATTCAGATACTTGTGGTAAACATGAACTAGCTTCAATTACATGCGATACAAACGAGTTAGCTTCAAATCGCAGCGAAACACATGATTTAGCTTCAAATCAATGCGAAAGAGAAGGCTTATCTTCGAATCCATGCGAAATGAATGATTCAGCTTCAAATACTTGCGAATATAAGTGATATAGCTTCAAATGCAGGCGAAAAAAACGAGTAAGCATCAAATCCATGCGAAACACATGATTTAGCTACAAATTCATGCGTAAGTAGAAGGCTTAGCTTCAAATCAATGCGTAACGAATGATTTAGTTACAAATACTTGCGAATATAATTGATATAGCTTCAAATGCGGGCGAAACAAACGAGATAGCTTCAAATCCATGCGAAACACATGATTTGGCTCCAAATTACTGCGAAGTAGAAAGCTTAGCTTCAAATCCATGTGAAACAAATGGTTTAACTTCAGATACTTGTGATAAAAGTGATTTAGGTTCAACTGCATACGCAACAAACGAGTTAGCTTCAAATCCAAGAGAAACACATGATTTAGCATCAAATCAATGCGAAGTAGAAGGCTTAGCATCAAATCCATGCGATACAAATGACTTAGCTTCATATACTTGCGATATAACTGATATAGATTCAAATGCAGGCGTAACAAACGAGCTAGCTTCAAATCCATGCGTTACACATGACTTACCTTCAAATCAATGCGAAGTAGAAGGCGTAGCATCGTATCCATGCGACACATATGATTTAGCTTCAAATACTTGCGATATAAGTGATATAGCTTCAAATGCAGGTGAAACAAAAGCGTGAGCTTCAAGTCCAAGCGTAAATCATGATTTTGCTTCAAATCAGAGCGAAGTAGAAGGCTTAGTTTCAAATCCATGCGAATCAAATGGTTTAGCTTAAAATACTTGTGATATACATGATTTAGCTTCAAATGCATGCGAAACAAACGAGTTAGCTTCAAATCCAAACGAAACACATGATTTAGCTTCAATTACATGCAAAGAATAAGTCTTAGCTTCAAATACATGCGAAATAAATGGTTTAGCTTCAAATACTTGTTTTATACATGATTTAGCATAAACTGCATCGCGAAACGAACGAGCTAGCTTCAAATCCAAACTTCAAATCGATGCGAAATAGAAGGAATGCGAAACAATCGAGTTAGCTACAAATCCAGCAAAACACATGATTTAGCTTCGAATCAGTACGAAGTAGAAGGCATAGATTCAAATCCATGCGAATCAAATGGTTTAGCTTAAAATACTTGTGACATACATGATTTAGCTTCAAATGCATGCGAAACAATCGAGTTAGCTTCAAATCCAAGCGAAACACATGATTTAGATTCAAATCAATGCCATAAAGAAGGTTTAGCATCAAATCCATGAGAAACAAATGGTTTAGCTTCAAATCAATGCGAAGTAAAAGGCTTATCTTCAAATTCATGCGAAACAAATGGTTTAGCTTCAAATTCATGCGAATCACATGGATTAGCTTCATAGCTTCATATTCTTGCGAAACAGATGGATTATATTATATACTTGTGATGTACATGTTTTAGCTTCAACTGCATGCGAAACAAACGAGTTAGCTACAAATCCATGCGAAACACATGATTTAGCATCAAATCAATGCGAAGTAGAAGGCTTAGCTTCAAATCCATGCGACAAAAATGAATTAGCTTCTAATGCTTGCGATATAAATGATGTACCTTCAAATGCAGGCGAAACATACGAGTTAGCTTCAAATCCATGCGAAACACATGATTTAGATTCAAATCATGCGAAGTAGAAGGCTTAGCTTCAAATCCATGCGAAACGAATGGTATAGTTTCAAATACTTGTGATAAACATGATTTAGCATAAACTGCATTGCGAAACGAACGAGTTAGCTTCAAATCCAAACTTCAAATCAATGCGAAGTAGAAGGAATGCGAAACAATCGAGTTAGCTTCAAATCCAAGCAAAACACATGATTTAGCTTCGAATCAATGCGCAGTAGAAGGCTTAGCTTCAAATCCATGCGATACAAATGGTTTAGCTTCAAATCAATGCGGAGTAGAAGGCTTAGCTTCAAATCCATGAGAATCACATTGTTTAGCTTCAAATACTTGTGATATACATGATTTAGCTTCGAATGCAGGCGAAACAAACGAGTTAGCTTCAAATCCATGCGAAACACATGATTTAGCATGAAATCAATGCGAAGTAGAAGGCTTAGCTTCAAATCCATACGATAAAAATGAATTATCTTCAAATGCTTGCGATGTAAATGATGTACCTTCAAATGCAGGCGAAACATTCGAGTTAGCTTCAAATCCATGCCAAACACATGATTTAGCTTCAAATCATGCGAAGTAGAGAGCTTAGCTTCAAATCCATGCGAAACAAATGCTTTAGCTACAAATACTCTTGATAAATGTGATTTAGCTTCAACTGCATGCGAAACAAATGAGTTAGCTTCAAATCAAAGAGAAACACATGATTCAGCTTTAAATCAATGCGAAGTAGAAGGCTTAGCATCAAATCCATGAGAATAAAATTGTTTAGCTTCAAATACTTGTGATATACATGATTTAGCTTCAAATGCAGGCGAAACAAACGAGTTAGCCTCAAATCCATGCGAAACACATGATTTAGATTCAAATCATGCGAAGTAGAAGGCTTAGCTTCAAATCCATGCGAAACGAATGGTATAGTTTCAAGTACTTGTGATAAACATGATTTAGCTTTAACTGCATGCGAAACAAACGAGTTAGCTTCAAATCCAAGCGAAACACATGATTTAGATTCAAATTCATGCGAAGTAGGAGGCTTAGCTTCAAATACATGCGAAATAAATGGTTTAGCTTCAAATACTTGTTTTATACATGATTTAGCATAAACTGCATTGCGAAACGAACGAGTTAGCTTCAAATCCAAACTTCAAATCAATGCGAAGTAGAAGGAATGCGAAACAATCGAGTTAGCTTCAAATCCAAGCAAAACACATGATTTAGCTTCGAATCAATGCGCAGTAGAAGGCTTAGCTTCAAATCCATGCGATACAAATGGTTTAGCTTCAAATCAATGCGAAGTAGAAGGCTTAGCTTCAAATCCATGGGAAACAAATGGTTTAGGCTCAAATACTTGTGATATACATGATTTAGCTTCAACTGCTGTGAAACAAACGAGTTAGCTTCAAATCAAAGCGAAACACACGAATTAGCTTCAAATCCATGCGAAATACATGATTAAGCTTCAAATCAATGCGAAGTAGAAGGCTTAGCATCAAATCCATGCGACACAAATGATTTAGCTTCATATACTTGCGATATAAGTGATATAGCTTCAAATGCAGGAGAAACAAACGAGTGAGCTTCATATCCTAGCGTAGCACATGAATTAGCTTCAAATCAATGCGAAGTAGAAGGTTTAGCTTCAAATACCTGTGATATACATGATTGAGCTTCAACTGCATGCGAAACAATCGAGTTATCTAGAAATCCATGCGGAACACATGACTTTGCTACAAATCAATGCGAAGTCGAAGGCTTAGCTTCAAATCCATGCGAAACGAATGATCTATCTTCAAATGCATGCGAAACAAACGAGATACCTTCATATCCATGCGAAACAAATGATTTAGCTTCAAGTAATTGAGATGTGACTGATCTAGCTTCACATGCATGCGAAACAAACGCGTTACCTTCAAATCCATGCGAAACAAAAGATTTAGCTTCGAACAATTGCGATATAAAATATCTAGCTTCAAGAGATTGCGAAACAAATGAGTTACCTTCAAATTCATGCGGAACAAATGATTTAACTTCTAGTAATTGAGATATAAATGATCTAGCTTCAACTGCATGCGAAACAAGCGAGTTAACTTCAAATGCATGCGGAACAAATGATTTAGCTTCAAGTAATTGAGATATAAATGATCTAGCTTCAAATGCATGCGAAACAAACGAGTTAACTTCAAATCCATGCGAAACACAAGATTAAGCTTAAAAATCATGCGAGACACATGGTTTAGCTTCAAATCCATGCGAAAAAAATGATTTAGCTTCAACTCAATGCAAAATAGAAGGTTTAGCTTCAAGTACTTGCGAAGCAAATGATTTAGCTTCTAGTAATTGAGACATAAATAATCTAGCTTCAAATGCATGCGAAACAAACGAGTTTACTTCAAATCCATGCGAAACAAATGATTTAGCTTCAAGTAATTGAGATATAAATGATCTAGCTTCAAATACATACGAAACAAACGAATTTATTTCAAATCCATGAGAAACACACGATCTAGCTTCAAAATCATTCGAAACACATGGATTAGCTTCAAATCCATGCGAAAAACATGATTTAGCTACAAATTCATGCGAAACACATGATTTAGGTTTAAATTAATGCGAAACATATGATTTAGCTTCATATTCATGCGAAACAAATGATTTAGCTTCGAGTAATTGAGATATAAATGATCTAGCTTCAAATGCATGCGAAACAAACGAGTTGCCTTGAAATCCATGCTATACATTATTTTCACGTCGTTTTATATTGTCTTGCATTGCTTTACGTTGTGTTACGTTGTTTTACTTTGTTTCGCATTTACGATTTACGTTATTTTAAGGTGCTTTACATTGTTTGGTTTGTTTGGCGTTGTTTTGAAAACAGTAGTACGTAGTTCTACGTTGTTATACCTTGTTTTCACATTGTTTTATAGTGTTTCACATTGCTTTACGTTGTGTTACGTTGTTTTACTTTGGTTCACATTGATGATTTACATTGTTTACGTTGTTTTACTTTGTCTTTACGTAGTTCTGCGTTGATTTACCTTGTTTTACGTTCTTTTACGGTGTCTCACGTTGTTGGTTAATACCGTATTACGTTGGTCTACACTGTTATACATTATTTTTACGTTGTTTTATATTGTTTTACATTGCTTTACGTTGTGTTACGTTGTTTTACTTTGGTTCACATTGATGATTTACATTGCTCTACGTTGTTTTACCGCGTTTTTCTTTGTTTCGCATTGCTGATTTACGTTGTTTTACGTTGTTTTACTTTCTTTTTACGTAATTTTGCGGTGTTTTACGTTGTCTCATGTTGTTCTTTAAAACAGTGTTACGTTGTTCTACATTGTTATACGTTGTTCTTACATTGTTAGAGGTACATGCGTAGAGGTAGTGGTTGAGGTAAAGGCATGGAAGTAGCGGCAGAGGTAGAGGTAGAAGTAGAGATAGAGGTAGAGGTAGAGGCACATGTGTAGAGGTAGATGTAGATGTACAGGCGCAGAGTTAGAGGTACGATCGTAGAGGCAGAGGTACAGGTGTAGTGGTAGAGGTACAGGCGTAGAGGTAGTGGTAGAGGTGGTGGTACAGGCGTAGAGGTAGAGGTAGAGATAGTGATGGAGGTAGAGATAGAGGTAGAGGTAAATACGGAGAGGTAGAGGTCGAGTCACAGGCGCAAAGGTAGAGGTATAGGTAGAGGTAGAGGCACATGCGTAGAAGTAGAGGTAGAGGTAGAGGTAGAGGTAGAGGTAGAGGTGGTGGTAGAGGTAGATGTACAGGCGTAAAGGTAGAGGTATATTACAGGCGTAAAGTTAGAGGTAGAAGTACAGACGCCAAGGTAGAGGTAGAGGTAGAGGTAGAAGTACAGGCGCAAAGGTAGAGGTAGAGGTAGAGGTAGAAGTACAGGCGGAAAGGTAGAGGTAGAGGTGGAGGTAGAGGTAGATGTGGAGGTAGAGGTAGAGGTAGAGGTACAGACGTAGAGGTAGAGGTACTGACGTAGAGGTAGAGGTCGAGGTACATGCGTAGAGGTAGAGGTTGAGGTACAGGCGTAGAGGTAGAGGTAGAGGTAGAAGTATAGGTTGAGGTAGTGGTCGAGGTAGAGGTACATGCGTAGGGGTAGAGTTAGAGCAACGTGCGTAGAGGTAGAAGTAGAGGTACAGACGTAGAGGTAGAGGTAGAGGTAGAGCTAGACGTACAGACGTAGAGGTAGAGGTAGAGGTATCAGGCACAAGGGTAGAGATAGAGGTGGTGATAGAGGTACAGGCGTAGAGGTAGAGGTAGAGCTACAGGCGTAGTCGTAGAGGTAGAGGTAGAGGTACAGGTAGAGGTAGAGGTACAGGCGTAGCGGTAGAATGGAGGCAGAGGTCGAGGTAAAGGTAGAGTCATAGGTAGAGATAGAGGTAGGGGTACATGCGTAGATGTAGAGGCAGAGGTAGATGTACAGGCGTAAAGATAGAGGTAGAGGTAGAGGTAGAGGTAGAGGTAGAGGTAGAGGTAGAGGTAGACGTATAGGCGTAGACGTAGAGGTAGTGGTAGAGGTAGAGGTACAGACAGTGGTAGTAGATGTAGAGGTAGATGTAGAGGTAGAGGTAGAGATACATGCGTAGAGGTAGAAGTAGATGTACATGCATAGAGGTGGAGGTAGAGGTACATTTGTAGATGTAGAGGTAGAGGTACATGCGTAGAGGTAGAGGCAGCGGAAGAAGTACAATGGTAGAGGTAGAGGTAGAGGTAGAGGTAGAGGCAGAGGTAGAGGTAGAGGTAAAGGTAGAGGTAGAGGTAGAGGTAGAGGTAGAGGTAGAGGTAGAGGTAGAGGCAGAGGTAGAGGTAGAGGTAAAGGTAGAGGTAGAGGTAGAGGTAGAGGTAGAGGTAGAGGCGTAAAGGTAGAGGTAGTGGTAGAGGTAGAAGTACAGGCGTAGAAGTAGAGGTAGAGGTATAGGTAGAGGTAGAGGCGTAAAGGTAGAGGTAGTGGTAGAGGTAGAAGTACAGGCGTAGAAGTAGAGGTAGAGGTACAGGCGTAGAGGTAGAGGCATTGGCGTAGAGGTAGTGGTAGATGTAGTAGGTACAGGCGTAGCGTTAGAGGTACAGGTAGAGGTAGAGGTAGAGGTTGATGTAGAGATACAGGCGTAGAGGTAGAGATAGAGGTACATGTAGAGATAGATGTATAGGTTAAACTATGGTGAAGCGTGCGTATGCTCCTGAAGGGAATAATTCAGCCACAAATTGCAGATTTTATGGACCCATAGATTACGTTCCGCACGAACCCTGCTTATCTTCATTTTTGCTTCCAACTTGTCTCTCGTTAAACGTTCGTTAATCGTGCACGGCGGAGCTAAATATGCATTCGGTATAAATCGATAACTTTCGCGGCAACACGTGCATGATTTTCTGCATCTTTGGAAAAATGTAAATGAGAGGAGAGTTTACGGAAGGAACGATGACAGGGCGTCAGCGTAATTGCCAATCCAACGTTTACGTCAACAATTGATCGAATGCACGGTGGTTCTCGTTTTTTTTAACCATCTACTTCTTTATAATATTTCATTTTTATTTGATTTTGACACACTCGTTTCAGATCCCGTCGCAAAATTCATCTACCATTTCAGGATTGTGATTTGGTAACACGCTGGTCTTTTTTTCGAACTTCAAAAGTGGTAGATAAATTTTACGATTTGAAATGAGCGCGTAAAAATCTGCATGTCACTAAAAAATGCAACACGGTACTGAATAAATCACAATTTCGATGGAATATTTCAAGTTTAACATAAATTTTCGAGATCAAAAAATAGTGGATTCTCTCTTTTTTCGTTTATTCTGCAACACTTCAGTTTTTTTCGCGTAAAAGAAAACGTCGCTTTATCTAATTTTTATCAAAAGTTCTTCGAATTTGACAGGCAACTTTGCCACTTTGCCCACCGTGCGTCATTTCGGAGAAGATTTGCAACATTGGTGCATTTTACCAATATCCTTGTTCCCGTCTTAATCGTTTGCCCGCTGTCGTGGATAGCACGGTGGTTCGCCAGGTGTTCGTTAAACACACGCGGCGCCACGCGAATCACCCTGGATGATCCAACTTTGATAACCGATAACTAGTTTCTTTCGTGGATTCCTCAGTTTCGCGTTGGCCGATAAGTTTCCGTGTATCGACAACACTTAGCAACTTTCCCCGTAAAAACCGTCGTTTTGATTGTTTGAACAAAGCTCTGATCCACTTATGTGAGTTAGAAACACAACGTCCTCTTACACGGAATGGCAACACATAATACAAACGAGCAATGCGCGCCACGGAACGTTACTTAACGTTATTGCTTTAACGTTGCTTCGCTGTTTAGCAATAAACGTTCGCCGGCTCGACGCGTAGTCCGACAGCCCGGAGAGTTGTGCTAAAAATCGCAGCGTACTCTGATTTTCGAAAAAAAAGCTGAAAAGAAAACGGCAGGCCAGAATAGACCTCCAGCATCGCCGTTGGTTGGTTAAAGGGGAACCGTATTTCCCTTTTGATATTCTATGACATCGCAGTCACATAGCGGGCAAACAAAAAATGCCTGCACTCTTTTTTCATTTATTATAACGTATTTCGCATTATCCTAGCTCGACCGGCGCTGTCTAGAATAGGAATCACTATGCCGGAACAAAAATGTAAAATATGTCAAGATATAGCGAACGACGGCTTTGCCCCGCGTCAAAAGGGAACCCTGTTCCGAATGATTGAGCAGAACCTGTGTGTATGAAAACATTTTGCACTTTGATGTTGAACGTTGTTTTTCTCTCGTGACACGAATCGGAAAAAAATATTTTCATAACACTCTATGAATAATCCATTACTCAAATTAAATGCGACAAATGATACCTTCCGGCCCGGGTCGTTCGTTATTATATCGTTTCCTTTCTTTTTCTCTTATTTTCTTGAAATTCTTCTCGTCGAAATTATCGATAAATTCGATACAACGAACCGCGATAGAACGGACGCAGCGCGAACCGGAAATAGTTTTCATATTTCAAAAAATCGGGCATTCCGTTCCGTATAAGTTCGCATTGTTTGCTCACCGAAACGCGGTCCGATTTTATAAATTAAATTCGGCAACGCGAATTAATGTTGACATATCGGGAAACCGTGCCGCCAGCAAAATTTACTTTTATCCTGTAAAACACCGGACTCACAATAATTATCCATTATTGCAGACTAATAAATATCCGCAGAGCTAATAAAAGTGTGTGTCGTACCGACCTGTGTATCGTTTCGTCCCATTAAATTATGCGTATCCGTTTCCGGTTCATTGTGCACCCTCGCACCGAGAGCGTCGCTGTGTAAGTGTACGCACCGGTGGCAACATTTTTATTAGTTTGTTCTGGCGAGTTGTGTTTCTGTTTCTCGTTTGACGCACTTCCGTAAATCCTTCGCATTCCTCAGCCGGCTCGCGTAATACTCAAACAACGCCCGCCACCACCGATCGATACACGAATGTATACATTAATCTTTGACCTTCCCTCCGTCCCGTCGCCGTATTATTATGCAAAACGGTCTTATTTCGAATTTGCCTATCAGCCCTGCGGAAATGTCTGCAATGGGAGTTATGAGAATGCGGCAAGGGACCTTGAACGCTGGTCAACGTTCTTTTTAGTATTTCCGTGACTTCAGCCAGCAATTTCCTCTTAAAGGAATGCTTTTCTTTTTACGTTCTACAGCGAATTCCCTTCTTCGTGAAACGTTCAACCACTAACACCTGTTCCCGCGCAATTAGCTCTAATTCTATGCTTCTCTTGAGGCTAGCTTTTCAGTTGTGCTTAGATTTTACAGTTATCGTATTATAGACCGCGGAATACCTCTTCAGGTTCTTAGTCTTGCTGAGGATTTTTAGGAGACTTGAGATAGTGCAATTTGATTTTGCGCAACAGTTTCGGAGTAATCATTGCACCGTGGATCTTTATGATAATGAAAAATTATGTGTGTTAACTGTAGAGAATATAGATCAGGCGGAAATGTCGTTCAAGATTTAATCATTTTAATAAATCGTGCAGAATTGAAAGAGATTTTCGAATTCTTCTAATGTCTGCACAGTTTTGCTTCTGTGTTAGTCTTTCTTTGTAAAAAAGTGCATAAAATCCACTGTTTAGTTATCATTGCTTAAATATATTCTTGCATTTATAATGTGAATTAGATTATAGTATCTTGTTCAGGAGAGTACTCAGTACAATTTTATTTTAGTCAATAATTTTTTCATTATTTCATAAAAATAAATAATCGGTAAATTAGAACGATTTTTCAAGGTTTGTAATTTTGTGTCGAAAAACTGGAATATTCTGTTCACATTAAGCATAGTTTTCTTCGAACACCTACTTTGGTAAATAAGAAGAGACACTGAAATTGAAAAAATTTTAATATTTTTCACAGAGAAATCATAACTGCTCACATTGCTAATAGAATACGTAAGGTTAAATAATTAAAAGAAATAAGAACTGAGCTCGCAAAGATTCAAAAGAAAATAGCAAAACGCAGCTAAATGCGACCCTTCCGCGTAAAATTAATCATGAAACGTTCAACTCAATCGCATAGAGTACCTTTCCATGTATCAATGCAGTGGTTTGTATAAAAATCGCTTTTCGAGGGTAACTTATAAACGATCTGTTCTCAAACGAGGGTCTCTGGAATCTACTTTCTCCGATCAGCGAAAACCGGAGGGCGCTCCTCGTTAGCAGGTTCTCTGAGCAGTTAGTTCGGCGATGGTCTAAATCTAAAATATGATGGCTGAAATCTGCTCGAGGATTATGGTGCGTCGAGTATTTCGATCTAATGTCCATCTCACTCTCTCTTTCACGCCCTCGCTCTCTCCTTATCTCTTATTCTCTCTTTCTTTCTCATTTCATATATCACTATTTCTATCTCTATTTCTATCTCTTATTCTATCTCCATCTTTCTATCTCTGTAACTCTCTAACTCTATAATTTTATATCTCTCTAACTCGCTAATTCTATATCTCCCTAACTCTCTAATTTTATATATCTCTATCTCTCTATCTCTCTCTATCTCTCTATCTCTCTATCTCTTTAATTTTCTATCTCTCTATCTCTCTATCTCTTTATCTCGCTATCTCTCTATCTCTCTATCTCTCTATCTCTCTATCTCGCTATCTCTGTATCTCTCTATCTCTCTATCTCTTTAATTTTCTATCTCTCTATCTCTCTATCTCTCTAATTTTTTTTCTATCTCTCTATCTCTCTCTCTCTGTATCTCTCTCTCTCTATCTCTATCTCTCTATTTCTCTATCTCTCTATCTCTATCTCTATCTCTATCTCTATCTCTATCTCTACCTCTATCTCTATCTCTATTTCTATCTCTATCTCTTATTCTTTCTCTCTCCTTCTCTTTGTTTCACTCGTTCGTAATGGAATATGCAATCCGCTCCCGTCATACATCGTGTTTCGTAATTCATGGCACAAATTGGATCCGGCACGGCTGGAATTAAGAGGAAAATCAAGAATAATGAAATTCCAACTTTCATCTGTCTTGAGATTATTTTGCGCATTGTACCATATGCACAAAGTGTTGTCGAGAGCTTACACATTCTTGCAATATTTCAGACGGACAGTTCGCAGTTTTTTTAAAACGGACGCGGACTGCGTTAGAAATTTCTTCTATGGATTTACAAAGTATAACGCTGTATGACAATAGTCAGCTTAGTTTAGTATTAAAGTAAATATGGTAAAGTCTGTCAATTCTGTTTTGATCTGAAAGAGACGTCATCCACGTGCCAAACAAAATCCATCAATAATAGTAATAATAATAACAGTGATAATAATATATCTATTAGCTAAAAATTACGCAAATATGCGAAGAGGGGGAACTGATGGACTGGGACGTAGCACTCTCTTTCTTTCTCTCTCTCTCTCTCTCTCTCTCTCTCTCTCTGATCTGACTATCTCTGCCTCCCTCTTTCTATTTCTCCCTATCCAGCCGAGTTTCTTCGTATTCCCTTTGCGTGACTTAATTACTCGTCGTTCTAATCCCTGTCCGTTAATATTTGCGCTATCGTAAAGGCGAATCAGAGCACTGACGGCTCTGTTTTCCTTATTTCCAGTTCTGCTTCTGGTAATTGGATCCGCCGGGCTTCCGTGATTACGCGTCAGTCAGGATTAACTCGGCACGCGCGTTACGTTGCGCAGGTGCGGCCCGTGCGAGCAGCAACCGGGCCTGTGGTTGCACGGCTGATTAAAGTAAATGTTCGGCCGTTGATAGAATCGCGCGATCTTCCAGCAACGTGTGTATCGCTTATTAACCTTTTTCAGTTAGATATCGGTAAATATGTCATCGGGAGTATCAGGACGCCGTGCGGGGTTTATGCGCGATAAAGCTCGCAGATTTTTAATTAAACTCCCCCCGACGAGGAAATCCCTTTGACTTTCGTCGATGTATCTAATACTTATTGTTTACGCGATGCGATTTAGCGGTGACTGGCGGTTCCAAGTTGAGTAGACGACGCAGTTGCGATTCACTCCGAGGAATTTTTATCGGGAATGTCTGTAAAGTGTTATTGTTCCCGACGAGAGATTGTTAGCTTCGAATTAGCAGATTATTGTTAAGTAGAAAAAACATCAGAAGATACATAATCATATTGTGTCCAAGTTATTAATAATTTCTAATGAGAGTTTGTTAGCTTCGAATCAGAAAATTATAGTTATCGTTGGACCTTTACGCAAAATCGGATCGTAATACAAAATAAAAATTGTCTAAATGAATTGTAAAAAATATAAATTAGCTGAAGCTCACTTTCCTCTTTTAGTGATTGTAATAAGTTGAAGATAACGTAACGCTATCCTTAATTAAATTTATTTAAATTCACTTAAAACTTTCTCTTGAAAATTCACTCAAATTCACTAAATTCGCTATCCTTAAGTTCCTTAAATTCATCCGATGTCTTTATTATAAAATTCTTTTTAACTGATTACAAATGTTACGAGGTGCGATATATCGATATTCAATAGCCTTTTGTCGAACTAACTGCGGATAAGTTTTATTCTGCCCAAAGATTCGATATATTTGCATAAATAGTTCAGTTATCGTTCGTTCTCCGAAGAAAGTTCGAAACAATAATACATAGATGTGCGGCATATTTTGTATTTCGAAATTTATACTGGACCATTGTTCAGAAGTTCTATTATCCAAAACAGGTACTCAGAACCCGTCAGGAGGCTGAACTCGCGACACGAAATATTGGAATGGTTTTTGGGCGTAATCTCATGTTAGCGCTACAATAGAATCATATTTAAAGCTCCTTCAAAAAGGGTGGTTTCAATAGGATATCGAGCACAAAACAGAGCAACGCTCGAAGCCGGAGATTTACGACGGTTTGTTGCTGGTTTTCATGAATGTGTAGGCAGCTGTTCGCTAGGCTCGTGGAATGTTCGCTATAGCTCGCATAAGCTCTCTTTTACTGCCTTGGGCTTCTGATGGCCAATGCTCTAAACGAGTGTAAACACTATCGCGGATAAGTATATGGTCGCTTTCTATACTTACACGATAGTAACGCATAAGCAGTGGCACATTACTGGCCGGAAAAATCGTGCGATGTGTTTCGATACGTTTTTGTAATAAATATAGAGTCTATTGTACTCTTAATAAATAATGGAAAATTTTTGTAACATACGAGGCGTTAAAAAATGGTTTAAGTCAAAACACTTAATTTGTGGATGATGAAAAAAAATTAAAAACTCTGTAAAATGCAATAACGTATGATATTGTTACCAACTCATTTATGAAAGCCCCTTTGAAGCTTCAACGTAAAATATTAAAGAAGAATCGCAGAAAATATGAAATTCGATATGATTTAATAATATTAAATCACTCTAGCACAAAATTGACTTACTAAATTGTATCAGTCAAGCGCACTTTTGTTTAAACAGCGAACAAAATAATACAAGTAATATTTCACTTGCAGTAACTTTATCTTCATTTATTTGCAGCGAAACGTGAAAAAATAAATTACAATAAAGTCTCTGTTAAGAATCCATTAAATTTATGATTATTTCGTCGATCGGAAAGTTTAAAGAAATGATTAAAAAGCAATGACGATTACAAAGGTAGAATTTTAAAAATGTTTCGCATTTCGTACGAGAGATATATTATAAGAAAGATTCGACGGTGAATAAAAAGATAATTACAATGTAATAGACATGTATTTGCCAATATCTGTGCCAGGAATACGACATCCTTGATATCGTGTTCTACAGGGCTGGGATTGCCGCTATTGATTTCCATAGCTACTGAATCTACAGCCCCCACCCGTTATTCCGGGCACGCAGTATATCAAATAATCGCTCGCGGAGCTTCGCGAATGACGGCGACGAAGTTATTTATTATTTCGCGATATTGTTTGCCCGTTGTTCCAAGATTCGCGTCAATAATATTGGCAAGCCGTCCCACGGCGACACCGCGGTTTTCGTTAACTCGCCGCGAGAGCGACGCGCGAACGTCGCGACGCGACGCTCCGATAAAAAAAGAAAAACACTCTCTGTCCAGCGCTATTTCATTTTCATACCTGCGCGGCCAGCCCTTCCCGCGCAGCTCTGTAATTACGTTGTTCGCAGTTTGAACCGGGCGTCCGCGTTTATTTCGTTACAGCACCTCGGAACGCTCTAATTCAGCCGGGGATAGTTCCCTTCGCGGCTCGCTCCGCCGCGCCGGAAGGAGGAAAAGAATCGCAGGTGTTGTAAGTGAAGTGCAAGTGCGGTGGACGGTTCAGCTTTTTCAGCTGGTCGTAGCCTGCGCGCGGCCGTGATGGAGCAGCGTGCAGGATGGTGTGGGTGGGGGGCAGCGTTAAGGATAAAGTTGTCCGAAAAAAGTGGAATTTTTGAAAAGCCTGGCGGGAGAATATTTCGTGGCCGGCTGAGCTGGCCGTTATAAATCCCGGAATAAAAATAGCGTCTCGCTGTGGCGGGGCTCGCGGTAATAAAACTGAAACGGGCGAGAAGGAAACGCGGACGCTGCGCGTCGCTCGAAAAAAATTCCATAATCAGGAACAAAGGCGTCAGCCGTGATACGTTTATTTGGCCTGCTTCGACGCGGCGGGCTTGACTCCTTTTATCGAGCGGAACGGTCGCCGCGCGATCAAAGCCGGATATATCCGTGCATAAGTTGACCCCGGAGTTCGGCCGGGCTCGAACCAACTTTTCCGGAGGGAAATCCTTCGAACACACCACGGCCGCCGCCGCCGGTTTTTCCTAAATTCACGGCGTCACGCGAGAAATGGGTAGTAATAACGCAGTAATAACGCGTAGTAATAACGCGAGCTGAAGATAATCATTATCGTGACAAGAAATTGTTTGACACGCGCCTCGGTTAACGAGCGCAATTTTAAATTCATAAAGCTTAATTAGCGTGTATCAGGGGTCGCTTGTGCTCAAGCTGGCCTGTGTCCGAAACATGCGAATGCCTGCCCTCGCACCAAATCCCCTCTGATCCCTTTCCAGATTATATTGGTTCGGTCTTCCCCCGCCGGCGATTATGCTAGCATACAAAGTATTCGTCTACGGTAGACTTTGCTGCATAGAGTAGCAGCGGTCTTAATTTTAAGACGACGGATTTTAATTTCAGTTCGAAGCATGCAACTGATACTTGTTTCTTCGATTTGTTTCCTTCCTCAATCTGAAAATATGTGTCTCACTTATATAACATTAACAATTTTTCAGCTGGAAATATTTTTCGCGAAATTCTTCAGAGATCATTATCGTTTTAGATGATGTCAGCTTCCAGAAGACACAGGAACCGCGTGATCACGTCCGTCAGACGAGGCACCCTTTGTTCATTTCACAGTTGAAGCTCTCAAACATTGAACATTATTTCGGCAAATAGTTTTTGTCGGATGTTGTTAATTATTCTGTTGCAACCATCGCTCCCACGGATTGTCGTTATTGTTACATGAATATGCGTATGAAATTACCAAACTGGAAGGAAAATTACAGATGCGGCTAAATTTACTGTTAAACGAGCATTTCATGTTCCTTGTTCTATGTAAATGTTATTTTCATTTGAATAGTTTCAGAAAACAACGTAGAAGAACTTTATTTGCAAAAGCTGAGGTTAACGAAAGTGAATTTAATTTGTGGGAGGGTGAGTATCGATTGCAAAACAGCGAGTGTCGCTTGTAAAAGGGCGAATTTGATTCGAACGAAAAAATGAATTCCACTGACTTCCAATCGTAAACATTGTGCAAAATATTTATATAAAAATATTCTATAAAAATATTACATCAAAATATATACATATAATTTAAATATTAAATATTGTTCTTGGACGATTCGATGTTTGCTCGTATTTCGTATGACGAATTGCTCTTCAAATGACGGACGTCATTTTGTGGAAGATCTGCAAGCACGGCGCGTTCCGCCGATCTTTTTCTTCTCTCTTGATGCCTCAATCGTTTGTCCGTTACTGTACGAGGCAAACAGGAAACGTCACTCGACGCCAATTTGCCGCTTCTGCTTAGGCCAACGCTTGTCCCCGCGACGCGCCGCGACGATTCCTAAGCACGCATGAAGCACCAGATTTATTCAGTGTCGTTTGCGTAACGACGACGCACGCCCCTGGCCGATCGTAACGAGTGTCATCATCATCTTCTGTTAAGGGACACAATCTTTCCAACAATTTTTCCATTTTCTCTGTCGCGCCCGACGAGAGAGAGAGAGAGGGAGAGAGAGAGGGAGAGACAGAGAGAGACTGCAATTTCAACGAGGAAATGGTTAATACCGCACCGCCTTCTTTGATAAGGTGATTTCACGGGCCCTTCTTCATTCAACTCTTACGCTGCGACGATGGGTTTTGTTAGGGAATATTGAATGTCCAAGTATTTTGATGGCGCCTGTTTTCTTTGCGATCCAAATTTATTCTGTCCAGGGAGAACAACGAAGGTATTTGCACGGGACGACACGGTTCGCAGCTGCACTTAACCCGAGAGCTCGTCGGTCTAGCGAGAGCGATCGAAGCCTCTCTCGACGATTAATGAAATTACAAGAGACCTTCCGGGATGGCTCGTTTATTCAAATATTATCCGATTTATACCAAGTTTTCTCGTTCGTTTGCACGCGGCATATTCCGGCATCGATAAAAAATTCATTTCAAATTTCTCAACGGCGAAAAAAGTTATGGGCATTGTTGGTGGATCGGTATTAACCCGTTCGCGTTTTATTTTCATTGTCTTCGATAAATCTCCGGCATTGTGCATTCATTTGTGCGCTTCCATTTCATTATTCCACTTAACCGACCTTCTTCTTATCGTGATCATTTTTTAGTTTGAAAAGAGACCATATTTTCATTTGTCGTATATTCGTGTTTATTTTCGTTCCGTAATTTTGATCATTGTCGTACACGCGATCGAAGAAGCTGCGTGGAAAAAAACATTGAAATATCTTTGTTGTTTCTAAGTGCACGACGAAAGCTGTTTCGTGCCTTTGAGAAGTCACCGAACGCCATTGTGCAATGTTGACGCCTCGAGACGCCCGACGGCAAGCTTAGCAATTATGGCTACTTGTGCGCAGAGCAAGCGTCATGTTTCTCAGCAAACCACAGTCAAAGGTGCGCAGTAACTAAACTGTTCGACAGGGCGAGCAAAATGGTTGCAAGGGAAAAATGTTTTTCGCCTCGCTTTTCTCACAGAATTTCTCGTACGCGTACAGCGGTCCACACGCTTCCCGATAAAATTTCGCCTTTTACTTTCTGAAAGTGGTATTCGAAATATTTTCCACGAGGCGAAGCAATAAACAACATTTTTCCTTCCATATCACATCTTTAATATCACAATATTCAGTGTGTGATTAAATTTTTTGTACGCTGATGTATCTACAAATAATGGAGACATTTAAATGTTACTATTCAGCTATTTTATCCTGTATATAATAATAATAATAACATAATATAATAGCGAATTTATTTATTCCCGTAAACGCGTAACTCGGAGATTTCGATGTTCCAGAATAAATAAATGATTAAAATTATTATAATTTTCCAGGAACATCGGCAGAGTAATCTGCTATATCAACAAAGAACGAACTTAAAAAAAAAATAACAGTCGTCAAATAAAAATTAAACTGATCGAGAGAATAAAATTAAATTTAAAGTAAAAAGTAGTTTAAAAGTAGGCTTTCCATAGAAATGTTTAAAAGTTAACAAATTTCAGGCGAAGGGAACTTTAGAACTTGGCGATGGAAGATAAGACTGTCCATTATTCCAGTTTAGTGTTAATGGCTTTTTAGATTTCTTTTTGCGGAAAAGTGCAGTGCATCCGCAAGAAAGAATAGGATGAGGTCCGTTCTGGAGAACTGCATTAGTCCGTAAATTTTTACGGTCAGGAGACTCGGGGCTGCAGAATAGTAAACATCATTTTTAAGACTACTAACTCGGTTATCAAGCGCTCGTTGCTATCGAAATAAAAATTCCGAGCACCCCGGGTTACAGTTGATTGTCGCAAACGTAAAATTACATCCCTCGTTAAACCGATTGTGTGTGTGTCAGTTTTAACGAAAATCGCCACGTGAATGAACGGAAGTCACAAAATTCCAAAAAGCATTAACACGGTTAAACACGCGAATGCTACGAATCCACTGCAAATCCACGCCAAATTATTTGGTCAAGCTTTAATTGACAGCGAAAAAACGTTCGGCAGGCACAGTGTCCGTGGAAAGGGCAATAGTTGGACAAACGTTGGGAAGAAAGGTGGTGCACATGTAGTAGTTAATTGGCGAAGAAATATGTGAACGGCACGTCCGCGCCCGTAAACCGACGGGGCAGCCCATGAAAAATAAATATAAGTGTATTTAAAACGAAAATATTGGAGCCTTACGCCACTCCTGCGACACATAATAGCGTCGACTCATAAATATCCTGAGAACGGTGTTTTCACGGCAACGAACGTAGTCACGTACTCAATTTACGACAGGACATTCTACGCCGGTGGATTTTCCATCGTTGTCAGACTCGGCTTGAAGAGCCATCCACACATTCCCGTCGACAAACTGCGCGGGTTCGCGCGCGCTCGTAAAAAGCTTAAAAACAAAATCAATGACGGAGAAAAAAAACCGAACGCGAAGCAGCTCGCAATTACTTTGTTTTCCTGTCCCGTGAAAAAAGGCGTGTCTCCGATAGCGCCGATATTAACCTTACACATGGGAAGACTTTAAAAGTTGTGCGTGCGACATGGACGGGGCATTTACGGCGTCCAGGAACATTTCGGATTTAATACTTCAACTTCTTTTGTTATCACTGCGGAGTTGCTCGGCTGAAGCAGCTGTTGGACTTTGTCTATAAAACGCCGTCCCTTATTAGCTCTTTTATGCCGACTTTGCAGACACTTGGCCGCGATGATGAATTTTTGACTTTTAATGCCTCTGTGCGTTCAACCACCCTCCCTCCCTCTCTTCGCCGGGACTTAGTTCGTTGTTCTTCGCGACATGTCCGCCGGCACGCTATTCCCAATTCCGAGGTTTACGGCGAAAGTTCCTTCGTTACGAGCAGGCAATCGAGTAATAATTGTTACTAATGATTTGTAAGCAGTGTTCCAGGAATGCGGAGTCAGTGCGTAAAAAATTCGGCGGAAACTTCGGCGGAGGATCGCTGTTTCACGACGGTGCCGACCTCGTTTCTCGCAAACGCTGCCCGGGAGCCGCACGAATTAAAATGTCAGGTTCGATCCCATTCTCTCAGCTCGCTTGTTACCAACAGATCTCTCTGTTTATTTAGAAGCGCCCGGTAATTGATTAATGCGCTCGATACCGCGTCGACGGTCACGCATGGATGACACTAATATATTTCGGTTTGCGTTGCGGTACGTTCGAATGAATCGAACATTTCTACGATTTTTAGAGCGTGATGGAGTTGATATAAATCGTGATCTTTCGTTTTACTTTTTTGGATTCGTCTGTGAAATTACTTTGTTTCGGGGAATTTTTGAGGTTAGTGTTAGGCAAAAAGACTAAGGAGGCAAAATATTTGCAAGAAATATTCCCTATGAAATCACAAACGAATTCACGCAACCCGGTCGAATTTTGAAAAATTTCTATTCTAATACTTCATTATACACACATATTTAACAATTAATATATTTATTTCGAAATATATTCAATATTTCTGTAGTATCGTAATTTAGTGGGTACGTTTAGGACGAGGAGGAGTGTTAGGCTTAGTTTTAAGACCGTAGTTTTAAGACTTTGTATTTATGGTAGGCAATAGAAGAGAAATGTTGGCGAAGGCCGGGTCAGATGGGAAAAACACTTGGCGACAGGGAGCCGGCCGATGCGATTATCACGTTTTTGGAAAAGGCAGGCGTTGTGTCGAAGGAGCGTGTTTGGAGTGGACAGGGTGTGTTCGAGAGTCGTCGAGTGAGGAGCGTTGCGAGTTGTAGAATTAAGTGAAGTAGTTGTAATCCTAGTTGCAGATACGGTACGCGATATTTCCTGTTTTCACCACGTTTAGTTCTTTCCTAATCAATACATATTCTATATTGTTTAAATATTGAACAAATTTCTACATCATTTTGGGGGCTCGTCCGAGATTTGAGGAAAACGTTGCGCTGAATGATAACAGTGTTATCGTGACTGTAGGAGTTGAGAGTTGAACTCTAGTTGTTGTGTTGTGCATTTAAAAACCTTTTAAGATGTCTGCAGGAAACGATACCGTTGTCGAAGTGTCACAAGCATGCCTATCTGCTGACAAATTAGAGGAATTTCTAACAATGAAGTTAACCGATTTGAAGGAAGAATTGAAGAGTCGCAAGCTGAGAACGTCGGGAAATAAGAAGCAATTACAAGATCGGCTTAAAGTAGCCATAATGTTGCAAATAGAACATGGCGAAGAGGAAGACTATACTGATGGCAGTGAAGATGAAGAAGAAGGAAGCAATGTGAGACGATGCGTGTGACGGATGCAGGCATTAACATTCAGAGATGTTGAGGAGTCCATGCGTACATTTAGCGGAGACGATAAAGCAAACATTCGTTGTTGGCTCGAAGAGTTTGAAGACATGGCGGAGCTATGTGAATGGAGTGAAGTACAAAAAGTTATTTATGCGAAGCGTTTATTGCGTGGATCGGCGAGATTGTTCGTCGACTATGAAAAATGTTGTCGCAAATGGATCGAGATGAAGCGAGCATTGGAATCTGAATTTGCTAAAACTGCAGATAGGTACAAGATACATACAGAGTTGTCACGTAAAATTAAAAGATCGAACGAGTCGTATCAAGAATACATTTATCAAATGTTGGAGATTGCGAAGCAAGCGGACATGGAAGTATCAACAGTTATTAAGTATATTATTGACGGAGTTCAGGATTTCGAGACAAACAAAACGATATTGTACGGTGCTAGAAATATACGTGAGTTGAAAGAAAAATTCGAAATTTACGAAGACATGAAGGAAAAATCAGGAGCGAAAAACAGGCGACCTGAGGAGAAGAAGAAGACGACCGTCCATGGAACCTCATCACAAGGTGAATCACAGCAAGTGGCACAGCAAGAAATACGGCGATGTTTTTTGTGTGGAAACCGATACCATACGGCTGCAAACTGCCCGACAAAAGAAAGAGGACCCAAGTGTATCTGAAGCGTCGAGAAAGAAGCGAGTTAAAGAGGTGCAAGTTGGAAATTGTAAGTTGACAGCGTTAATAGATTCTGGAAGCGAACTGAATTTGATGCGAGCGGATTATTATGTTAAAATTGGTGCTCCTAGATTGAATAATAAGATTTTGCAATTTCGTGGTGTCGGAACAGAGAGCAACCACACATTAGGGGAATTTTCAACAACTATTGCAATAGATCAGATAACATATCGAATAAATATACACGTTCTACCCAATACCTTGTCGTCCCATAGTTTAATAATCGGTACAGAATTTTTAGATTCCGTAGAACTAAGTACGAAAGGAGGAGAAATTTTTATTAAAAAAATAGATTTGCCGGAAATATTTAATGTCAATGTCGAGGCTATAGTTGACAATGTAGATTTATCACACATTGCGGTTCCTGAACATAGAAAACTTATAGAAGATTGTGTTGCAAGTTATAAACCATCTAAAACGAAAGAAGTAGGGATTAAAATGAGCTTGATACTGCAAGACGAGATCCCAGTGTACGAGAGACCGCGAAGATTGTCTCCCGGGCATAAATCTGAAGTTGATAAACAAATAACGTCATGGTTGAAAGATGAAATAATTCGAGAGTCTTGTTCAGATTACGCAAATCGAATTGTACTAGTAAAGAAGAAGGATGGTTCAACTAGAATTTGTGTTGACTACAGATAGCTTAATAAAAATATTGTAAAAGATAGATATCCCCTACCTTTGATAGGGGATCAATTGGATTTATTAGAAGGCGCGAAAGTATTTAGTACGTTGGATCTCAGAAATGGATTTTTTCATGTTCCTATTGATGAGAGTAGCAGAAAATACACCGCCTTCGTGACTCCCACCGGTCATTATGAATTTCTAAAGGTACCGTTTGTGTTATGTAATTCGCCAGCCGTCTTTCAAAAGTTTATAAATGCACTGTTCAAAGATATAATTGCAACCGGGGTCGTTTTGACATACATGGACGATTTAATAATACCTTCATCTGATTTCTCACGCGGTATCGAGAATCTCAAATTAATATTAAATGTTGCTAGTGAGAATATGGATTATTGATTAATTGGAGCAAGTGTTGTTTTTTGCACACAACAGTAGAATATTTAGGTCACATTGTTGTAAACGGTAGCATTCGACCGTCAGAACGAAAGAGTAGTGCTGTTACGAATTTTCCGAGACCTAGATGTGCTAGAGATGTTCAGAGTTTCCTTGGTTTAGCGGGAAATTTCAGAAAGTTTGTGTACCAATACTCTGTTATTGCGAGACCATCGTCGAATTTATTAAGAAAAGATATCAAGTTCAAGTTTGAAGCGAGTGAACAAGAAGCTTTCGATAGGCTAAGATTAGCTCTAAGCGGAAAATCTGTACTAAAGTTGTATTGTGTGGGTGCAGAGACAGAAGTACATACAGACGCATGTAGTATGGGATATGGTATGATATTGTTGCAGCGCGATAGCGAAGCGAGTGGTAAAACTACTCCAGCCGAAGAAAAGTATACAAGCTACGAGCTTGAAGTTTTGGCAATTGTAAAGGCGTTGATGAAATTTCGTGTTTATCTATTCGGCATTTCATTTAAAATTGTGACGGATTGTCAAACGTTTGCGTTAACGATGAGGAAAAAGGACTTATGTGAGCGTGTGGCCAGGTGGGCGCTTCTCTTAGAAGAGTTCGACTACAGCGTGGAGCATAGAACGGGAAGAAATATGGCACATGTTGACGCGCTATGCCGAAACCCACTACCTACAATTATGCTAGTGGGAGAAAACGAACTGGGGATTATCGCAAATTTGAGAAGAGCGCAGGTACAGGACGACAACTTGAGGAAAATTCGAGATAATATTGAGCGGTTCGAAGGCGATGCGTACCCGTTGCGAAATGATATTCTGTATAGAGAGGTTGATGATACGCCGTTGGTAGTTGTGCTGAGGACAACGCACATCCAGATAGTTCGACAGGCGCACGAGCACGGTCATTTCGGTATTTCCAAAACAGAGGCGCTCGTAAAGAGAGATTACTGGTTTAAGGAGATACGGAAAAAGGAAGCAGCACGATATAGAGAGGGAGTGAAAAGGACACAGGCTCTCTGATCCGGGGTTAAAATTCTACCCGAAGTTTCTTGGACCATACCGTGTGACAAGAATACTGCGGAATGACCGCTACGAAGTGCAGAAGGTGGGTAATCATGAAGGGCCGCAGGAAACATCCACTGCAGCCGATTACATGAAGCTATGTGTGCCGACGAAGAGGACGATTTTTCCGGTGAAAGTGAAAGTTCGTACAGTGGCGATGAGAACATCTGTGGGCAGATGTCCGGTCAGGACGACCGAGTGTAGTATCGTAATTTAGTGGGTACGTTTAGGATGATGAGGAGTGTTAGGCTCAGGAGACCGTAGTTTTAAGACTTTGTATTTATGGTAGGAAATAGAAGAGAAACGTTGGCGAAGGCCGGGTCAGATAGGAAAAACCCTTGGCGACGGAGTGCCGGCGGATGCGATTGTCACGTTTTAGGAAAAGGCAGGCGTTGTGTCGAAGGAGCGTGTTTGGGGTGGACAGGGTGTGTTCGAGAGTCGTCGAGTGAGGTGCGTTGCGAGTTGTAGAATTAACTGAAGTAGTTGTAATCCTAGTTGTAGATACGGTACGCGATATTTCCTGTTTTCATCACGTTTAGTTCTTTCCTAATCAATACATATTCTATATTGTTTAAATATTGAACAAATTTCTACATTTCAATATTTTCTTCTTCTGAGACCGGAAACGGCGTCTGCTCCGCACAGATTCAAGAAAATTCACGCGTTTTCACCGCCGGTTTCCCGCATCTGCATCTCAAATGCGGGTCGATGGACACTTTTCCGTGGCCGCGACACGGCGGTCGATGGAACTCCGATGGCGGCGCTAATTAGTTATCGCTCGAAATATTCGAAATAAGGAACGTCGCCGAGAATTCTCTATTTTCATCGGAAATTTTGTTGCGCTTTTATTTTATTCGCACGGTAGAATCTGGATTATCCGAAGCTGCAATATCTGATTATTCTAAATACGACTGCATATTCGAGCCTGCACTACGATTTCTTTCTGCACTGAATTAACACTTCTTCGTTTTCATAATTTGTCTGATACTAATAATCTGTCATTCGTAAACTTTGATCACAGATGAATCAAATTTTGTTTCGATTTGCAAGAAATGAATAGCACAGTAGAGACTCTCTTATCTGAAGGTTTCTGTTTGTAATATTTGCATTTATGACAAAAGCAACTAGGTCGAATACAGCACGTTGTAAATGCAATACAAAAATTCAACAGTATTTATAATAACGTTCTCGTTAATATCAACTGAATGGAACTGTTGAGAATGAAAATAAATTTTTATTTAACTCCTGCTCGCTGCGATCGAGGTGGAGAATTTCTATTTTGCATTAAGATCCGCGGTCTACTCGTAATACAACCGGTGAATTTCCTCTGCGAGCAATCTGTGAGTCTTGACAATAACATTTTCCAGCGTTGCAGAATCTAATTCTAAAGGACGGTATGCAGGTTGATAGCCATTTCTCCCGGTTTCCGCCGTGAACGCATTACAGTAAAATTTCCCCAATTTTTCATCAGCTTGTGAACAAATGTGAAGGATTTGGAAGAAGGAGATTCGATTATTCGAGCCTCGTGGCTCGTTTTTGTAACAATAATAATATTTACATAATTATAAAAACGAGGTACAAGGCTCGAATAATCGTATCTTGCCTTCCCAAATTGTCCATTTTTGTTTACAAGACGAAGGAAAATTAGGGAGAATTTACTGCAATAATCGGACGATCGTCCGCACTTGAATTACGGGAATCAATGAAACGTCATTGGGGCTTTTAATTGGGTGCCATAAAATAGCAAGTACGGGGACAGTATTGCAATATTTTCGTCGGATTTTTATCTGCGATATTTCGGCAAATTAGTCGTTACACTGTCGGGCGTTCTGTTGCGCGTGATGAACGCGGAGACGGATAATGAAACGGGCAACGAACAGTTGCGCAACGTGCACGTTGCGCGATCGTTATCCGCGTTCCTACGAAAATAAAGAAAATTCAGATATGATAGAGCGATTGTTTGAAAAATTTCGCGGGATGTGCGCGTTAATGCTTGTCAGGACTTATGGACACGCGGACGCCGTTGGATCAGCATCGACGTATGCAAATTTATTATATACGGTGTAATTATAAACACGTCCACTTAACCATAACTGCACAGAGTATCGACACTTCTCAATGTCGTTTCGACAATGCTGAACTTTCCTGGCACGAATGTTTTACCGATAAATCAGCGATTGCATTGAACGCAATGCATTTCGTGCTGCTTGCATTTTGATAATTTATAGCATTGCTATCTACAGTGTTTACACTAGTAGTCAACTTCTACATAAGTCTCACTTCACTGCATAATTAAATCGTTGTATCTTCTTTACTAGATATCAGTTGTTATTAAATATATTAAGGTTTTAATTTCTGTCAAAAATATATAAGTTAAAATTTCTAATTGAACTTCTATTAAAAATTTATTATAATTTAAAATCTCTAATTATATTTCCATTGTAAATGTACCAAGATATTAAATTTCTATTAAATTCTATTACAATTTAAATCTATATTAAAAATTCGTTGTAATTAAATTTTATATTCATAATTTATTATAATTCGTATCACCCCTATTTAAAATTAATTATTCTGAATCTGTGTTAAGAAACTAATGAAGCTTAATTTGCGAATTTGATGTGTCTGTGATAAGTACACCGATTGTGTTATTTTACGTTGCCACGCTCGGTTACTACGGGAAGCAAGCGACCACAAATGCATTTGTCGCTCAACGCACTCCTCTTTTTTCAATTTCGAACCGCCCGTTGTAACATGTGACAACTCGTTTAGATGTTATGAGGATGCTTCCCATTGTCCCATTTTCAACAGCAATTAAAGTATCGTGAATTTCCTTGCAATACGAGGATCGAAATTTACGGGCTTGTTTTTCCCGAACTGGGAGCACTATACCTGCGAATCGCCCTAACGTATTTACTGTGTATATGAGACTATGCATCATGTGTCTAGGCGTTGCCGGCCCGAGAATAACGCCCGCAGTTTCCCATTGATGTTTTCATGTTCGCACTTTATTTTCTTCTTTTCCATTGTGTGCTTAGCAGCGTCGAAGAACTGCATGTTGACGATTTCCCGAACTCACGGCAGATTTTTCATACCCACTAAATCACGTATACTGCTTCCGGTGCGGTCTTTTTGCATTTCACCGGTCACACAACTCCGTTCGAAATGTTACCCGGCGGATCTGACTTTTGTGAGTTTGTAGCTCGCGGTGCAGCATTATTATGATGCGGTTTTCAAGCAACTGTCACTCAAACACTAACAGCATTATCGAGACCTAAAAATTCGAGAATATAATTTGGACATTCTAGAACATTGTTTTCTTCGTTAAAATTTGATAGCCGATATGCAAGTATATTAAATTAATTATTAATTTCTTTCGTTAATATTTACCATTTCGATGGAATATTTCCTACCCTTGATTTATAATTATTGAACAGCGAATATTTGTGCATATTTTCATTATAATTATTTCATGAAAATCGGAAGAAGAAAATTTTCTTTGGGAAAACAGAGAGCACAGAATAATAGAACAGTGCATATTCGTTAATATGCCCGGATTGCGTCATAAATACATAAAGATTCGCCGGCTACCAATTAAATCTCACAGATACAACATAATTATATTTGAGCTTGATATATCTGTTGAGCCGTTGAAGATCGCCGAAAACGTCTGACGACAGCGATGAGTCCGTGCACCTCGAACCAATATTTGCTCCCTTTTACTGGTTTCGCCAGGTATCTTTGCCGAAATATTGGAAGTCGGGACGTGAGATCCAGGCCACCGATACAGACGGTCTATGTTTATTCGCGGATGTATTCCTACATTCGTATGCCGAATGCTGCATAAGTCTCGCGGTTGAAATTCCCGTGGGATGCCTTTTGGCTATTTTACCGATTTCCTAAAAATCGCGCAAGAATACAGTTTTCGCCGGGTGTAAGTAGACACCGGGCATGAGCATCGGCTGGTTGTCGTTCCAGTATGCAGAAATTGCAATTCGTTTGTGCGAAATCTAAAGCCGGATACCATCAATTTATTCATTTAGAACTGAAGTTTTTTGCGCATTTTTGTCACGTACCGTCGGCGTTGGCATTTCCAGATGATTGATAGGACATCAAGAAACAGTGTAGAAAATGATTGAAAACATTCTATTTAGTTTTCATCCAATTTCCTACCCTGAGATATTTTTTATTTTGCACGTGATTTGATTTTGCACCTCTTTCCAGGAGTCTGACATATGGGGTTTGGTTACTTTAAAGTGCTGCAACTTCGCGAGAAAAAAATTAGAGATGAAAGATCAAACTTTACTCTACTCTAAACGGCATCCCCGGAAAAAATTTGACAAAGTCCGTGCACTTCGTCAAACTTGGCAATTTTCAATATGATAAACAGGGATTCAGATTTAAATAGTTACAGTGGCGAGAGTGCGTAGAATATAAAATTGAGAAATATCGTCTTAAACTAGAGGTTTCAAGCTTTAATTTGAAATAAAAATCAATGATTTTTCGCGAAGTTATCGTCAGTCAAAGTTGACCAATTCTCATCCGATATGTGCCTATGCTGTAATCTTTCGGAGCAGTTTATTACCATAAATCTCAGTTATTAGTATCAAATTCTACGAGCCAAAATTTTTGCAATTAGCACAAGTACATAAATACTAATTTCAGAACCTAATATTTCAAGATTGCCCGCCATTATACATACATTATCGCATTTTGTTTCGTGTTTATTTCATCGGGACTTCGGAATCGGTTCTCCCAGCCAACGATTGAATATCGAGTCGGGCAATCGTGGTATCCTTTAAATTTAAATTTGACGCTTAAGATGGGGATCGGAGGTAATAGAGATGGAGTTCGGGTGAAGTATGCGTTATGGAGGGCGGGGGAAGGGAGAAGTACGAGTAGGAAAACTGGCTGATTCATAATCGGGAATGGACTGCGGAACAGCTAATTCCGAAAAGTAGTTGCTCTCGTCGCGGCGGGAGCAATAAAGCTGTTGCGCGCAACTATTCCTCAGTTCTGCTTTACACAGTTGCCTATGCGATAACACGACCACGATAAATAAATGCTGGAATGATCGTTTCTGGGCTTTCGAATTCAGATATAATCGCGGTCTATAAATTCTCTAAGTCGCCGCTTCGTTCCGCAGGATCCTTGCCAGAGGAAAAGGAACGCAACAGAAACTAGAGACTCTGTTCGGGACGTTATTTTCGATTATTTGTGGCCGAACCGTGCTTAAATAAGCAAACGGAAAGCGGTCGTACTTGAAAAGCGAGCTTCGGAATTATTCAAGGAAATCTCTTCAACGAACAATCGTTAAATTAATACACGGACTGTAGATTTTATGTGAAACGAGTCTGCGAGAACGTTTAAGGAATTTAATCATTAACTTAACCCTTAATTTAATCCTTAATCTTGAGTTTTTTCAAAAATGATTTTTACACTGGGGTCATGATAGACCCGACGGAAAAACTGTAAAAACGCTTTATTGATATTATATTCTTAGCTAATGAAATCATGTGAATTTAATTAAACTTTTACTACAATGAGAAATAAAAATACAATGACGGGATTATTCATCACTTCGATATTTCAGATAGAAAGTACTATTGAACTATTTTCAACTTGTTAGTATTATTAAGAAATTAAGTGAATATCTATTTAGCTCCTGTATTATGTAATTAGTGCAGTCAATTTTTATCTGCATAAAATCTGCATAAAAATCTGCAGTCTAGTAATATATTATCTTATTTGCATACATGTTATTTGACAAAATTATTTGCTATTTTATGTTAATATATAACTAGTCTTTCTCTAGATTATTTCATTATTGGAGAGAGAGAGAGAGAGAGAGAGAGAGAGAGAGAGAGAAAGTAAGAAAGAAAGAAAGTGAAAGAGAGAGAAAGAGAAAGAAATCCATTTGAAATAACGTTCCATTTAATAAAATAGATATCATCGAAGCTATTGATATCGATTTCTCGCAGCAGAGGTTCGAGATACTGTTTCTCGTCTGAGGTACTGTCTATTTAGCTGGTTCCGTGTGGTTTTACAGGAATCCCTTAGGAGCGAGCCAGGTTCATGTCAGGCAAACTTGGAGCTAAGTTCGCGGAACTCGATCCCGCCAACGAATATTCATTAGGACCGTATTAATTATGGTCAGCAAAGTGTTTAACTAATTAGCGCTTGTTCGGATGCGGAACTGGGAAGATGAAATTGTACCGCCACCGTCGATATCAATTATCCTGCTGGAGACAGAATTCTTGATAAGATTATCGACACGTAACCGGTTTCATGTAACGCGCGGCGCGAAGATGTATCCGAAATTGAGGTGTTCGGAGAGCCTGCGTTGTTCAAGGGAAACTACGTTACACTCTGAAATGTCTTTATTCCACGTGGAATATCATTGGATCTATCGTCTGCAAAGAGATGAGCAAACGGATTGCTGGATGCCGATGATTATTAACGGTGGAAGGTTTACGGGTGATTTTAATACGGAAGCATAATGAACGGTGGCAGTTTTTTTCTCGTTGCAGCGAATGACGAAAGTAGTATAGAAAGTAAATTAATTCAACATCTGTCTGCATATTGGATCATTTTTTATTGCGTCAGTAGAAATCGACTTGCAAACAAAGGATGAAGAATATGTTAAAAAAAATATGACTGAACTAATTACACTGCGAATTTTCTGCATTCGTGAATTACATTTTCAAACTAATATTAATTTTTATATCAATATAGCAATAGCATCAATATAGGCATTAATTATATTAATATTAATATATGCTATATTGATATAAAAATTAATATTAGTTTGAGTAGTAGTATATTACTAGTATATTAATATAAATATATTATATACTATATATAAATTTACTCATATATTAATATGTACTAGTTAATATATAAAAATCTTACTTTATACGTTAAATAGTTATCTAACTTAAATAGTTAACTAGGAATAGTTAATTAAGTCGGTAAGTGAGCTGTGAATTTTACTCGAACACAAAAGTGCATTATCAAAGGACAAACGCTTTGGTTTGGAAACAGCGAGGCAACTAGATGTATTCAACCCCTATACAGAAGTTTCGGGAAGTTTAAATACTTTATAACAGGGCTATCGATTAATTCTCTTTCAAATCCATGTTTCATTTCACCGTATTTCGAGAGACACGACCTTTTAAGAGTAACCAATCCTTTTCAACGGATTGTGTCGAGAGCAATGAAAACTGGAGTGCTTGATCTGTAGTGTGGTTCCAAAGAGGTCAATTGAATGACCTCTTGATGACAGTCGCAGGAATGATACCGTAGGATATCAACTGCGGAGAAGTGGCAAGCTTCATCAATATACATATTTGAGGATTCGTAGGAGACTCTTTCACTGCGTTAGAAACGCCGAGCATTGCCCGGGAAAAGCTAGGAATTCATCGGTATCATTTCGCTTACTCTCGACTATTCTCACGTCGTATCATTTGTGCCATAAATAACCGGAAAAATAATAACTGTATAATATATAATTAATAAATAATAAATACAATTAATAATAATAATATAATTAGTAATAAATAATATATCGAATTAACTGTATATCAATAATAAAACACATTACATTTTCTAATTGCAAAATAAACAAAATAAAACTGTATAAAAATTGAATACATCTCATTCGACAAATATAAATTTAATTGTGCCCGAAAACGAACCAAAGGCACAGCAAGTGGTCACCCACCGCACAGTAACCGGTTCCGCTAGTCTCCGAATATTTAAAATAGCGTTCACGTTCGCAAACCGATGCGTGAAATATCCGATGGTCAATCACCGTAATCCAATGAAAGCCCGCAACTTCATCAGCCGGCATTTTAAGCGTCATAACTACCTCCGTTAAAAAAGAAGAATTGACGTAACTCGCGGACGATGGGTAAGACCTTTTCGTGTACGGATGATACGTTGGCCGTAGTCTATCCCGTTGAAACGGGTCTGTTCCAAAGCGTCGACGAGCTCAAAGGTAGCCGCGCTCTCGGATCGGTCACGTAATTAAAATGGCACATAGACCGAGGCCGGACGAGAAAAGCCAGCGAAAGTAGGCTGGCCGCAGCAGTCCGATAACGATATTCGCATCCGGTTCCGTTCTACCCTCAAAGCAAGTAGGTTGCACCTGGCGGCGACCATCGACGCGAACGAGCTGGAAGCGGTTCCGCAATGCTTCTCGCGGCGACCTATCGCGATCATAAGCTGACTCCCTCGGTTGTCGCTACACGTGGAATCAAGTAGGCGCATGCACTGTCGTTCATACCTATTTGGATCCTTTTTATAAGCTTCGCTATTTTTGCCAGTGTTATTTGAATTTATTATACAAAAACTGTCGGTTAGAATGTAATGATTTACATAGACTTAGGATTAGCACAGGGTAATTCACGGCAACCCGAAAATTGGCATTTTCAGGAGAAATTACTGTAGTTATGATGACTCTCTTCAGCGGTCTTACCATAATAACCTTGTCAATTCGATGTTATTTAGTTCATCACCGCTAGATTACTGCTAAACGAAATTTGCAACCTCGAAACTCGAGTTTCCAGCACCAAAAACAGATTTCCGCTTCGCAATGCGACGTTTCGCGACTCGCGGCTCGTGCTGGTTATAATAAGTTCAGGGGCGTAAATTATGTCAAGTTGCGGGATCTCGGCAATCAGCCACAAAGCGTATTACAGGCGCGTTTATCTTCCGGATAAACTCGCGGATGTCAAGCGGGATCGGCGACGGTAAATATTGTACGGCCGCGTTTTCGGTGGAGCGCGCAACGTCTAATTGCGAGCGCGAATGTTGGATAATGCCGCGGATCCGGCCTTTTTGTTTCGCATCGGCTCGTTCCCGCTTCAATTCACCTTCATCCGCATCGATGCGCCCGACACCGGGATTTACAGTTAAACTAGCGAGCAGCCCGTTGTCTATGGGGGAGAGAAAAATGGAAAGCCCCGTCCCCTCTCGCTGTCAACCCTTGGGCATCGTTGAATTTTGCTTTTATTTTTCACGCTCCCGTACGATTTCGGCCAAAGGTGAACTTATCCGTTAATACCTGCGGAATAATGCGTCGAGTTCGTGCGAAAATGATTGCGGTTTACGAACGGTTTTTATCGACTTCTGTTGGTTTTTGCCGGTTTTTATCGGGCTCCGTTTGTTTTCGCCTTTTTTTAGCGATTCGAACTCCTAGCGGTTATTTTGAAGCGACGTTTTATCTGATTACCTTCGTAGCACGTTGATTTAAAGCGCGAAAAGTTCTAGCCAGTAGCAGCGTTTTGCTTTTCGATTCGACTGTCGGTATTAGATTGTCCTTGTAATTCTAGCGAAAATGGTGGAAGAGTTTATTTTTGCACGAGTTTGTTACATCGGTTTGGATTGGGGTGAAAAGCTGCAGAAACTGCTGGAAGTAATAACAAAGCGTTTGTTCGGTAAAAAAATCAAAGACATTTTTGTATTATTCGTCTAACAAATGATGCTGTTGTAAATGTCGTGTCATACTTAAACGAAACCAAATTGTTTAGCGAAATTATATAGTAATTTGAGAAGCCTTAATGAAGAGAATAATGTAAAAATGTAATGCGAAACTATTGTATATATTGCGTTATATGTAACCCTACACATATTATCCAATAAATGATCGCTAATTGCTATTAAGCAGATGCGACATTAAATTACAAAACAATGATTCCGTTGATAGCAAATACGTGTCTCTACTTCGAACAATATCAACTTTTTATTCTGATAATTTTCGGAATGTACGGTGTTAGAATTGTATAGTGTTTTGCCTATTAGTGTTCGTTTAAATAAACCATCAATGCTTCGAATCTGTTAATTGTCTAGGAACCGTTTTTATTCAACGCTGATTTGATTTCCATCGTGGAGAGCATTGGCACCGTAGTTGGTTTAAAAATGTCTCTGATCATTCTTTTCCCCAATTCGCGTGGCCATTGCGATATGTGCGCGTGTCGGAGAAAAAACGGCGAGAGCTAAATTTGCGAGAGAAGTTCAGTTGTTCGAGGAGCTCGGGAGAAAATATGCTGGTCGTAGTCGCGATAAGTCTGAGACTCGAAATACAATGAATCAGCGGTCGACGCGTCCGAGGCAGTCTTCGGGGAAGTTTTGAAATGCAGGTACTCGCTATTAGGGAATGTTTTCGAAGAGAAGTACATCGATGGAAGTTTAAGTTAAAGCGGTACAGCGATTGCATGTACCGCGGTAAACAATGTCAAGAATTGAGTCCCGAGATTGTCCGAACGTTGAAGAAACATCCGTAAAAGTTTCTAGCGCTCTGGCGAAACAATTTTAACGAAAGTAGGTCATCATCATCGTTAGTAGATCCATTTATATTCTTCTGTCATTATTGCTAGACTGTCGATTTTGTGCATCTACATATTAATAATAATAGTAATGAGTAACCGCAATTTGAAACTGTAAAATAATTGAAAGCATTTAACAATATCGTAATACAATCGATTTACTAAAACAATCAAACGGAAAGGAATCGCTAAGTAATTACAATTTGTTGCGACAAATGCTGAAAGTTTTTATCGTGCATAACAATCCCCAGCAAAATTATTGTACATTATATATCTTTCCCACTTATCAAATAGATTCGATTTGATATGACGGGTGCCTCTTTTTGCCACAGATATAAATTAATAATATATCAAGTTTTAATATGAATGACCAAGGAAAGTTATTATGCATTGAAGTTCTCGGCAACGTCAGAGAAAGTAGTTCAGAGACAAAACGCCTGTACCAGAAAAAAGCTGTTCACAGCAAAGAAAAGCTGCACAAATAACCTCCGATAATTGCAAGCGGAAAGAACTTGTAAAATATTCATTCGACACTTCTCGGCCATTATTATCGTTCGGTTTATTCCTCTGTTAGGCCTGTAATTTTACCGGGCCCGGTTGACCCCGGGGATCATACTATTAAAACCATTTATCTGCTCTCCTCGGAAATTTCTCCGGGGATGAGTATTGTACTTTCCCAAAGTTATCTGGAGTTCCCAGCGGGGTCTTTCGACGGTCTCCTTTCTTTCATCTCGGTCGCATTTTTCAACGACTCTTATCAGTATTAAGTCGCGTTACTAATATCCCACGGTTCCTAGCTGTTATTCTTATGCAGTTACCGTTCGTATCTTCTTCACGAGGAAAATACTCCGTTTACGTGAGGACTCGCGACACCGTTGATTTATGGCGTTATCTTTTGCCAAGGAATTTTCAACACGGGTCGTGCGTTAAATCCGTAAGAATCCTCGGCCTGGGTATTTAATATTGATGTAATTTCTCTTTGCAAGTTGGTCTTGCGAAGTCTAGAATCAGATTACAACTCTCGGTTTCGGCTAGTATTCTAAAAACTCGGTTAAGTTACATTCGGCTGTAGCGTTGTATAATTTAGTAAAATGGCAATTCTAATATACTGGCGGTAATGGAATTGTAGTTAAATCTTATTTTTAATGATTAAATTATTCGTTGAAGTATATTTTGACTTCTAAATTCTTCTACAAACTGTCTCAAAATTATTGGCGCAGGGCGCTGAACACAGGCAGAAAGGCGGGTAGGATACGGCTTGCCGGGTCCTATTCTGCTGATTCCTTAAGTGCTAAGCGTTGTAGAGTAGCGACTACACGATCCCGAAGCGCTAGCCGACCAGTGCTGGAGATGCGGTGTCTCCGAACATGGTAGTAGCGTAGCTACGACAGGTCCTACCAGTCGGCCTTCTAAATACTGGTACCTCGGGTGTCGGCGTGCCCACGAGGTTCCGGCCATCTGGCTCGGGATACCTCGGGCCGGCAGTGGGTAGGTCCATCGAGGGGGCAGTGGTAAATGGCTAAAGCTGGCCAGAGGCTCCTTCCATTCCTCTCCTTACCTCTTCCTTCCCTCCTCCTTCCTTCCCTTCCTTCCCTCCCTGAAGTTGTTGGGGGCCTCGACGGGTGAGCTGCGGTATTCAGCTCGGGAACCGACCTGCTGAGCCGGTAGAGCATAGAAAGGGCTCGGCACCACCAGTTGTCTGCTGACGAGAGTCCGCGTCCTCGTAGTAACTGGTAGCTCCTGCATGGCTTGGCATGTGGGAGCGCGCTTATTGAGCGTATCTCAATTCCGCGCCCATGGGGGCCGTGTGGATAAGCCTTTGGGCAGGTGCTGCACGTTAAATCACTCGAGACTTCTGTCTCAAAATTATTGTACAAGCGGGAAATAAGGGGTTCGCGTCATTTGAAACAACTTCTTCCTTAGCGAAAATTCAATCCACGGCTTGGTTTATGAGTTATTATCAAAAAACACTGACCAATCGGAGAGCGAGTGTGACCGCCGATCCGCCCTTGCGCAGCGGCAGTGGTCGTGAGAGTGGGGCGTCAGCCGTACGCGATCTCTCATTGGCCAGCGTTTTTCGTTAATAACTCGTAAACGAAGTCGCAGATTGCATTTTCGTTAAGGAAAAAGTTGCTTCAAATGACCCCAGGAATCCCTCATTTCTCGATTGTGCAATAATTTTGACATAACCTTGTACATGATCGTATGCAGAAAGTTCCTTCATTTAAACGCGGCGTTGAAAAGATTAGCAGAGTGATTATATCAATAGAAATAGAAACGTGATAGACAGAAATAAAGTAGAAATAAAGTAGAAATAAAATGAGAAAATGCTATTGTAACTAAGACAATTTACAGGTTCCCTCGCGTTTGAAAAGTGTGCGCATGCCATAAAGGCATAAAGATCCGCGGTCCAGTTGTAAGATGAAATATGAGCTCGTTTATATTGGCTCCGATTACGGTTTCTGTAGATGCCAATTATTACATCGGGACTCTATATCGATTCCATATCGGATTAAACATTCTATCTTCCAGTTCGGTTCTTTCCGCGTGAAACGAACTGTAACGAAGGAAATTAGCTTTCGCGTGCTAGTTTCATTTAACGCATTAATTTATAAACAGAAGGGGGAGCGCAGCTTAAAATTATTGAGTCGGAGCAATTTCGATTCGAAAGAGAATTATAATCCACAAAGGTGGGAACGGTTATTTTCTGGATTCCGGTTCATTTTGTTCCCGCATCGTTCAGAACGGAATTCAAACGTGATTGGCAATACAGTAATTACTCATTGGAGTTACAATAAAATTACAAGAGACGATAAGCGATGATAATTAACAAAGTTAATCGTTGAACAGAACCGGCGACGCATTATCGCTGCGACGAACAAAAATATTCTACGGTCGACCGCCAGAACCGTTGCAAAATTGATAAATATAATGTTGCATTTACATCAAAATGTAAATGGAGAGACAGGTCAAAATATTTTGCACGCGTCGTCGTAAACATGTCACCAGGGTTCTTTCTATCTTTCACGTCGAATAGAAAATAGCAATGATTTTTGCAAAATGCGTAAAGAGCGAAACAATATATTAAGAGCATATACCGTAAATGAGCATATAACGTAATGTTGTTCTACTTGTTGCAACGTATTTATAATGACGAAACAATTTCGTGGTTAAACATTTGTATATTTTATTAAATTGAATCAAAAATATTATAAAATATTAAATTCAGTTCTATGGAAAAATGCAGCTACTTATTTCTTGAAAGCGATATTATTCTTTAATTTTCATTTGATTCCAGCGATCGTCGTTATTCGATCATTTTGCGACAATTAAATATTCGCGCGAGTCGAATTATTTTCCCATTAACGTTCCCGAAGCAAGTATGTCATTCCCGTATACACCGTGCCTCGGGAAGCCCGGATTGCTTTAACGTGCTATTTCTTTACGTGAAGTTATTACGAAAAAACTGAGTGTGCCTTTTTGAAGCACTATAAATCTCTGTCCGTGTGAGCAGAACAGTAAAACGGCCCTCTATCAACGATTAATTGCAATAATGGCGTGTCGAGTGTAAGAGATTTTGCCGGAATCTGTGCTGTACCTGCGAGAAGATTAAATGACAATCCCCGGTTGATTAGGTCCAAAATATTGCAACGAAGTTTACATTTTGTCACAATTATGCCTTATCAATGAACAGTCGAGCCGACTCTCATCGCTTCTCCGAGAAGAAATATTTCCAGTATTCCGATAAATCCTGGCCCGCGAAGGTTTACCAACCATTAATAACGGTACTAATCACTGCTCCCGCAGACTCTATCGCGTTGCCGAAAAGTGAAGGATGGTGTAGCCCCTGTAAGCTCGGCAAATGGAGGCACGTACTACACAATCGTGTTTACTATCTAGGTTGGATCACGATTTCGCGCATAAATCGCAGCATCTGGCGCATTTTAAATGCGGATCACTAATCTAGCTGGGCATGCGAATTCATGGTAATTAATTTTCGATTATACAAACATAGCCGGCATACGGGCCGGCGCAATGGCAGGCTTACATCCCGCGCGAGTCTCTGCCCTCGGAGGAATCATCGGACCGCGCATATTTGTGAATATTCAGCCGGCGCGATGCGCGCGGTCAATCGATAATAGGAAACAGGCACGAGAACGGCTTTCCGTGTGGATATCAATCCGTCGCGGCCACGCAAATATTTATCAGAATTGCCTAGTAAAATAAATTCCGGCGCCGGACCGTGCACACATGCGTCACCGACTACCGAACCGCCATAAATCCGTAGCTCCCGTCGTCCAAGTATCAACCATTCACGGTGTTCGGGTTAACGACACGGCGAAAGAATCGTTCGGACGGCAAACCGTCGGCTAAAATATTCTATGGATCGTGCCGTGTACGCTCGTTTTTATAATCGGCTTCGAATACTCGATGTAGCGTCTTCGTTTGCAGTAGCAACGGACCACGTTTCTTTTTATTGGGTCTTCCGGAAAGTTCTGTCCGATAGTGTCACTTCAAGTTTCAATCCATATGCACATGTTGATTTGAGACATATATGACTATCTCTCATTATCATTGCATTTACACACATGTACTCTCCTAAATAAACTGAAACAAAGATGTCTCATGTCATTATTAAGCGAGACGCGATCGTGAAAACATGGCTACCGATGATACTGCCAGACCACATGCTGCTTTGGCGACTCGTTAGAAAATCGCAGAGCTATGCAAATTCTGTCACATCTACCATACTCCCCAGACCTAGCACCCTCTGATTGTCACTTGTTTCTCTCTTTGCAAAACTTTGTACAGGAAAAAAATTCAAAAATGTAGCTGATGTCAACCAAGCACTAGTTGAGTTCTTCGCCTCTAAAAATAAATCATTTTTCAAAACTGGCATTTACAAGTTGCCATCGCGCTGGCAAGAAGTCATAAGTAGCGATGGAAAGTATATTCTACAACTTTCCGGTAGACCTAATAATCATTTCGCGCGAACTTGTTAGACGTTTTACGACCGTTTCGAATTCAGATCGATAGTTTCACGATATTTTTGTGACTGAGAACTATAATAGGATAGTTTAAAAAGATTCGCGCGTTATTTGTACCTAACTAAAGTTATCGACGAAGATACTTTGTTGTAAGACGTGTTTTCTGAGAGATATTTATTTCGCATAAAAGTCTGCAAACATTGTATGCGTGCGAGAAGCGTTCTCCTACATTTTTTTTCTCCTCAGACACATCTAAATCGTACATCATGTATAAACACATTGTGTAACGCGAAACACAGCGTAAATCGCCTGTCCGCCGGAATGCATGCCGGTTACACGTCCCCGTAAAAATACGAGATATACGGAAAGATACAAATTGCGCTGCCCTGTTTCTCGGTGGATTAATCGCAAAGAGTCGGCGTAATGCGCGGATATGACTCGTGTAGCCGTTACAGCTGCACGGCACGTAGTTTCCGAGTAAATCGAGTTTTAATGTTCGAACATGAGCTTTTTTATTTTTTCTTTTGTCATTCCAAGCAATAGCAAAATCATTTAAATAAAATTCGAGTCGATTGGTCCAGTTCTAAAAAAGTTATTGTGTTTTAAAAGTTGTACGAACGTTAATGGCGATACAGTGACTGCCGTTAATGTTTGGAGAACTCTTCCGAAAGTTCTGATTGTTCTGATTGTCGCGAATGTTCTACACCAGACGTCTTTAAGACGTCTTAAAGACGTCTCTGTGCTTTTCTGGGCTGGAGTCCACTTGTACACCATTTTTCATGGACACTCTGTATGTACGTATGAAATGCGGATAAGTGAACTTTCATTTTGTCGGTGTAGAGATCTGCTATAGTTGTTCTTTACTCGCATTGGCTGCAGAGATCGTCAAATATGATGCCAAGTTATTCTTAGTTACGTCATATTAGAACTAATTAGAAAAAAAAATTGTTACTATAGAAGCAGCTGGTCAAAATACAACTATACAAGATACAATTTATTATTAATAGTCCTATGATAAACCTAAAAAAATATTGCTACTATTAAAGAAACTGGTCAAGATACATCAAAAAATTAAAAGTTATATACACTTACTTAACTAAATAATAATAATAATATTTATTTGCTGAAAGGAGCAAATGTCAGGTTAAACAATTTATTAATACAAAAAACACTACAATATAATAGACCTGCCACGCATTCGAGCACACATCGAATTTGTCAAAGCTGGCCGAGCTTGTACATGAGGTGCGACCATTCTCACCTGAGTAGGAAATGGAACTGCTCTATGTACCGTCGCCCTCGGTTCTTTAACAGCAGCCGCAGCAAAACGTTCTCTCTTTCTCTGCACTATGCGCTGCTTGTAGTGTCTCGCGGTTCGTCTGAGTATAGGATCATCCTTACAGACATTCAACCACTTACCTGACACTCGAGCAGCGCAAAGCAGAGATCGAGGATCCAACGTGCGTACGATCAACTACGACACCTCCGGCGGAAGTTCGGAAATAAAATCCACCTTGGTAGGGTCGAGCCATCCGACCACATTAAGGAATTTCCTGAAGTACTCCATGTTGCTGATGCAGATACAAGGCGTATATATAGGTACATATATATCCCTGGTCACGCTTCACGCTTCGCGTGGTGGACTGGACATACACTTTCCACATAATTCTATCGAATTGTACTTAATTTAGGAGAAACTTGCATTCAGGCATACTGTGAAATGAGAATGCAATTTTTGCAGGGTTACTGTTACTATTGGTAAAAAGTATTCTATTCGATAGAACGGACGTCTGGCTTTATAATTACTATAATTATACAGTGTTTAATAGCTTATTATATTATTATAATATAGTATATTATTATATATATATATAAGTATAATATATTATATTACAGTATATTATTATAATAATTATAAAGATATATATTAAATTTTATACTAACTTTGTTTGTACATATATACAATATTATTATAATTATTATAATAATATACTGTTTAATAACTATATATATAAAGACAATATTAATATGAAATTATATATATTTTTATAAGATACGGAATAAAGAAATTATGTGATAAAGTTTCTGACGTATAAACAAAAGAGCATCGAATATTTTGTACCGTTTGCTTTATTCTTGAATCATTTTTCCATTCATTTTTTATTCGCGTCGATCAACGTTAGAAACTTTCACAGTGACAGTAATTATTTCTATGTTAAAATTAAAAATAATCTTCGTTTTCAACGAAGACTGTAATAATTTACTTCAACAATCGCGTTTAAGCATTCTGCTGAAATATTTTCTCCGAAGAGTGGTACAACATTCTGATGCATTTTCTACGTATTACTACTAAGGAGCTTATGATATCCTAAATCCGTTTTGGCAGATTTCGAGGAATTGTCGGAAGCACTGCCTTGGCTTCGTACCTCATATGTAGCGCAACTTTTCGCACCTGCGCGGAGCTCAGCAGTTTCCACTGCGCCCCGACCACATAGAACTTGACCGAAGGTGAAACTCAGCTCCGTAAGTTGTGTTCTACGATTGTGGCTTCGAAGCTCTCAATATCACGAGTGCATGCGAGCTGGGACCGTGATACGTAGCTATACAAATTCCTTATTATTTCCGGGCGTATAATTGTAGAAATGATTTCGACAGTTCCATGTCAAACATGTGGGGATATATAGAACTGACACGGAATTATTTCGTCAAGCTTGAAAAGCCGATTTTAGTTAGAAAGATCGTCAATGTAAAATAAATGCATCGTGGCGTATGAAGCTTTTGCATTTTATGCAAAACTTCTGTAACAGAAATATTAAAAATAATACGAATACTTGTTCGCTGCAAGCTCGACAAATTAAAATTTTCAGTAACATTATTTTATAAAGGGTAAAATTGGTATTTTTGAACGCGTGTCCTGATTTTGTACAATATGCTACAATAAGCTTGAAATATTCTTCCTTTTAGACAATAAATTGGAGATGATAGAAAAAGTTGTCTCGAGCAAATCAAAATAAAACTGGTGAAAAGTTCTCTTTGCTCCACGTTACAGAACAGCAAAATCTGTGTTTTTACTACTATTGAACTGATTTTTACCCATTAAAATTCACATAAACGTGCATAACAAAAATTGATTCATTATCTTTCTGTAGCAATTCAAAGATTAATTCATAATATCTTTGTAATATTGTCGCACGTTGACCAGAAAGCATTTTATAGTTGACGTAAGAAATTTCGCCTTTCTTTTACCATTTTTGTACAAAAATTCACGAAAGTTTCCATAAAGATTCGCAGTCTACTTATTGGAACTAAATAATAAGCTTGCTACCGCAAGCTTGTCAAAATAGGATATTCTATTGTACGCCATTCTAATATATCTGCCGCGTCTTATTGCAACAGTCTTCACCCCATTCATATTGTCAGCATGGTTTGAAAAAGCTCGCGGAATTCGTCGAAATACCACCTCGGCTTTGATCCAAGCGTGAGCCGCAATTCTTTGCACTACCGCGGGATTAGGTAGATTCCTTCGAACCGTCACTCTCAGCTCCTCAATACCTTCACCAAGGAAACGTTCTTTCATTTTCCTCTCAGCGCGTTCTTTGAAACGCATTACAGTTCGTCCCAGGTTCGGATCTGACCTACAGACATTCAACTATTCCTGCGATACTTGAGCTGCGCCGAGAAGAGGTTCAGGATCCAAATTGCGCAGAATCAGCTGTGATACTACTGCAGGGAGTTCGGAAATGAAATCTACTATTTGCGAGCTGCTGCAGTCCAATCACGCGAAGGGAAGGTCCTGAGGCATTCCATGTTGTCGCTGTTTATTCAGGATTTCGAATGATTTGTTTTGTTAAAATCTCGAGAATTTTATACGGTCATTTTGAAACAGCCATTTTCCTTGGTACATCTGTATGTGAAAACTGAGCAATTACTAGCCTAGCAACGAATTTAAATCAGCAGACAAATTAAAAGTATTTATGAATGTCAATGTATTATAGTTTTAGCTTATTAGATTTTTTAACACTAAACCTACCGAGCACTAAAAGCGACGAATTTCTGTTGCCCTGTAAGAACGATAAAACCGAATCTATTTAGACTTCCCATAATTTTTATTACAACGAATACTCGGACTGTGAAATTCATTTAATAATTTCTTATGAAAAAGTCTCTATAATTTCAGCAATTTTAAAATATAAAATCTAAAACCGGTCATCCTGACCGTCTTGGTAGGTTTAGTTTAGAAAAAATATAATCATTCGATTTCGACTCTCTTGCAATTGATACGAACAATTTTTATTTCGCGTGAAGATCCGCAGTCTAACAATAATGTACGAGCTACAGCAAATAAAAATTCGTTTATTTTCCTGTCGTCTGGAAAGTAAACGAATCATTCTATAAATTGAATATTATTGGCATTCCTGTTTCGATGGAATTTCATCTGTTGCGCGGTAGAGCCCCGATAGTTGCACGAAAGCACATGAAAGCTGCAAGTGACCAAGTTCCTGGAATTATCGAGGCGATCAATCAACTATACGGAATCACTCATCTCCACTATATACCATCGATGCTACTATATTAGACAACGTAGTACCTTGTGCTACGTGTTTCCCGTAATTACACAACAGCCACCGACGTATTTTTATCACATTCAACCGAGGCAAGTCACGTGCCGGTATCGAAACTGCAACTAGTGAGGTTCCAATGCAATTATGTTACAATATACAGCAGCGATTGTTTCTTTTTACACGATTCACTGCTATGTAAAAATGGAATAATAAATTATGCTGCATAAGTATCGGCGATCAGTTGTTATCAATTTCGTTTATTTATCATTTATTACTAATTCTGTTTATACTATATGGAATATATATTATAGTGTATATTTTATGATATATATTATATAGTATAATATTATAATATTGTAATATATATAATATTTTATTATATATTATAGTATACATTTTAATTATTTCAAGTATTATTTATTATGTATTATATATATATAATACATAATAAATAATATATATATATATATAATATATATAATAATATTATATATATATATATATATATAATACAAAATAAATAATACTTGAAGTAATTTATACCGTACCATTTCCACTCTGCAGAAATAATGGTCAAAGTATTGCACTTTATGTTTTTTATCCAATATTTTTTAATAATGCCTTTTGTCTATATTCCTTATAAAATATCCATTTGAACCTTGTTGTTCAGTGCAACAGTACAAACTTTTCATACAGTTTTGCATTGATTCCGAAGTGATTATCAAAAGAGTATTCATTTCGTTTCACTGATCTTGATAAAAGTTGTTGTCTCATGCGGATCAAAAGTGATGCATATTCCTGAATAAAAGTTTATACACGCGTTTCGGGCATTGCAATATATTCTGCAATGCTGAGCACAATAAAAGAATAACTTCAGTATTGTTTCATAACTTCTCCGTGCACCGTGTTGCGTGATTGAAATGTTTCCTAGTAAAAATAAAAATACACGTATTCCCTCTCTCCTTTGTGCACGAAGAGAGTAATTTACATATCTGCAGTTTCTCTCGTCGATTCATCGTTTTAAAAAAAAAAACAAAGTTAGTAGAAGCATGGGATACAATATTTTATTAAATGCGCCACGTCCGTTGCACAAAATATGGAAAATATGGAACAAAGTAGAATCGCAAATTTTCTGATTATTAACGGTAGGGTTTATGTGACTGTAATTAACTGCCTTCGTAAAATTAATTTAATTCCCTTTGCAGAAAATACGGAATCGTTATCGATTTATAATGTTGATGGCACACATGTTAATAAAGAAGAAAATTTCGATTTATCCCGTTATATTTATTGACAACGTTAAACTTTCGAACATTGATCTTTGTTTTCGTTAATAACTCGTAAACGAAGCTTCGGAGAAAATTTTCGCAAAGGAAAAAGTTGCTTCAAATGACCTCAGGAACCTCCAATATCCGGATTACGAGACATATTCGGGACACCCTGAGTGATTCAAGATTCTGGGCTCGATAGTAATATATATATATAACTTCGATATAACTTCAAGATTTAGTAGAAAATATTATCGTTACTTTCGGGCCACTCTGTAGACACGCGAACACTCCGTAGATAGTACTGTAGTACCATTTACACGGCGGGTTCTTTCCTTAAGGCAGTTCCGGAGTAGAAACATGTCTCCGAAGGGGTGCACAGATTGTAACTCTGTAGCACGATGTGTATCGGATCTTGCTTTCATGGAGATACGGGGTTGGCCAACATCGCGACAGGATATGGTAGTTTGGTAGGTATGGCGCAGTTTAAACTCATCCATTAGTGGCTACTAGCCGGCAATGTGTTTCTAAGCAAACCGTAGAGACGAGATCCTGGAGTGGCGCAGTTTCCAGGAAACAGTCGTCCACCATAATACATTTTCTGCGACACTGCCATCGAACAAAATCTCCGCCGGCACAAATCTGGCCAACTTTCTGCGTCAACTGTTCCGTCTAGTTGCATAACAGGTTGCCCTAAACACGCTGCGATAGTATAAGAAGCCACTGTCTGATAATCACATTATCATGTTCGGCCAGAATGGTCTCTCTTCCGTCACGTAGGCAACGGAACGGAAATAATACTTCGTGACAAAATTGACGCTGCTAGTAAATTTATTTGATTAACCCTTAGCACTCGAGTGACTCAGAGGCACCACTAAAATTTGTTACATCACGTTTTAAGATAATGTTTATATTAATAAAGTTTAGATTTAAAAAATTATATAATATATAATAATTATATAATAATTATATAATAACAATAACTGTTGTGTGAGTTCCAAGAATCAATTTCATATGCATAAAATGCATTTTATCGTATAAAATAAAAAATACTATAAGTGAGAAAAATGATTATATTTACAGTTTAAATAGTTTCGAGTGCAAAGGGTTAACATTAGATTTACGGAACCTGTCAAAATAATGGGTCTCTAATTCTTTAATTTACGATTATTTTTATCGTATAGAGATACATTTACGAGTTATTTATTCAATTTATATGTTACTTGCGGCAAACGTTGCAATAATATTTGTTAAAAATCAGAACAAATGTCTCATTGTTACTTTTATAAACTGATAAAACGAAGGATACAGCGACGACGAACAAAAGTTATTTTACGCCGGGTGGAACGTGTGCTCTTATCATTAGAGCGCGGATTTTATGCATTTGTGACAAAAATGAGTAGGTCAAACGGAAAACGAAGAAGAAAAATAAATTAAACGATACAAAAATACCGTTATTTTATTTTCAACAGAATAAAATAATTCGAAAAAGAATGAAATCTCTACGTAGCTCCAAAATCTTGCAATTAATGCTGACAATTTCAATTTTTCATAAAATTTTCAGTCAATTTATCGTAGTCGTGTAACGAGTGTGCACAATTAAAATAATTAGTGAGTTTAACCAATACGCTCCACATAATTGCAAAACAGAAAAGAAAAGAATTTCGTACAATTAGATCGTTGATTATTTCCGTGCCGGTTGGTTAATTATCAAATGAATTCGTATCACACGAGTAATGCTAAGTACAATTTAATTATGTAAAATTAGTTGCATCTGTGTCCGGCGAAGCGGGCAGACATAATAATCGAGTGAAACACAGCCGGAGAAATTAATTTAATGTTGAGATAATTGATAAGAATTTCGTCCGTTCGATGCATTCTATTTTCCCATTTTATCGGACGCTTTAAAAGTCGACGATTTCCGTTGGGTATTATCCCTTCGAGTCGGGATAACTCGGCGAAATTCCACGACTTTTACGCGACCCTTAGAAGACTCTAATCTCCGTCGTTCCGTTTCTTTTTTGACTCGGTTAACGCTGGCGAGGCGATCTTTTTTCCGCGGGTAACAGCGGCAAACGACTTCCCCGGAAACAGTTGGATTCGGTCCGTTTTACTAACAGATTCAATTAATATATCCGGCCCCTTCGGCAGCATCCAAACGAGAGACGCTTCTGTCGCAGACAGGGGAGCGCGATTTCAGCCTGCAACATGACAATTCCAACGTAGCCGAGCTGGCCCGGGAAGAAGCACGGTACTTAAAGATTAGCATCATCGTCGTTCCACGTTTTCAGCGCTCGCGAATCCCCCTCGGCGTCTAATAACACCTTGTTACAGTTCGGTTTCCGTTATCGAGAATGTCCACTTGCCGCATTAAAATATTTAAACGTTTAATACATTAGCGTCGAGGGAATCGGCGGAATAGACGAAGATTCAATATGGCTGACAGTGTAACGAGCGGGCTGCGGATTTTATGCGTGTGTGGCGAGAGCGATCGGCGGAATATGAAACACTAAATGCAGAGAATTTTATGCAATATTTTATTTATGCGGTATAAACATTCACTATCTTGAGAGCAACAAACAAGAGTTAACTAGATGTTCGTTTTCATTTTTGCGATTTTTGGTACGTTGAAAGCAATCTAACAGCACTGTTAATCGGTTACTTGTTTGTGACGAGTATACTCGTAACCTAAATTCTTGTTCTTTCTTTATGACGAATATACTCGTCGTAACATAAATTTTTGTGATTTCTTCATGACAAACGTACTCATTGTGACATAAATTCTTGCTATTTCTTCGTGACGAGTATACTCGTCGTAACATAAATTCTTGCTAGTTCTTCGTAACGTGTATACTCGTCGTGACATAAATTTTTGCTATTTCTTCGTGACGAGAATACTCGTCGTGACATAAATTTTTGCTATTTCTTCGTGACGAGTATACTCGTCATAACAGATTATGGCCACTTCTTCATGACGAGTATACTCGTCGAAGACAGCTAACTGTTTAAAGAAGGATATATACTTCGATATTTATATCATATTTGTATTTCATAGAAGTATTTAAACACAATATGAAGAAAATCAAACATATACAGTACAATTACAATAACTTACACCTTTCAAAGGGACTGCAACGATTTATTTTACCGAACATTGATCTTCATTCGTTCGCCATTTTGTTAAGCTTTTTCGCAAGCTTGACAGGAGATCTCGCTAATTCAGTACCAAAAATTCAAACAATTTCCGTATTTTAAGAACTTTTGTCTTTTGCATGTTTTATTTTAACAAATAAACAATCAATTTCAATTTAAATATAAAAATGTGTTAGACCTTATTCGACAAACATGAAGTTAATTATGATCCTTGAGCGTTAGATACAATACTTGACAAGTTTCATATATCCAAAGTAATATGTAATAATATTGTACAATATATTGTACATGTAATATTAATTTTGTAATAATATATTACAAATTATATTGTTAATAAACCCATAGGGTGTTTAACAGCTTAATAAAAAAAAGAAGTTAATTACGTTCGAATATAAACAAAACACAAAGTAATTTACTACCACTCAGTAACTGGCCCCACCACCCTGCGCAGCTCCAATAGCCTGCCGTCGAGCTCGCAAAAACGGAGTTCTACAGGTAATGAAAATCGAGAAACTCGCCAAAGTAAATTTTCTCCGTTAACAACATCATTACAAGCTAAGATAAGAAGCCGTTTCCGACTAGTGATCCTTTTCCACGTAGATTCATAGCTCGGTCGAGCGCGCCCGGACTATAGATTCAATTAAGATGGGTTCGAGGCTCGTGAGGGGAGAGGGGATTACGATACACAACATTCCCTGAATGGAGAAAAATGTCTGTTCGCAGAGCGGGAGGTCTGGTATGAGGTTGCGACACACGCGATCGAGGCACGTATTCGCGTGTCGGCGGCGAGTTCGAGCGACAGCGGGACGACGCCGCCGTGCGGCGTGGCGCGGGGCGACGTTCTCTTCGTCGGTGACGGGATGGGGATGAACACACTGACGGCAGCGAGGAACCTCTCGAGTCAACGTCATGGAAACACGGGCGAGGAAGTGGAACTCGCCTGGGACAGCTTCCCATCTGTCGCTCTGGCAAGGGTAAGTCTTTACGCCGGCGAGCGGGTCTCCGGGGCTCTCCTGCCACACTTTACCTCGTGGCGGGAGAGGCGTAATGGCAGGCTCACCTACCGGGCGACGCAGGTATTCACCGGGCATGACAGCTTCGGTGTTTATTTGTGTCGCATCGGTCGGGAAGCGACGACGGTGTGCCACCGCTGTGGTGCGGAGGAGGACTCGGCGCAGCATACGCTGTAGGAATGCCCCACCTTTTCAGCGCTGCGCCGAGTCCTAAAACGGGAAGTCAGCCACGACCTCGCTCTCTCCATCTTAGTTGGGGCCATGCTGGAGAGCCCTAGAAAATGGGCGGCAGCAATCTCCTTCTGCGAACAGGTAATGCTGCAGAAGGAGGCTGCCGGGCGAGGTCGTGAGCGGGACCGACTAGCTCGGGGGCTGCGTGTGCGCCCACGCCTCGAGCCCCCGAGCAGCTGAGGGTAGGCGGGCGGCGGGTGAACCAGCTCTTGCTAGACTTAGTGCCCGCCGCCCGCCAATAGAAGAGGTCCTCTCCTGTTGGGAGTGGGGGGTGACGACTCGCCTCTTCTTTGAGGTGACTGAGGTGACCATCGCTTTTCGCGTCCTCCTTCTTCGTCCCCTTCGCCCAGCCCCTTCTCGCACCACCCTCGCTCCGAGGATACAGGCCACCGTGGAAATTTCCACCTCCAGCCGACCGTGGAATATAGGATGGTACATTTATTAGTCGAAACTGTAGTAAATTCTACCTAATTGACGCTCAGATTGTGCACAAAAATGGGCAATTTGGGAGAGGAGATATGATTATTAAATACGATAATTATTACGATTATTAATTTCGATTATTACGATTATTAAACACGATTAATAAATGATCTTGTGGCTTGTTTTTACAATTGTTTACTATAAAAACGAGCCACGAGGCTCGAATAATCGTATCTCATCTTCCTAAATTGTCCATTTTCATTTCGAAGCTGAGGGACAATTGGGGAGAATTTACTGTACCTCAAGCGCAATTATTTCTTCATAATTACGCAATTATGTCTTCGTACGGTATAATTATTTCTTTATAGAGTTGAACAATAGATTGAAATAACAATTGTATTCCTTTTATGACATGTTATACATAATTTAATCACTCAAATAAAAAAGTTAAAAAGTATGGTTTCTGTTTTAAATTTCTCTTTACCATTTCAACCAATTTTAATTTATGTAAATATTGTTTCGGCGATTGTCTGCTAAATTGAGCCTCTTCACGATTCAATGTCATTACATTTTCTCCGTATTAAAAAGTGTCCGAACATCCACTGTAACGAATGACTGGGGAAGTTATTTTCACGTTTCCAATAAATCTGTTGTTGGAGGAAAAACTCTTATCCGCTTAATTAGCATTCGCAAGTCGCCGACGTGAAGATGGAAAGACGTGCCATATGTTTCTCGAAGAAATTATTCATTCCTACACCATTTACTTCAGCAGCTTTTTCGGACTCCGAATGAATCCAAATACGCATTGCACCATTCCCTGTGGCCGTATTATTAATGGGGCTTATTAAGCTACAGTCCTTCTTGCTGCTATCGTGAAGTATTGCACGGTGTCTCATTTGTGTTGTAAATCCAATTTTATTGAAATAAGAAAACGCAACTATTGAACGTTATATGAAAGTTCTGTCATCTTCGACGTCATTTGAAGGACGTAAATAAATTTTTTCAGAAGCATACTAGAAATTTAGAAAGACACAGGAACCTATAAATAAATTCGTAAAGAAAGGAAACTTACTTTATACAAAATAAAAATTTGTTGCATCTATTGTAAGTAATAAGAACCGCTTATGGACTTTTCATGTATATATATATATATATTTTTAATAATTTCAACAAATTGAGGCGTATTTAAAGTACATTAAAATATTCAATTATTATTTATAAATATATAATTATTAAATTGTAGCTATTAACTTTTATAATAAATGCACGAAAAACTGCAGTCAGTTAATCTGTAATTATAATGCACCTTGAATTTACTTGGATAGTAAATGTACTAATTAAGCAGACTTCTTTTTATCGCTGCCTAATTTTTACCAGCGAAATATCTAGTCGATGAAAACCCGGATTAGAGGCTGGCGAGAATTTGCTCACAATAGAAAAGAAAATTCGCGTCCAAGATATTTTCTCTGAAAACGTTGCAACCACGGCGGTGTAATTTTTTCCATCGGAAAGTTCGGTTACACATTTCGGGGCGAGCAGAACTGCGAATTCGACGTCGATTCGCTTCTTTTTAGCGGCACAGTGAAGTTACTTTCAGTAAAAAAAGAAAAAAAAACAAAAACGAAAGTAAAGCAAATATTAAATTTCAGCTCTTAATAGATCGTGTATCTTAACCTGATTTTGAATGTTCCCGCATTAACCGCGGGTAAACGCGCGAAAATATCAAAGGCATGAGCGGAACGTTTTGATCCTTTGCTAACAAGTTCCCCGAGATTTAAGTACAATACATGTTAAAATGCTCGTTGGTGCTCCTTGTGAGCTTCGAGCTCTGTAGAATTTTGTACGTGGTGTGCCGTCCGATTACTAAGTCTCTTAGGTATCTCGTGAGTCCCTTATGGTCTCGCGTATCTCTCACGATGTCTCTAGAGTCTCTTGTGGTCTCTCCTGACTCTCGTGTATCTCCCGAGTCCCTTGTGGTTTCGTGTCCAGTGAGTCCCTTGTGGTCTCACGAATGTCTCTCGTTAGAGGAACGGGGTCATCCCTAATATTACCTCGGTCCTCCCTACTCTTCTTGACCTAGGGTGGGCGGCAAGGAATTACGGTCCAATCACTGCAATCACAGATCCATTGAGATTGCCCCAAAGCGGTGGGCCGGGAGTTAGCAGCGAGAATGGCAAACTAACACCTGCTAAACATCCCGCGCTGATGGGCCTACGTGCCCAAACAGTGCGAGACCCAACCGTAATTGACTGGACCGTAATCAAGGACCAGGAGACGCTATGACGGGGTCGCACGTGCCCCGGAACGGCCAAAGACAGACCCATACCGTCGGGATACCCAAGCACATGGCCCCTGCCATAAATCCTGGCCACTTGACAGCAACAATACACTTGGACTTTCTCTACTTATCCGAATCGTTTTGCTTCGTTATTCTTTTTGTCGGAAGACTGCACTTAGCTTTCTCTTTACGAGTGTCTGAAATATTCTAATTTAATTTTTATTAAGAAACTAAGAATTTTACGGAATTAAGAAGACATTTGAGAAATCGAAAACCGTCAGAAGCGAAAGAATACATTGAGACAGACCTGTGTACGAGTGAAGTTTTGCAATTAATTTAAATAAATTAGGAAACGGTCATTATATTGTACGCGACAAGGTTTGCTGAACATTTATTTTTACCGCACGTACTCGTTCGTTTTATTTCATTTGTTCCGGGTGTCGTCGAAAATGGAATTGAAATTCTATCTGCAACCCACAATCAACAACGTGTTAAAATTGGATGAGTGAGAATAATAAAAATGTTTGTTACAATTTCAACTTAATGGAAAACTTTCACATTGGAGAATTGAATAGTTGTGGTTGTTAATGAGACGTCTAATGAAACAATTATTTATTCATTCTTGTTTAAATGAAATAGTTTCACTGTTTCACTGATAATGTTGTAAAATGTATTTCTTTCCATTCAATCAATGTTTTCATTAGACTGACTTTTTGTCAGAAATTAAATTCGGAAAATGGGGGACGATTATTGAAATTACTAAAATATTTCTTCGTGAAATTCGAATGAACTTCTTGCTTGAAGCACATATTGCAAATATGAATAAATATGAATAGGAATTAAATATGTAAATATGTATATAAATATCACAAATATGAACAAATGCGAATCGGATTTAATATGTAAATATGAATATAAATATCACAAATATGAATAAACGTGAATATTAATTAATATGTAAATATGAACATAAATATCACAAATATGAATAAACGTGAATATTAATTAATATGTAAATATGAACATAAATATCACAAATATGAATAAACGTGAATATTAATTAATATGTAAGTGTGAATATAAATATCACAAATATGAATAAATGTGAATAGAAATCACCATGTAAATATGAATAAAGACATCACAAATATGATAAATCTGAATAGAAATTAATGCTCAAACAAGGATGTAAATATTGCAAATATGAATCTGAATGGAATTTGTACAACCTGCGACTAAACGCAATCTTGTCAAAAAAACCATACATCCGTCGATCGTGCGAAGTGCTCAGCAGTTTTATGGTTAAAACCGATAAAAAACACAACTCGAGGTTCCGAGTGCAAGCGGGGCCAGGTGAGAGAGCGTTAAGAGCGGTTGCTGGCGGAGCCACTAGAAAATCGTCTAGGCTGTGATCGTCGGAAGCTTAAGGTGACATCTCGGTGGCTTATCCGGGCTGAGACACCCCGTGCATCATCAGCGGCAGACTATTTCGCGGGCTCGACGCGCCGAGCAGAATTCGCGACACACCCTCGTTATACCATTCATTAAGAGACTTTGCGAGCATCCACGTTGGTCGTGCGACATCAAGAACTAATTTGAAACCGGCGGCGGATTCCGCGAGATTTGAAGGAAAACGATGCGTGAACGCCGCGCCGGTCTCATTTAATTCGCTCGTCTCATCGCGTCAAGCGTAATGTAAAGAAGTGCCTCGTTTAATCGCCGTCTCCCCACCCGCCCCTCCACCCGTTCCTCTGCCTTCGTTTGCCCGACTGCACTTTCCACTTTTCCCAGTGCCAGGCCGCGAAACGTGGCCTCTTTTTACCTCGCGGTCTTTTTTTGCCGGCTGCGCGGTTACCTCCATTCACGCCGTTGTACGCGGGATTTCGCGGTAAATTCCACGACAGTTATTGTCTAGACTAGAGCATTAACGAGGCCGAAGCCTGCTCTGACCGGGCGAAGTGGTGCTCACTTATGCATCGCTGTTAAGTTCATTGGACCGGGGAGTCAGAAGACCCGGTCTTAACTCATCTGTCGGCTGCAAGGAGTTGTATGTTTGTTTTAAGTATTTCGCCGGCTATAATGCCGGCGATAATAATATGAAAGTAGTGATGGTCGTTCTGCCAGGCGACCGCGGCGGCGGGTGCTCGGCACCGCACGCCAACCGCTACAACGGCATTTCTTGCCGTCTTGCCGCCCCCAAGATACCACACGACAGCAATAGTGCAGCGTGCTAGGCCAGCGGGCGGCTATTTACGTATTTGCTTCTGATAAATTTATAGAGCTGACTGCTGAACCCAACACAGCCAGCCCGTGTCATTGAAGTAATTTTGGCACCGCTCGACAAACCAAAGGGCTGCAGATGCATTCTACCCAGACAAGCCCGAAGGCCGCGGGTAGGAAATACACCACCGACAAGCCCGAGGGCCGCGGGTGGTAGTAGCAATAATACCGTCGACCACGGTAGCGGGCGCCAAGCGCCACACGCAAGCACCGCGTCGACCCAGCGTCACAGACCTGTAGTAGGGAAGTCAATTGTAATCATGTCATGCACCACCATGTTTATATCTATCATTGGCCCCTGCTCTTGCCTCTCTTGTCACCTGTTAGCGCGCACATGAACTTAACGAGATCCATGTCCAATTCTAACAAGTTACTCCTCTGCGCGCAGGTCCTAGCAAAAGAAACGCTCGCAGCTAACGCAGAGGGATGCCATTACCCTGTTTTGCCGCCCATACTGATGTGCGTTGCCCAGTCTCCGCCGCGAGGAGGCGGGGTTGGTCTTTGGAGACCAAATTCCACGACAATTCCTTCCAGAATCTCGAGAGGTTTCGACGGTACTTTCGAGCGCGGCTTATTATCGTGTCGATGTAAATGGCCGTTCGCCGCGCCAGCGAGAACCAAAGCGAACGGAACCGATATTCCGGTTTGGTGACGCCGTCTCGCAAAGCTTATCATCCCTTATACCAAGGCGGCTTCCGGGTTCCCCGCCGATTCTATTCTGTTTCCCTTTTGTTTCCACGCCGTTTATCGACCTGCCGCGGATATCTATTCTCGTACACGCAGCGCGCAGCTCAGCTGTTCCGCTCCGGGAACATGGAACGTGCAGGGTCTTCGACGACTAGGATTACTGTTGGTAACGAAACGGCCGTTTCGGAGCTTTACGGAAAGAGGCATACGGATGACTTTTTTCCTCTGCCGATACATTCGTCTCCCCCCCCCTTTTTTACGTTTTTGTTTTTTAGGGTAAGTACGTCATTCACTGAGCCTATTACAGCGACGACCGATGTTCTAAAAAATCCGCAGTATTTTTTATCTGTGTTGCTCGTCTTGAACATTTCGATTGTACATCGATGTCTTTTGTATATGTACATATATCGATTCAAGTATAGATAGAACGCGAAATATTTAATAAAATATGCAAGACAGTTTTTCAGCGAGGTACTGTGTCCATCAAAGTGATGTTCGAAGTTTTCGACAAATTGAACGGTTTTTTTACCTATATCTCACTTTTTGATACATTTCAATTATTCGTTGGTGTCTTTTGCATTAGTACAAATTTGATCATTATTGAAATATAGAAGGAACACAAGATGTTTGGCAAAATACACAAAAGAGTTTTCGAGCGAACTACCGTGTCCACTAAGCAGTTAACTACTGCGTGATAATTATGTTTGTATTTGTCGAATAAATCATATTAAATTCTCGCATTCTTTTATTTTGTTCAATTTCCAATAACAAAAATGTAACGCATCTTATTGGATAAATACGGAATTAAATATACCTGTCAATTAGTGTAGGATAATTAATTTTCTATTTACCGAATATGTCATATTAAATATTCGTATTTTTCTTATTTTGTTCAATTTCCAATAGAAAAAATGTAACGCGTCTAATTCGATAAATATAAAATGAATTATCCCTGTCAAGGAACCAAAGGCACAGCAATCGGTCACCCCACAGTAACCGGCTCCACTTCCCTAACATTCGGCGGATACCGTCTGGAAACTGTGAACGTGACGCGGTTACACTCACCGAAGTTAGCTATTATTTCTTTTTTATCCCTGAGCCATTCCTCTATTTCCCCACGCGATACCGAGTGTGTTTACTGGTACTTTCGAGGCCGGAATGCGCGACTGGTATTTCGGTATCATCCGCGAAGGATGCGGAATGATCGCGGAATGTGAGAATCGTCTGAATCTCGGAAACAGCGTTTTCGTCATGTTCGCGACATAAACCTGGTCGAAGAAGAGACAGAGGCGAGCCAAACTTTCTCGAGATGATGGAATTCCGTGGCGTACGCGCGGTCCCGAGTTTTGCTGGGACAAATTCCGCGCGTATACGCAATCGCCGTAAACGGCTCGAACGCAATTAGAGCCAGACGTTTCGCTTTGACTGAAGTCCTAACGGCACCGCATCCGACGAATCAATCCGGAACAGTAATTAAGAATGGCATCGTGGGACACCTTTGTGCGTATCGTCCTCGGCGGTCGTCCATCCTTTATAGTTTTCCCGTTAATTACGCGTGCCTGCCGCGACTCCAAGCTCACCGTCGCGGAGCTACGTCTACGACGGAAGCAATAAAATTGTAATCACGGACGTCGGTCTCGCAGTCGGGCAATAATACGATTCTTACGTTGCTCGAGGAAATTGCAGTGGATCCGTTGGACGCTGAGTATCCCCGGTGAGATTTATTCAACGTTTTCGACACATTTTTCTTGTACCGGATGCTCGGCGGAACGCGTTCCCCGCTACTCACAATGTGTTTAACGAGCGCAGAGTGTTAGTCGCTAAGGTAACTAGGTCGAGATGATCGAGTTAAGTCTAAAAGCGGCATTCGGGGTGGAAAGGGAAGGGAACGATAAGCATTTTATCTTTTGCACTGTGGAAAATGTTGAGTGACACGTGTACAAGCTCCCGATACCTTCCGGCGAACGTGTTTCGCGGTGGAAATAAAGCAATTGTCGTTGCACAAACTGTGCTCGCGCCGTTTAGGTAGATCTTTGATCATTCCGTTCGTACAGAAAATGGTTTCATTGCTTTTATAAAGGTGCTTACGGATCATTCGCGTTCAGGACTGCCATCGGAGGTAGACGAAAACGAAGTTCGAAATTTAAAAAATTTTTAAAATTGATAAAAATACAAAATTCATCGGTCCAAGCGATTTCTGAAATGTCCAATGTCTCGAGGTCAACCTAGAAACATATTGAAACTTCAAATAGACCACTTTATGGAACTGGTAAGATATTAAGAAAGATATTTGTAAGTATTGGACGGAACTGGCGCTGTCGTTGATCTTTTTTTATTCGATACGAACAAATAATTGCTCCAGCTACAATTGAGCCGTTTATTTTGAAAGTGGCACAAGTTACTTTTTCAAAAAAATCGAGTTAATGGCAACACTAATTACAATTGAACGGTATCTTTTCATTAAAAAAAAAGTGACTTATGCCACTTTCAAAATAAACGGCTCAATTATAATTTGTAAACTCTTATTGACTGCTTGCATTCTTTGTTCTTCACATAAATTTCATTTCAGCTGTTAGCAAACAGTGAAACGAAATATGTACGTACTAGGATCGATGCTCCCTGGAAGTAGAAATATCCAGTGACTGTCAGACACGGTACAAATAACGATCTCAATAAATTTTCGTGCTCGACTCTTTCACAATCGGATCTGTACGAGGAAAAATGTGTTTGTACACTTTCGATCTTCTTTTTTGCTCGCGTACAGTCATTCGATTTATACCGTATCTCTGACTATGAAAGTTCATCGACACGTTTGGTCGAACGAAAGGCCAAATATTTTTGCGTTCTGGTGTTCACGCCGTGACTTCCGGCCAGGGAAATGCCATAACGACATATCTTCCTTCGGCTAAAAATCGACAAGAGGTCCATTTAGGACCAAAAGGTTTACTTTTGTAATATTCTGATATAAAAATAGTTTATTATCTAAGAATTTCATATTGAGTTCTCTGATGGATGATAATATATTTAAATAATACAATGATTAGATGATAAAACGTTTCGATAGCAGAATATTGGAATAATAAATGGACTGATAAGACAATACAAGATGTATAAATTATAAAAGAGTAAAATATATATTTGGTATCTCTGTGCACACCATTTTAATTTTCTATTATATAAATATCGTCAGTATAGTCAAGCTTGAACGATAATAATTACTGGTTTTATTGACATTTTATTGACACGTGCCTTACCCGAAGGATGTAATGTACCATTTGCCTTCAGATTCCGGCAAGCGTGTAACATAATATTCCTTGGAAATTGCACCAGCGAACTTGAATTTTTCACGCGTTTAACGCGCCAACCGCTCTCCAAATTGATGTCGGAGTAGTTAGTTCAAATTGAATCTGAAGTTTCAACACTCTTCCGCAGCGCCGGGAAAGAGGGTATTGATAATTCCCGTTAATCGAAGATTGAACATCATCGATCATACTTTCACTGTACTTTGGTCTGTGTATACCTATTTTTACCACGTCACTTTTCTAATCGTTCTAGGGAAAGTTGAGAAGCCGGCTGAGGAAAAGTGATTTAACTTAGAAAATTGTTTCGGATAGAAATTTTAAAAAGTGTCCTCTGACCCATTTCGTAGAAATAATGTTAAACGGAAATTTTGAGAGGTGTCTTTTCTCCCCTTTCGTAAAGATACTATTAAATTAACGTTGTATAAAGTGTCGTTTCACCCATTCCGTAGAAATAATGCTAAACGAAAATTTGATGAAGTGTCGTCTTTAACCCCTTATGTAGAAATACTGTTAAATTAAAATCTCATTTTGACCCCTCTCTCGACTCCTTTCTCAGAAATTAGGCGAAACGAAAACTTTGAAAGATATTTTTGACGCTTCTGTAAAAACATAAATTAAAATTCAGATTTTTAAATGTGCTTTGGCGGCGGTCATAGTGTGTGTGCTTGGGTGAGAAAAGGAGAGGGGAGGCGTTTCGTCCGGAGCCCGCTAGAGGATTCATCAGTAAGGCTATCCTAGCGGGCCCTTGCCTTACACGTGGTAGTAGGACGAAGTCTCTGTATATATAGGGATCGAGGCGGATCGGTTACTAGCGGGAAGAGGAGCCCTCTGCTGGCGGGTCTGGAGGTAGCCGCCACAGTGCTTTGGTACAGTAGCCGCCACAGTATTTTGGTAAAAAGTAGAGTTAATCGAATTGTTCGATTTATTTGCGTTTTCATAAATTCATATTCTTATATAATGACACGCGAATACAATCTCGCAAATAAGTGAGCTTTAGGGATTGCACGAAATCAAGACTGTAATATCGCGTTCGAAAATTTATTAATATTACGTTTCGCTGGTAGTACGACGTGTTTCCCCGAGGTGCCCTTTCGTTCTACTTTATTTCGCACTTCTAGCGCTTCCTGCCGCTTGGGCTTTATCTGGTTCCCTTGTCCTTGTTGTTCGGAAACGAACAGAATCAGGAAAAGTTTCCGCACAGTCTTTTAAGACTTTTAGGACTTCAATATTGTCTCCGAAGTGGCTTATTACTCCTGCGAACAATATCCGTGGTACTGGAAACAGATTTTGCTCCGGCTCTATTTGCTGTTGCGAGGAATTCCTCGAAACTGGAATCAATTCAGAAACACATTGAATATCTGAAGCTTATATTATTATATAAGCTTCGGATATTATAATATCCGATATAATATAATAATTTATATAATAAAATTTAAATTTATATATATTATATAATAATATAAAGCTTATATTATAATATAATATTATATTATTAGAATTTACATGATGCCGTTTAGTCAATCAATTTTTGTGCACTGCAAAAATCAATCGATGGAACAATGCGGTGGTTATAAAAACTGTTACTCTAATTTCACCGGTAATTACAAACATTTCATTTGCTAAAATAATGCAATTAATTGTTGAACAAACGAACGAAATATTTGTTGTTGGCATTTTTATACTTGTAATTTCATAACGTTAATATTAAACGTCGTCTGTGAAATTCTGTGCTGCATATAGTATTGCAAATGGTTCAAACAAATAATTCTTCCTAAAACGCGTGTATTTATATTCAAATGACATCTCTTACATGGAAATATTTCATGTGAAATGTATTTAGACAATATATTGTAGAATAAAAGATATTGGTTCTATTGTACATTTATGCTATCTTACTCCACAATTATTCGAACCGACAAGCCAAATTTGAGAACACCGTCGAAATTAGTGTTCATTTGGTATTCGCGCGACGACTGCGATTACGATTACGACGGCGAAAAAAAAATGGAAAATAAAGAGATTCTAAAAGTTTTCAAATGTTCCGAGTTATACCAGGAACAGAGCGAACTCCACTTATTAGCGGACGTAACCTATCTGTTCGTCCCTGGGATGAGTTACTTTTCCTCTTTCGGACTCTTTTTCAGTTCTCTTCCTACATCTATCCGTTCTGCTTAAACTTTCCGGGCAAGTCCTCAGGGGTTTCGAGCACTTTCCAGCGCTGACTGAACCTCGTGTTATTGTCATATGGATGTAATTCTTTCTTGCTGCGCGAAGTCGATGTGAACTCGATCATGTACGAATAGATTCTGCTGGACCCTTTTCATTCGTGATTTACGCGGTACCCATTCCGGTGCTCGTACATCAGTTTCTCCCTCGATCATTTCACTTTTGCAACGTCCTGTACACTTGCGAGGATCAGTCAATAATTAAGTTAACCTAAAAAATATGGGCAATTTGGGAAGAGATACGCTTAATCGAGCCTCGCGGATCATTTTTATAGCTGCCTGTTGTCGACGATTATGAAAACGATATGTAATCATATGATACATAATTCACCGGAAAGAATGGATCTCATGAAATCCCCCTTATCAGAAGCTCCGCCCGGTTAATTTGAACTTGACATTAATCCTAAACGTGCGGACTGCACGTGGCAGCCCGTATTTTACGGTTCCGCGCGATTTCCGCCATAACTAATTAAACGTCGTATTAGGCTCCGACTTTCTGCCAGTTTCTTTCGACATTAAACACCTTTTCTCATTTATTACTGACTAAAATTTCACGAAATTAAAGTATTTCATTTCATTAAATTACGAATTGCCAAGCAAACTTGTATCTCGTGACTCGCATTTCCAATATTATTACGTTTCGCGGGTATTAATAAAATTAGGAAATTATGACGGATTAGCGTGAAAATCAATTTTCAAATCTGATAATTCAATCATTTTCGATCGCCCATATGTAGACGACGCGGCTGTCAAAGTGTTAAAGTACAAAAAAGAATTTTTAAGAGAAAAATTTACAAAAGATATTTAACTTATCAATTAATTCGTTCGATAAATAAGAGCAAAGTTTGTAATTTACTAATATAAGAAGGGTATACTATTTCCCTTTGTTTTACTGTTCTTCCTTTCACATGTATGTGTAATATTTAATTAATGATCCTTGATTGCAATTGATCCTTGTTTCCAATGTATCATTGTTTATACTTTCTAGTGAGTTTGTTAGTTAACTATTGCTGCTCGTAACTGTACAAGTTGTACGTTAACCTACACCTAAATGAACTAGTGACGTCACGCAGAAGCGTTCTTTCATTCCGGTTCGTTCCTTTTGTTTTCAAGAACACGAATCGAGCGAGCCCAGCACGCTCTAAATTACACTAAAACCACACACAACGTATCTCTTGACTGACTTTCTCAGCTACTTGGTCCCGGCAAACAGTTTTTGTTGGAGGCGGTGGCGGGATCACGTTCAGTTCGCCGAAGATACCGTAAAATTTACAATCAAGATGTTCACCCGAGGAAACGTATATCGAAAGGGATTTGCATTTGAAAGTGTGTATTCTGACACCGAAATTAGGCTGTTCATAGTTCGTACATCAAAGTTCAGCCGGGGAAGTTCCCATCTCGTCTCGGAACTCCCCATCGCGTGCGCGCGGGAACAGATTTACGTTCCGAAATTTCGCGGAAACTGCAACCGTCAGCGAAAGTTCGACGGCTCCGGTCCTCGAAACGTGACCAAATAAAAGTCTGTGTGTTTGACGAAAGCGGGGATCCCGGAATTCGCGTTAACGCTTTTCATTAAAAATCGACGTCAACCTGGCAACGGTTGATGATCACTTGCGAAACGGTATATCTCGCCGCGGTTGCAGATCCGGAAAGTCATTACAACTTGACACACTTTTACAATGTTTTTTACGAGTGCTGCATTAGAGCCTGCACGTCACGTGTATCCTGTCTTACAAACGACGACTGTTCATATAGGGTGTCTCGTGAAAACGAAGCGAGAATACTGTCTATGGGATCGATGACCGAGAACCATGTTAGTTCGGAAATTATTCACACTAAATAGAGCACTCGAAGTGACTGACCTGCGTTATTTAAAAAAAATGACATTACTGCATTTATTTAAACTTACTAAAGAAAATGTAGTTAATTATTTTCTGCGAAAGTAGAATAGATTTTCTACGTTTTTAAAAGGAAAAGTGAGAAACCGATTATTATTACTATGAACAGGGTTTGATAGATTTAGTGTTAAAACGTGATTTCAGAGATCAAGCTAAGATGGTGAGTGTCTTTTTTTATTATTGTTGATGCCACAGATCCACACTTATATGTTAGTACGTTACTTGTGTATATAATTATTATTAATAGTTCACCATGATATAAAGCAGGCAAAGAACAATAAAGTAAATTATTCTTGAACTTGTACAATTTAGAAGAATTTCACATTACAAATTGATGAATTAGTAAACGCAATATTAAAATATTGCAAAATTAAAATATTGCAATAAAATGAAACGCTTGAGCCACCTTGTACTGCTCATCTCTGGCAAACCTCTGGAAAAACATTCGATGAAACAAACCGTGCATTTGCAAAATTAATTATCAACGTATCGGTTGCAGAAAATATTTTTATTAGCGCTAAAAGCCGGTTCAACAATAACAGCTCCGCTCGCACAAATATATTACACGTATTGACAACGGTTCCGCGAATGTGGGCCGGGTAAATACCATAATGAACAATATATACGAGAACAGTAGCGAACCAACGTGGAGAAATAAGTGGAAAATTTTGAATAGAATTTTTCCCAGAATCCCTTCATATTGCTCAATTGAATACGGATTTTAACTAGGCCTGCGAGTCGTTCTATACGATTTCATTTGCAGCTTTGCACGAAAATGACAAATTACATTTTATACCCATTGTCGCTTGACAAATTTCTGTTTTCGCGCTCTGCGATTTATCTCTGTTATTTCCTGATGTGGAAAAAATGTACGAAAATAGTTGTTGGTGCAAATTTTTGGGAAAATTTAGACAATTTTCAATTTCGTAGTTCCCTTGGAATTATTTCGAATTTTCTGCGCGGAGTTATTTTTAAGGCTGCTTTTTTAAACAGCTTTAATAATACGATGGTAAAAGGCAATCGGTATTATTAAAAAACACGAGAAAATAACATTGTAGTTTCGTCATTATTTTGCATCTAGAGATTCATATTTCCTAGTTTCGAGTTTCCAGTTCTTGTATAATGGTGCACAAAATTCGAGCGAACAGAGGGTTTACAGAAATACGCGAAATCCTAATGAACTAATAGCAAATGAAGATATGGTGATAATTTATTGCGTGCATTTAACGGCGTCTTTCGCCAATATTTTTTTCTATTTATTTAATGGCGCTTCGTTCAATTAAGCTCACATGTATTAACCATTTATAATCGAATTGTTCGGATAGTTGTAAGCGAATAACGGCTCGGTTTGCATATCAAACAAAGTAGCAATATGCTCGATCCAGTATAATCGTTAATCTCCGGTAAAAAAATTGTCGTCGGGTCAATTATCTCGCGTGATGTTGGCGAGATCAATTGCTCGTTTCATCGGTTGCGCCCGTTTGCGGAATAACGATTTATCGGCGGATTGCGCACCGGGTGACGTTTATCAGGATAATAATTAATCGAAGGATGGCGTAAATGAATAATGGACTTCCGAAACCGTTGGCATTAAAGTGACACCGTCCGGACGTTCGCTATTCTTGGAATCTCCGCAACGCGTAAATCGTAGGAATGACCGCCTCTATCTGTTAGTGTTTCAGAAGTCAGACGCAACAATCGAAACGATAAACCAAAAAATTTTGCTTTCTCGTGTCTACGATAATCGCTCTTGGAAGCTGTAGAGTCGAATACGGAGATTTCGTAAAATCTTGCATATAATTTTTGGTCGGATTAGTATACTCAGTAAGTATAGCGTTGTGTAATTGAAAATGGAAACATTACAACTACAAAAACAACTAAACATAAGAATCTAATTAGTTTCGAAGATAATTTTCGAGACGCCGCACATTCCAGAGGGTTGTTTCAACCCTCTCGAATTCAAGTATCACTTAACTTTCCTGCTATATTTGCTTTTAACAACAGAAACCTGGACGGAGTACATGAGAATTGAAGGTATGCAGTCGGGCGAAATCCCTGGTGGGGAAAATGAAGCGGGATAAAGCATACATTCAATATTACAAAGTTCCGGGGTAACATTCCTGCGGCACGGAGGAAACACCATGGTTAAACAAATCGGAAGTCGCGGGCAACACAACGTTTCCCATTGAAAACTGGAGCAAAATTCAAGGGAGAATTTTAAGGGACGTGTCACTCACAGTGTCGCTAAGGTAAGGACCACTCAGGCAAAAGTAAACGAGCAGAAAACAACAGATTTCTTTAAAAAGCAGAGAGCAAAGAAATAAACGTGCAGCAGGAAGAACATAAGGTAAAGACACTTTGCATCAGAGAAAATAGTATCGTGCAACATTTCCGTCGTCGTCGTCTGTGCCGTCGGGGCTCTGTAAAAGCCATTTACGTTCAACTTGGACGGGTAGATGTACATGCGTAGAGGAGAAGATAGAGATACAAGCGTAGAGGTAGATGTAGAGGTACATGCGTAGAGGTAGAGGTAGAGGTACATGCGCTGAAGTCGAGGTGTAGGTAGAGGTACACGCATAGAAGTAGAGATAGAGGAATATACGTAGTGGTACAGGTAGTGATACAGGCGTAGAGTTAGAGGTAGAGGTACATGCAAAGAGGTAGAGGTAGAGGCGTAGTGGTAGAGTACATGAACCTCTATCTCTACCTGTACGCATGTACCTCTACCGACGCATGTACCTCTAACTCTACCCCGACGCACGTACCTCTACCTCTACACCTATACCTCTACCTCCATCTCTATCTCTACCCTTGCGCCTGGTACCTCTACCTCTACCTCTACGTATGTGCGTCTACCACTACCTCTACCTCTACCTCGAGCTCTGTGCATGTACCTCTACTTCTACCTCTACGCATGTAACTCTACCACTACCTCTACACATGTACCTCTTACTCTACCCCGACGCATGTACCCCTAACTCTAACCCGACGCACGTACCACTACCTCTACGCAAGTACCTCTACCTCTACCTCTACGCATGTACAACTAACTCTACCGCTACGTATGTACCTCTACCTCTATGCATGTACCTGTACCTCTACTTCTACGCCTGTACCACTACCTATACATCTACCTCTACCCTTGCGCCCGGTACCTCTACCTCTACCTCTACGTCTGTACGTCTACCTCTACCTCTACCTCTAGCTCTACCTCTACCTCTACGTCTATCTCTACTCTACCTCTACCGCTACGGCTGTACCTCTACCTCTACCACTACCTCTATGCCTATACCTCTACCTATACACCTGTACAACTACCTCTACTTCTACGCCTGTACCTCTAACTCTACTTCTACGCATGTACCTCTAACTCTAAACCGACGCATGTACCTCTACCTCTATGCATGTACCTCAAACGCTACCTCTACGCATGTACCTCTACCTCTACCGCTACGTATGTGCCTCTATCTCTATCTCTACCTCCACCTGTTACCTCCATCCACCTTACCAACCTCCACCTTTACGTTGTTTCACTTCGTTTCGCATTCATCATTTACGTTATTTTACGTGTTTTACTTTGCTTTACGTTATTTCGCCTTGTCTCACGTTGTTATTTATTACAGTTTTATGTTCTTCTGCGTTCTTATGCTTTGTTTTTAGGTTGTTTTATATTGTTTTACGTTGCTGTACGTTGCGTCAAGTTGTTTTTTTTGTTTCGCATTGATGATTTACATTATTTTACTTTGATTTTATATTGGTTTACGTTGCTTTACCTTGCTATACGTTATTTTAAGTTGTCTCACGTTGTTGTTTAAAACAGTATTACGTTGTTCTACGTTGTTATACATTGTTTTTACGTTCTTTTATACTGTTTTACATTGGTTTATGTTGTGTTTCGTACTTTTACTTTGTTTCGCATTCATGATTTACGTTGTTTTACGATGATTTACGTTGTTTTCTTTGTTTGGCGTTGTTTTTAAAACCATATTGTTGTGTTTTACGTTGTTATACATTGCTTTTACGTTGTTCTATGTTTTACGTTATTTTACGTTGTTATACATTGTTTTTACGTTGTTTTACGTTTTTTTACATTATTTTACGTTGTTTTACTTTTTTTTATCGTTGTTTTACGTTATTTTACCTTTCTTTACGTTGTTTTACGTTGTCTCACGTTGTTGTTTAAAACAGTATTACGTAGGTCTACGTTGCTACAGTATGCTTTTACGACGTTTAATTATTTTTACATTATCTAACGTTGCTTTACTTTATTTCTACGTTGTTTTACGTTGTTTTACGTTGTTTTACCTTGCTTTACGTTGTTTTACGTTGTCTCAAGATGTTGTTTAAAACAGTATTACGTTGTTCTATCATTGCTTTACGTTGTTTTATTTTGTTTTACATAGCTTCACGTTGTGTTACGTTGTTTTGCTTTGTTTCGCATATATGGTTTATGTTTTTTCTCGGTATTTTACCATGTCTCTCTTTGTTTCGCTATGTTAACAAACGTTGTTTTACGTTGATTGACATTGTTTTTACGTTGTTTTACTTTGTTTTGCCTTGCTTTTCGTTGTTTTACGTTATCTCACGTTGTTGTTTAAAACAGTATTACGTTGTTCTACGTTGTTATACATTGTTTTTACGTTCTTTTATACTGTTTTACATTGGTTTATGTTGTGTTTCGTACTTTTACTTTGTTTCGCATTCATGATTTACGTTGTTTTACGATGATTTACGTTGTTTTCTTTGTTTGGCGTTGTTTTTAAAACCATATTGTTGTGTTTTACGTTGTTATACATTGCTTTTACGTTGTTCTATGTTTTACGTTATTTTACGTTGTTATACATTGTTTTTACGTTGTTTTACGTTTTTTTACATTATTTTACGTTGTTTTACTTTTTTTTATCGTTGTTTTACGTTATTTTACCTTTCTTTACGTTGTTTTACGTTGTCTCACGTTGTTGTTTAAAACAGTATTACGTAGGTCTACGTTGCTACAGTATGCTTTTACGACGTTTAATTATTTTTACATTATCTAACGTTGCTTTACTTTATTTCTACGTTGTTTTACGTTGTTTTACGTTGTTTTACCTTGCTTTACGTTGTTTTACGTTGTCTCAAGATGTTGTTTAAAACAGTATTACGTTGTTCTATCATTGCTTTACGTTGTTTTATTTTGTTTTACATAGCTTCACGTTGTGTTACGTTGTTTTGCTTTGTTTCGCATATATGGTTTATGTTTTTTCTCGGTATTTTACCATGTCTCTCTTTGTTTCGCTATGTTAACAAACGTTGTTTTACGTTGATTGACATTGTTTTTACGTTGTTTTACTTTGTTTTGCCTTGCTTTTCATTGTTTTACGTTATCTCACGTTGTTGTTTAAAACAGTATTACGTTGTTCTACGTTGTTATACATTGTTTTTACGTTCTTTTATACTGTTTTACATTGGTTTATGTTGTGTTTCGTACTTTTACTTTGTTTCGCATTCATGATTTACGTTGTTTTACGATGATTTACGTTGTTTTCTTTGTTTGGCGTTGTTTTTAAAACCATATTGTTGTGTTTTACGTTGTTATACATTGCTTTTACGTTGTTCTATGTTTTACGTTATTTTACGTTGTTATACATTGTTTTTACGTTGTTTTACGTTTTTTTACATTATTTTACGTTGTTTTACTTTTTTTTATCGTTGTTTTACGTTATTTTACCTTTCTTTACGTTGTTTTACGTTGTCTCACGTTGTTGTTTAAAACAGTATTACGTAGGTCTACGTTGCTACAGTATGCTTTTACGACGTTTAATTATTTTTACATTATCTAACGTTGCTTTACTTTATTTCTACGTTGTTTTACGTTGTTTTACGTTGTTTTACCTTGCTTTACGTTGTTTTACGTTGTCTCAAGATGTTGTTTAAAACAGTATTACGTTGTTCTATCATTGCTTTACGTTGTTTTATTTTGTTTTACATAGCTTTACGTTGTGTGACGTTGTTTTACTTTGTTTCGCATATATGATTTATGTTTTTCACGTCGTTTTACCTTGTTTTTCTTTGTTTCGCGTTAATGATTATCGTTTTCTACATTGTTTTGCTTGTTTTTCTTTGTTTCGCTATAATGATTTACGTTGTTTTACTTTGTTTTTACGTTGTAGTACATTATTTTACCTTCCTTTACGTTTATTTACGCTTTCTCACGTTGTTGATTAAACAACCTCGATTATTACGTAAAACAAGTTAAAACAACATAAAAACGTCGTAAAAACAAAATAAAACAACGTAAAACAACATAAATTATCAATGCAAAACAAAGAAAAACTTAGTAAAACAACGTAGAGCAATGTAAAAGAATATAAAACAACGTAACAACAATGTATAACAACGTAGAACAACGTAATACGGTTTTAAACAACTACGTGAGACAACGGGAAACAACGTAAATCAAGGTAAAACAACACAAAACAACGTAAAAACAAAGTAATGCAACGTACAACAACGTAATGCGAAACATACGATTAAGAAACAACCCACGTGATCAAACGATCTAGTTTCAAATCTATGCGAATTAGAATATTTATCTACAAATTTACGCAGAACACGTGATTTAGCTACAAATCAATGCGAAATATATGATGTAGCTTCAAATGCATACCAGACAAACGAATTTAACTTCAAATTGATACGAAACACGTGATTTAGATTCACATTTAAGCGAAACACATGATTTCTCTTCAAATTCATGCAAAACACATGATTTAGCTCAAAATCCATGCCAAATGGAAGGTTTAGATTCAAATCCATGCGAAATAGACGATTTAGCTGCAAATCCAAGCGAAACAAACGATCTACCTTCAAATCTTTGCGAAATAGATGACTTGGCTTCAAATTCATGCGACACAAACGATTTAGTTTCAAATTCATGCGGAATACATGATTAGCTTCAAACCCATGCGAAATAGAAGATTTATCTTCAAATTCGTGAGAAATAAACGATTTAGCTTCAAATGCATACGCGATACAAACGATATAGGTTCAAATCTATCCGAAACAAACGATTTATCTTCAAATCTATGCGAAATACATGATTTAGCTTCACATCCATGCGAAATAGAATATTTAGTTTCAAATCTATGCGACACAAATGATTAAGCTACAAATCCATGCGAAACAAACGATCTAGCTTCAAATCTACGAGAAATAGAAGTTTGGCGGCGGTTCAAAGTGTCGTTGTCGTGGAAAGGAGAGGGGACACGTTTCGTCCGGGGCCCGCTAGAGGACTCATCAGTAAGGCTATCCTAGCGGGCCCTTGCCTTAGACGTAGGGGTAGGACGAAGTCTCTGTGTATATATAGGGATCGAGGCTGATCGGCTACCAGCGGGAAGAGGAGCCCTCTACTGGCGGGTCTGGAGGTAGCCGTCACAGAAGACTTGGTTTCAAATTCATGCGAAACAAACGATTTAAATTCAAATTCATTTGGAACACATGATTTAGCTTAAAATCCATGCGAAGTACATGATGTAGCTTCAAATGCATACCAAACAAACGATTTAACTTCAAATTGATACGAAACACGTGATTTAGATTCAAATTTGAACGAAACACATGTATGTCAAAACGACCCCGGTTGCAATTAACTCTTTGAACGCTGCATTTATATACTTTTGAAAGACGGCTGGCGAATTACATAACCCAAACGGAACCTTTAAAAATTCATAATGACCGGTGGGAGTTACGGGGGCGGTATATTTTCTGCTATTCTCATTAATGGGAACATAAAAAGATCCATTTCTGAGATCCAACGTACTAAATACTTTCGCGCCTTCTAATAAATCCTATTGATCCTCTATCAAAGGTAGGGGATATCTATCTTTTACCATTTTTTTTATTAAGCTGTGTGTAGCCAATACAAATTCTAGTTGTGCCATCCTTCTTCTTTACTAGTACAATTGGACTTGCGTAATCTGAACAAGACTCTCGAATTATTTCATCTTTCAACCATGACGTTATTTGTTTATCAACTTCAGATTTATCCCCGGGAGACAATCTTCGCGGTCTCTCGTACACTGGGATCTCGTCTTGCAGTATCAAGCTCATTTTAATCCCTACTTCTTTCGTTTTAGATGGTTTATAACTTGCAACACAATCTTCTATAAGTTTTCTATGTTCAGGAACCGCAATGTGTGATAAATTTACATTGTCAACTATAGCCTCGACATTGACATTAAATATTTCCGGCAAATCTATTTTTTTAATAAAAATTTCTCCTCCTTTCGTACTTAGTTCTACGGAATCTAAAAATTCTGTACCGATTATTAAACTATGGGACGACAAGGTATTGGGTAGAACGTGTATATTTATTCGATATGTTATCTGATCTATTGCAATAGTTGTTGAAAATTCCCCTAATGTGTGGTTGCTCTCTGCTCCGACACCACAATATTGCAAAATCTTATTATTCAATCTAGGAGCACCAATTTTAACATAATAATCCGCTCGCATCAAATTCAGTTCGCTTCCAGAATCTATTAACGCTGTCAACTTACAATTTCCAACTTGCACCTCTTTAACTCGCTTCTTTCTCGACGCTTCAGACACACTTGTGTCCTCTTTCTTTCGTCGGGCAGTTTGCAGCCGTATGGTATCGGTTTCCACACAAAAAACATCGCCGTAATTCTTGCCGTGCCACTTGCTGTGATTCACCTTGTGACGATGTTCCATGGACGGTCGTCTTCTTCTTCTCCTCAGGTCGCCTGTTTTTCGTTCTTGATTTTTCCTTCATGTCTTCGTAAATTTCGAATGTTTCTTTCAACTCACGTATATTTCTAGCACCGTACAATATCGTTTTGTTTGTTTCGAAATCCTGAACTCCGTCAATAATATACTTAATAACTGTTGAGACTTCCATGTCTGCTTGCTTCGCAATCTCCAACATTTGATAAATGTATTCTTGATACGACTCGTTCGATCTTTTAATATTACGTGACAACTCTTTATGTATCTTGTACGTATCTGCAGTTTTACCAAATTCGGACTCCAATGCTCGCTTCATCTCGACCCATTTGCGACAACATTTTTCACAGTCGACGAACAATCTCGCCGATGCACGCAATAACCGCTTCGCATAAACAACATTTTGTACTTCACTCCATTCACATAGCTCTAGCAAACTCTTCGCTAAATATACGCATGGACTCCTCAACATCCCTGAATGTTAACGCCTGCATCCGTCGCACGCATCGTCTCACATCGCTTCCTTCTTCTTCGTCTTCACTGCCATCAATATCATCTTCCTCTTCGGCATGTTCGATTTGCAACATTATGGCTGCTTTAAGCCGATCTTGTAGTTGCTTTTTATTTCCCGACGTCCTCAGCTTGCTACTCTTCAATTCTTCCTTTAAACCGGTTAACTTCATTGTTAGAATTTCCTCTAATTTGTCAGCAGATAGGCTTGCTTGTGATACTTCGACAACGGTATCGTTTCCTTCAGACATCTTAAAAGGCTTTTCAATGCACAACACAACAACTAAAGTTCAACTCTCAACTCCTACAGTCACAATATCATTGTTATCATTCAACGCTACCTTTTCCTCAAATCCCGGCTGAGCCCTCAAAATTATGTAGAAATTGTCTAATATTTAAACAATATAGAATCTGTATCGATTAGGAAAGGACTAAACGTGGTGAAGACAGAAAATATCGCGTACCGTACCTTCAACTAGGATTACAACTACTTCACTTAATTTTACAACTTGCAACACTCCTCACTCGACGACTCTCGTACACTCTCTGTCCACTCCAAACACGCTCCTCCGACACAATGCCTGCCTTTTCTAAAAACGTGCCAATCGCATCCGCCGGCTCTCCGTCGCCAAGGGATTTTTTTCATCTGACCCGGCCTTCACCAAAGTTTCTCTTCTATTGCCTACCATAAATACAAAGACTTAAAACTACGGTCTCCTATGCCTAACACTCCTCCTCGTCCTAAACGTACCCACTAAATTACGATACTACAATAGTATAGAATTGTATAAAATAGTACAGAATTCGTTAAAAATCATTAAAATATCTTACAGTATATATCATCATTTACCCGCTGGAGCGGGAGGCGGTCGAGTGCTTCGAGCTCCAGGCCCGGGGATTAGCGCTCGCCAGATGGCATGCGGAGCTTTGCTCCCATGCCTCCGAGCGCGTCCCCGGGGCTCTCCTGCCGCACTTCACCTCGTGGCGGGAGAGGCGGTTTGGCAGGCTCTCCTACCGTGCGGCGCAGGTATTCACCGGGCATGGCTGCTTCGGTGTCTACCTGTGTCGCATCGGTCGGGAAGCGACGACGGTGTGCCACCACTGTGGCGCGGAGGAGGACTCGGCGCAGCATACACTGGAGGTGTGCCCCGCCTTTTCAGTGCTGCGCCGAGTCCTAAGTAGGGAAGTTGGTCGCGACCTCGCTCTCTCCAGCTTAGTTGGGGCCATGCTGGAGAGCCCGACAAAATGGGCGGCAGCCATAGCCTTCTGCGAACAGGTAATGTTGCAGAAGGAGGCTGCCGAGCGGGGTCGCCGCGAGCGGGGGGTGCGGCGTGTGCGCCCACGCCTAGAGCCCCCCCCCCCCGAGCAGCTGATAATAGGCGGGCGGCGGGTGTACCAGATCATGCTGGTTTAATTACCCGCCGCCCGCCAACCGAGGATGTCCTATCAGGAGTGGGGGCGACGACAACTTGTCGTCGCCCCCGACGGCCGCCGGTGCGGCCGTCGTGACGAGGCGGTGTGGGGTGCGGTCCCCCGCACCGCCGAATCAAGATGATTTATGGGGGGAGGATTAATCTCCCCCCGGGACGCGGCCGGCCACCGCCGTTCCATCCTGGTGGCCGGCCAGGCGAGGGGGAGCCGCGGTTGTGTTCTTTGAGAGTTCCCGTGGCTCCCCCGCTACTCGCCAGCGCCCTAGGCCGCCGTGGGGGTTTTAGCGGGTCGAACCCCGCACTACCCCCGCCCCGCCCTTCGGGCGGGACGGGGGTGTCTGACCAGCAGATTTCCCCCACGTTAAACAAAAAAAAAAGTATTATAAACATGAATAAATACCAATTCAAGCTACGAGATCTTTTATTACTGAGGACAATATTAACACTATTGCAGATATGGACAAATATCGATTGAAAATAGAAACTTCTGTGGCGGCTACCTCCAGACCCGCCAGCAGAGGGCTCTTCTTCCCGCTAGTAACCAAGCCGCCTCGATCCCTATATATACAGAGACTTCGTCCTACCCCCACGTCTAAGGCAAGGGCACGCTAGGATAGCCTTACTGATGAGTCCTCTAGCGGGTCCCGGACGAAACGTCTCCCCTCTCCTTTTCTCGACCAAACACACACAACGACCGTCGCCAAACTTCTTTATTAAATAATTTAATCATATCGCTAAAATGTCGCAAGTTAATAAATATTATAAATAATATCACATTATTATACATATTTTTAGCACACGTACTGCCGAATCAGCTACGACATTGTTACAAATATAAATAAGTAAAAATGAAAACTAGACAATTCTTTATTAAACAATTAAATCAAGTGTCTACAACGTTGCAAATTAATTTGCTATTCAGCTGACGAGCTAAATGAACCAATTCGTAGGAAACGCGTCAGAAGATCGTTCCCGGATCAACGATTCCAAGAAAATTAAGTTTCAAACGAAAATGTCCGATGGATGCCGCGGTCGAGCGCGGAAATTCAAAAGCTGCCGGCGATGAGAATCGAATTCAAACCACTGGCAGAGAGCAGTTTACATATTTAATGGCGTGTGATTAAAGAAACCGCGCACAGTGAAAATAAATGCGTAAAGCTTCCGGAAACTCGACGGTTCCCGTGGGATGGCGGCTGATTAGGCGAACAGCGTTGCTCGGCACTGCGTCGGAACTCTCGTACAACGTAATGGCGGTTAATATCTCTATCGATTGGAATTGAAAACGGCGAAATTTCTGATATCCGAGATCGCCGACGAGCATTTGTATAAATTCGTTATTAAAATGAAAATACTCCGGGCCGCCGTTTCGGTTTTACGTTCTCGCTCCGCCATGACCGGGAAGGTTCAAAGGATGATATTTCAGCTGCGCGAGAAATGAACTCGCGAGCTGCGGTCTCCGTTGCATTTTTTCGACCAACTGCAAAATTTTTTTTTGAAATTTTTGACGGCAAAAGTTATGTATATACACAAAAAATTGTGTAACAATATGATTATATACAAATTATGTTTCGTTGTTAAAATATTTTATATTTTTTAAAAAGTCCGGAATGGGGATTGCGACAGGTTGCATGAATAAAAAGAAAGGAAAACATTTTTTTTTATTGTGTAAAAAATAATAGACCGAGTAAGTAATACATAGTTACTATAAGCTCTACATTACATATTTATGTATGGTATTTAATTATAATATAAAATCCGAACCAAAAATGTCATGCTTCAAATATGATAATTTTGTCATGTTCAACTTATTATTATACGATTATAATATTGTTGCAAAGTACACAATTTCTCTCGCGTCGCGGCATTTTATTTACAATAAAGGATATTAACTATAACACAATTCGATACAATAACAATTCAGATCTTTTAGAAGTAGGATGTTGAGTTGTCCTTTCAGAATCCTTGTCGTAGACAGCGAGCGGTGCCATGGCGAACAACGCTGTCATTGTTTTTGCTCTTCTATAGAAGCACGTTCGTTAATAGAACGATCTTCCATTTAATGGGCAAAAATGTCGGATTACGGAAGCAGGTGAAGTCGTATTTTTAAGTTAAAAAGCAAATCGGTCGCCGAAGCGCGCACAAAGTTTTTGTAATCTCGTTGTTCTTCCAGCGAGAGCGAGGGGGGGGGGAGACTTAACGCCGTGTTTTCTTTCGATCTTGATCCTGATTTATCTGAACTTTGACGCTCCCATTTGTCCTTCTTTACGCCACCAACACGCGGTTCCGGTTTCTTAAGCCGGTGGTCGCGTTTCCGGCGTTGTCGTCCACGGTTACCATGTCGTGCGATCGATCTTCATTCAGCTGCAGTTGGTCAGGGGCTTCGGTAATTAATTCGCTGAATCCGGTCGCTACTTGCTTCCATTTCAGCAGGTCAGCTGGCTGCAATGGTAGACGATCGATCAATCCCCGGGAAAATCTATGTAATTTAGACCACGATTTGTTCTCCTTCGATTCGAGGAATCAGTCTTGCGAGCCCGTTAAATCGTGAGCGTTTCTACAACCCGACAAAGTATAATCCTCCCGGTCTCGAATATTAATTAACAAGAGCCCGAACTGATCGAATTCGGCAGCGATAAATGAAAATAGAATCTGCCCGACCTACATCCGTTCATTAACTTGCCCCGGAGAGCAACGCTCTGGGCCAGATGACATCAGCGAAAGAAATAGATCTGTTTCGTACAGTTTTGGTATGAAATCCCGAGATTTCCATTCGGATTTCACCGTTGGGCAATTTTTGTCTTTGGCTCTTTAACGACAAGAGAAAATTCAGTAGGAAATTCGTTAGGAATTTTGCTAGAAAAAATAACTTGGTTGTATTTTACGTACAAATATCTAACAATTTTAATATGTTTTAGAATCTTCGGTATTAAGTACACCAGAAAATTGACTAGGAATATCACTAGAAAAAATTATTTGTTATGTTCAGATTTATGTATTTTATGTATAATTTTCCATCGATGTTTCCGTATTTTTTAAATTTTCGATATAAAGTTCTGTAGAAAAATCATGAGAAACTAACTAGGAGATATACTAAGAAATTTACTACATATGATTACTAGGTCTATTAAGATTTATGTATTTTATGTATAAATTTCCATCAATGCTTAATCAGTTGAAAATCTTTGACGGATGATTTTTCTAGAAACTTCACTGGGAAAGTCACTAGAAAACTCGCTAGTAAATTCGCTAAGAAAAATTACATTTTTATACAGATTTTTATATGTAATTTTTATATTTAAATGTCCATTAATGTCGATATATTTTAAAATCGTAATAATACTGACGCGATAAATGTTTTTATTTAATAGTAATATCTTGAATATTAGTAATTGTATGCAAGAGAACATTTGTGTATGTTTTATGCAAATTTCAGCTGAATGCTTACACATGTTATTAGACCAACTGGACTAACTCACTAACTGGACAATTCACTAAAAGGTACCGATCGAAAAGATATAGCGATGTTTTTGGAACCTCGTGTAGCACCTAGTCTGGAGTGATTAATGGATTCAGGTTGGTTACCTCGCTAGCGGACGACGAAAATAAGAAATTCCATTAACACTTAACCTGAATCGACCAAGCAGGGCTCCTGTGTTAAAAGAACAGATTCTTATAAAAAAGAGGATCCAGTAAAAGGGTTTCTTACTGGCTTAATTTAAAATGGCCTCTAGAAAGTCATACTGATAATAATAGAAGAATCTTCTGCAGTACCAAGACTGGAGTGATTAATGATGTTATACATAACCTAAACTCATTCACTAGAAATTTAGAAATAACAAAGACATTATTTATAGAAGAAGGCTATATACAAACTAAGATTTGTACATCTCACTAGAAGGAAAAGGTCACTAGAATGTGAGTAGAATAATCCTAATTCTAACCTAAACTCATTCAATAAAAATTTAGAAATAACGAAGAAATTATTTATAGAAGAGAGTTATATACTAAAGAACTAGATACAAATTAAGGTTTGTATATCTTACTAGAAGAAAAAAGCCATTAGAAACTTAGCAGAAAGTCATATCATAGTAAATATTTGGAACCCTACAGGCATGCCAAAATTAAACTATTGAAGCCCTAGGAGAAGCAGTGTAAAATTAAAGAATAACACAATCTGAAAATTTAGCTCAACCCCATCTGGGGGTAAGATAATTTCGAAGCAACGTGTAACCTCCGTGGCCGTATTTCTGGGATTCTACGTCATCTGCTAGTTAAGTGAGTCAAAACTCAAATATTAAAGCCGTAGGGGGCTATTATAATGTGCTAGAATTAGGAAATAGCCCGAACAGAGTCGGTGGTACCGCGATCCAAATATTAAATCCTTAGTGGGACTATTGTATCGCAGAATTAGAGGATTCCGCAAGTGCAGAATTTACATGAAAAGGAAGATGATATAAAGCAATCTTTAACCTTTATGGTTATATTTCTGGGATACTACCTCGTTCGCTGGTCAGGTACCATACCCCAAATGTTAAGCCCTTGGGGAGACCATTATATCATAGAAGTAGAGTATTCCACAAGTGCAGAATTTATACTAAAAGGAAGATAATTTAAAGCAACCTTTAACCTTTACGGTTATATTTCTGGGATTCTAGATCGTTTGTGCTAGAGAGGGCTATTAAACCTGAAATATTAAATTCCCAGGGACGATATTATATCATAGAATTATTTATAGCTCAAATCGGGAGAAAATGATTTAAAGCAATCTAATCTGGATTCATAAATATAGGGAACAAAACTCTAATGTGGTAATGCAGTATCAATGGTACCAATATACGCACTGCCAAATTCTAGGATGTTAAAACCTAGAGTAATAAAATTTAGGATGACAAAGTCTATGCCCCTTAAAGCTAGTGTACCGACGCATTGAAACTAAGATCTAGGGGTGTTAAAGCTTAAGCTAGTATTCTAGAGTATTCTTTGGAAGTATATGTTTTCCTGGGGATTCACAAAAGAGAGACCCAAAATGTGGGATGTCACCTCATCTAAGGCCCCTAAATCTGGGATGCTACCATCTAGGGTCCCTAAAACTGGAATGTCACTATCCAGGATCCCTAAAAATGAGATGTTGCCGTCTAGGATGCTTAAAAACTGGGATGATATCGTCTAGGGTCTTTAAAACTGAGCTACCACCATCTACGGCCCCTAAATCTATGTTACTATGATGCAATGTTCAACAATCTATGTTACTATAATCTAGTGTTCCAAAATCTATGTTGCTATGATCTACTGTTCCATAATCTATGTTACTATGATCTAGTGCTCCAAAATCTATGTTGCTATAATCTAGTGTTCTGTAATCCATGTTACTATGATCTAGTATTCCAAAATCTATGTTACTATGATCCAGTGTTCCAAAATATATGTAACTATAGTCTAGTGTTCTGTAATCCATGTTACTATGATCAAGTATTCCAAAATCTATGTTAGTATGATTCAGTGTTCCAAAATCTATGTTACTATAATCAAGTGTTCCAAAAATGTTGCTATGATCTAGTGTTCCGTAATCTATGTTATTATGATCTAGTGTTCCAAAATCTATGTTGCTATGATCTAGTGTTCCGAAATCTATGTTACCATGATCTAGTGCTCCTAAATCTATGTTATTATGATCTAGTATTCTGTAATCCATGTTACTATGATCCAGTGTTCCAAAATCTATGTTACCATGATTTAGGCTCCCTAAATCAACGTTACTGTGGTCTAGTGTCCCAGAATCTATCACACCGTGATCTGCAACATCAAAACCTGCGATTGTGAAGTCTGAGGTACCAAAATCCATCATTCTTAAACAACGTGGCGCGAAAACGATCTATTCGCGCACAGGATTAGTCCAGGATTGAAGAGTGAGACAGTCGGGGGGAATTTCGGGTTGTGTCAAAGGCAGATAGTCGGATAGGGGAACGTTTAAGCTTTGCGGTCATAGAACAGGAATGGGTGAGGTTAAGTCCCGGGGCTTACCGTTAAAGTGAAAAAGACAGAGCAGCGCTATCGGAAGCAGCGAACCGCGTAGTTCCGATCTCTCGGTCGGGGGTGTCTTGGTAAATCAATACGTCCTGCCGTATTAAGCCCAGGGCGTCCCTCACAATCACATCGGCGATCACCCCCGGATTGTCAGCTGGTCGATGCGAAATTACCATTTAATCACCGCTCTTACGATTCTTGGTCCCCCGCCGGTAGTTATAGTCGTGCGGGGACGGATGGCGCCGGATTTATGGTAACCATTGGCCTGCGCTGCGTGCGCTACTTTCCTAGTTGATCGTGCTAAACGCTATTGAGGTTAGGTTAGTGGAACTTATCCGTTGTCGATGGTGATGATGTTCCGAGCTAATAAGGGGAACTTTGACTTTGGAACGACTCGATATACAATTGCGACCGTTAGTGCAACATGGCGGATGGTTGGGTTATGGTGCCAATGTCTAGTTATTTTTTGGTGATTTAACTAGTAGCGTTAGTTTTTGATTGTTCTGTTTAGAACGTTTTTGTAAATGCCTGTAGAAAATTGTATTTATGCAATTGTTTCGATGTAACATTGTTCTTTGAAATTGTTATTGCTATAGAATTGTTTGAAAAGCTGTTAAAGAACGCTTTGGAGGTTAGGTGTGTGACACTTGTCCGTTCTTGATGATTTTGTAAGTCAATAAGGGAAATTTGACTTTGGAACTATTCGATATTCAGTTTTCTGACGACTGCTGACTCAATTGGGACCGTTTGTGCAACATGGCGGACAGTTAGGTTATGGTGCCAATGTCTAGTTATTTTTTGGAGATTTAATTAGTAGTGTTTCAATATGGAATTATTTTTTAACTTTGTTGTTGCTGTAGGATTATTTAAACAATGGTTAAAGTGGAGAACTTTCTACATGAAAATAAGAAATGCTGAAATATTATTGCTTAAAGCGATTTTTCAAATAAAATTGTTTTGTAGGCAGAAATGAAATGTAAAATCTGAAAAACTTGGTTTTTGTTCGATTTAAAGGGTGCAATTTTTTCTGAGCAGATATAATGTAGGAGAATTTGCAAAAAAACAATCGAAAGGAAGGTACACCATGCGTCGAATTGGAAATTATTGGGTCTCAGCGTTCATTGATTCGAGTTTATAAATGACAAAAACGAGGAAATGCTACTTTATTTATGGAAGTCGATATTTATATTGCAGATAGGGACAGGCAGCGTAAAACGATTAATTAGCTGCGACGGAAATTGATGACTTACGTTAACAAATAACGGTACAAATGTGCGAAAGTTTCTGTGAACGACTGCTGTTCGTTTACTTTCCTCGACCAGTGCTATCAACAAATTAAAAAACCAAATTCCCAATCCTGTCCAGTTCGAGGACTGGATGCTTTCGTGATGAATATGGAGTGCCAGAAATAAGTAAATTGACAAATTAGTAAATTAAGAAGTTGAATGAACAAAATCAGGAATGATGAAATAAATAAATTAGGAAGTCAAAGATATGTGAAATAAGGGAGATTGGACATGACAGAATAAACGAAATAAGAGATGGCAAAATAAATAAATAAATGAAGAGAAACAAGAAATTGGTGGAAACCAGAATGAACAATTGAAGAAACACATAAATTAACAAATTACAAGCATTGAATAAACAAAGTCTGGAATGAGGATACAAAACAATTCAGAAATTGATGAAATGATGAATTAAATAAATTAAGAAATAATGGCAAAAAAAATTAAATGATTCACAAACTGACGAAAACAAAAATTAACCTATTAAGAAATGAAAAACTGGAGAAACGACGTGATAAATGAAGCAACGAAGAAACAAACAAATTAAGGAATACGGAAATTAACTGAAATTACTATAATACTTTCTGAAGCAACATTGAGAATGGCGTTTGAAAAATGTCGCAAAATCGATCTCGGGTGCGTGAATTTGATTCAAAAGTACCAATGCAGCGTCGGACCCTATTTTAATTACTCTTCGTTAGCATGGAGCTTGCAAGGATTTTTTCCAAAAGCGGTGCGCATCAAAGAACACGTCGAAGTACGAAAATGAAATTTTACAAACTGTCTGACACAGCGTGACCCCTTTTAATTATCGGGCACCGTTTCGAATCAACGATTGAGCAACATGGCGGAATTATTGCTTAACTCAGCGTTCGTCGTTTACTTGTTCATTTCATCAGCGTGCGCGTGCAATCGAAAAGAATGCGTTGTTATCCTCGCGAACGACCGAATTAAAAACACGTTAACACTTTTCCGGCAACCTCGCGTTGTACCGCGTTCCCGTCAACTTTGATTCGCCATTCAGTTAAATGCGCAGACTTGCAGCAATGAATTTCTTTAGTCGTTGCGAATTCATTCGATTCAAATCTTGTTAAACAAAATATAAAAACGAAGATTTGTATATGTCTTTATATATTTATATTATATATTTTATATTTTATACTTTTTTATATTATATATTTTATATTTTATACTTTTTTATATTATATATTTTATATTTTATACTTTTTTATATTATATATTTTATATTTTATACGTTTTTATATTATACATTTCATATTTTATACTTTTTTATATTATACGCTTTGATAATAAACGCAGGCCATTTTCTATCGAATCGAATTTCTATCAAAAGGTGAAAAATTCATTTCGACAAAGTGAAATGTTGCAGAAGAAAATTAGGGGAGGGGTGCATATATTATTTAAATTATGCATATTGACTGTGTGTGTATTGACTGTATTTTATTATACTTTATAATAATATTATCGATAAGAATTCTCGAAACATTTTTCTCAAAAATATATGTACATATACGATTTAACAAATGCAATAAAATTAATATTTTTCCTTAAACATGTATTTGCAACCAGTGCAAGTGAAATAATGTGTACGCGTGTACATACAGGGTGCTCCATATAAAAGAAACCTTAAACTTATCTCCTTCATTCTATTTTTTTACCATAATAGTATGACCATTAAAGCATCTTTAGTTATATTGTTTTTCATTAGCATGAAGCGTATATTGGATAAAATTTAATGTTCCAGAAATATTTCTTACATGGCAGCTAGGAAGGTTAATAGAATGGTCTGTTTTAGGTGCGACAATAATAATATTATTCTTGTGAATAATGAACTACATTCTTCTGAGAAATATATGTGAAATTATTAAGAATAATATTGTTAGTATTAGCAATATTGGAATATAGAAATAAAGAAATAGAAACAAATACTAAAAATTGCTAATTAGAAAATGAAATTGAAAGTAACAAATAGGACAAAAAATACCGTAATTAGCATAATATTATGAAAAATAACTTATACGTGCCATTAAAATTAATAATATTAGAAAATGAAAATACCAAATGGAAACTAGACATAAATATTGCCTATTAAAAAATAAAAATGAACGTAGCAAGTGATAAACAAAAATATAAATTGCTACCTAGAAAATAGAAATGAAAAATATCAAATGATAATTAAAACAAAAGATTGTCAATTTGAAAGTAAAAATAAAAGTATGAAGCAGTAAATAAAATAAGAACAAAATAAAAAGTGACTAATTAGAAAATAAAAATGAAAGTAATAACTAGAAGCTGAAATGAAAAATTGCTGAACAGAGTATAAAAATCGAAACTAATAGTAAATACCAAATTGAAAAATTACCAAATGAAAAAATAAAAATTGGAATAACAAATACAACATAATATACAAAACTGTCTACCAGAAAATAGAAATGAAAGTTCTGAGTAAAAACTGAAATTAAAAATTGCCAAATAGATTATAGAAATTAAAACTCCGAGTGGAAGCTTACATAAAAAATTGCCAAACAGATAGCAGAAATTGAAATGCCAAATATTATAGGAAATGAAAGTAAAAATTGTCAATTAGAAAATATAAAAATGAAAGTACTGATTTGGAAACTGAAATTAAAAATTGTCAAATAGAATACAGACATTAAAACATCTAGTGGAATCTAACATGAAAAATTGCCAAATAGATACTACAAATTAAAATATCAAATAAGAAATAAAAGTAAAAATTGCCAATTAAAAAATAAAAATGGAAGTACTGGTGCGTGTGTGTGTAGAAACGGAAATTAAATATTGCCAAATAAAATATAAAAATGGAAACTGATAAATTACAGTAACACGAACTGAAATGAAGAAATGCCGAATGGAAAATAGAAATAAAAACTTTCGTTAGTATTTGCACAAAGTAGAGAACTGATTCTGAGAATTGTCAACTAAAAAATATAAATGAGAGCACCAAAGGTGAACAGAGAATATGACTCAAGATATGAAACGAAATAACAATTGCCAATTAGGGAGGAAAATTGAAAGTAGAGAAGGTAGGAAATAAAAATGGCGGACTTAGCATAAAATAATAATCTGTCTGTTCTGACCCACAACTTTTTTGCTATTTCATTAACATTGGATAGCGAAATCTAAACTTGTATTTTAAAAAATTGGAGTTTGAATAGTTTTCTAATTGTGGTTTAAGATGGAGACCTAACTTCCGGTTACTTTAGAATTTACCAAATCTAGCTTAAACCCTAGAAAACGCCATTTATATTTTCTAGTCGGATCTTCCTTCGGATACTTAATTTTGAAAATAAATTACAAAAGGACTGTGGAAAATGCCTCCCTCTCTTTAAGAATTATTTAAACATGTTTAAATGTTCGTAATATTGTAAAACAGTGTATCGTCGTAATCAGGAGAATCTGTAGAATTATTCTACGCAAATATCATGCGTGTGGCATTCACGGTTAAAGAAAAATGAAAAATTTTCAATTAAGAAGCTAAAAGAAGTTGTAGTCGACAGTTTGACGTTTCGTTTTAAAATGAATTTTTATAATCTAAAACAAATTTTAGATTATAATGATTTCTAAATTTGTGGTAAAATCGTAAAAATCGTTACGTACGCTCCTTGAGGAAGATTATGGTCTCCCTGACCGACTGCAGCGATTTCTTCGATATTATATCGTCGTCTGCGTCCTGTCTGCCAAGAAACATATCAGAAACTGAATTTCACAAAATTACAAAATTTTTTGATTTTTGATAGCCAAACATTACAATGACCTTTGAAAAAATATGTGTAAATATGCACAAAATAGCGATGATCTTCAATACTTGGAAGAAAATGATCTCGAAAGAAAAGAAGAACATCAATCGTAATATTCTTAGCTCTGAACTAAAGAAAGTTGGCACATATTTTTGATATCAGCAAAAATACGAAAATATTTTATTATACAGGGTAAAATAAAATAAACTAACTAAAATAACGAAATATTTAATTTCTCACTGATTTTAACCAAATAAATCGTACAACAATAAACCTAAATACATTTGACGATTTCTTTGAGTTTTATTAATTAGTCTATTTGGACATAAATACAAGTGATATTTGTTAGAATTTTATAAAATAACAAGAAATCCAGTAAAATCGAATGTAGTACTTCAGAACAGTCAATAATTTCATTCAACCGATCACAATAAATTTCATCGGGGAGCACATAATTATAAAATTCCAATGAAACTAATACAATAAATTTCATTAAAGTCCGCGTGTCCGCGATCAAATGAGGAACCCGGCGGAAGCTGAGAACCGGGTAGATCCGTGGCCATAAATAACGCAAAATAATATTCAGCCGGGTTAATTAAAAATAATATTTCATTGTGGACGCGGTGCGCGGCGCGGATCTCCATTATCCTCCGCCATTTTTAAAAACGCGATAGGACCGACCGACTCGTTTCCATTCCGAATTCCGTCAGGTAGTTTATTAAAAAGAAAAAATGAAACGCATAAAACAACGGAAAGAAATCAAAGCGTTCGGGCTAAGAAAAAACAATCAAGAGCGTGTTCGTGTCACGTTCGCTTTAACTGATTCATGCTAGCGATAATTAAACGCAAGCTCGGCCGCGTCGGCCGACTTGTTAGTCCCGAGATAATTATTGTTCGGCAGGCAATTATAATTCTTATTTTACTGTGTTGCCGGGCGTGTGATCGCCGATCTTAATGATCCTAATTGCACCTATAACCTTTCGCAGCGCGTTGATTTTGTAATTAAATCCGCGCAGATCGACGAGCTAGTCGCGAGCCATTTTTATCCGCTGATAAAACCGGAATACATTTATGAAATGTTACAGAATTATTTCTTCATTTATGAGGTTCTTGAGAATTAATTTATGAGAATTCGTGGATCGTATCGAGCAAAAATTTTAATAAAATAAATGATAGTACGTAATATGTAGTAAGAAGATTATGTTAGCAAACAAACTAATTTATTCAATAGATTTTAAACAATTTTAGATCAGTCTTCCATTTTAAACAATTTTAAATTAGCCTTTGATCACAAACAATATTAAATCAGTTTTCCATTTTAAGGAATTTTAAATTAGCCTTTGATCATAAACAATTTTAAGTCAGTCTGCGATTTTAGACAATTTTAAATCAGTCTTCAATTTTAAACGATTTTACACATTTTGTAGTCAAAATTTAATCATCCATTTTTTTTTATTTTGTACATCAATTAAGAATAAAATATTAATGGTGCTTTATTTAGAATTTGTAGTCTTTTTTGTGAAAATCATATTGTTCTAGTTAAGGGATAAAGGTGTGAAAGTGAACAATTCACGGAGTAAAAAAGTCCATTTCTGATCTAGGGACTTCGGTGATGTTCTATTTGATATATAGGAATTTTTATGATATTCTATTAAACATATAGGAACTTTGATGATGCATTGTTTGTGATCGAGTGATTTCTATTATTTTCTGTATGAGGACTAGAGACTTTGATTCTTCTTCATTTGTAATTTAGGGGCTTCCATGATATGATTACAATGTTCTATTTGACATGTAGGGACTTTGATGATGCCTTGTTTTCGGTCTAGAAATTTTTGTTATTTTCTGTTTGAGGACTTTGATTTTGCTCCATTTGTGATCTAGGGACTTTAAAGATATTCCGTTGGATGATACATAGATTTTTACGCTAATTTTCTTTAGATTTAGAGACTTTGATGATATTTCGTTTGCATACTAGAGACTTTTTTATATACCGTTTAAAAAGCATAATTATAGCTGTAATCTAGGGACTTTCATGATGTTCCCTTTGAATATGGGAAATCTTGTCTGCGATCTAGGAATTTACATTATTTTCTGTATGAGAGATCTAGACACTTTGATGATGTTCAATTTAAGGTATAGGGATTATTATAATATCTATATTTGAGATGCAATGATTTCGATGATTCTTGCTTGCAATCTAGGGATTTTCGTTATATCCCGTTTCAGGTTTACTGTTTTTCATTACACATCGATCGAGATCTAGGCACCTCGTTCCGTTTTGAAATCTAGGAACTTTTTGATTTCGTTTCAGGGTCTCGTTGCCATTCTCAAGGGTTGCACGTCACGATGATGCAGAATCTACACTATGGTACAGCGGCAAAGGACGGTCCCAGCAACCCAAATACCGCACCAACCCCTTATCAGTCAATTCCTATAATCCATATTACGGAGCCGCTCGAGGCAGAGGTGGCGCAGAAATCGGCAGGGCCTGAGGCGCCGGCGGACGCGAGGTATCCCGCGCTCTCCAGTCCTGGGACATCTATCCTGACCTGGCTCCTGCTCCAGCCTCCCCTTTTAGCAATATAAAAATGTCGAAACCACCTGTAGCGCCGTTTCAACCCCTTGACCCAGACTCCAAAAGACTATTTCAACTCCTTGGCCCAGGCTCCTATGCACCATTTCAACCCTTTGGCCCTGGCTCCAACGCACCGTTTCAACTACTTGGCCCAGATTCCAGTGCACCATTTCAACCCCTTGGCCCAGGCTACAATGCACCATTTCAACCCCTTGGCCCTGGCTCCAATGCAACGTTTCAACTCCTTGATCCAGATTCCAGTGCACCATTTCAACCCCTTGGCCCAGGCTCCAAAGGACTATTTCAACTCCTTAGCCCAGGCTCCAAAGGAATATTTCAACTCCTTAGCCCTGCTCCAATGCACCATTTCAACTCCTAGGCCCAGGCTCCAAAGGACTATTTCAATCCCTTGGCCCTGGCTCCAACGCACCGTTTCAACTCCTTGGCCCAGATTCCAGTGCATCATTTCAACCTCTTGTCCCAGGCTCCAAAGGACTATTTCAATCCCTTAGCCTACGCTCCAAAGGACTATTTCAACTCCTTGGCTCAGGCTTCAAAGGACCATTTCAACCCCTTGGCTCAGGCTCCAATGGACCGTTTCAATTCTTTGGCCCAGGCTCCAATGGACAATTTCAACCCCTTGGTCCAGGTTCCAATGGACCGTTTCAACCCCTTCGCCCAGGCTCCAATGGAATGTTTCAACCCCTTGACCCAGGCCTCAATGGACCGTTTCAACCCCTTGACCCAGGCAACAATGGACCATTTCAACCCCTTCGCTCAGGCTCCAGTGGACCATTTCAACCCCTTGACCTAGGCTCCAAGGCTCAATTGAGGAAGCTCGACCTCTTCGATCCGGCAGAGCCTAATTTCACATCGGTGAATCGTGGATTCCTCAACTATGATCTATCTGATCCATCGAAATCAATTTTCGAGGACTTTAATACGGGAACATCGATGGTCCTCCGAGCTGACAAATACGACGACGACTCCAGTGAGGAGGATCCTGTTCCTCTTTACCACTCGGACTATCCCAGAAAACAGTTTGATTCGAGGACAGACGTTTTCGATCTTAGGAGACCAGCAGTACAGTTGAATAGAACCGAGTTGATCGATCCAAGGAATCCAGGATTACCGATAGACCAAGCGAACCCCAGAAAAGTCAACATCTTGGGGCTGTGTTGAGCCAGGGACTTGTCGAGTTGCTGGAAGATCAGTCTAGGGACCTCAGAGTCGGTAAACCTCAGAAAGATCAAACTCGGGACAGCAGAATGGCGCAGAGACTTAGCGTATTGCCAGGGAACCAGTCCAGGGAGTCGAGGATGGCGCAAAACCATAATCAACTTCAGGACCCTAGAATGACTCACGAGCTTGTACATGTCCAAGGGAATCAACTTAGGGACTCTAAGATGGCTGGTAGGTTCCGGCAGCATCAAGATGCTCAGCCCAAGGACTTCAAGATGGCTAACAGGTTCGGCCAAGGCGATCAGTTTAGGAACATGAGGTTGGCTGACAAATTGATGACGAGGCTAAGGAGAAGAAGGATACCGTGGATGAAAAAAATGTTCCAATGAACGCGAACGACGGGATATTCCTAAGTCATATCGATTATGATCTGCCGGAGGAAATGACCACACAAACTCTGGAGATCGATATCATGCCTGTTACTCGACAGTCCGAAGACTACAATAGAAAGAGTCTAGTGAATTATTTTCACAGAGTTGGTGGTTTTTGCTTTTAATGGGAATAATGGGGATTACTTTTAGTAATTGTTACTTTAAAATAGTGGATATTATTTTTAGTGGATTGGCAATTGTGTTTTATAGTGGATATTATTTTTATTATGTAAGTTAGTTACTTTACTAGTTACTTTCAATGTTGGGAATTATTTTTAAAGGATTGGCAACTGTTACTTTCAACATTAGGAATTATTTTGACTAGATTAGAAATTGTCTCTTTCAATATTGGGAATTATTTTGACTAGATTGGAAATTGTCGCTTTCAATATTGGGAATTATTTTTAATAGATTGGCAATTTATACTTTCAATACTGGGAATTATTTTTAATAGATTGGCAACTGTTATTTTCAATAGTGAAGATTACATTTAATAGATTGGCAATTACTGTTTTCAATAGTGGGGATTATTTTGACTAGATTGGCAATTATCACTTTCAATATTGGGAATTATTTTTAATACTTTGGCAATTGTCACTTTCAATAATGGGGATTATATTTAACAGATTGGCAATTTCAATTCTTAGTAGTCGGGATTAGATTCATTAGTTTGGCAATTGTCACTTTCAATAATGAGAATTATTTTTCACCGGTGAAATAATGATGGCTGCTTTTTGTAATATGAAATTTGGAGGCTAAAAACGTATCGATGACAATTCTTGTGCATTTAGCTTCGAATTTAAGAGAATTATAGTTCTTAATTAATTTGTTATAAATTGTTAATCAGTTGATTGTTAAATTGTTAAATTGTTAATGATTAAATTGTTAATCAGCATGACCAGTTTTTATTGTATTGTACAAAGACCTTAATAATAGAAACGATTATTTCTAGCAGAAATCCCTAAAAAATCATTTTATTAATGGGGAATCGAACGACGTGCAATCGACAAAAGGTCACTCATTAGGCTTTCAATTTCGTAGAGCCATAGCCTTCTTTAGTGCTGTTTATTCACGTTTTCCCGATAAGATCGAACAGTGAACTGTTAGATCTACGGAGGTCGTAAGTCTCCGATTCAATCGTGTATGACACCGAGTCTGCGCGATTCCCTATGACTCTTTCGAGTGATACGGATAGTAGATTGATAAAGAATGGTTTTAACACTGACTGATATCAATAACACTATGTTTTAACATAACATAACAATTTTTAACGCTAGGGTGACTAACTGTACTTGGCTTAGAATGAATTGAGTTGATGGTGAGACTATCGATGTAATCTTGACCGAAGTCTTTACGCGTTGATGTCTGGTTATTATCTGTCCGTTCGTTGTCTGTTTTGTTTTTTAAGAAGAATCGTTAGCGGTGTGAAGTTTTTAATGAGACACTCGGATTCAATGTTTTTTCAAGTTATCCGGATCTAGAATGATCGGTTAAAAAATTGTGAACAAGGGAAAAAGTGACCACCCCGAACTAATAGTCACTTGCAGGTATGAATCGTACGTGCGAGTGAATCTCGCAAAGAATCCGCCTGTCTCGAAGGTTGATCGTCGTAGGTAATAAGACTGGGGAAAAAGATATTGCCTTGGGTAATCGGAGTTGTGGAGAAGGTAACGGGAATACGTGACGGTGAGAGAATTTTGGCGACCAGATGTAGGCAGCGTTGAAGGAAATATTACAGGCAGGAAATAACGGCTTTTCGGTATAATTAGATACTATTATTACGGTCGCTTATTTGTTTGTGGAAAGACGCTTGCAGTACAGATAGAGTCGTTTGGTAATTTTCGGAATCTATTGTATGGTAGGGACGGTGTTGGGTCGAGCGGTCGAGCCACGTATGCTTTATTACTATAGGTAGCTTCTATATACTTTTAACGCGGAACAAAAAGTCTTAGTGGACATGAGGCGAAAAAAGATAGAATTACAATTGGCTTATGTGCAAATGCGTTAGGCACACATAAGATTATGCCTACTGTAATTTATAAATATAAAAACCTAAGAGCTTTGAAACATGTACTTTCATTACCTTACAGGCAGGAAATAACGGCTTTTCGGATAATTAGATACTATCGTTACGGTCGCTTATTTGTGTGTGGAAAGACGCTTGCAGTACAGATGGTGTCGTTTGGTAATTTTCGGAATCTTTTGTATGCTTATGCCCCGACGGTATTGGGTCAAGCGGTCGAGCCGCGTATGCTTTATTAATATAGATAGCTTCTATAATACTTTTAACGCGGAACAATTGCAGTTTCTAAGTTTATGATTTTTTCGAGCCGTCTTCTTTCCGGCAATAAAGTCATTTCTGCATTTTCGAGTAAAGCACGCCTCATCGGCAGCATTTTTTATAACAGGGTCGTTAGCACGCACCGCTTCGGTCGCCCGTCCAGTGTTTCTTACTACCTGCGGCACTGCGTGCTACGTCACTTTTACATCCCCTTTCATCGCGTCACTGGTCAATCAATTTCTAGTCTTCTGTCCACGAAACGGTATAAAAGCTCGAAACCGATTCTTCTCTTTGTCATTGGTCATGAATTATGAGTCATTGTGTCATTAGTCATCGGCCATTGGTGTCTTGTGTCTTGTTCGCTCAGTAAGTGTCAGTTAAAATAAAACAGCTGTTCATCTTTAATTAGACGAACAGCGATACTAATTAATTCCGTCGCTCAGCGTAATTGGCCTTACAACCCGAGAGATTTTGTAATCGCGGAGTTTTAGTATTGGGTATACTCGACGTGCACCCTACAAACAATGATAACTATTTTTACTAACATCATATTTAAAGGTTAATAATGTATAGCTGGTAATCCTGATATATTAAAATTTGAATTTAAAAGAATTACAACAGAATAATGAATTCTTATCTACTTTAAATAGAATAGTAATTACTGTTTCCATGTATTTTTATCGTCAGTTATGAATACTGTAATAGTCGTTAAATTTGATTAAATATTATTGTTATTATGCAAATAGAATACAGATTCATTTACAATAACTGTTATCGTATACGAATTAATTTTATATGCTTTTAGAGATTACTGATTATTGAAACATTAGACAAGTCCAATTAATAATATTACAATTAGAGCGATTGAAAGTGACACAAAATTTAATGTAAATAAAATCAAAATAATTTTTCTAATAATGCGGGACTTGAAAAAATAGTTGTGCCCTGTTATGATTTATGCAACAAACTGTTACAAAATTGACACAATTGAGAACAAAATAATTTATTCCAATAATGTAGAAGTTGCAATGTTTAAAAATATCTACAAAATTAAAGAAACTACAAAAAACTTATTGAAACAGGAAATGACTCTTGCAACAATGTTGACGTTAAAACAAGGACTGTGTTCCACTATAATTTATGCAACAAACTAGTCTACGTCAAAATGAAAAACCAGAAACATTAAAAAACACCGTAAAAGTTTAAATTTGGTACAAGTTAAAACAAAATAATTCTTGCAACTATTAATCAACGAAGTGAAAAACAACGAAAAAGGTTGACACGATTAAGAACAATGCGATTTGTTTTTCAAATATCATAAATATTAAAAATCCACTCAAAATAAAAAAACTCGCATTTTGTAAAGACAAAATAATTGTTCCAGCAATGTCGAAGTTAAAATATGAGCTCTGTCTCGCTACGGTTTATGCAATAAATTAATCTACTTCGAAGTAAAGAACGGCAAGAAAACTAGACATGATTAGGAACAATGCGATTTAATTTAAAAAAATCGTGAATATTAAAAATCCGCTTAATAATAGGAAAACTCACACAAATAAAGACAAGACAACAATATCGATGTTAAAAAATGAGCTGTGTCTCGCTACGGTTTACGCAACAAATTAAACTACTCTGAAATTAAAAACAACGAAAAAATTGACATGATTGAGAACAATGCGATTTGTTCTGTAAAAATCATAAATATTAAAAATCTGTTGAAAAATAAAAAAGACTCACACGAGTAAATGCGAGATCGTTTTCCCAACAATATGAACGGCGAAAATGTAGCTGTTCCTTTTGGATAGACAACTGGATAAGTCCCCTTAATAGAAACGATCTGACACGTGCTACGTCGCAGCTGTTCTCTCCGTTCCGACGGCGTAGTTCCAATCAAAACCCGGCGGAGATAAGAAAAGTTCATGGTTTCCGATGAAAGGAAGAACCCGAGATTGAGACTTAGTTTTACAGACACACAGAGGGTGGAGAAAGTATCCGTACGTTGCGGATGAAAGAAATAATCCCTGCGCGGAATCGCAGAACAGCTTAAGGTGAACGGAAACGACCGACGAAACCAACTTCTGCCCGGTCAGCTGTGGCTCGATCTACGGTGTATTGAAATCTCTCAACAGTTTGTTGATCAAACGAACACCGTCCTCGCTTCTCCAGATCCAAGAATCAATTTTTTTCCGCGTCCGAACGCTGAACGTCGACGTTGAAAAATGTTTAATTGGTGTTTTTGATCAATTTCTTGTTCTAATAATTGTAACGTCGACGCGGCAAAACCGACAACCATAATGGCGTACGACATTGTTTAAAAGTCTATTTTATTTGGATAATTATTTTGTACAGTAGAACTTCGGTTATGCGAATTAATTATAACAACGTGGACGTTTGCATAATGGAACAATTACTTAGTATTAGTTATACAAGCAGTATAATTAGTATTACTTATACAGCAGATTTTGGGGTACCCTGTAGTGTTCAGCAGCATCGTTATTGTATTTTTCAGATATAGTAATCAGTGTTTATTGATTTGTGTAATAAATAAGATTATATTCAGTATTAATAATAATAACAATAATAATAATAATTTTATTTCAATCCATACTTTCGCATTGAAGTTTCGAGTGTTTTTACAGTTACTTAAATTTTTTTATTACACTGTTTTGTATTCAATAATACAGATATAGTATATAATTATACTACATCTGTACTATTGAACACAATAGTATGTCGTATAAAGCTTGATTTAGACTGTGACACCAGTTCGTATAATAAAGGCTGCCAATAACAGTTAATTTTTTAAATTTAATGTCGTTAAAAAAATTGTAGCATATTTAATTTCCTAATCAATGTTTCGTTAAATATTTTATCTGGACGAATGTCTTAAAATATTTCCTAAAACAGGCCTGTTATATAATATTGCATAAATACCTGCTCACGATCTAATTTCCAATTGCAATGACTCGAACAGTATTCCATTGATACCATTCTTTTAATGTTAACCGTTTAATTTCATTAATCTCTCATTTCTGTTCCCACGTGACTGAATAAAACACTTAATAATACATTACATAATTACAATATTCATGGAAATTCTCGTCCTCGTACATCATATTACAAAAATTAAAATTGGAGAATTTCCTTTATCATCGAAAAGATTTTTCATTATAAAAATAAAATAAAAACGCTGTTAATCCTTTGTTAATTTATATGTTTTCTTGAATTTAGGAACCAGCACTAATAATAAATGAGTAACTAAATGAATAATAAGTAAATCTGTCGAATTTTATAATTAGACATATCTAATTAGATATGTTTTATAATTGTAATGTTATTATAATACGATTAGACTAAATAATTATATTATAATGTTATAATAGAATTGTTTACGAATGATATTCTATAAATACGACGATTATCAAATATATAATTTTGTATATAAAATTTTTTATGATTTTTGTGAAATGCGTTTATAATTTTGGTAAGATGTTTTTATAATCTTTATTAAATGTTTTGTTAGGGATATCTTCGTATCCCTTAGTGCCTCATCCTGGCCGCCCCGAGGTCGTCGCCGACGCGTCACCGGCGCGTCCACCGCGTACCACTCTGCTTGTTACTTATGGTCACAGTCTGTGGGACCCATGTGCACGCTAGCCACGTTTTGTACTAATGTTTATTAAACCACGTTGTGTTAAGTAATTAACCTGTGTCTCTCACTTCCATACCTCTTATCATGTTTCTATCATTTTTAGAAAATGTTTCCTCGATTAATAAAATGTAGTTATAATTCTTACAAAATGTAGTTGTAATTCTTACAAAATGTAGTTATAATTCTTAGAAAATGTTTCTATAATTCTTATAAAATGTTTAAATAACTTTTATAAAATGAATGATGAGAAGTTTGATACAAAATTTGCAAGCTTTCCGTGAGATTAGGGTTATCCAGAAGTTCTGGAAAAATATTAATCCTTCGCTCCTGCGTTGTCATATTTTCGTTTCGTTATCGGATATAAATGATTCAGCTAGAGCCGATAATCGAATGCTTTTTTCGAATACAAAAGTGAGTTTGGTTTTTATTTCCTGTGGATTGAGATTCTCTTCGCTCTGCGTGAATACATTGGCATGCATATCATACTAACTGTTGTTGCTGCAGACTGCATTGATTTTAATCGCGCAAATTTTCTCATATATTACCATCGAAATCTAACATGAGTATTTCAACGAGATTTAATGTGCAGTAATATTAGATTAAAAATTACAAAATTTAAATTTGTTACATTCAATTCATTTATTTTGTGTATAATAATCTAGTTTTATTTTGAGTTTATTCAATATTTATAGTTTATATACATAATTATTTATAGTTCATTTAGAACTCTTTTTACATGTACACAATTATTTATATCTTTTATACGATTTATTCTATATACACATACGTAGTTATTTATATTTTATTCAGGGTATATTTTATACGATATATTTTATACAATTATTCATATTTTATCTCTAATTTACTCTATATGTACATAATTATTAATGTCTTCTCGAAAATATACATATCTACATGTAATTTTAGTGACGCCTTATTTCAAATTCATTTTGTATAAACATAATTGTTTATGCTTTATTTATTTGTTCTATATACGCATCATTACATATGCATTAATTAAATGCTGTCTTAATTGTTATACTTTAAAATTGATTTTATGCGTAACTATTCAAATTTGACTTAAATTTTTCGACAAGATATATTAACGCAACAAACATTCCAAAAATAAAATTGACATTCGCGTAAACGATTCTTGAAAGTATTTCTATTTTAATAAATCAAATACTTGCTCGCCTCGAAATGCAATCAGCCATTTTGCATACAAACATTTGAGCGGAACACTGAATTGACATCCGCAAACTTAGAACTTCGAGTAACAAAACAACGGCTCCATTTCTTGATAAAAATCAAATTTCCCTTTCCAGCTTTATCCATTTCTTTTACCGTACTGTTTTAGAATTTTTCATATATTCCACGCCGGGGAACCGCTACACTCCAGCAGATTAACAATCTTTTTGTTTCTCCTCTCGTTCGGAGAACAAAGCAGGTTGATTTTATGGCCGCCATGCAATCTTTCGAGAGCGCGTTGCAAGAAGCAGTATAATTTCCGACAGAACCATTCCTCTGGCGTGGAAAGAATTTTACAGACTATTCCGGCTTCAGCTAATCTGTCCACAAAGTTTTAAGTCCATGATCTTATTACTCTCGTTTCGAAAAATGACCGAAGATCAATTTCTGTTTTGGTTGTTCCGATTTTTAGAAAAACACTTCTATATAAAAGAATATTCGTACGTTCGTATAATTTTTCCTAAATAAACAGCGAGAATGGGATACTTTTAGATCATTTAAAAGTTATTCATTAATAATATTATTAATATTAATATTATTCATATATTAACAATTTTATTATTAATACTAAAACATTTCAAAATTTCATATATTTGATTAATCATTTAATTGATTAATCAATTAAATTAAACTTGCAAAGCAAAGTAATATGACATCGATTACTATTTCAACATTCTTATCTATTGCAAATCTTAATAGAATTAAGAAACTTTTATGAATGAGCATAGAAATTAGATTTTAAATAATTTTGTCACTCGCATACAGGTGACGTAGTCAAAGTGTTAATGATGCAATTAATATAATTTAATAGTTTCACTTAAGTTGGATACGTTAGAATTAACAGTTAATTTTTGTATAAATAATTTCGAAAATGAATATCTTATCGGTGTTTGGGTCAAAATAATTGGTACAAGTAGCTTTTTCAAGTGTCGGTAATTGGGACATCTGCATTATTTTTATTCTTCATTAATTTCACATCAAATTTATGCTTTCTACAAGTATTTATATATATATATGCAACAGATGAACAAAAAATCATGCTTAATGTGTCGGTAATTGGGACCCTTACCCTACAGTGCACGTTACAGTGCATTCTTCTAGAGCACATTGAGCGTTACAAAATAATATACATCCTCGTCCAAAAGTATTGGAACTATATTTATTTAGCATAAATTATAATATTAAAAATAAACAAACATGGAAAATAAAGAAGAAATAAAGAAGAAGTAAATTTAAGAATAAGTTAAAATAATTCAGGCAATTTCCTATCGAATTTTCTGCAAGCCTTCTGATACTTTTGTAGGGGGGTGTACGAAGCACCCGGACACCGAGCGACTGCGATCTCTTTAAAAATCGAACGAGAATCAACGTTCTTGGAGAAAAAGCGCTCGTTTACGATTTGGTCCAGCAATTAATAATTAGTTTATTGGGTTGTTGGCGGTGAAACGTGCTCGACGTGCGGAACGCTTTAATTGAAATTGGAGCAGAAGCGGCTCCGTGGTCAATATTCCATGAATATTTTGCACTTGCGAAAGAACTCCATGAATGCCACCTCCTCTGCCGGCATTATTAAATCGCCGGCGTCTACCGTAATGTATTGTGCGTTACGTATTGTCGGTGTATGAAAACAAGCGCGAACGGCGCCGCGCCGCGCCGGGATAAAGGGAACGCAACCATAATATGCTGACGATAATGAAAGTGTGTTGCCGGCAAGAACGGTCAAAAGTGCCCTAAATTCGGCTCGCCGCGATGTCGAAATACGATGAAGCTACAAATAACTTGTGCCAGCAGAAACCACCGCCTGCCGAAATATGGCTTTGCAATCGTTATTTGCAACGTTGTTTGTTAAATACGGGCCTTGAAACGCGACGCGGGCGACCTTTACCGCGATTCCGTGCCAATTCCCGTGATTCCGTATTTAATTGTTGAGAAAATATTATTAGCAACGTTATAAGCAATTATTATTATTTTTATTATTTAAATTGGTTTCTTTCATGAATTCGGACGTATTTTGAACGAAGACTTTGTGGAAATTGTGGAAGCTTTCATTGGACGGATGTTTTTTTAAACATTGTTTATACCGGCCTTTATTGGCAAATTTTTGACAATGGATTCGTTGATAAATTTTGTCAGTATCTGATTTATTATACTTGTTTCTTATTTTTGGAATTGTAACTCAATTGTGATTATAAATGTTAATTGAAAATTCGATATTATTTCACTTTATATATAAGTACGATTGTAATATTCAATCTTACTAACTTGGGCACACTTACAATGAAAATCATATAAAAGACCATGACTTTTCTTTTTGGCTTCTTTAATATTATAACTTTTAACAGCAACTTTCATTGTAAGTTAATTGTGATTTAATATCATTGATATTTCAATCAATTAATTTCAATCAGAACTTTGATTTCAATTATCGATATTTATTAAAAATTTGCGGTAACCTCAATGTTATTATTACTGTAATTTTCAAGTTACTTTGGGCACGATTTCAATAAAAATTGTGTAGGAACTGTATTTGAATGATCTTAATTCTTTTCCTTCATTTGATGTTGCAACTTTTAATAGCACATTTAATTGTATCTCTTATAATTTACTACCATTATCTTCAGAACAAAAATTGTAATTTAATTATGATTTACATTAAATACAAGTATCCAATACATTCGAATATACTGTAATTCGAATATACCGTGTCGAATATACTGAATATACTGTAATTATCAGACTGCAGACTTTTATGCATTTATGGCAAAAATGTGTCACACTGTTTTCGACTTATCAAAACTATTCCAAGAAACAATTTATTTTTACACAATGTAGATATTTCTTACAACCGTGTTGGAAAATTGATATTTTGCATAAAGATCCGCAGTTTAGTAATTACAATTATATGAAAACTCGATAAAAATTATAATAACTCCTTGACAAGATAATTTAAGAGGCTTGTCTTAAATAGAACACCCTGTATAACTAGCGTTGACATTTCCAAAATATCACCGTAAACATTAACATGTTCAACTTTCTGAACAAACCCTCCTCAGGCCGTCGTAAAGAAGCAAGCTAACATTAAGTAAATAAAACCGCAGCGTTCATTCGACAGAAAAGTGTACTTTGCAAGTGCAGGGACGTACTCCTTGGAAAAAAGATCACACTCCCCGACGTTTGAGCTTGACACACAATGTAAAATTACCTTGTTCAACTTTCTCCTATTTACTACAGAAACAGCGGCTCTCTCGAAATACCATCGTTCCGACTATTGTACATACAATTTCATTCTCAGCCTCAGTCTAAGTCTCAGTCTAAGTCTCAGTCTCATTCTTAGCCCCATTCTCAGACTCACTCCCATTCACAGTCTTACACTCAGTCTTAATCTGAGTCCCATTCTCGGTTTCAGACCCATTCTCAGACCCATTCTCAGACCTATTCTCAATCCCATTCTCAGCCTCATTTTCAGCCCCATTCTCAGTCCCATTTTCAGTCTCATTCTCAGATTCATTCTTATTCTTATTCTCGCCCTCATCCTCATTTCCCGAAGCCAGTCCCCGCCCGTGCTGCTCTACGTCGGAATTCGGCACGCTCAGCACTATTGCGTTCCGGAAAAAAGTGCGTGAGCGGTGTCGTCACACCGAAAAATCGGTTTAAAAGCCAGCCAAATCGTCCAAGCATTCAGTTCGCTACGATTGTTCAACCGATTCTACATCGATGAATTCGTTAACAGCATGTCTGTGCGGTTTGTTGGTAGCTGCGATGGCAGTGCAAGCAATGCCAGCTGGCAAACTGGAGACCAAGATGGCCGAATCCTCGGCGATCAGTCCCAAGGATTTCCATTTGGAGGATGCGGGTGCTGAGAAGGACAGGCTGAAGAAGCAGGCGTCCTTCTGCGTGGAGATCCGTCCAGGTGCTCAAAATGGACAGCAGGTGTCTCAGGATGGGTCGCAGATGAAAATGCAGGGCCTGAGCGTGGTGCAACAATCGCAGGTGGCGCCAAAGATGCAGAGTTACAGCTTCCAGCAGGCCCCGCAGCCTGTGCAGTCTCTGGGAGTCTTCCAGGCTCCTCAGGTAGCAATTGCGTCGTGCTTTCTAATTTACCATGCTTCTCTCGACGCATAAATTCACTATGATCTGCATGTATCTTGATTTTGTGTTATTTCTTGAGAATCGTGAGAGATTTAAAGTTTTCGACAAAAGTTGTTCGTTTTTCGTAAGAGCTCTCATTTAGTAAATAATTCATCGATTGTTAATTTCGATCGATGAAAATGTACACGTAATTCTCCATTTTGTGTCATAAGTCTTTGTAATTATTTGTATAATTTAAAGGGAGAACTTATGCGTTCGAAGTTTTTTTTATCGCTTATGGTTACAGTAACACTTAATTTCTCGGTGATTCGAAGAATTTATTCGAAAAATTGATTCAAAGGATGTCTTCGAAACGTTATTCGAGAATTTATTCGAATCATTATTTGAATGTAACATAATTCGAATAAAACTTTACTCGAATCATTATTTGAAAGAAACTTTATTCGCGAATCATTATTTGAATAAAACTTTATTCAAATCATTATTTGAATTCGTTATTTGAATAAAGTTATATTTGAATAATTTATTCGAAAGATTAGTCGAATAAAATTTTATCCGTAAAATTTATTTTCAAACTGTACGAAAAAATATTCATAAAATTTATTCGAATTGTTCAAATGAAATTCTACTTGTATAATGTCCAACTCTGCTATTCCGCCATATCGTTGATTTCATCGCCACTGTGAATTCTGTTGGCGTAGTACCGATCTCCAAACTTCAACGCTAATTGATAGTTCTTAAAAATTCGTACCGACGGAGCTTGTGTGTGTTATGAAATAGTTTTCCATCCTCAGGCATACGTGGTGCCCCAGCAGTCGTTCGTGGTTCCCCAGCAGGTGGTGCCCCAACAGGTGGTTCCCCAGCAGATGATGCACCAGCAGGTGGTCCCTTCGGTGCAGACTCTGCAGATCATCCAGCCATCTCAACCTTGCCCTCAGGAGTCGAAGGTGCAGATCGTAGAAAGGAGAGTCGAGGTCCCAGCACCGACTCCAGTCCCCGAAGTGGTCACTGTAAAGCCCCAGCCCCAGCCCGAGAGGATCGTGGAACCGCAGACTCAGGTGATCGAGACCATTAAGCTGGTCCCAGTGCCCCCAGTTTGCAAGGATAAACTGGTTGTCGTGCCCTCCAAGCCCATGGTGGTCGTTCCTGAGCCAACTATCGTCAAGGTGCCTCATTGCACTCATCAAAGCGAAGGGATGACCTGCAACTGCAATCAACAGGCGATAAGGGCTGCCGCCGTAGGACCTGTTGATCACATGCATCACATGCACATGAGGGCTCATACTCATCCCATGCACCTTGGCAAGATGATGACTGACTTTCGTTTCCTCAAGGACCCAAAAGCTTAGAGGTAGGTGAGGAAATGTGTTAAATGAGCATTATTTAGGGACTTCGGAGTGTTAACCAACGCGGGGGTGCTATTGAAATATGAATTCAGGCAATTTTATGAATCTAGGGAATTTCGGTTTCATGAATCGGTGGCTATCTTTCGGGGATTCACAGTAAAACAGGTTAGGGAAGTTTTTGTTTATTTGTTAACCTGGTTTTACGAGATTCACAATGTTGAATTCTGGGGGAAATTCTGTTTTATAATTGCATCAATGCAGAACAGAATTATTTGGAACTTAATTCAAATGGACGGGTTGACTTTTTTAGATCCAAGTTCAGGAAATGTGTGGTTATGTTTGTCAGTTTCCGGCACTCTGCATCGAGATTCCTTCAAGTTAGATGCTTGAGTAAATTGATAGTTCGTAGGGTTGAGAAGGAAAAATTTTCAATTCTGAGTCTAGCAGTTTGGGGAATTCTTGTTTTATGAATTGGTGGCTATCCACAGGGATTCGCAAAGTGGCAAACTAGAGAATTATTGGATTATAAATTCATAACAGTGCAGGTTACTTACGATATTAAATTCTAGGGGATTTTTTACTATGTAGAGCAGAATTGTTTGGACCCATATTCAAATGAAAAGTTGATTTCCTTTTTAGCTTCAGGTGTAAAAAATGTGAGGTTATGTTTAACAGTTTCAGACATTATAATATTGGGATTCCTTCGTGACAGAAGCTTAAGTAAATTAATGGTTTTTCAGCTTGAGATTTTTCAGTTTTTCAGTCCAGGAAATTTTGTGTTTCATAAATTGCTGGCTTGTCTCTGGATATTCAGTGTGTGGCAAGCTATAGATTTGATTTATAAATAGAATGTTTGGGGACAGAGTGGTGGTCTAGTGAAAATGTTATTTTTATAAGTCCATCTATACAGTAAATATCTATTTTAATCTTTATTCAAACGAAAAGTTGATTTTTTAGCTCTGAATCTAGTAAATGTGAGGTTACGTTTGGATACTTTTGCAGCACGACGTATTTCTTACACTACAAAATTAAAATTTCTTCTCTTCTTCTATAAGATGTTTAATTAAACGCATGATTCATGGGGCTCGGGCAAAATCAAAAAATATTAAACGACCTTTCACGAATCCGTGGCAGTTTAAGGCTAGGGAATTATTGGTTTATGTGCTGGCAACAGCGCCTAGGGGATTCAAAATGTGGACTTTTAGCAATTCATGTGAAACAAAATAATTCAAAACTTTATTTCATTAATCCTGAGTGATTTTTATTGAAGTTTCTGGGATTATTAAATAATAATTATTAAGGATATTAAATAGACGGGGACATTAAAAGAGGGAATTAAATTAACATTGCAAAAATTCGTTATCCGATGCGAGAATAATAATTCCAACAATGTGTAGATTTATTTCAGCGAGCCTGGTGAAACTGCGAAATTTAATTTCGGCACATTCTCTGTATCGCAGATGAGCAATACACGTTGGATTTTCTGATGACTCTACAGCGAACGCGATGACGATCGATCTGTAGGACTCTAAAAGTAGATTCCGATGTAATGCTTCTGTACGCTCTGCGAGATCAAATAAAATGAAAAATTTGATGATACAATCACGTTGTTCAGCCGGCTAATTAGCCAACAACTCCCTGTAATAAATTTCCTACGAGCTAATTTAATTCCCCATCGGAAGTTTCCTCACCAATATTTAAATCTTCGGTCCCTCTATTTATTTTAAATTACGCTTTTCGGTTCGGCGGCTTTTCACGTGAAATAATTACACGCCGTTTAATTTATCTCATTACGTTCATACTTGCTACAATTACGTCATTGATTAAACAACGAACAGCCGTACTTTTAATAATGACTCGAACATTTGATACGATTTTAACACACTTCCCGGCCATTAATTCTTTTCAGTTTCTATTCTCATCGTTGTTTAAATAATTTATTAAATGGAAGGTATCGCTATTACGAAATATTTAAACAATTTCGCAAAATTAAGCTAAAAAAGGTAGTAGGCTCCTATATACTTTGTGACTTTTATATAAATTAATTTCGAGCGATGGATAAGCATATAATTTTATAAATTTGGCATACTTTGGGCAGACTTGGCATACTTTTACACTGTCCGACACGATTTTTGGGTTCCTATAGCCACTATGAAATTCTTGTAGAGCTTCACTCCCTGAACAAGAATCCGTAAACCGAATTACTCCATCACCCTCAGTTTTTTAAATAAACGAACTTTTGTAAAAACCCAAAATTTTCGACAAAAATGAGGTATTGCAAGAGAAAAGTAAAAACGTTAGAAAGTTCTAATTGGTGTTGAAAGATAGAGGAGTTACCAACTCCAAATACTCTGGTGTGATTTTTTGTGTGAAATATAACACAGTTTGGTGATTATTATCCACAGAAATATGTAAAAAAAAACAGAACATTGAAGTACTAAACAAAGTTCAAATATTATTTACGAAAAGTGGATGCCCCATTGGATCTCTCCATCGGTGTCGATTACGCGTAGTTTCGGCCCTGTCAGACAGAGAGAAGCGAGCAGCGAAGCTCATGGCGGCAAAACGTCGTGTACATGTTGCCGTCGAACATTTTCTCGATCTACTCGAAATGTATATCGTTCCGACGCTTTTACCGGGCCGTTTCTTCTTCAGAAATGTCTACAGAATCCGATCCTGGGTAGAGTTTTCGTGCCGAACAAAAAACTTTTCGTAAAAATACAAAAATATTGCGCAGAAACTGCTCACGTCGACACTTTTTTAAATTTTCACATTAATTTATTGTTATTTAGGACCAAAAACAATTAATAAATTGCATGCCATTATATTCGGGAAACTCTCCTCTATCTTTTAACACTAATTAGAACTTTCTAACGTTTTTACTTTTCATGCAATACCTCATTTTCGTCGAAAATTTTGGGTTCTTACAAAAGTTCGTTTATTTAAAAAACTGAGGGTGATGGAGCAATTCGGTTTTCGGATTCTTGTTCAGGGAGTGTCACAATCTTGTCGGACAGTGTAATTAGTGATATATAAATTGTGACAATTAATATCGTTTTTTAAAATCGTTTTACACTCTAAATTACATACACATAGCTTTACTATTAATATTATGGCATCGACATAAAAATATACGTCATTAAACGTGCAGCAACGCTTTTACGCTTTGAAAGATCTTCGAGAAACAGGTCTGTCAATTAAAAATATTGGAAAAAATTATGGCATTGGCATTAGAACAATTCAACGCATTCACATGATGCTACAAAAATGAATGCGCTTGGAAACGAAAATAAACGCGAACTTCAGCGAAGAAAAATAGTAAAGCTACATTATTACGATATACTAAATAAAAAATTATTATCATGGTTCGTACAAAGAGGGATACTAGGAGACCGTATAACCGATGCTCTTATATTAGACAAGGTGGCGGAATTAAGAGAAAATTTTCCGTCATATTCGGGATTTAAAGCGAGTCATGGGTGGTTAACAAGATTAAGAGACAACATGGCATACGCTTATCAAACATAGACAGGGAGAAAGCTAGTGTTGATCAGGATGCATCAAATGCTTTTATAATCGATTTTGAAAAGATGGTAGAGGAAGAAAATATAAGTTTGGAAAATGTTTACAATATGGACGAAGGTGGACTTGTATGGAAAGCACTTCCAACAAGAATACTGGCTAGAGAAGAACGTTCCCGGCGAGGTCGAACAGTGAACTGTTAGATCTACGGAGGTCGTAAGTCTCCGATTAAATCGTGTATGACACCGAGTCTGCGCGATTTCCTATGACTCTTTCGAGTGATACGGATGGTAAGTTGATAAAGAATGGTTTTAACATTGGCTGATATCAATAACACTATATTTTAACATAACATAACAATTTTTAACGCTAGGGTGACTAACTGTACTTGGCTTAGAATGAATTGAGTTGATGGTGAGACCATCGACGGAGTCTTAACCAAATTTTTTACGCGTTGATGTCTGGTTAGTATTTATCCGTTCGTTGTCTGTTTTGTTTTTAAGAAGATTCGTTAGGGGCGTGAAGTTTTCAATGAGACACTCGGATTCAATGTTTTTTCAAGTTTTCCGGATCTAGAAAGAGAGGCAGTCGTTTTGATATATTTATATTATATATTTATATATTTATCACCTAATACAGTATCTGATCTGGAACCAATGGATCAAGGGATCATAGGAAAAACAAAAAGGTGACCGCCCCGAAGTAACAGTCACTTGCAGGTATGAATCGTACCTGCGAGTGAATCTCACGAAGAATCCGCGCGTCTCGAAGGTTGACCGTGGCGCAGGTAATAAGACTGGGGAAAAAGTGGGTAATTGGGTAATTGGTGTTGTGCAGAAGGTAAGGGGAATACGTGACGGTGAGAGAATTTTGGCGACCAGATGTAGGCAGCGTTGAAGGAAATATTACAGGCAGGAAATAACGGCTTTTCGGTATAATTAGATACTATTATTACGGTCGCTTATTTGTTTGTGGAAAGACGCTTGCAGTACAGATGGAGTCGTTTGATAATTTTCGGAATCTATTGTATGGTAGGGACGGTGTTGGGTCGAGCGTTCGAGCCACGTATGCTTTATTACTATCGATAGCTTCTATATACTTTTAACGCGGAACAACAAGTCTTAATGGACATGAGGCGAAAAAAGATAGAATTACAATTGGCTTATGTGCAAATGCGTTAGGCACACATAAGATTATGCCTATTGTAATTTATAAATATAAAAACCTAAGAGCTTTGAAACATGTACTTTCATTACCTTACAGGCAGGAAATAACGGCTTTTCGGATAATTAGATACTATTGTTAATTTTACTATTGGTAATTTTCGGAATCTATTGTATGCTTATGTCCCGACGGTGTTGGGTCGATCGGTCGAGTCGCGTATGCTTTATTAATATAGATAGCTTCTGTAATACTTTTAACGCGGAACAATTGTAGTTTCTAAGTTGATGATTTTTTCGAGCCGTCTTCTTTCCGGCAATAAAGTCATTTCTGCATTTTCGAGTAATGCACGCCTCATCGGCAGCATTTTTTATAATAGGGTCATTAGCACGCACCGCTTCGGTCGCCCGTCCAGGCTTTCTTGCTACCTGCGGCACTGCGTGCTACGTCACTTTTACATCCCCTTTCATCGCGTCACTGATCAATCAATTTCTATTCTTCGTTTCTTGTGTCATTGTGTCATTCAACAAAAAGTCTTAGTGGACATGGGGCGAAGAAAGATAGAATTACAATTGGCGTATGTGCAAATGCGTTAGGCACACATAGCATTATGCCTATTGTAATTTATAAATATAAAAAGCTAAGAGCTTTGAAACATGTACTTTCATTACCTGTAATTTTTAAATCGCAGTCAAATGCACGGATGGGTAGAACGTTATTTTCAGATTGATTTGAAAACCATTTCAAACCATCAGTAAAACAATATCAGGAGGAAAAACAAATATCGGAGAAAGTAAAATGATGTTAAATGATTGCGAAGCCTACAAAATTTCGCTACAAGAAGAGGAAGATTTTAAAATTATATATTTACCATCTAATACAGCATTTGTCCTGGAACCAATGGATCAAGGGATCATAGGAAAAATAAAAAGAATTTTCCGGCACAAGCTTTTGCGACTTGTTTTAACATATGATCAAGGAATAAATGAATTTTATGACGATTACACATTAAAAACCTGTATTGACATTTTATCGGATTCGTGGTTCAAAGTTACAACAAAGAACATAAAAAATGCATGGAATAAACTGCTACATAATAATAATCCTGCTGGCCCTTCAATTCAATCACACATGGGAGAGTTTGAACCTGATTGGCCAGAGATAATGAGTGCAATTACAGGATAGCAATGCACCCTGATACATGCCACACAATTTTTATTAGACTGTGAGGAGGAAGAAAGAAGGAACGAAAACGAAAAAACAGAACTGCAAAATGAACCAAACAACCACAATAAATTACATGCGGCCCTTAAGTTATTGACATCTTACAGTAAAAGAGAACCACCTTACATACAACACCTTATGGAGGCATTAAAATTATATCTTTTGAGCAAGGATAAATTAAATAAGTAAGTACATACGTATTCATATACAATGGTAAAAATTTGCAGCCAATTTGAATATGAATTATTTACAAATTAATGTTTTTTTTTTACATTATTTGTTATTAGAAAATAGAGGAAAAACACCACCTTGTTATAACGACGTATTTTATTTATTACGTAATTTACTAAAATAAAATGAATTACAGATTAAGTATCAAGTAAATAAATGTTGTTCAGTCTCATTGCAAGACTGGAAATCTGTTTCGGTTTCCTTCCGTATTCAGGAAGAAGATCCGAAAGAACGAAATTATTTTATTGTGAAAAGGTGAAAGTTTTAGTATTTTAGGTGTACCCGGTGACTACGCGACGCATCCCGATTGCCATAGCCAGGGTGGTACCAGCGATCGCGAACTCTCTGACCACCCTTCGTACCTGCGAAAACTGTGACAGCAGCGCACCAATTTGCATCTGATCGATTGTACCAAACCATCGGAAAATAGCATTTAAAGCGACAAATTTGAATTTTTTGGGAGAATCAAATAAACATCATTGCCTAAACTTTTCACCATCGCACACCACGTGCATCTTGGCAGCGCATTACGCGCAACGTCTATCGTCTTTGATTCTATTGGCAACAGAAATATCTGTCCAAACTATATCACGTTTGGTCTCATTTGAATCAGAAATCCATCAGCAATATGTTAAAAAAAAATCAGTATTAAAATGTTAAAATTAAAAAAAATCTATGTCATTGTATTATGAGCTGTCTTCCGGGAATTCGAGTCAAAGGAGCCGGGGCGCGTGCCGCAGCACACGTGTTCACCGACTCGCATAGCGAGAAAATCGATAAATTACAGGGTCGCGCAATATCTCGGTGTCAGAAGTGGCATACTTAAGTCGCGTCAGGAAGAGAGACACTACTATACATGTATATACGGTCTAAGGACGTAACGCCCACGCGACACAATCTCTCAATAAGAGCGCGGTCCCTAGATCGAGATGTTCGATCTCAATCCATAAAACCGCGGTGTCACCAGTCTGGCTCATAACGCGTCACGGCTGTCTGGCCTCGGAAAGCGACGGAGAGGCTCTTCGGAATCGAGCAGATAGCACCGTAGGACCGCTGTCAGCCGGCAAAGACCGAGCACCCGGCGATCTATCATCCGCGATCCTCTCCCGGGAACGATTGTTAAAGAGTTTCGAATGACGGCCGGCCATTTGCGATCGATGGCCCATCCACGCGCGAGCGCGATATCGGTTTTTCCACCTAGAATTAGTATCTGGCTACGTTCAACCCCCCGTTTGACTCGGCAGCCGTTCCTCCCCCCCTCTCCATAAGAGACGAGAAGAATCCCGGGGGTTATAGGAAGAGGATTCTCGAGGTTCTAATCTCCTGATGGTCGGTCAGCTTAGCTTTTTACGGGGGCCGTATGAAAAATCTATCAGGGTTAAAGCGTCGCTGAATCATTGATCGCTTATGCACACCGGCGCGGCTTTATCGGATGGATTCTCCTGTGAGGAACCGTTTCCGAGCGGCGCGCCGATTTGAAAAATTCAGCCGCGTACCGGGCACTAATAGAGGACTTTTTGCAAGTTGACGAGCCATCCGAACCGGGTGCGCCCGTTAATTATTTTATGACGCGACGTCCACGGGATTCGCGGCGATGCTGGGGGAGGACTTAGGCTGTCTTCCCACTTGGAACCGTTTTATAGCCAATTTCAATCGACCGATTTCAATGAAATTTTCAGCGTGTACAGGGTGTTCCACGTAACCTTTGCCACGATTTTTTCCAGCATCTCCGGCGGTCTAACAAATAAACGTTTCGAACAAATGTTACTCGGTTTTTAGCCGGCTACGGATTGCGATATAAAAAGCTTCGGAAAGAAATATTTTACGTAAAGAAATCAAGGTCACTTTCATTTTTTTTTAAGTTGCACAAGACGAATTCGATGACCTGTTATACCACGACCTTCGGATGACCTTGACGTAACACAGTTTTCAATGACAACATATCACTTCGTTGATCGCATTTTTTGTGCGTCAAGGTTGTCCGTAGGACATGATGTAACATATCGTTGGATTCGTCTTGGCACAAGCTACAATGATATGAAGTAAAAGATATAAGATGCAATTTAAGAAAATGAAGGTGACCTTAATTTTTTGGAATAAAACACTTATTTCTGAAACTTTTTATACCGCATTATTCCGACTATTTTTTATTCAAATTAACATTAGATTTACGGAACCCGTTAAAATGGCGTGTCACCAATTTTTTAATTTACGATTACGGCAAATGTTACAATAACACTTGTTGAGAATCAGAATAAACGTCTTATTGTTACTTTTATAAACTCATTTAAAACAGCTGTTTTTTGTCTAAAAATCTAGTATTAAATAAATATTCCAAAATGTATAATCTTATCTACAAACATCAATTCATCGAACAGTAGTATAAATATTCAACAATAACATTTTTAATCGTCGTAAAATCGATGATAATATTATACCCTCTGAAAAGCGTTCCGTAATAGGTACAGTAAATTCTCCTTAATTGATGCTCAGCTTAGAAACAAAAATGGACAATTTGGGAAGAAGAGATACAATTATTCGAGCTTTGCGGCTCGTTTTTATAGTTAACGATCGTCACCAGCTATAAAAGCGAGCCGCAAGGACACGAAAGCATTCTTTTTGGAAGAAAATTGCTGCTATATTTTTAGACATAATCATTTCAAATTTATATTTATTTATATGTAAAATAAAATTTGTATTCTAAAGATTTCTATGGAATTTTCAATGAAATAATCATCAATTATTAATTAATTGAAAATGAAATAAAAATTGAGACCATCTTCAACGAAAAATTTTAATTCTGACCAACGATGCCCTAAAATATTGGTAGCGGTACGGTAAATTTTGTTGGCGCCTCGGAGTCGCCATTCGAGTGCAAAGGGTTAGTTTTTATAATCAATCGTACGTCAGCGGTGTCTGGCATTCTTCGAGCGTCATTTAAAAATGTTTATTGCTCCATGATATAGTAAAAAAATATACGGTTACGATCGCGAGAGTCTACAGAATCGTTCTACGAAAAATTCGTGCCTCTAGCGTCACAAGTTACACCGGGAAAAATTCTCAAACGCGATAATTTGTCTGCTGAAAAAGAAACTCATCTCCCAGCAATTGGAGTTTCAAACTGAAATCTTCGAAGAACCGACAACGAGATCGAGAAAAGATCGTCTCGCGACGTGTAAATGAAATCGGAATCTACGAGATAAAATTCATCGTCGGTTATCATCACGGCCGGAAGCGTGACCGCGGCCTAATAAGTGTCCTCGAGCGGGTGGTTTCGCTCACCTCTTGGAGCTCTGCGCGCCCATCGCGGCGATCACGGCCGATTGGCGGGAAATTCGAACGGGGTTCCAGCGCGTCCGCGGTGCGGCAACAGCAATCAACCGAATAATTTAAGGGTCCATCGAGATAACGGTAGGTTACGACGCGGGTCGCGTCTGTATTTCCGGCATCGATGCGAACCTATTCGCTTAACGACGAGATTTCCCACGATGCGCAGCACGCACGCGTGCACAAATCGAGAGGACCGTTCGATACAGTCTTTTGTCCCACTGTCGCTGTTAAAATAACGTGATTCCGCGAAAGACACCGGGACAGGAGCGTAATAGAAACACTGATACCGAACCGGCCGCGGCCGGCCGATCGTCACCGATTTTACGATTTCCCGCTAGCTCCCATGGACCCCCGTGGACCCCCATGAAACCAATATGGCCGCCGGGAAATAATGGGACAGTAGGGCAGCTCTCTCGCGATACCCTGTGCGCATTTTATGCGAAATCAACTTTAAATTCATCGCGCCCCGCCAGCCGAGAATCATTCTCCCCGACGTGAAACAATTCGCTCGATTCCATTCGAAACGAGATTAGTTTTTTGGTTGATGCGCGCACCGGGACGAACATGAATTCTTCTAGAAATTTGGCGGTACGTCATGCGGCCAGAATATGCCGTGAAATATGATCGCCACGTATCTTTCTTTTAGAAAATTTTAACGTTTTCGTAGAATTTTTAGTCCGTTCTTCGATTTCCCAGGTTTTATTCGTCGATTGTTGTTTATGTATTTAATGTTCTTTTTATGTTGTATGGTTTTTAGTACGGTTTTTTGATGCAGCAATGGCTCGACGAGCATCACGGGTGATCAATTTTATAATTGTATGAAGTGATTGTTTAAACAATTTTTTATCTGGAGCGAGCGTATTTTTACGTTTGCAAGAAAATATTAATATTTCTTGTCCACGACAACATTGAGCTTAATACTAATTTTTAAGCAATTTTTAAGAATTTTTTGGAAAAAAACACGAGACTCTGACCTTTTTTTATAGAAAAATTTTTCGAGTTGGAGTAACTTACTAAAAATTGTTCCGGGTATTCAATTTTATAATCATTAATATCTGATGTTTGTTTAAACTGTTTAATTCTAGGAAAATACGTAGCAAAATATATTTAATGATAATAACAACCTTGAGGAAAACACTAATTTTTTAAAGATTTTCGAAACAACATGAGAAGTTGACGATTTTTTAAATTAGCAACTAAAGCATTCGAATAATTTTCTTTAATTAAATGATTTAATTTTCAATAATAATAATAATTATATAACTATAAACAATTTTCGTTAATTTAATTCAATAATTTTGTTAAATACAATTTAATTTTGTCCAATAAGTGTTAATAAATTATTTAAAAAATGGCATTTTAGAAATCGTTTTCGGTAAAATTATTATATTATTATATTTCATTTTATTATAAATTCCATTTTATTATTATAATTAACTTAACGTCCGACTTTGTTTCACGGGCCTGTCAAAGGGGAAATTTAGAAAATTTTTAAGATTTTGTGAAATATGTTCGAAGTCGCTAGAAGCTACAACGTAGTCACATTTAAACAAAATCCGAAACAGTACTCCGAACGGTGTCCGTTTTCGCGTGAGTAGACCCGAATTTATGGTTGCGTCTGATCGTTACATCGAAAATATCTGCGGATGCCAAGGATTAACCGTAGCAGGTAATAAATCAGAAAAGCGTTTTGTCTCGTAGGAAGCAGAAAGAAATGAGGGACTCGACGAAAACTCGCCACCGACTCTACTTTTGGCAAACGACTGCGGGCGATATATAATACTGTAAAATACTAAAATGTATAAGGGAGAATAACGTTTTCACGAAAATACTGCTTCCCACGGATAGATCGATATTGTCTACAATTCATCATCGGGAGGACAAGCGCAATACAAATTGAATCATTCGGAAATCTTAATCGTTTCTCAATGGTTAATTTTGAAAATAGTGTTTTTTTTATTTTGAAAAATTTAATTTATTATTTATATAACATTAATAATTATAATTATACATTTATTATTTAGATAATGATAAGTTATGTACATGTTAAAAATTTCACTGAAATCGGTTGACCTTCGTACGAGCTGTAAATAATTAATGATCGCAAAAATCGCAGTTTTGTTCCGACCTTTTACACTTTTGATCAATAAGTATGAGAAATTTGCAATTTTTACAATCTTTTAACGCTTGTAACTTACCATTGCGTTAAACGATTTCAATGAAATTTTCAGCATGCGTATAACTTACCGAGAACTACAAGACGCATTTTTTACATTTTCGTTAGATTTCATAATATAAACATCCTTTTTTATTATTAAATAATTAACTTTCATATTTCAAAAGAAGTATTCGAAATTTATAGATTTTGTCATTATTAATAAATATAATTAACTAATGATATATATTGAAATTATTAATAAATATTTTATTAAACATTCATTAATTAAATATCTCGAGGTTCGAAAAATCGGCAAAATTAGCCCAAAAGTGATCAAAAATAGATTCCTCAGATAAGAAAGTTAAACAACGAGAGTTTTTTACTTCGTTTTGTCATTCCAAGTATGTAATAGCAAAATTGTAACATTATCTATTATACAGGTCCCTCTATGATCTAAAAAAAAATTCAAATCGTCTACTCTAATTTTAAAAAAGTTAAAATAGCACCTTGAAAAGTGTTCGAATATCAGTGGGAGTCACTGTATACATATAGCTGATGGCCGGCCTCGGCGACCAAGGGTTGTATTCGCGAGGCATTTTCATGCCCGGCATCTTTTTCGCCGGCATTGTTCGTCCTTGACGAATACGAGGTTCTCTGTTCTTCAGCAAGGGCGAAATGAACAGTCCTCTGAAGCATTGGCGGATTAATGCGTACTGGTGCCCGAGGCGCGATACAAAATTGAGATCCCCAATACGCTATGACACGCTATGACAAATAGAGCGATTATTAAAAAAAGTTTTATTTGAAAATAAAAACTTTATTTATGGCATTGAGAAATTAATTTCAATAACAGCTTTTCGGGACTTTTGCTAGTGCACAGTCGAATGCATGTGTAGATTTCAGCTAGCGACTTGCGTTCATTTGTCGCATATGCATTGCATTTATATCATTTTACCACATGAAATAATATCACGTCGTTCGTTTCAACAGACAGCTGTTATATTATGTACAAAAAAAACAAAATACTACTAATTTATCAATATGTAATTTAATCAAAATAATACATGTTTGCTGGCTTTAAATGGACTTACATCATTTTCATAATTAGTCAATTGTAATAATCATTTAATTTCAGTTATGAAATTTTAAATATCATTTGAAATATATTTTCTATTAATCCATATAATTTTGTTTATTAATAATAACAATAAATAAAATAGGAGTCTCGTTTCTTATTTTGAACGTCAAACATATTTATACATTGTTAAACTTAAAATAAGATATTGTTTTATTTATTTACCGTAAATAACCAGACCCTGTTTAGTCCCGGTAGGTTCTGCTTTCCCTTGCAAATCATAATTTTCATCAAGGCTCGGTGCGAGCCTGTTTACAATGGTTCCTTCATTGACTCATTTGCACTGGCTCGGCCTAATCCGCCGCTTCTCTTTTTTTTTTTAATTTAACCGAACGAGCCAATCCTTGCAAAATCCGTATGACACGACCGGTCATCGCAGGTACATGTGCTTACCTGATAGCCGGCAGCGGTGGCTAATGGTTTTCCACGGGAGACGTTTTTATACCTGGCGCATCTTTTCCGGTAGTATCCTTTTGTCATTGTTCGTCCTTGCTGATTAGGACGTTCTGTCCTTTAGCAAAGACAGTATAAATAGCCTGCCGATGTCAACGGAAACACTTATTCTGCGATCAGTGCAGCAACAACCAGCAATCAGCAAACAGCAGTGATCAGTGCGAAGACTTCGGCGAATTTTCTCAGTTAATTTTCCCAGTAAAGTATAGTGACAATTTCTTAGTGAACTAAAATGGCATGGTACGTACATTTTTGCTATATTTTTCCGGGAACATTCTTCAGTCACTTGTTTTGACTAATGTTTTCCGTGTGTCGGGTATAAGAAAGAACAATTTATTTTTACGAATTTAAATATTTATAAATAAAATATATTTTTCATCGAGACACGAATCAACCTCTAGTTTGGCCGGATACGGAGAATTCTCCCTAATTGACGCTCGGATAGTGCACGAAGATGGACAAGTCGGGAAGAGGAGATACGATTATTCAAATTTTTGTAAATTGAAATCTTGAAAATTATAACATTTAAATACTAGATAATTTAAAAAATGTACATTTAGAAATCGGAGAACTTAAAAATCGTGAATTTGTAAATCAAAGAATTTAGAGATTGAAATCTTAAAAATTAGATCATATAGAAATCAGCTAACTTCGAAATTGTAAATTTATAAATCAGAGAATTTAAAAACCGTCAATTTGAAAATCGGACGATTCAGACATTGGAATCTTAAAAATCAGAAAGTACAGAAACCAGATAATTTCGAAATTATGAATTTAGAAGTATGCGCATTGAAACATCGTGCCATTCGAAACGGTTGGATCGAGAAATTGCAAGTTTCTCGGAACGGAAAAATGTGTTTAATCCTGGCGTATAAATATTTCCAATTTATTCGCTTATAAAAACGAGTCGTCTACAAAGTTGTCGATTCACCGATAACTATAAAAACGAGCCGCGAGGCTCGAGTAATCGTGTCTCCTCTTCCCAGATTGTCCATTTCTGTGCGTAATCCGAGCGTCAGTTAGGGAGACATTACTGTATCTCCAAACGTTTCTGCAAACTTGATTCGATTAAAGCTTCCGTCGTTTAATATACCGTTTAATATTACTATACCACACGCCATCAGAAGCTGCAAGATACGTGCATACTAATTAATTGTTTCTTTTCGTTCAGTTCCAGAACTACAACTGAATCCTGCATTCAGTGGGGCTCCATAAATGGTTGTTGGTGTCGTTCTCAATAAAATTAAGAAAATAAAAAGAGATGAAATTGACCCGCGGTGGTTGTGGGGGCAACCACCGTACGATCGACTTCCCCCGATCATCAGGCATCCTCCTGAAATGACTTGGCTTGAGAGCTTCAGAGAAGATTGTGAACATCACACGGCCAATGCCTACCTAGATTTGACGATTGCTATAAACGACCAGATAAATTTATTCGAATATTATGATGTTGATTGTATTATGGTGTGTATGTTCCTGGCTACGCTGCCGGAGATGCAGCAGCAAAATATTGGCGAGAGCTTAGTGTGCTTGTCCGTGGATGTTGCCAATGCGCTGGGTAGTGGAGAAGATGTGAAAGTACCATTAGCCGATACTGGAGGTGATAGTATAATCCGTCATTACCTGGGCGTACCGAAGTTAGTGACTGCCGTCATGACTTGCAATTACGCGCAGATCATCGCGAGGAGGTGCCGCTTTAAGGTCTTTAAAAGGATCAATTACAGGAACTTTGGCTGGGATAACGTACCGTTCCGCGAGAGAATCGGGGATGAGCATCGTGACTTCACTGTAGTAGTCAAGAAAATAAAGAACTTGTACGATTCTTAAAGAAGATATCGCGATATCAAGAAAATTATATTTTATTTAGTATTTACGTGTGTTTAGCACGATTACGATAATATAATTTTGACCGAAGTTGTCAATTATTATCCTCGAAATTATCTTTGGAATTATTAATTTTGAACTTATCATCTTCGAAATTGTTATCTTCGACATTGTGATCATCTTCGACATTATTATCTTCGAAATTATTATCTTCGAAGTGATCCTAGAAATAATTATCTTTGAAATTGTTATCCTAGAAATTATTATCTTTGAAATTGTTATTCTATAAAGTGTTATCTCCGAAATTGTTATCTTTGGAAATATAGATCTCGAAATTATTATCCTTGAAATTATTATCCTTGAAATTATTATCCTTGAAATTATTATCCTTCAAATTATTATCTTTAGAATTATCATCGAAATGATTAAAATAACACCAATTGACCAAAATATATTCGCTATGCATTGCTATTGGAATCTCGTCGATTTAGCAATCGACTTATCAATGAAAAGTGTAGAAATAAAACAATGAAATTTATACTTTTCTGCCTGGTTACTCGTCGTTTAAGCCACTTCATGAAGGAACGGAGATCAGGCACTCGCGCATTTGCATCAACATTTGCATTGTTGCGGCGCAACGCCGACGTAAAATAAATAAAGCAAATCGCCGAGAATTCCGGAATTCATAAAGTTCGCACGGAATCGCAGTTATTCTTTTCTGATTATTATTCATGGTCGTGATGAATAAGTCGCGTCCGTTCCTTCGGAACCAACATCTTTTTCTGTGAAATATCAGCGGAACGATGCCGCCGTAGAAACAAATTGGAAATATTTATACGCCGGGATTAAACACATTCTTCCTTTCCGAGAAACTTGCAGTTTCTCGATCCAGCCGTTTTGAAAGGTACGATGTTTCAATGCGCATACTTCTAAATTCACAATTTCGAAATTATCTGGTTTCTGTAGTTTCCGATTTTTAAGATTTCAATTTCTGAATTGTCCGATTTATAAATTCACGATTTTTAAGTCTTCTGATATCTAAATTAACAACTTTGAAATCATTTGGTTTCTAAATTTCCTGATTTTTAAGATTTCAATTTATAAATTCTTCGATTTTTATGTTATTTGATTTTTAAGATTGCAATTTATAAATTCTTTGATTTTTAAATTCACGATTTTTATGTCATTTGATTTTTAAATTTAGAATTTTGAAGTCATCTGATTCCTAAATGTTTTAATTTTTGAGATTCCGATTTCTAAATTCTTCGATTTTCGAATTTGTAATTTTTAATTTTTCAGATTATGGTACCTAAATGTTTCGATTTTTGAAATGCGATATCTTGATTGTTATTTCGGAACAGTTTGTATTCCAATCGGCGATCTATGGATTATTGTAGAGTGGTTTAAACGACGCCGTTATTAACACTGTCCGGAGGTTTGTCGTTTTCACGTTCGAACTAGCCAGCGGTTAATCGAACCTTGGTAATGTCCCGCGTACACGCGGAATTAGAAACGTATAATTCCAATCCAATTCGCCTGCCACGTTGAATTTCATTTACACCGGCGCGACGGCGGTTTTGGTGCGTCCGATTTGATTAGCAGTAACAATTCGGTTGACTGCAGTTTGTTTAGACGATTTAGATTCAATGGATTCAATCCGCGAAGCCGCTCCAAAGGGAAACCGAACGGTTCGCACGATTAGCACTTTTCTTTTCGTTATTAGCTATTGTTATTATCTTGTGTTATTATCCACAGCTTGGTTGTGTTAAATACAAATTGTCTACGTCGATCGCGACATACAAATACAATACTCTATAATATGACCGAATTTGGCTTCCGATGATTCCACCATTTTGCATTTGAATAATGATGTTTCGTCATAAATTTATAAAATTCTATTGCCATTATTAACAATTGATCTTACTTTTCGTAGATTATTATTAAAAGAACAAGATTTGGAACGACTTTATCGCCTAATAAATGCTCTATGACGAAAGCTAACCCAAAATCGACAATTACTTTTTAGCAACGTACGCTTTCAAAATATGCAAATATCATAATTATACAAAGTTCTCGCTATTAATAATTGTGGCTTGTTAACAATTGTTGTTGTGATAAAATTGTTCGTAATTCATTGTAAATATATTGTCAACAATTGTTGCTGTAATAAAATTGTTCATAATTCATTGTAAATATAATGTTAATAATTTGTATCATTTGTCGTAGACAAATGTATACAAATTCTTGAGCAATTAATAAATTCTCAGTCTGCTTCATTGATAACAAATTTTGCAGTATGTTTTCAATTTCTTTAAAAATAAATATTGACGCAACGATAAAGAAATGTTCAGAATTTTATGAATATAATACGATGATAAATAAAAAGGGAAGTTTGTAAATACGGATATGTAGTTACAATAGAGGAATAATCAAAGTGGTGCACACATCCGATTGACTGCTGCGTTCTCACTGTAATTTCCGATCCGCGTCGCGATCTAATGGATTAACAGAAGCTTGCGGTCTCGTGTTAAAACGGATATTAACAGACTGCAACTAAAATAATCAATTAAACCCCTTTAACAGAATTGCATGCAGACGTGAATCCTATTAGCGGCTTTGCTCAGCCTCTAATACATTCGTTATGTAACAGAGTTGCAATCATTGTAGAGAGGATAGCGAATTACATGTTTTTGAAAATCCATTGCTTGAATTTTGAATAATTTCCGTACACAGAAAATGGCATCAAATGGTATAAAATAGCATAAAATTGCCTAAAATTGCATAAAATGGGATAAAGTAGCATAAAATGGTGTAAAATGGCAGAAAATGGCAAGGAAAGCTAGTAGATCACTGTTTTTGGTCCCAATGGAAAGAGGAGACTTCATTCTATCAGATCATAGTCATTTCAATCGCTATGAAAAGTTTAAATTATGAGAGAAATGTGAATTTGAAAATAACCAAAAAATTACCATCTCTACTTAGAATGGGGGGTCTTAAAGATACAAAGGCACTAATACTGAATAATCCAAACGGCGCGGAAGCTAAGATTTCACCCTTTGAAATGTATCTAAGGACACCATTTTATAGTTTTTTTTGTTAACAAAGTTACGATATTTTGAATTTCAGGATTTCATTCGGAAGAGAATCCAAGGTGCTATACGATGGCAAACAAAAATCATAGATCAATATTTTCGGGCTCATTCGAAAGGGGAGACTTCGTTCGTTAAAATAATTGTGAACTAAACAATTTTTTGAACCACTCAGACGTATGCGAATATGAGAAATCGACAAGACGGAAACATTTGTATTTACAGTGCAGGGTATTAACGAAATAAAATTTATTAAACAGAAGAATTAAGATGCTACGAAACTGGAAACTTGGACTTTTAAAATGAGTCGAAGAACACCACCCTAAAAAATGTTCGCCTAGAATTCCACGACCTCAGAAATCACACTAACCTTGGACACTTTTTTTCAAAACTGCCATGAATTGGCAACAAAATATCGCAGATCAATGTTCTTGGACTCGTTGGAAAGGGAATACTTCGTTTCACAGAATCACGGTGATTTCGTACGCCGGAGAAACGTTTCGAACATATTAGAAGCACGCGAATTTGAAAAACGACCAACAATGTTCCATTTTCGCTTATCGCTCGAGTTCCATCGAACCATTTTTCGTTCCGTGCGATTTATGGTGTAGTGCCGGCAGTGCACAGAGCCAAAAATATTCGCGCCGAATCGGAAATGTGATTATCATGTTCGCGCGACCCCCAGCCGCCGAAATTCAATTGGTCCAGCAAGTTTCGGTTGATCCAGCAAATTAGAACTTGGTGAAATATCGTTGGCGCACTTGTAACAATGACACGGAGTCACTAGAGCTTCAGATGATCGCGATTAGGGCAAATTTCGCGGGAGTTAGACGATTACGCTAGTTCTGGCTCGTCGTCGACGGATAATAAGACGGATAATAAGAGCACGCTTCGCGACGGATAATTTACGGTTTTTCGATGATTTTTAGCGGTGGTTGACGAGAATCGCCGGTACGAATGTCGGACAATTTTATTTCATACTTTTAATTGCTCCTGAACAAAATTTTCATCTCCTTTTTATTTTCTGCACAGTGAAACTGCCCCTTTAACAACGACATCCTGATGTTATTCCATTTTCTTGTATATTCAGCAAATTTATCAAATATTAAAATAATGTGTATAATAAAATTTGTACTTTTTATCCCCTTTTCCTATTTTTTTTTAGAGCGGAATAGCCCGTTTTTAATTGCGATATGTATATTTTACTCTATTTCTTTATGTGTTTTCAAAATTGTTTTCACATTAAAAAAATGTTTATAACAAAAATTAAATTTTTCACGCCATTCTTACCTTTTTCAGGGTGAAACTACCCCCTTAATAACGATGTCTAGACATTACCATATCTCCATGTTTATTTCTGAAATTTAACCGTATATTAACAAAATATTTGCAGTGAAAATTAAATGTTTTTATTTTTCGTAGTACGAAACTACCTCCTGAATAAATAAGGTATCTTGTAGGTGTTTCCCTCTCTGCATAAATATTTCTACAATTTTATTGGATATTAAGAAATTACTTCCAGCGAAAATTAGATTTTGCACCCCTTTTTATTTTCTTTGAGATAGAACTTCCATATTTTTAAAATTGCACCAGATATTAAAAAAATTTAAGATAAAAACTTAAAGATATTAAAAAATTAAATTTCTTTCCTTCGTTTATATTTTTAAGGGTGAAACTATCCCCTCCTTGCTCGAATGATATATATTCGATATGTACTAAATGTTCAAAAATATGTTACAATAAAAATTGAATATGTTGTCATTTAAAACAATGCAGTCATATAATGTAACAAATATAAATTTTCTGTCTCGTGTAGAGTATGCTAATCAACATGACAATGAAAGAAATCGTATTGTAAGGGGTTAATTACGTCGGAGAATCTGTAAAATTTTTTCTCCGAGAAATTTATAAATAGCCCGAGGCTATAGGAAAATTAAAAACTTTATAATGAAGGGATCGAAATAGTTAAATTTTGTGGAAGGGTAATTATTCCTCAGTCGAAGTTTGGTTGTTGACAGGAACAGTGATTCTTCGAACGAAATTTCAATTCTTCACGAACTTTTGAATATCCTGTATGTTTTCTAATGTGCAACAACCATTAGAATCACAGTGTTTACATAGATACATATATCGATTTTCCAGTGAAATTCGTGATATTTAAAATAAGAATTGAAATATCATAAGCATTTTTAGAGTTGTTAATTATATTGTTCAATATTGTTGATAATCATATTTTATCGATTTATAATAGTAAATAATATAAATTATAGCAGTAGTAAATTCTAGCCAGACTACATAACATATGTTAATTTTATAGCAATTACAATTTGAATGCCACCAGTTAATGTTAGATTAATACGAATTTTGATTTCAGCAATGCTAATGCGAAAATTTACAGCAATTTGAATTTCGGTGATATTAAATAATATGTTACTAAGGAATTTTCAAAAAATGCAAAATGTCGAAGAAATTTCAGAATTGTTGTGTACTGTTGATAATCAAATTTCATCAATTTATATTGTCAATTGATTCTACAAAAAATTAAAATATACACGCGAATATTTACGCTAATTTCACGCACAAAATTCTCGACATATGTAAATAACAATTTCAATCGCCTCTCACTTCTCATGCAGCATCCGATCATTGAATACATTGATTTTCACTGCTCACGCATCATTCGATTCCGCAGTTATACCAATTATACAATTTTAATAAAAATAACCCCGAAAATATTAAATAACTAATTAAAAATTATTTCAATTACTTTTTTCATTCTTGATACATTAAATACATAACTTTCTTATTATTAAATAAATGAATTTCCTTATATATCAAGTATGGAATTGTTATGTGTACAGTAAATTTTCCCTAATTGATGCTCAGCTTAGAAACAAAAATGGACAATTTGGGAAGAGGAGATACAATTATTCGAGCTTTGCGGCTCGTTTTTATAGTTAACGATCGTCAACAACTACAAAAACGAGTCGCAAGGCCACGAAAGCATTCTTTTTGATAGGAAATTGCTGCTATATTTTTAGACATAATCATTTCAAATTTATATTTATTTATATGTAAAATAAAATTGGTATTCCAAAGATTTCTATGGAATTTCCATTGAAATAATCATCAATTATTAATAAATTGAAAATGAAATAAAATTTGAGACCATCTTCAACGAAAAATTTTAATTCTGACCAACGATGCCCTAAAATATTGGTAGCAAAATATATTTCCTAATATTAGCCATAATTTTTATTTATTTGCATTTAAAAAAAAGCAGCTTCAGTAACGTAAAAATTACTTGAAATTATAGTGCGGTAAATTTTGTTGGCACCTCAGAGTCGCCATTAGAGTGCAAAGGGTTAGCTTTTAAAATCAATCGGACGGCGGTCCCCATTAAAATGGTACGTCAGCGGTGTCTGGCATTTTTCGAGCGTCATTTAAAAATGTTTATTGCTCCATGATATAGTAAAAAAATATACGGTTACGATCGCGAGAGTCTACAGAATCGTTCTACGAAAAATTCGTGCGAAAAATTCGTCACAAGTTACACCGGGAAAAATTCTCAAACGCGATAATTTGTCTGCTGAGAAAGAAACTCATCTCCCACCAATTCGAGTTTCAAACTGAAATCTTCGAAGAACCGACAACGAGATCGAGAAAAGATCGTCTCGCGACGTGTAAATGAGATCGGAATCTACGAGATAAAATTCATCGTCGGTTATCATCACGGCCGGAAGCGTGACCGCGGCCTAATAAGTGTCCTCGAGCGGGTGGTTTCGCTCACCTCTTGGAGCTCTGCGCGCCCATCGCGGCGATCACGGCCGATTGGCGGGAAATTCGAACGGGGTTCCAGCGCGTCCGCGGTGCGGCAACAGCAATCAACCGAATAATTTAAGGGTCCATCGAGATAACGGTAGGTTACGACGCGGATCGCGACTATATTTCCGTCATCGACGCGAACCTATCCGCTTAACGACCAGATTTCCCACGATGCGCAGCACGCACGCGTGCACAAATCGAGAGGACCGTTCGATACAGTCTTTTGTTCCACTGTCGCTATTAAAATAACGTGATTCCGCGAACGGCACCGAGACAGGAGCGTAATAGAAACACCGATACCGAACCGGCCGCGGCCGGCCGATCGTCACCGATTTTTCGATTTCTCCCTAGCTCCCGTGGACCCCCGTGGACCCCCATGAAACCAATATGGCTGCCGCGAAATAATGGGACTGTAGCCGAGATACGGGCGGCTCTCGCGATACCCTGTACGCGTTTTATGCGAAATCAACTTTAAATTCGTCGCGCCCTGCCAGCCGAGAATCATTCTCCCCGACGTGAAACAATTCGCTCGATTCCATTCGAAACGAGATTAGTTTTTTGGTTGATGCGCGCATCGGGACGAACATGAATTCTTCTGGAAATTTGGCGGTACGTCATGCGGCCAGAATATGCCGTGAAATATGATCGCCACGTATCTTTCTTTTGGTAAATTCTAACGTTTTCGTAGAATTTTTAGTCCGTTCTTTTCTATTTACCAGGTTTTATTCGTCGATTGTTATTTATGTATTTAACGTTGTTTTTATGTTGTATGGTTTTTAGTACGGTTATTTGATGCAGCAATGGCTCGAATGATTCTCAAAGCTAATTTAATAAATAATAATCGTGTTAAAGGACGTGAGGGATATGTTTGTCAGAGAAATATGAAGAATATTATCAATAAGATACTCACCCATTTAGTTGTAAAATCCACTTTATGCACGGAAATGTGTGGGGGATAGTGCATTGACCACATTTACGTACTTTGTTAATCTTCACTGTACACCACATGTTTAAAAATTTCATACGTTACAGACAAGGTGTCATGCACACTAGAAAATTAAAACGGCCGTCACGGTTAAATTACTTACTATTTCGGGTCCGAAAAATTAGTAAATATTCTTCAGACGTTCTAAAGTAAAGGTGAACAGCGTTTTTCTTAAAAATATCACTGTAAAAAAAAATCCGGAAAGTTCTCGCTTCGTGATTTGTTCAATACTTCGAACGCGGCTCGAGTCCGTCCCGACCATCTGTCAAAGCCTCTTTCTGCGGGCTCTCGAACTTCGCGCCGTCACCTCCCATTGGTCAGTGATTTCCGTTAATAAATCGTAAACAAAGACGCAGATTGCATTTTCGCAAAGGAAAAAGTTACTTCAAATGACCTCAGCTACCCCTCATTTTCGGCTGTTAGAATAATTTGTGGAACACCCTGTATATTTAAATCATTTATATATATTTTATTGAACATTTATTAGTTAAATATCTCGAAGTTCGAAAAATCGGCAAAATTAGCCCAAAAGTGATCAAAAGTAGCTCCCTCAGATAAGAAAGTTAAACAACGAAAGTTTTTTACTTCGTTTTGTCATTCCAAGTATGTAATAGCAAAATTGTAACATTATCTATTATACAGGTCCCTCTATGATCTAAAAAAAAATTCAAATCGTCTACTCTAATTTTAAAAAAGTTAAAATAGCACCTTGAAAAGTGTTCGAATATCAGTGGGAGTCACTGTATACATATAGCTGATGGCAGGCCTCGGCGACCAAGGGTTGTATTCGCGAGGCATTTTCATGCCCGGCATCTTTTTCGCCGGCATTGTTCGTCCTTAACGAATACGAGGTTCTCTGTTCTTCAGCAAGGGCGAAATGAACAGTCCTCCGAAGCATTGGCGGATTAATGCGTACTGGTGCCCGAGGCGCGATACAAAATTGAGATCCCCAATACGCTATGACACGCTATGACAAATAAAGCGATTATTAAAAAAAGTTTTATTTGAAAATAAAAACTTTATTTATGGCATTGAGAAATTAATTTCAATAACAGCTTTTCGGGACTTTTGCTAGTGCACAGTCGAATGCATGTGTAGATTTCAGCTAGCGACTTGCGTTCATTAGTCGCATATGCATTGCATTTATATCATTTTACTACATGAAATAATATCACGTCGTTCGTTTCAACAGACAGCTGTTATATTATGTACAAAAAAAATAAAATACTACTAATTTATCAATATGTAATTTAATCAAAATAATACATGTTTGCTGGCTTTAAATGGACTTACATCATTTTCATAATTAGTCAATTGTAATAATCATTTAATTTCAGTTATGAAATTTTAAATATCATTTGAAATATATTTTCTATTAATCCATATAATTTTGTTTATTAATAATAACAATAAATAAAATAGGAGTCTCGTTTCTTATTTTGAACGTCAAATATATTTATATATTGTTAAACTTAAAATAAGATATTGTTATTATTTATTTACCGTAAATAACCAGACCCTGTTTACTCCCGGTAGGTTCTGCTTTCCCTTGCAAATCATAATTTTCATCAAGGCTCGGTGCGAGCCTGTTTACAATGGTTCCTTCAATTGACTCATTTGCACTGGCTCGGCCTAATCCGCCGCTTCTCTTTTTTTTTTTTAATTTAACCGAACGAGCCAATCCTTGCAAAATCCGTATGACACGACCGGTCATCGCAGGTACATGTGCTTACCTGATAGCCGGCAGCGGTGGCTAATGGTTTTCCACGGGAGACGTTTTTATACCTGGCGCATCTTTTCCGGTAGTATCCTTTTGTCATTGTTCGTCCTTGCTGATTAGGACGTTCTGTCCTTTAGCAAAGACAGTATAAATAGCCTGCCGATGTCAACGGAAACACTTATTCTGCGATCAGTGCAGCAACAACCAGCAATCAGCAAACAGCAGTGATCAGTGCGAAGACTTCGGCGAATTTTCTCAGTTAATTTTCCCAGTAAAGTATAGTGACAATTTCTTAGTGAACTAAAATGGCATGGTACGTACATTTTTGCTATATTTTTCCGGGAACATTCTTCAGTCACTTGTTTTGACTAATGTTTTCCGTGTGTCGGGTATAAGAAAGAACAATTTATTTTTACGAATTTAAATATTTATAAATAAAATATATTTTTCATCGAGACACGAATCAACCTCTAGTTTGGCCGGATACGGAGAATTCTCCCTAATTGATGCTCGGATAGTGCACGAAGATGGACGAGTCGGGAAGAGGAGATACGATTATTCAAATTTTTGTAAATTGAAATCTTGAAAATTATAACATTTAAATACTAGATAATTTAAAAAATGTACATTTAGAAATCGGAGAACTTAAAAATCGTGAATTTGTAAATCAAAGAATTTAGAGATTGAAATCTTAAAAATTAGATCATATAGAAATCAGCTAACTTCGAAATTGTAAATTTATAAATCAGAGAATTTAAAAACCGTCAATTTGAAAATCGTACGATTCAGACATTGGAATCTTAAAAATCAGAAACTACAGAAACCAGATAATTTCGAAATTATGAATTTAGAAGTATGCGCATTGAAACACCGTGCCATTCGAAACGGTTGGATCGAGAAATTGCAAGTTTCTCGGAACGGAAAAATGTGTTTAATCCTGGCGTATAAATATTTCCAATTTATTCGCTTATAAAAACGAGTCGTCTACAAAGTTGTCGATTCACCGATAACTATAAAAACGAGCCGCGAGGCTCGAGTAATCGTGTCTCCTCTTCCCAGATTGTCCATTTCTGTGCGTAATCCGAGCGTCAGTTAGGGAGACATTACTGTATCTCCAAACGTTTCTGCAAACTTGATTCGATTAAAGCTTCCGTCGTTTAATATACCGTTTAATATTACTATACCACACGCCATCAGAAGCTGCAAGATACGTGCATACTAATTAATTGTTTCTTTTCGTTCAGTTCCAGAACTACAACTGAATCCTGCATTCAGTGGGGCTCCATAAATGGTTGTTGGTGTCGTTCTCAATAAAATTAAGAAAATAAAAAGAGATGAAATTGACCCGCGGTGGTTGTGGGGGCAACCACCGTACGATCGACTTCCCCCGATCATCAGGCATCCTCCTGAAATGACTTGGCTTGAGAGCTTCAGAGAAGATTGTGAACATCACACGGCCAATGCCTACCTAGATTTGACGATTGCTATAAACGACCAGATAAATTTATTCGAATATTATGATGTTGATTGTATTATGGTGTGTATGTTCCTGGCTACGCTGCCGGAGATGCAGCAGCAAAATATTGGCGAGAGCTTAGTGTGCTTGTCCGTGGATGTTGCCAATGCGCTGGGTAGTGGAGAAGATGTGAAAGTACCATTAGCCGATACTGGAGGTGATAGTATAATCCGTCATTACCTGGGCGTACCGAAGTTAGTGACTGCCGTCATGACTTGCAATTACGCGCAGATCATCGCGAGGAGGTGCCGCTTTAAGGTCTTTAAAAGGATCAATTACAGGAACTTTGGCTGGGATAACGTACCGTTCCGCGAGAGAATCGGGGATGAGCATCGTGACTTCACTGTAGTAGTCAAGAAAATAAAGAACTTGTACGATTCTTAAAGAAGATATCGCGATATCAAGAAAATTATATTTTATTTAGTATTTACGTGTGTTTAGCACGATTACGATAATATAATTTTGACCGAAGTTGTCAATTATTATCCTCGAAATTATCTTTGGAATTATTAATTTTGAACTTATCATCTTCGAAATTGTTATCTTCGACATTGTGATCATCTTCGACATTATTATCTTCGAAATTATTATCTTCGAAGTGATCCTAGAAATAATTATCTTTGAAATTGTTATCCTAGAAATTATTATCTTTGAAATTGTTATTCTATAAAGTGTTATCTCCGAAATTGTTATCTTTGGAAATATAGATCTCGAAATTATTATCCTTGAAATTATTATCCTTGAAATTATTATCCTTCAAATTATTATCTTTAGAATTATCATCGAAATGATTAAAATAACACCAATTGACCAAAATATATTCGCTATGCATTGCTATTGGAATCTCGTCGATTTAGCAATCGACTTATCAATGAAAAGTGTAGAAATAAAACAATGAAATTTATACTTTTCTGCCTGGTTACTCGTCGTTTAAGCCACTTCATGAAGGAACGGAGATCAGGCACTCGCGCATTTGCATCAACATTTGCATTGTTGCGGCGCAACGCCGACGTAAAATAAATAAAGCAAATCGCCGAGAATTCCGGAATTCATAAAGTTCGCACGGAATCGCAGTTATTCTTTTCTGATTATTATTCATGGTCGTGATGAATAAGTCGCGTCCGTTCCTTCGGAACCAACATCTTTTTCTGTGAAATATCAGCGGAACGATGCCGCCGTAGAAACAAATTGGAAATATTTATACGCCGGGATTAAACACATTCTTCCTTTCCGAGAAACTTGCAGTTTCTCGATCCAGCCGTTTTGAAAGGTACGATGTTTCAATGCGCATACTTCTAAATTCACAATTTCGAAATTATCTGGTTTCTGTAGTTTCCGATTTTTAAGATTTCAATTTCTGAATTGTCCGATTTATAAATTCACGATTTTTAAGTCTTCTGATATCTAAATTAACAACTTTGAAATCATTTGGTTTCTAAATTTCCTGATTTTTAAGATTTCAATTTATAAATTCTTCGATTTTTATGTTATTTGATTTTTAAGATTGCAATTTATAAATTCTTTGATTTTTAAATTCACGATTTTTATGTCATTTGATTTTTAAATTTAGAATTTTGAAGTCATCTGATTCCTAAATGTTTTAATTTTTGAGATTCCGATTTCTAAATTCTTCGATTTTCGAATTTGTAATTTTTAATTTTTCAGATTATGGTACCTAAATGTTTCGATTTTTGAAATGCGATATCTTGATTGTTATTTCGGAACAGTTTGTATTCCAATCGGCGATCTATGGATTATTGTAGAGTGGTTTAAACGACGCCGTTATTAACACTGTCCGGAGGTTTGTCGTTTTCACGTTCGAACTAGCCAGCGGTTAATCGAACCTTGGTAATGTCCCGCGTACACGCGGAATTAGAAACGTATAATTCCAATCCAATTCGCCTGCCACGTTGAATTTCATTTACACCGGCGCGACGGCGGTTTTGGTGCGTCCGATTTGATTAGCAGTAACAATTCGGTTGACTGCAGTTTGTTTAGACGATTTAGATTCAATGGATTCAATCCGCGAAGCCGCTCCAAAGGGAAACCGAACGGTTCGCACGATTAGCACTTTTCTTTTCGTTATTAGCTATTGTGATTATCTTGTGTTATTATCCACAGCTTGGTTGTGTTAAATACAAATTGTCTACGTCGATCGCGACATACAAATACAAACTCTATAATATGACCGAATTTGGCTTCCGATGATTCCACCATTTTGCATTTGAATAATGATGTTTCGTCATAAATTTATAAAATTCTATTGCCATTATTAACAATTGATCTTACTTTTCGTAGATTATTATTAAAAGAACAAGATTTGGAACGACTTTATCGCCTAATAAATGCTCTATGACGAAAGCTAACCCAAAATCGACAATTACTTTTTAGCAACGTACGCTTTCAAAATATGCAAATATCATAATTATACAAAGTTCTCGCTATTAATAATTGTGGCTTGTTAACAATTGTTGTTGTGATAAAATTGTTCGTAATTCATTGTAAATATATTGTCAACAATTGTTGCTGTAATAAAATTGTTCATAATTCATTGTAAATATAATGTTAATAATTTGTATCATTTGTCGTAGACAAATGTATACAAATTCTTGAGCAATTAATAAATTCTCAGTCTGCTTCATTGATAACAAATTTTGCAGTATGTTTTCAATTTCTTTAAAAATAAATATTGACGCAACGATAAAGAAATGTTCAGAATTTTATGAATATAATACGATGATAAATAAAAAGGGAAGTTTGTAAATACGGATATGTAGTTACAATAGAGGAATAATCAAAGTGGTGCACACATCCGATTGACTGCTGCGTTCTCACTGTAATTTCCGATCCGCGTCGCGATCTAATGGATTAACAGAAGCTTGCGGTCTCGTGTTAAAACGGATATTAACAGACTGCAACTAAAATAATCAATTAAACCCCTTTAACAGAATTGCATGCAGACGTGAATCCTATTAGCGGCTTTGCTCAGCCTCTAATACATTCGTTATGTAACAGAGTTGCAATCATTGTAGAGAGGATAGCGAATTACATGTTTTTGAAAATCCATTGCTTGAATTTTGAATAATTTCCGTACACAGAAAATGGCATCAAATGGTATAAAATAGCATAAAATTGCCTAAAATTGCATAAAATGGGATAAAGTAGCATAAAATGGTGTAAAATGGCAGAAAATGGCAAGGAAAGCTAGTAGATCACTGTTTTTGGTCCCAATGGAAAGAGGAGACTTCATTCTATCAGATCATAGTCATTTCAATCGCTATGAAAAGTTTAAATTATGAGAGAAATGTGAATTTGAAAATAACCAAAAAATTACCATCTCTACTTAGAATGGGGGGTCTTAAAGATACAAAGGCACTAATACTGAATAATCCAAACGGCGCGGAAGCTAAGATTTCACCCTTTGAAATGTATCTAAGGACACCATTTTATAGTTTTTTTTGTTAACAAAGTTACGATATTTTGAATTTCAGGATTTCATTCGGAAGAGAATCCAAGGTGCTATACGATGGCAAACAAAAATCATAGATCAATATTTTCGGGCTCATTCGAAAGGGGAGACTTCGTTCGTTAAAATAATTGTGAACTAAACAATTTTTTGAACCACTCAGACGTATGCGAATATGAGAAATCGACAAGACGGAAACATTTGTATTTACAGTGCAGGGTATTAACGAAATAAAATTTATTAAACAGAAGAATTAAGATGCTACGAAACTGGAAACTTGGACTTTTAAAATGAGTCGAAGAACACCACCCTAAAAAATGTTCGCCTAGAATTCCACGACCACAGAAATCACACTAACCTTGGACACTTTTTTTCAAAACTGCCATGAATTGGCAACAAAATATCGCAGATCAATGTTCTTGGACTCGTTGGAAAGGGAATACTTCGTTCCACAGAATCACGGTGATTTCGTACGCCGGAGAAACGTTTCGAACATATTAGAAGCACGCGAATTTGAAAAACGACCAACAATGTTCCATTTTCGCTTATCGCTCGAGTTCCATCGAACCATTTTTCGTTTCGTGCGATTTATGGTGTAGTGCCGGCAGTGCACAGAGCCAAAAATATTCGCGCCGAATCGGAAATGTGATTATCATGTTCGCGCGACCCCCAGCCGCCGAAATTCAATTGGTCCAGCAAGTTTCGGTTGATCCAGCAAATCAGAACTTGGTGAAATATCGTTGGCGCACTTGTAACAATGACACGGAGTCACTAGAGCTTCAGATGATCGCGATTAGGGCAAATTTCGCGGGAGTTAGACGATTACGCTAGTTCTGGCTTGTCGTCGACGGATAATAAAACGGATAATAAGAGCACGCGTCGCGACGGATAATTTACGATTTTTCGATGATTTTTAGCGCTGGTTGACAAGAATCGCCGGTACGAATGTCGGACAATTTTATTTCATACTTTTAATTGCTCCTGAACAAAATTTTCATCTCCTTTTTATTTTCTGCACAGTGAAACTGCCACTTTAACAACGACATCCTGATGTTATTCTATTTTCTTGTATATTCATCAAATTTATCAGATATTGAAATAATGTGTATAATAAAACGTGAACTCTTTATCCACTTTTCCTATTTTCTTTTAGAGCGGAACAGCCCTTTTTTAATTGCGATATGTAGATGTTACCTTATTTTTTTATATGTTTAAAAAAAATGATATTAAATTATATGTTATTAAGGAATTTTCAATAAAAGCAAAATGTCGAAGAATTTTCAGAGTTGTTCAATACTGTTGATAATCAAATTTCATCAATTTATTTTGTCAATTGATTATACAAAAACTTGAAATATACAAGCGAATATTTACGCTAATTTTACGCACAAAATTCTCGACATATGTAAATAACAATCTCAATCGCCTCTCACTTCTCATTCATCATCCGATCATTGAATACATTGATCACGCATCATTCGTTTCCGCATTTATACTAATTATACAATTTTAATAAAAATAATCCCGAAAATATTAAATAAATAATTAAAAATTATTTCAATTATTTTTTTCATTCTTAACACACTCAATACATAGCTTTCTTATTATTAAATAAATGAATTTCCTTATATATCAGGTATGGAATTGTTATGTGTACAGTAAATTCTCCCTAATTGATGCTCAGCTTAGAAACAAAAATGGATAATTTGGGAAGAGAAGATACGATTAATCGAGCCTTGGAACTGGTTTTTATAGTTGCTGACAATCGGTATCTATAAAAAGGAGCTGCAAGGCTCGAATAACCGTATCTCCTATTTCCAAATTGCCCATTTTTCTTTAGAAGCCGAAAGAAAATTGGGAAGAATTTAATATACAATGTACTATGAATGTATATGGAAACGTGGAAATATCTAAAAAATATAGGTGATACGAACAATGTTTTAAAACGAATATTATAAGATATCGATGATCAGATTCGATGCTTTGTACATGCTATTCAACAAAACTATTTGTTTATACTATTCGTTATTTCTCGATATAATCATCGATTTTTCAAGTTCCATCGTATAGATATTAATCAGTGAGGTATGTAAACACTTTTACAATACAATTCGAAAAGTCGTCGACTAGAACAACCGTGCCTGGGTTAAAGATTCGTTCTCGATGATCGCAAAGGATCGCATCTTAATGTCGATATTTACATCGATTTTTAAGTGAAAAAGAAAGAACTTTTATCATTAAATATATATATAATAATATAATGCGTGCCATAAACTCGAGGACCGGTCGTAAAAGTATCAAAGTCGAGATCCTGGGTCTGGCCCCTTGAAAGTCCTTATAATTTTACAACCGGTCCTAAGAACCGACCGTTCATGTCACGTATTTGGGTATGCTAGAATTTCTGATTTTAATTTCTGCTTGCCCCCTCCCCCATCGGACAATGTTCTGCCCATCATCAGCACGGCATTCTAGTCTATTGATTACGGGTGAATAATGGTGGGGGAGATTAACCAAGAAATTCTTATTTGTATTCTCTTCGATCGTGAATGGCCGTAACGGTACCTTAAGGGGTGAACGTTTCCTCTGCCCAATCCGCTGGAAGGTCCGCGGACTGTACGCATTCTTGTAAATGAACAAGAAAACAATGTACGCAACAATCTACGTTTTCTTGGCTAATGACCGTGCCCGGCCGCTCGGTCTCCCGTGCAATTTACCGTACGGTGCAGTAAATCCACCCTAATTGACGCTCAGATTGTGCACGAATTCTGTTTACACAGCTATACATATATCGATTTACCAGTGAAATTCATGATGTTCGAAATAAAAATCGAGCCGTCGAAAAACTTTCGGTGTTGTTAATTATAATTGTTCAATATTGTTGATAATCATATTTTATCGATTTATAATAGTAAATACTATAAATTATAACAATAGTAAATTCTAGCCGGACTACATAGCTTATGTGTTAATTTTATAGTAATTAATACGAATGTTAATTTCAGCAATGCTAATGCGAAAATTGACAGCAATTTCAATTTCGATGATATTAAATAATATGTTATTAAGGAATTTTCAATAAAAACAAAATGTCGAAGAAATTTCAGAATTGTTGTATACTGTTGATAATCAAATTTCATAAATTTATATTGTCAATTGATTATACAAAAGATTAAAATATACACGCGAATATTTACGCTAATTTCACGCTCAAAATTCTATATATGTAAATAACAATTTCAATCGCCTCTCACTTCTCATTCATCATCCGATCATCGAATACATTGATTTTCACTGCTCACGCATCATTCGATTCCGCAGTTATACCAATTATACAATTTTAATAAAAATAACCCCGAAAATATTAAATAAATAATTAAAAATTATTTCAATTATTTTTTTCATTCTTGATACATTAAATACATATCTTTCTTATTATTAAATAAATGAATTTCCTTATATATCAAGTATGGAATTGTTATGTGTACAGTAAATTCTCCCTAATTGATGCTCAGCCTTAGAAACAAAAATGGACAATTTGGGAAGAGGAGATACAATTATTCGAGCTTTGCGGTTCGTTTTTATAGTTAACGATTGCCACCAACTATAAAAACGAGCCGCGAGGCAACGAAAGCATTCTTTTTGAAAGAAAATTGCTGCTATATTTTTAGACATAATCATTTCAAATTTATATTTATTTATATGTAAAATAAAATTTGTATTCTAAAGATTTCTATGGAATTTCCAATGAAATAATCATCAATTATTAATTAATAGATAATGAAACAAAAATTGAGACAATCTTCAACGAAAAATTTTAATTCTGACCAACGATGCCCTAAAATATTGGTAGCGAAATATATTTCTTGAAATGAGGGACTCGACGAAAACTCGCCTGCGACTCGACTTTTGGTGAACAGATGCGGACAATATATAGTACTGTAAAATACTAAAATGTATAAGGGAGAGTAACGTTTTCACGAAAATACTGCTTCGAACGGATAGATCGATATTGTCTACAATTCATCATCGGGAGGACAAGCGCAATACAAATTGAATCATTCGGAAATCTTAATCGTTTCTCATTGGTTTATTTTGAAAATGGTGTTTTTTTTATTTTAAAAAATTTAATTTATTATTTGTATAATATTAATAATTATAATTATACATTTATTATTTAGATAACGATAAGTTATGTACATTCTAAAAATTTCACTGAAATAGGTTGACCTTCGTACGAGCTGTAAATAATTAATGATCGCAAAAATCGCACGTTTTATCAAGAAGTGTGAGAAATTTGCAATTTTTACAATCTTTTAACGTTTGTAACTTACCATTGCGTTAAACGATTTCAATGAAATTTTCAGCATGCGTATAACTTACCGAGATCAACAAGACGCATTTTTTACATTTTCGTTAGATTTCATAATATAAACATCCTTTTTTATTTTTAAATAATTAACCTTCATATTTCAAAAGAAGTATTCGAAATTTATAGATTTTATCATTATTAATAAATATAATTAACTAATGATATATATTGAAATTATTTATAAATATTTTATTAAACATTCATTAGTTAAATATCTCGAAGTTCGAAAAATCGGCAAAATTAGCCCAAAAGTGATCAAAAATAGCTTCCTCAGATAAGAAAGTTAAACAACGAGAGTTTTTTACTTCGTTTTGTCATTCCAAGTATGTAATAGCAAAATTGTAACATTGTCTATTATACAGGTCCCTCTATGTTCTAAAAAAAAATTCAAATCGTCTACTCTAATTTTAAAAAAGTTAAAATTGCGCCTTGAGAAGTGTTCGAATGTCAGTGGGACTCACTGTATACATATAGCTGATGGCCGGTCTCGGCGACCAAGGGTTGTATTCGCGAGGCATTTTCACGCCCGGCATCTTTTTCGCCGGCATTGTTCGTCCTTGACGAATACGAGTTCTCTGTTCTTCAGCAAGGGCGAAATAAAGAGCCCTCCCAAGCATTGGCGGATTAATGCGTACTGGTGCCCGAGGCGCGATACAAAATTGAAATCCTTAATACGCTATGACACGCTATGACAAATAGAGCGATTATTAAAAAAAGTTTTATTTGAAAAAAAAACTTTATTTATGGCATTGAGAAATTAATTTCAATAACAGCTTTTCTGGACTTTTGCTAGTGCACAGTCGAATGCATGTGTAGATTTCAGCTAGCGACTTGCGTTCATTTGTCGCATATGCATTGCATTTATATCATTTTACTACATGAAATAATATCACGTTGTTCGTTTCAACAGACAGCTGTTATATTATGTATAAAAAAATAAAATACTACTAATTTATCAATATGTAATTTAACCAAAGTAATACATGTTTGCTGGCTTTAAATGGACTTACATCATTTTCATAATTAGTCAATTGTAATAATCATTTAATTTCAATTATGAAATTTTAAATATCATTCGAAATATATTTTCTATTAATCCATATAATTTTGTTTATTAATAATTACAATAAATAAAATAGGAGTCTCGTTTCTTATTTTGAACGTTAAATATATTTATATATTGTTAAACTTAAAATAAGATATTGTTATTATTTATTTACTCTCTTTATGTGGCGGTGTTTTGAAATAGTCATGATGCACAGGCGTTACATAATGTAATAACTGTTTCATATCCTTATATTTTTCGTATGTAACAGATCTCTCGGCATCGCTATACAAAGATGACATTTGAAAACATTAATTCCACTTGGATATCTCCCGCATCACTATACCTGCAGGAAAATTCTTCATACCATCGAATGCCCCCTTTCATGCTAAACAACTTTTGTAGGAACATGTTTTCGATAACTTCACCCTGTAAATATATCCAATAACAAAGGTACTGTAAATAACCAGGCCCTAATTAGTCCCCGTAGGTTCTGCTTTCCCTTGCAAATCATAATTTTCATCAAGGCTCGGTGCGAGCCTGTTTACAATGGTTCCTTCAATTGACTCATTTGCACTAGCTCGGCCTAATCCGCCGCTGTTCTTTTTCTTTTAATTTAACCGAACGAACCGATCCTTGTAAAATCCGTATGACACGACCGGTCATCGCAGGTACATGTGCTTACCTGATAGCCGGCCGCGGTGGCTAATGGTTTTCCACGGGAGACGTTTTCATACCTGGCGCATTTTTTTTCGGGTAGTATCCTTTTGTCATTGTTCGTCTTTGCTGATTAGGACGTTCTGTCCTTTAGCAAGGACAGTATAAATACCCTGCCGATGTCAACGGAAACACTCATTCTGTGATCAGTGCAGCAGTGATCAGTGCGAAGACCTCGGCGAATTTTCTCAGTTAATTTTCCCAGTGAAGTATAGTGAGAATTTCTTAGTGAACTAAAATGGAATGGTACGTACATTTTTGCTATATTCTTCCGCGAACATTCTTCAGTCACTTGTTTTGACTAATGTTTTCCGTGTGTCGGGTATAAGAAAGACAATTTATTTTTACGAATTTAAATATTTATAAATAAAATATATTTTTCATCGAGATATGAGTCAACCTCTATTTTGGCCGGATACGGAGAATTCTCCCTAATTGACGCTCGGATAGTGCACGAAGATGGACAAGTCGGGAAGAGGAGATACGATTATTCAAATTTGTAAATTGAAATCTTGAAAATTAGAAAATTTAAATACTAGATAATTTAAAAAATGTACATTTATATATATAGAAATCGGAGAACTTAAAAATCGTGAATTTGTAAATCAAAGAATTTAGAAATTAAAATGATAAGATTTAGAAAATTTGGGAAGCAGATGATTTAAAAATTTGTAAATTTAAGAGTCGGAAATCTTAAAAAGCGTAAATGCAGAAATCAAACAATTCAGAAATCGAAACGGTAAGAACTAGAACATTTAGAAACCAGTTGATAACAATTAAAATTTCAGAAAACTGAAAAATCGTGAATTTATAAATCAAAGAATTTAGAAATTGAAATCTTAAAAATTTGATCATATAGAAATCAGCTGACTTCGAAATTGTAAATTTATAAATCAGAGAATTTAAAAACCGTCAATTTGATTTGAATTGGAATTGGAATCTTAAAAATCAGAAACTACAGAAACCAGATAATTTCGAAATTATGAATTTAGAAGTATGCGCATTGAAACATCGTGCCATTCGAAACGGATGGATCGAGAAATTGCAAGTTTTTCGGAACGGAAAAATGTGTTTAATCCTGGCGTATAGATATTTCCAATCTATTCGCTTATAAAAACGAGTCGTCTACAAAGTTGTCGATTCACCGATAACTATAAAAACGAGCCGCGAGGCTCGAGTAATCGTGTCTCCTCTTCCCAGATTGTCCATTTCTGTGCGTAATCCGAGCGTCAGTTAGGGAGACATTACTGTATCTCCAAACGTTTCTGGAAACTTGATTCGATTAAAGCTTCCGTCGTTTAATATACCGTTTAATATTACGTGCATACTAATTAATTGTTTCTTTTCGTTCAGTTCCAGAACTAATACTGAATCCTGCATTGAGTGGGGCTCCATAGAAGGTGGAGAAATCGAGTTCGAGTCTCTGACGGAGGATACTTTGGAGGGAGCATTACAAGTAATAAGGAAAAGCTTTTTCCCCAACGAGAGCATCTGCAAAGCCGTAAATCTGATATCGGCGCCTTGTAGCGTCAGAGCGCTCGAGGAGCTCTGTGTGGAAATTGCTAAAGACGGTGTCAGCATTGTTGCAGTCGACGTCAAGACTGGGGAAGTTGTTGGTGTTGTTCTCAATAAAATTAAGATATTGAGAGATCATCCGATGCCGAGAGATCCTGTAACTAACCCGCGACGTCCGTGTGGGCGCCCACCGTTTCGTCGACATCGCCCGGTCCTCTGGCGACCTTGCCAAAAGAGTTGGCTTGAAAGATTCAAGGATAATTGCGTACATCACCGGGCCAGGGGCTACGTAGATTTTCTGATTGCTATACACAGCAAGATAAATTTATTCAAATATTATAATATTGATTGTATTATGGAGTTGATGTTCCTGGCTACGCTGCCGGAGATGCAGCAGCGAAAAATTGGCGAGGGCTTAGTGTCCGTGTCCGTGGAGGTTGCCAATGCGCTGAATAATGGACAGCAAGTGAAAGTACCGATATCTGACACTGGAATTAATAGCGTGATCCATAATTTTCTGAGCATACCGAAGTTAGTGACTGCAATCATGACTTCCAATTACGCGCAGATCATCGCGAGGAGGTGCCGCTTAAAGGTCTTGGAAAGGATTAATTACAGGGGCTTTCGTTATAGTGACGTATCGTTCCGCAAGAGAATAGGGAAGGAGCATCGTGACTTCACTGTTGTAGCCAAGAAAATAAAGAACTAATCGACGGTTCAGAAGATATCGCAATGTCAAGAAAATTATATTTTATTTAGTATTTGCTTGTATTTAACAGGATTTCTATAATTTCGACCGAAATTGTCAATTATTATCTTCGAAATTATCATCTTTGAAATTATTAATTCTGAAATTATCATTTTCGAAATTGTTATCTTCAAAATTGTTATCTTCGACATTGATATCTTCGAAATCATTATCTTCGAAATTACTATCTTCGAAATTATTACCTTCGAAATTATCCCAGAAATTATTCTAGAAATTATTATTTTTGAAATTGTTATCCTAGAAATTACTATCTTTGTAATTGTTATTCTAGAAAGTGTTGTCTCCGAAATTGTTGTCTTTGGAAATATAATTCTCGAAATTATTATCTTTGAAATTATTATCCTTGAAATTATTGTCATTAAAATTATCATCGAAATGATTGAAATAACACCAATTGGCTAAAATATATTCGCTATGCAATCTCGTCGATGTAACACTTATCAATGAAAAGTGTAGAAACAAAACAATGAAATTTATACTTTTCTGCCAGGTTTCTCGTCGTTTCAGCCACTTCATGAAGGAACGGAGATCAGGCACTCGCGATCGGGCACTAATACTAAATAATCCAAACGGCGCGAAAGCGAAGATTTCACCCTTTGAAATGTATCTAAGAACACCATTCTACAGTTTTTTTTGTTAACAAAGTTACGGTATTTTGAATTTCAGAATTTCATTCGGAAGAGAATCCAAGGTGCTATACGATGGCAAACAAAAATCATAGATCAATACTTTCGGGCTCATTCGAAAGGGGAGACTTCGTTCGTTAAAATAATTGTGATTGCGTTTGCCAAACAATTTTTTGAACCACTCAGATCTATGCGAATATGAGAAATCGACAGGACGGAACCATTTTTATTTACAGTGCAGGGTATTAACGAAATAAAATTTATAAAACAGGAGAATTAAGATGCTACGAAACTGGGAAATTGGACTTCTAAAATGAGTAGAAAAACACCACCCTACGATATTTTTTAACGAAGTTATGGTATTCTGAATTTCGAAAAATGTTCGCCTAGAATTCCACGACCTCAGAAATCACATTAATCTTGTATACTTTTTTTCAAAACTGCTATAAATTTGCAACAAAGTATCGCAGATCAACGTTCTTGGATTCGTTGGAAAGGGAATACTTCGTTCCACAGAATCACGGTGATTTCATACGCCGGAGAAACGTTTCGAACTTATCAGAAGCACGCGAATTTGAAAAATGACCAACAAAGTTTCATTTTCGCTTATCGCTCGAGTTCCATCGAACCATTTTTCGTTTCGTGCGATTTATGGTGTAGTGCCGGCCGTGCGTAGAGCCAAAAATATTCGCGCTGAGTCGGAAATGTGATTATCATGTTCGCGCGACCTTTACGAAGGCGGCTGGCCACCCCCGGCCGCCGAAATTCAATTGGTCCAGCAAGTTTCGGTTGATCCAGCGAATCAGAATTTGGTGAAATATCGTTGGCGCACTTGTAACAATGACACGGAGTCACTACAGCTTCAGATGATCGCGATTAGGGCAAATTTCGCAGGAGTTAAACGATTACGCTGATTCTGGCTCGTGAGCACGCGTCGCGACGGATAATTTACGATTTTTCGATGATTTTTATGTCGAAATTATGAATGTCGGACAATTTTATTTCATAATTTTAATTGCTCCTGAACAAAAAATTTTCATCCCCTTTTTATTTTCTGCACGGTGAAACTGCCCCTTTAACAACGACATCCTGATGTTATCCCATTTTCTTGTATATTTTGCAAATTTATCAGGTATTAAAATAATGCGTATAATAAAATTTGAACTTTTTATCCCCTTTACCTATTTTATTTTAGAGCGGAACAGCCCCTTTTTAATTGCGATATGTAGATGTTACCCTATTTTTGTATATGTTATCAAAATTCTCATGACATTAAAAAGCTGTTTATAACATAAATTAAATTTTTCATGCCTTCCTTACTTTCTTCAGGGTGAAACTACCGCCTTAATAACGATATCTAGATATTACCTATCTCCATGTTTATTTCTAAAATTTTACCGTATATTAATAAAATATTTGCAGTGAAAATTAAATGTTTCATCCCTTTTTATTTTTCGTAGTACGAAACTACCCCCTGAATGAATGTGGTATCTTGTAGATGTTTCCCTCTCTGCATAATTATTTCTACAATTTTATTGGATATTAAGAAATTACTTCCAGCGAAAATTAGATTTTGCACCCCTTTTTATTTTCTTTGAGATAGAACTTCCATATTTTTAAAATTGCACCAGATATTAAAAAAATTTAAGATAAAAACTTAAAGATATTAAAAAATTGAATTTCTTTCCTTCGTTTATATTTTTAAGGGTAAAACTATCCCCTCCTTGCTCGAATGATATATATTCGATATGTACTAAATATTCAAAAATATGTTACAATAAAAATTGAATATGTTGTCATTTAAAACAATGCAGTCATATAATGTAACAAATATAAATTTTCTGTCTCGTGTAGAATTTATTAACGACAGAGTATGCTAATCAACATGACAATGAAAGAAATCGTATTTCAAGGGGTTAATTACGTCGGAGAATCTGTAAAATTTTTTCTCCGAGGAATTTATAAATAGCCCGAGGCTATACGAATATTAAAAACTTTATAATGAAGGGATCGGAATAGTTGAATTTTGTGGAAGGGTAATTATTCCTCAGACGAAGTTTGGTTGTTGACAGGAACAGCGATTCTTCGAACGAAATTTAAAATAAAAATTGAAATATCATAAGAATTTTATATTGTTCAACATTGTTGATAATCATATTTTATCAATTTATAATGGTAAATAATATAAATTATAACAATAGTAAGTTCTAGCCAGACCACATAGCTTATGTTAATTTTATAGCAATTACAATTTGAACGACACCAGTTAATGTTAGATTAATACGAATTTTAATTTCAGCAATGCTAATGCGAAAATTTACAGCAATTTGAATTTCGATGATATTAAATGATATGTTATTAAGGAATTTCAATAAAAGCAAAATGTCGAAGAATTTTCAGAGTTGTTGTATACTGTTGATAATCAAATTTCATCAATTTATATTGTCAATTGATTGTACAAAAAATTAAAATATACACGCGAATATTTACGCTAATTTCACGCACTATATTCTCGACATATGTAAATAACAATCTCAATCGCCTCTCACTTCTCAATCATCAGCCGATCATTGAATACATTGATTTTCACTTCTCTCGCATCATTCGATTCCGCAGTTATATCAATTATACAATTTTAATAAAAATAATCCCGAAAATATTATATAACTAATTAAAAATTGTTTCAATTATTGTTTTCATTCGTGATACACTAAATACGTAGCTTTCTCGTTATTAAATAAATGAATTTCCTTGTATATCAATTATGGAATTTATATACATCCATATTTCGGTTTCGTGAAATACTAAATAGAATTGATTCTCATATTATACAATAATTGAATTTTCGAACGTGATAATTATGGCATGGAACTCTTCGGAATTATAGCTGTGTTTGATTATTGAAGCACATTAGCGAGCCGAGAGATGACCAAGCAATATTAATTATGATTTCGAAAGTTTTCTTTTCGAAAGAAAATTACTGCTATATTTTTAGACACAATTTTTTTAACTTTATATTTATGTATATATGTACAAGAAAACTTTAATTCTGAAGATTTCTACTTAATTACCAATGAAATAATTATCAATTATGAATGATTTGAAAATTAAATAAACATTGAGACAATCTTTAACAAAAATGTACGTGTACATATCCATTTATTACTAATGATTTTATTCTCCACGATCTTCATGAAACTTCTTTGAAAATAGGTTTTAATAATTATTTCATATAAGTTCGTAACTAAAATAAATATTATAATTAAAATAAATATATTTATTTATGGAAAATGTTTTCTGTTCTTGATTTTCACGTAACTTCAACCAATGTAATATTTAATTATCATTACACATAAATTCAATTTAAATGAATGTTGAAATAATCGTAAGAATAATACGCGGTTGTATTTGTTTATAGAAGGTGATTTTCTCTCGTTAATTTTCATCGAACTGCAGAGGAAATAATAATAATAATAATTATTATTATGAACAAATTTCATTAAAATAGTTCCCAATTATTAAAAGGAGAATACGTTCGATAATGAATTTCTCCTGACGAATTGCACAGAGATTATTACAACAACAAATGTATATTTTATATAGACATGTAAAATCAGTGGCCTAATCGAAGCTTATCAAACATTCACGAAACCAGTACGAAATAATCCTTGCGCTGATAGCTGGCTCATTATCAATCCATCAAATCCATAATCCCCTATGCAACAAATACGACGTGAACTCGAAAGTCGATCATTCTCTTTCTCGTCGATCAATACCGTTGAGAGTTTCGCAAAATTTTCCGCGAAAATCTCGCATCAAACATAATTCCGCTATTCGAGTTTAGTTAAATGTGAATTCGAGCCGAATGATTTCGCACGATCCATCAAATGATAAATGTCGTCGACTGTAGAAATACTATACATTAAAAAATCACAGCAGAAGCTCAATGATTGTAAGAATCGTTGTAATACATGGCAGAATTCCGATACATGCAAAATACAATTAAGAAGAAAATGATAGAAATATTAGAAACTTGACGAAATACAATAATCAAATATAAAGATAGTAAAATGTAGAAACTATATAAATTCAGTAATCAAATGTAGATATATTCAAATATGGATACTATTTATTATATATTACTATATATATTATATTTATTATATTATTATATTATAATATAGATTATTAATATACAACAAATATAAAATTTACTGAATTTTTGAATTCATGTAGCTTCTACATTTTAGTATTTTTATATTTGGCTATATGTATAAACAATATAAATAGAGTATACGTAATAAATAAAGAAATATTAAAAATATAAAAACTGCACGAATGTAATAATCAAATATAGAAATACTAAAGCCATAGAAACCACTAAAATGCAACTGGCGAATATAGAAACACTAAAATATAGAAACTACGTAAATGGAATAGTCAAATACACAAGAACTAAAAATTTAAAAATTATGAAAGATGCAAAATAGGGGAAAACTATAAAAAAAGACCGGTGTAAGTTGTGATTACGAAAAATATAGAGTCTACAGAAAATGCAATAGTCAAATATACAAGTACTAGAAATTTAAAAATTGTAAGATATGTAAACTGGGGGAAAACTATAAAAAATACCCGCTGTAAATCGTGGTAGTACTAATATAAATGACAAATAAAATTAATAACTAATTACCAATGATCAAATATAGAAATACCAAAAATTTTAGAAAGTGTAGAAGATATAAAATAGGCGGGGAATATAACAAACAATATTATAAATGATAAAATTTTCGTTATCATCATTTTACACTTTTAAACATTACACGAAGCAAAATTGTGTAACTTAACAAAAAAAAAATTATTGTGTGTGTATTATACTATTTTCTATATTTAATATACATATAATTGGGTTGATGGTTTTAATCAATCATCTTCTCCTAATAGCATGTAATTACAGTCGCATTACAATATTCATCATACTCCAATCACAATCACAAATGGCGAGTTCTAATTACATTACAGCCAATATCGTATAATATTATATGTACATAGTCACCTTGTCACCGTCCACTCACCACAAACCACATCCAGTCTCTCACGAAATCAATATTAGCTTATAAGAAATTTATATTTCGACAACAGGAAACAATAATACCTCTCATCATATTAGTTTATGTCAATTTAACAGCAATTTGAATTTTAACGACACTAATTAATGTTAGGATAATATGAATTTTAAGTTCGAGAATATAATATTTTAATATATATAATAACATATATAATAATAATTTAATAATATTTTTTGTAGAGAACTTCAACTCTCATGATATTAAATAATATTTTTTGTTCAGGTATTAAAGCTCCAATAATATTGAACGGAATTATAATAACATCGATACGAATTTTATATTAAATTTATGGGATATATGATGCTCAATGTTATATTTTCATATGATATTGTTTAAAATTGTCTCATATTGTTCTTTTTAACAATGTTTGTTATATGACGTACAATGATTATTTATTGATATCACATTTATGAGGAATTTAGATATCAATAATTACTATCGCATAAATAACGATAACTAGATTGTTGCATCATTAAAATATTTGAATAATACAACGAGGAACTCAAATTTCCATGATTTTAAATAATGTTTAATTTATTAGGAATTCCAGGATCAATAACATTATACACAATGTAATCGTACTAAACCATTCTTATTAGGTTAATGCATAATTTAATACGGTAATAATGTATTAAATGCTGCAGCAATAAAAAAATATAAAAAATGTAAATTTGATAATATTATTAATTATATATATTTTATATATAAATATATATATATATAATTAATAAAATATTATTAAATTAACATTTTTTATATTTTATAATATATAATTATAATTATGTATATATATATATATATATATATATATATATATATATATATATATATATATATATATATATAATTATACTATATAATATACAATATAATAATTTAGTATAATATACAGTATAATATATATATGGTATATAAATATATATATATATATATTATACTGTATATTATACTAAATTATTATATCGTGTATTATATAGTATAATTAAATACATTTATACTGTATATCATACTAAAAACTGTACATTATATATAATATAATGTAATACATTAAATACTATTTCTAGTATTTTACATAATTGCCAAAAGCTGAGTAATTAAATTATGTTACGTTCGCTATCAGCATAGTTATATTTATTGTATTTATTGCATTAAATACATTGTATCATCTTACGCGACATGATGAAAATGCCGCCAAAGTGAAGGCATCAATTCTCTAAATATCATGCTATGTGCTATAATTTTAAATAATTATATTCAGAACATTAATATGACGTTCTTTATGCTGCGGGCGAACGTGTTAAGCAATGATCCAAACGCCACGGGTTGAAATGACCTCGACGGTCCATAAACCAAAAATAATATTCTTCGTAATTGATCGCATTTTTTAATTCGAATCTTAACCGTTAGAAGCGATACGCAATTTCAATGCGTTCCTTTTAACGCTGCCAAAAACCTGTTCCCAGTCACGTCCCACCAAAATTGATATTCCCCGCCGTCGCCACAAATTTCCAATAAACTCGCCGCACCAACAGCGCCGCCGAAACCGAAGAAGGAAAACTCGATCGACACTCGCGTGTTTCCCGGTAACGAATCGTCGCTTTCGCCACTCCAACCACGAGTGCAAACACTACGTGGCTGCATCACCGACACCTTTAGGTGCTGGATCGGGGTGGGGTGGGGGGTCGTCGTTGGTGTTCGCTAAAGGTTGCCTCTGTGTTGTAAATAAACGGCGCGACCCGATCGTACTGAAGATAGAAGCCAATCATCCAGCAGGATTTCTGGTTTCCTTTAGTTCCGTCCCCCTCCACCGCTTTCTTCCGTACCTTATGGAGCATAGCAGTACTATCCCCCCCCCCAAAAAAAAATTTGCCGGAAAACGATATTCGGAGTACGTATAGACTAACGGTCGTAAGACGTTGCCCGCGACCATCGAAACCGTCTTCCGACGGTTAATCCGATACATGGAGTTGCGAAATTTCAGCGACACGGTTGTTTTTATGTTTCTGGTCTCCTGACTTCTGCGAACGGCGGATTACGATCGCCGGATATCCATCTCGGTGGACGTAGAATAAAGCAGACCCGATTTTCTGAAGCTTCGCAGATTATGGTATTCGGAAATAAAAGAATTTCGTAGCTTGCTTTCAAGAGCCTTTTAGAGTGTAACGTACGGAGAATCTTCCCACGAATTTTTTATATTCCCTCCTGAAGGCATACGCCAGGCTGGCGCCAGCCAGCCGGGGATTCATTTGTATATCGCGAGTCGAGTACCTCCGAGAGAGTACGACGACGAACATTTCTGGAGTCGGACCACATAGGATCATCCCCACTACCATTTTTCCACAGAAAAACTGACTATATAAAGGGCCCAAACGCGACCGGGAATTGGGCTAGTTTCGAGTCATTCGTCGACGCGGAAACATTAGTAACATCGAGTTTCAATTCTTCTTCCGCGAAAACTTACTTACAGTTGTAAAACCCAACGCGTAATAATTTAGTTTTTACCAGTTTTCTTTGGTTTCAAGTTTAATCATTTCCACCTCCTGTTTCAAACCAGTAGTTGGTATAACCCACCAAGATATATCTTAACCGCTCGAGGTATATCTTTATTTCTTTTCTAACCCTAATATCAATTTCTCCAAACACCTTATCCTAATTTTAAAGGTAGCTACCCGTGTCGAAATAAACATCGGCTGGTCTACGCACCTCATCCAAAAATTCCAATTACATGCAACCTCCGGCCACCCAAACTGCCTGGCCCTCGGCTCGTAACAAGAGCATGATAAGACGAGTAGTATTGTAGTCATTTAATCCTGAGATAGTAGCGTCTGAAAGCAGAGGAACTTAAATATTTTTGATAAATTATTTTCGTTTAATTTTAAATAGAATCGTACGTGTTTTGATGAAGGGCGAAGAAACGAATCCAACAAGTATAATGATTGAATACTTTCGATTGTTTAACCTCGATATGTTTGCGTTTGAAAGTTGATTACTTAATGTTTCGGACACGATATTGTTACAAGAATTATATCTCTTTTTTAATGTTTATGATAATATTGTTACGGCGACTTGTCCAAATCAAGTGGCTGTAATGTGAAACAGCCCTGTTGTGAACACCTCCTTAAAGAATAATAGAAGAGAGGGGTTGCCACGGAGGTGTGTTATCAACGGACAATCGAAGAGTCGGGATCGGACCGTCGAGCGGTCCAAAGATCTCAAACATAATTGAATTGAGTTGTATTATAGTTTATGTACTTTATTGTAAATAAAATGCCGCGACGCGAAAGAAATGCAGTAATTCGCAACAATATTATTGAATCAATTGTTTTCTCATATAATAAAGCACTCCTTAAAGTAAGTAGAAACATAAATTTTGTTTATTTATTGCACATGTCCTTTTGTATAATAAGCGATAAACAAGATAGTGACGAAATTTAACGTCACAAAAATAATCGGACAGTCCGTAGGTATAGGTGAACTAGTTTTTATCGATGGTATTATGGATAAAATGAAATATTTGGACATTTTTTAAAGAAAATTTAATTACAAGTGTTATAAATATGGGTGTACGTACAGTTTTAAGTTTTATTAGGACAGTGATCCTAAACACAAGGTCAGAATTGTACAGGAATATTTGTTAAACAATTGTCCAAAAGTACTGCATCCTTCTCCTCAATCGCCTGATTTAAATCCAATTAAAAATTTATGGGATCAACTGGACCACAAAATTCGTACAATACTTACAAAGACAACAACAAAGATAAAACAACGTTTGTTAGACGAATGGAAACGAATTTCGTCGGATTATTTAAATAAAGTCATCTGTAACATGCCCAAGCGATTACATGAAGTAATAAAACAAAAGGGTCAACCGACAAAATATTAATATTATGATAACGTGATTAAAAAGATTTTCATTTTATATAAAATTAATGTAATTCATTCACTGTCCGAATATTTTTGTGACGTTAAATTTCCTCACAATCTTGTTCATCGCTTATTATACAAAAGAACATGTGCAATAAATAAACAAAATTTATGTTTCTACTTACTTTGTATGAGAAAACAATTGATTCAATAATACTATCATAAACAATAAAAAGGAGCAATTGTTCTTGTATCAATATCGTGTCCGAATATTAATGCGAGTCACTGTATATATTCATTATACTCGTTGCATTTGTCTTTCGATGCTCTACAAGAATATCGGTAACAATATACAGAGTGTTGTATAAAAGTGTGCTGGAAACAGGAGTAGTCCTCAGGAGTAGTATCTTTTTTTCAGATACAAATATCAAGCGGATTACGAAAAAAAAACGAAAAAATGGACGTCGGATCTGTTGTACATACGAAAACCACACAATGGAGCGATAGAAAAAGACATATCCGTAGTTAACAATACATATGTAACAATAATTTAAACAATATTTATAATTGATTATGTTTTTCTTATTACATTGTCTATAATCATATTGTTCATAACTGATAATATTCTTTATTACTACTTTAGACAATATATTTGTACTACGTGACCTATAATATTATTTAAAAAAAATTGGTTAAGTAAACATTTTTATCACAATTAAATACAAAAATTACTTAACACGAAGATCGTCGTATGAAATTTTATATTCCAATCATATAATTGTAGTCAAAAATCGTAGGCAAATATTGTAGCTAAAATAGAAAAATATTGACATCCACAAAAAATAAGTACTTGGTCAATGAAAATATATAAAGTAAAATGTACAACTAAAATGTTTAGAATAAAATGTTCAAACAAACTGTTCGATAAACATGCTTAAAATAAAATGTTCAACTAAAATGTGTAAAATAAAGTATTCACAACCAATATGTTTAAAATGAAGTGTTCAAAATAAAATGTTCAACTAAAATTAACATCTACGAAAAATAAGTTCGAAACAATGCTTGTGTACGTCGATAGCGTCTGGTGTCGCATTTCGTATCGACAGCGCATTCAAATTCAGGAAACCTCGAAAACATGAAAACACCGATTTTCATAAAAGTCGCACGAAGTTGTGGATTGTGGCCAACTCTTTGAGCGAAAAGTGCGACGTGTGGCGTCGGGTGTCATCTGTCGAAGGAACGTGCAAACGTCGGAATACAAAAATTCTCCCCTCCACACTCTCGCCGATCCCATCGCACACTCTAACCGCCATTTCTGGCGCGGCTCCTATCGGGTCCCTTATTTCGTCGACGAAAAAATGGGGAGGTGGGTGAACTGGAAGAATGCAGTCTCAAGCCTCCGCGACCTAACCCAGTGAAATGAATTGGAGGATCGTGCCCCGACCGTGAAAATCGACGCCAGAAAAATATTTTCCTGGCCTTCGTGCTCCGGGCAACGAACGATGCCGATCTTTTGCGTAAGCCGCTTTCAGATATCTCGCAGAGTCGCTGAGATCGCTCGGTCCCCGAAAAATTCCGTTGGAAAAGTCGTTCGCCCATCGATAGCAAAGATTTCTCGCAGACGGAAGTGGTCACGATTTTTTTTCTTGCGGATTTTAGGGTCGAAGGTTTAGGTTAGGTGGACGGGTTTTTATGGAGCTTGGTGGATGGCGTATGAAATGGAGGGTTCGGGGTGTAGTGAAAAAAAAAGATTGCAAATTGAATTGATATTTTATATTGCTAGTAATAATAAAATTTTTTATTTCATTAAAAAATCATTCAAATAATTCAACAAATTATTTATTTATTATTGCAAATGATAAAAAAATATTTATTATGCAAATAAAATGTTATTTTTCATTTGGGTTTTAGAGAGGGACGAAAAGATTTAGAATACTATTTGCGCTGATATACATATGTATACTTAGTGAATAAATTTAGGATAATGTAAATTAAAGGGTTGGAACTTGAGTTCCAATATATCAATTACTAAAGAATTGAATTTGTATTACAAAGTTTCAATTATTTAAATCTCAAAATTTTAATTTTTTTAATTTTAATTTAAATATTAAGTTACACTTCTGCTTATGTCTACATGCTCCTATGTATTCAATAAATAGATTTTGGCTAGATTTTCTTTCTAATGTAAATTAAGGGTTGTTGACCAAGGTGATAATTACTGAAGGGGTGAATTCGGAGTGCATAGTTAATATTTAAAATAATTTCGAAATATTGATGAGTATTGATTTATTTTTGTCAATAGATTTAAGCTAGAACTCCATTTCCTTATAAATTTAAAGGTCCAGGGTTAATGACTGACGTGTATTAGTTACTGCTGAAGTAAATTTGGGGTGTAAGGTGAGTATTTTAAATTACTGTGAAATATTCACGAATGCTGATTTCAGTCAATAAAGGTCCGGCTTCCCTTTTCGATGTGAATGGAATGGTCGAGGGTTAATGACCGATTGATCGTGGGCAAAGTGAACATTTACAATCATTCCGGAATATTTCTGCATGCCGACGTATTTTTATAAAATCGACTTAGACCAGGTTTGCTAATACATTTCTATTAAATACGTTAAATAAATTTAAGTTAGCTTTCCTTTATTTTCTGAATCAGGGCGCCGAGGCTTGATGATAAAGATATCAACTATTGAAAGGGTGATTTTGAGGTGCAAAATTGACAGTTAAGATTATTCTAAGACACTCCCTGCGCTCTGATAATATTTTCTTGTCTACACGTATTCTGTAAGCAAGGGTTCGAGGTTCCCCTCTTGTACACAAGTTACCCAAAGGGGTGAGTTTGGGGTGCAAAGTTGGCAGTTTGTATTATTTTGGAAAGTTTGTTGATACTAATATTATTTATGTCATGTAAATTTCGGCTGGGTTCTCCTCTTTTTAATGTAAATCAGCTGGTTGCGGGGCGGTGTTGTACATCTAATTTACAGTAGGGACGAATTTTGGGGTGGAAAATTCACATAATTTTCGGAAGCTCGCAGATACTTACATATCTTTATTATGTAAGTTCATGTTGTACTTCCCTTTTAATATAAATCGGGGGATTGAGGGTTGAAGCTTCAAATGTTGATTGCCGAAAGGGTGAATTAGGGGTAGAAAGACTACGGTCTAAACTATTCCAAGATATTTCTTCGTTCTTAGAAAAATTAATTGACTAAATGTGTCGTAAATTAGCTTCCCAATATGCGTGCAAGGGTTGAGTGCGGTATGTTTAAGGCATCAGTTACTAGAAGGGTGAATTTAGGGTGCGAGGGTTTACGTAGTTTCCGAGGAGGTTGTAGACTCTATTTTTATGCGGGTACGTTTATGTGGTAGCCAGTAATTTTCATGACGTTGTAATGACCAGAACTATAATTCTAGGCAATCATAGGTCTGTTGAAGCTGGTGATACTTCTGATTCTAACCGCATTCCTGTTCTCTCTCGCTGCCGTAACACGGTTGATGGAGCTGACTGTCATCGTAATGTATCCGGAGCCCATTTTCGTTCTCAGACTATTTTCGAGAGTAGTCGTGAGTACATGTATAAAGGCAAATCTTACTTTCTGAAACATTCGCTCTTCCCATAAATCATCTTAATATTATGCTAATTTCTTAACATAACATTGGCTATTAACTTTTTAGTTTATCTAACAAGTAACTTACGTGGTCAGCATTAGTAAAATTAAGAAATTATTAATCACTGTCTCGAAACCATTTTTATGCAAAATAATCGAATATTCTTGGTAGTTGATTGTGATAATTTTTCAGCATTTTGCTAGTGGTTTTTCGGTTGATTTAGTAACTTCTGCGGTCGTCGTTAAAAAATTTAATATAAATTATATTATTCATAATCACTAAACCATTTTTATGCAAACTTCTGGTCAAAATATTTTAAAAGTTGATGGACAATTTTGTCGTGCCTCGCTAGTGACTTTTCAGTTTACCTAGTAACTTCTGTGATCGACGTTAATAAAGTAAATAATAAAATGAATTGCACACTACGAACGTGGTCCAAAAGTATCAATAACGTCGGGGTAATTATACATACTCGATCAGCAACAAGCGGTCCGAAAGCGTTCGTTGCTCGCTTTTTATTTAAACATTCGCGCTGGTGTCGACCCCGTGTATTTTCTCGCGGCATAAGCGCCCAGGAAAATGGAAAACTGTCATCGTGACTGAGGGAAGTCTGGTGAAATATTAGGTTATTACGCGATTTGGTAATCCCATATCGTCCCAGAATCCGTCGCGCGAGTAATTCGGTGAAATTAGATCAGCCATTATGCCGATCCGCAAAATTCCATCTTAAGAGAGATATTTCGGGCATTCGAAGGGATCATTAAACTCTCTAATTGTAAGTCGGCTTCATCAAAAACATCACTGACTTCTAATTTTTCTGAAATTTTAATTTCTATAATATTTTCAGACGCGTTTATAAATTCATTTCAAAAGGACATTCTATTTAAGCGTTTCAAATAAAATGTTTCACTAAAATGTTTAACTAAAATGATCATCTAAAATAATCACACACACACACACACACACACACACACACACACACACACACACACAACTAAAATGTTTACAATTAAATGTTTGAAATGAATCATTCGTCTAAAATGTTTGAAATGTCTTTCTACCCCTAATTCACCCTTTCGGCAATCAACATTTGAAGCTTCAACCCTCAATCCCCCGATTTATATTAAAAGGGAAGTACAACATGAACTTACATAATAAAGATATGTAAGTATCTGCGAGCTTCCGAAAATTATGTGAATTTTCCACCCCAAAATTCGTCCCTACTGTAAATTAGATGTACAACACCGCCCCGCAACCAGCTGATTTACATTAAAAAGAGGAGAACCCAGCCGAAATTTACATGACATAAATAATATTAGTATCAACAAACTTTCCAAAATAATACAAACTGCCAACTTTGCACCCCAAACTCACCCCTTTGGGTAACTTGTGTACAAGAGGGGAACCTCGAACCCTTGCTTACAGAATACGTGTAGACAAGAAAATATTATCAGAGCGCAGGGAGTGTCTTAGAATAATCTTAACTGTCAATTTTGCACCTCAAAATCACCCTTTCAATAGTTGATATCTTTATCATCAAGCCTCGGCGCCCTGATTCAGAAAATAAAGGAAAGCTAACTTAAATTTATTTAACGTATTTAATAGAAATGTATTAGCAAACCTGGTCTAAGTCGATTTTATAAAAATACGTCGGCATGCAGAAATATTCCGGAATGATTGTAAATGTTCACTTTGCCCACGATCAATCGGTCATTAACCCTCGACCATTCCATTCACATCGAAAAGGGAAGCCGGACCTTTATTGACTGAAATCAGCATTCGTGAATATTTCACAGTAATTTAAAATACTCACCTTACACCCCAAATTTACTTCAGCAGTAACTAATACACGTCAGTCATTAACCCTGGACCTTTAAATTTATAAGGAAATGGAGTTCTAGCTTAAATCTATTGACAAAAATAAATCAATACTCATCAATATTTCGAAATTATTTTAAATATTAACTATGCACTCCGAATTCACCCCTTCAGTAATTATCACCTTGGTCAACAACCCTTAATTTACATTAGAAAGAAAATCTAGCCAAAATCTATTTATTGAATACATAGGAGCATGTAGACATAAGCAGAAGTGTAACTTAATATTTAAATTAAAATTAAAAAAATTAAAATTTTGAGATTTAAATAATTGAAACTTTGTAATACAAATTCAATTCTTTAGTAATTGATATATTGGAACTCAAGTTCCAACCCTTTAATTTACATTATCCTAAATTTATTCACTAAGTATACATATGTATATCAGCGCAAATAGTATTCTAAATCTTTTCGTCCCTCTCTAAAACCCAAATGAAAAATAACATTTTATTTGCATAATAAATATTTTTTTATCATTTGCAATAATAAATAAATAATTTGTTGAATTATTTGAATGATTTTTTAATGAAATAAAAAATTTTATTATTACTAGCAATATAAAATATCAATTCAATTTGCAATCTTTTTTTTTCACTACACCCCGAACCCTCCATTTCATACGCCATCCACCAAGCTCCATAAAAACCCGTCCACCTAACCTAAACCTTCGACCCTAAAATCCGCAAGAAAAAAAATCGTGACCACTTCCGTCTGCGAGAAATCTTTGCTATCGATGGGCGAACGACTTTTCCAACGGAATTTTTCGGGGACCGAGCGATCTCAGCGACTCTGCGAGATATCTGAAAGCGGCTTACGCAAAAGATCGGCATCGTTCGTTGCCCGGAGCACGAAGGCCAGGAAAATATTTTTCTGGCGTCGATTTTCACGGTCGGGGCACGATCCTCCAATTCATTTCACTGGGTTAGGTCGCGGAGGCTTGAGACTGCATTCTTCCAGTTCACCCACCTCCCCATTTTTTCGTCGACGAAATAAGGGACCCGATAGGAGCCGCGCCAGAAATGGCGGTTAGAGTGTGCGATGGGATCGGCGAGAGTGTGGAGGGGAGAATTTTTGTATTCCGACGTTTGCACGTTCCTTCGACAGATGACACCCGACGCCACACGTCGCACTTTTCGCTCAAAGAGTTGGCCACAATCCACAACTTCGTGCGACTTTTATGAAAATCGGTGTTTTCATGTTTTCGAGGTTTCCTGAATTTGAATGCGCTGTCGATACGAAATGCGACACCAGACGCTATCGACGTACACAAGCATTGTTTCGAACTTATTTTTCGTAGATGTTAATTTTAGTTGAACATTTTATTTTGAACACTTCATTTTAAACATATTGGTTGTGAATACTTTATTTTACACATTTTAGTTGAACATTTTATTTTAAGCATGTTTATCGAACAGTTTGTTTGAACATTTTATTCTAAACATTTTAGTTGTACATTTTACTTTATATATTTTCATTGACCAAGTACTTATTTTTTGTGGATGTCAATATTTTTCTATTTTAGCTACAATATTTGCCTACGATTTTTGACTACAATTATATGATTGGAATATAAAATTTCATACGACGATCTTCGTGTTAAGTAATTTTTGTATTTAATTGTGATAAAAATGTTTACTTAACCAATTTTTTTTAAATAATATTATAGGTCACGTAGTACAAATATATTGTCTAAAGTAGTAATAAAGAATATTATCAGTTATGAACAATATGATTATAGACAATGTAATAAGAAAAACATAATCAATTATAAATATTGTTTAAATTATTGTTACATATGTATTGTTAACTACGGATATGTCTTTTTCTATCGCTCCATTGTGTGGTTTTCGTATGTACAACAGATCCGACGTCCATTTTTTCGTTTTTTTTTCGTAATCCGCTTGATATTTGTATCTGAAAAAAAGATACTACTCCTGAGGACTACTCCTGTTTCCAGCACACTTTTATACAACACTCTGTATATTGTTACCGATATTCTTGTAGAGCATCGAAAGACAAATGCAACGAGTATAATGAATATATACAGTGACTCGCATTAATATTCGGACACGATATTGATACAAGAACAATTGCTCCTTTTTATTGTTTATGATAGTATTATTGAATCAATTGTTTTCTCATACAAAGTAAGTAGAAACATAAATTTTGTTTATTTATTGCACATGTTCTTTTGTATAATAAGCGATGAACAAGATTGTGAGGAAATTTAACGTCACAAAAATATTCGGACAGTGAATGAATTACATTAATTTTATATAAAATGAAAATCTTTTTAATCACGTTATCATAATATTAATATTTTGTCGGTTGACCCTTTTGTTTTATTACTTCATGTAATCGCTTGGGCATGTTACAGATGACTTTATTTAAATAATCCGACGAAATTCGTTTCCATTCGTCTAACAAACGTTGTTTTATCTTTGTTGTTGTCTTTGTAAGTATTGTACGAATTTTGTGGTCCAGTTGATCCCATAAATTTTTAATTGGATTTAAATCAGGCGATTGAGGAGAAGGATGCAGTACTTTTGGACAATTGTTTAACAAATATTCCTGTACAATTCTGACCTTGTGTTTAGGATCACTGTCCTAATAAAACTTAAAACTGTACGTACACCCATATTTATAACACTTGTAATTAAATTTTCTTTAAAAAATGTCCAAATATTTCATTTTATCCATAATACCATCGATAAAAACTAGTTCACCTATACCTACGGACTGTCCGATTATTTTTGTGACGTTAAATTTCGTCACTATCTTGTTTATCGCTTATTATACAAAAGGACATGTGCAATAAATAAACAAAATTTATGTTTCTACTTACTTTAAGGAGTGCTTTATTATATGAGAAAACAATTGATTCAATAATATTGTTGCGAATTACTGCATTTCTTTCGCGTCGCGGCATTTTATTTACAATAAAGTACATAAACTATAATACAACTCAATTCAATTATGTTTGAGATCTTTGGACCGCTCGACGGTCCGATCCCGACTCTTCGATTGTCCGTTGATAACACACCTCCGTGGCAACCCCTCTCTTCTATTATTCTTTAAGGAGGTGTTCACAACAGGGCTGTTTCACATTACAGCCACTTGATTTGGACAAGTCGCCGTAACAATATTATCATAAACATTAAAAAAGAGATATAATTCTTGTAACAATATCGTGTCCGAAACATTAAGTAATCAACTTTCAAACGCAAACATATCGAGGTTAAACAATCGAAAGTATTCAATCATTATACTTGTTGGATTCGTTTCTTCGCCCTTCATCAAAACACGTACGATTCTATTTAAAATTAAACGAAAATAATTTATCAAAAATATTTAAGTTCCTCTGCTTTCAGACGCTACTATCTCAGGATTAAATGACTACAATACTACTCGTCTTATCATGCTCTTGTTACGAGCCGAGGGCCAGGCAGTTTGGGTGGCCGGAGGTTGCATGTAATTGGAATTTTTGGATGAGGTGCGTAGACCAGCCGATGTTTATTTCGACACGGGTAGCTACCTTTAAAATTAGGATAAGGTGTTTGGAGAAATTGATATTAGGGTTAGAAAAGAAATAAAGATATACCTCGAGCGGTTAAGATATATCTTGGTGGGTTATACCAACTACTGGTTTGAAACAGGAGGTGGAAATGATTAAACTTGAAACCAAAGAAAACTGGTAAAAACTAAATTATTACGCGTTGGGTTTTACAACTGTAAGTAAGTTTTCGCGGAAGAAGAATTGAAACTCGATGTTACTAATGTTTCCGCGTCGACGAATGACTCGAAACTAGCCCAATTCCCGGTCGCGTTTGGGCCCTTTATATAGTCAGTTTTTCTGTGGAAAAATGGTAGTGGGGATGATCCTATGTGGTCCGACTCCAGAAATGTTCGTCGTCGTACTCTCTCGGAGGTACTCGACTCGCGATATACAAATGAATCCCCGGCTGGCTGGCGCCAGCCTGGCGTATGCCTTCAGGAGGGAATATAAAAAATTCGTGGGAAGATTCTCCGTACGTTACACTCTAAAAGGCTCTTGAAAGCAAGCTACGAAATTCTTTTATTTCCGAATACCATAATCTGCGAAGCTTCAGAAAATCGGGTCTGCTTTATTCTACGTCCACCGAGATGGATATCCGGCGATCGTAATCCGCCGTTCGCAGAAGTCAGGAGACCAGAAACATAAAAACAACCGTGTCGCTGAAATTTCGCAACTCCATGTATCGGATTAACCGTCGGAAGACGGTTTCGATGGTCGCGGGCAACGTCTTACGACCGTTAGTCTATACGTACTCCGAATATCGTTTTCCGGCAAATTTTTTTTTGGGGGGGGGGATAGTACTGCTATGCTCCATAAGGTACGGAAGAAAGCGGTGGAGGGGGACGGAACTAAAGGAAACCAGAAATCCTGCTGGATGATTGGCTTCTATCTTCAGTACGATCGGGTCGCGCCGTTTATTTACAACACAGAGGCAACCTTTAGCGAACACCAACGACGACCCCCCACCCCACCCCGATCCAGCACCTAAAGGTGTCGGTGATGCAGCCACGTAGTGTTTGCACTCGTGGTTGGAGTGGCGAAAGCGACGATTCGTTACCGGGAAACACGCGAGTGTCGATCGAGTTTTCCTTCTTCGGTTTCGGCGGCGCTGTTGGTGCGGCGAGTTTATTGGAAATTTGTGGCGACGGCGGGGAATATCAATTTTGGTGGGACGTGACTGGGAACAGGTTTTTGGCAGCGTTAAAAGGAACGCATTGAAATTGCGTATCGCTTCTAACGGTTAAGATTCGAATTAAAAAATGCGATCAATTACGAAGAATATTATTTTTGGTTTATGGACCGTCGAGGTCATTTCAACCCGTGGCGTTTGGATCATTGCTTAACACGTTCGCCCGCAGCATAAAGAACGTCATATTAATGTTCTGAATATAATTATTTAAAATTATAGCACATAGCATGATATTTAGAGAATTGATGCCTTCACTTTGGCGGCATTTTCATCATGTCGCGTAAGATGATACAATGTATTTAATGCAATAAATACAATAAATATAACTATGCTGATAGCGAACGTAACATAATTTAATTACTCAGCTTTTGGCAATTATGTAAAATACTAGAAATAGTATTTAATGTATTACATTATATTATATATAATGTACAGTTTTTAGTATGATATACAGTATAAATGTATTTAATTATACTATATAATACACGATATAATAATTTAGTATAATATACAGTATAATATATATATATATATTTATATACCATATATATATTATACTTTTTTTTTTTTTTTTTTTTTTTTTTATCGTGGGGGAAATCTGCAGGTCAGACACCCCCGCTCCGCCCGAAGGGCGGAGGGGGGGTAGTGCGGGGTTCGACCCGCTAAAACCCCCACGGCGGCCTAGGGCGCTGGCGATTAACGGGGGAGCCACGGGAACTCTTCAAGAACACGACCGCAGCTCCCCCTCGCCTGGCCGGCCACCAGGATGGAGCGGTGGCCGGCCGCGTCCCGGGGGGAGATTAATCCTCCCCCCCATGAATCATCTTGATTCGGCGGTGCGGGGGACCGCACCCCACACCGCCTCTTCACGACGGCCGCACCAGCGGCCGTCGGGGGCGACGGTTTTGTCGCCCCCACTTTAAAATAGGGCATCCTCGGTTGGCGGGCGGCGGGCAATTAAACCGGCATGGTCCGGTACACCCGCCGCCCGCCTAGTATCAGCTACTCGGGGGGGGGGGGGGCTCTAGGCGTGGGCGCACACGCCGCACCCCCCGCTCACGGCGACCCCGCTCGGCAGCCTCCTTCTGCAACATTACCTGTTCGCAGAAGGCTATGGCTGCCGCCCATTTTGTCGGGCTCTCCAGCATGGCCCCAACTAAGCTGGAGAGAGCGAGGTCGCCACCAACTTCCCTAGTTAGGACTCGGCGCAGCACTGAAAAGGCGGGGCACACCTCCAGTGTATGCTGCGCCGAGTCCTCCTCCGCGCCACAGTGGTGGCACACCGTCGTCGCTTCCCGACCGATGCGACACAGGTAGACACCGAAGCAGCCATGCCCGGTGAATACCTGCGTCGCACGGTAGGAGAGCCTGCCAAACCGCCTCTCCCGCCACGTGGTGAAGTGCGGCAGGAGAGCCCCGGGGACGCGCTCGGCGGCATGGGAACAAAGCTCCGCATGCCACCTGGCGAGCGCTAGTCCCCGGGCCTGGAGCTCGAAGCCCTCGACCGCCTCTTGCTCCGGCGGGTCCCCCCGAGCCCGGCCAGCGATGCATATGCGCCTATAGACATAGGCGCGCATCGCCGCCTGCAGCTCGAAGGGAATTTCTCCCGCCAGAGCAAGCGCCGCCACGGTAGACGTGGTGCGGTACCCCCGTATGAGGCGAAGGGCCATTTGCCTCTGAAGCCGGCGCAACAACAATGTGCTGCGCCGGCTTGCCCTCACGGACGGCGCCCAAATCGGGGCGCCGTATAATACCATTGACCGCACCACGCCTAGGTATAGGCGGCGCACCATATCGCCCGGTCCCCCGATATTGGGCAACAGGCGGCCTAACGCGGCCGCCGCCCTCTCAACTCGGGGGACGAGGCGGCCGAAATGTGCTCCGAACCTCCAGTGGCTGTCGAGGATCAGTCCGAGATACTTGATCTCGGACTTCACCTCGACGCAGGCTCCTCCAACCCAGATCCACGATCTGGCCCGTGGCCGAGACCAAGGCCGTCCAAACCAGACGGCCTCGGCCTTCTCCGGGGCCACCTTCAGCCCCAGACCGTGGATCCTCGCGACGACGGCTGCCACCGCAACTTCCGCTCGTCGGATGGTCCTCTCGAAGGTGTCCCCGACGGCGACCACCAATGTGTCATCTGCATAGCAGATGAGGGTGGCACCGTCGGGTAGGGAGGCCTTCAGGACTGCGTTATATCCCAGGTCCCACAGGAGTGGTCCTAACACGGACCCCTGTGGGACCCCGCAGTCCACTTCCCTCCGTATCGTCCCGTACCGGCCCGGGTATTCCACCCACCTGCCCCGCAGGTAGGCCCCGATTACCCGCCTCAGATAGGGAGGCACCTGGTGTTCAACCAGGGCCTCCCTAATGGCGGACCAGGGCAGGGTGTTAAACGCATTGACGATGTCTATCGACACCGCCAAGCACACCCCGCCCCGTGCCACGGCATTGTCCGAGAGGGACTTTAGACGGTCGATTGCATCGACCGTCGATCGCCCCTCCCGGAAGCCGAACTGGCAGTCCGCCAGATCGGGGCCAACGCGGGACAGGTGCCTGGCGAGGCGGGCAGCAATGATCTTTTCAAAGATCTTGCCCACCTCGTCCAGGAGGCAAATGGGCCGGTACGCGGAGGGAGAATCCGCAGGCCTCCCATCCTTCCTTAAGAGGACCATCCGACTTCTCCTCCAGAGGTCCGGGAACACCCCGGACCTCAGGAGCCCGGAGTAGAGGCCTCTAAGCCTCTCGCCCAGGACGCCCATGGCAAGCAGCCAGACCCGGCCGGGGATACCGTCCGGCCCCGGGGCAGTATTCTTGCCCCGGAGCCATTTGACTACCCCGGCCATTTCCTCCGGCACGACCTCCAGATCCGGGGACCACTCGTGTCCCTCTAGCTGAGGGACGGGCCGGGACGCCTCCCCGCTGACGGGGAATAGCGCGTCCACGACCCGTCCGAGCATCCCCGGATCCAGGCTCTCCGTCAGAGGGGGCGCCCAGGGACGTAATCGTCCCATCGCCATTTTATATGGGCGCCCCCATGGATCTCGGTTGATAGTGCCGAGGAGGTCGCGCCAGGCCTGGCTCTTTGCTTGCCTGATGGCCAGCTGCAGGGCGACCACCTTCTCCCTGTATCGCCCATACAGCTGGATAGCCAGCTCCACGTCGGAACGCCGTCGTCGACGGGCGCGGGCGTACTGGCGTCGCGCGCGAACGCACTCTGTGCGCAAATCCGCTATCGCGCGCGACCACCAGTACACCGCCTTCCTCGGGAAAACCCTGGCCCGGGGCATGGCGACGTCGCAAATGGACGTCATTGCGCCCCGGAACCATTGGGCCTCCCTTGTCCCGTCGACTGGCCCGGCCGGTGTTGCTGGCCAGGCCACGACGTGGGCTGCCGCCATCAGGGCGTCCCGGTCGAGGCGCTTTAGCGCCCACCGCGGCTGAGGCGATCCCTCATCAGCGGGGCGACGTCGGGGCGTCGATGGGGCGGCGGAGAGGCCGAGAACAATGTACCTGTGGTCAGACAGCGTCTCGACCTCCTCCGCCACCCTCCACCCCGTAATACGGCGCGCGGCGTGGGGCGTTGCCCATGAAAGGTCAACGATGGACCCCCCATTATGCCGCACGCACGTATGGACCGAGCCCGTGTTTAAAAGACGGAGCTCGAGTCCCGCCGCCCAGTCAAGCACCTCCCGGCCCCTCGGGTTCATCCTGGGGGAACCCCAAGCCGGCGACTTGGCGTTGAAGTCCCATATATATATTATACTGTATATTATACTAAATTATTATATTGTATATTATATAGTATAATTATATAGTATAATTATATATATATATATATATATATATATATATATATATATATATATATATATATATATATACATAATTATAATTATATATTATAAAATATAAAAAATGTTAATTTAATAATATTTTATTAATTATATATATATATTTATATATAAAATATATATAATTAATAATATTATCAAATTTACATTTTTTATATTTTTTTATTGCTGCAGCATTTAATACATTATTACCGTATTAAATTATGCATTAACCTAATAAGAATGGTTTAGTACGATTACATTGTGTATAATGTTATTGATCCTGGAATTCCTAATAAATTAAACATTATTTAAAATCATGGAAATTTGAGTTCCTCGTTGTATTATTCAAATATTTTAATGATGCAACAATCTAGTTATCGTTATTTATGCGATAGTAATTATTGATATCTAAATTCCTCATAAATGTGATATCAATAAATAATCATTGTACGTCATATAACAAACATTGTTAAAAAGAACAATATGAGACAATTTTAAACAATATCATATGAAAATATAACATTGAGCATCATATATCCCATAAATTTAATATAAAATTCGTATCGATGTTATTATAATTCCGTTCAATATTATTGGAGCTTTAATACCTGAACAAAAAATATTATTTAATATCATGAGAGTTGAAGTTCTCTACAAAAAATATTATTAAATTATTATTATATATGTTATTATATATATTAAAATATTATATTCTCGAACTTAAAATTCATATTATCCTAACATTAATTAGTGTCGTTAAAATTCAAATTGCTGTTAAATTGACATAAACTAATATGATGAGAGGTATTATTGTTTCCTGTTGTCGAAATATAAATTTCTTATAAGCTAATATTGATTTCGTGAGAGACTGGATGTGGTTTGTGGTGAGTGGACGGTGACAAGGTGACTATGTACATATAATATTATACGATATTGGCTGTAATGTAATTAGAACTCGCCATTTGTGATTGTGATTGGAGTATGATGAATATTGTAATGCGACTGTAATTACATGCTATTAGGAGAAGATGATTGATTAAAACCATCAACCCAATTATATGTATATTAAATATAGAAAATAGTATAATACACACACAATAATTTTTTTTTTGTTAAGTTACACAATTTTGCTTCGTGTAATGTTTAAAAGTGTAAAATGATGATAACGAAAATTTTATCATTTATAATATTGTTTGTTATATTCCCCGCCTATTTTATATCTTCTACACTTTCTAAAATTTTTGGTATTTCTATATTTGATCATTGGTAATTAGTTATTAATTTTATTTGTCATTTATATTAGTACTACCACGATTTACAGCGGGTATTTTTTATAGTTTTCCCCCAGTTTACATATCTTACAATTTTTAAATTTCTAGTACTTGTATATTTGACTATTGCATTTTCTGTAGACTCTATATTTTTCGTAATCACAACTTACACCGGTCTTTTTTTATAGTTTTCCCCTATTTTGCATCTTTCATAATTTTTAAATTTTTAGTTCTTGTGTATTTGACTATTCCATTTACGTAGTTTCTATATTTTAGTGTTTCTATATTCGCCAGTTGCATTTTAGTGGTTTCTATGGCTTTAGTATTTCTATATTTGATTATTACATTCGTGCAGTTTTTATATTTTTAATATTTCTTTATTTATTACGTATACTCTATTTATATTGTTTATACATATAGCCAAATATAAAAATACTAAAATGTAGAAGCTACATGAATTCAAAAATTCAGTAAATTTTATATTTGTTGTATATTAATAATCTATATTATAATATAATAATATAATAAATATAATATATATAGTAATATATAATAAATAGTATCCATATTTGAATATATCTACATTTGATTACTGAATTTATATAGTTTCTACATTTTACTATCTTTATATTTGATTATTGTATTTCGTCAAGTTTCTAATATTTCTATCATTTTCTTCTTAATTGTATTTTGCATGTATCGGAATTCTGCCATGTATTACAACGATTCTTACAATCATTGAGCTTCTGCTGTGATTTTTTAATGTATAGTATTTCTACAGTCGACGACATTTATCATTTGATGGATCGTGCGAAATCATTCGGCTCGAATTCACATTTAACTAAACTCGAATAGCGGAATTATGTTTGATGCGAGATTTTCGCGGAAAATTTTGCGAAACTCTCAACGGTATTGATCGACGAGAAAGAGAATGATCGACTTTCGAGTTCACGTCGTATTTGTTGCATAGGGGATTATGGATTTGATGGATTGATAATGAGCCAGCTATCAGCGCAAGGATTATTTCGTACTGGTTTCGTGAATGTTTGATAAGCTTCGATTAGGCCACTGATTTTACATGTCTATATAAAATATACATTTGTTGTTGTAATAATCTCTGTGCAATTCGTCAGGAGAAATTCATTATCGAACGTATTCTCCTTTTAATAATTGGGAACTATTTTAATGAAATTTGTTCATAATAATAATTATTATTATTATTATTTCCTCTGCAGTTCGATGAAAATTAACGAGAGAAAATCACCTTCTATAAACAAATACAACCGCGTATTATTCTTACGATTATTTCAACATTCATTTAAATTGAATTTATGTGTAATGATAATTAAATATTACATTGGTTGAAGTTACGTGAAAATCAAGAACAGAAAACATTTTCCATAAATAAATATATTTATTTTAATTATAATATTTATTTTAGTTACGAACTTATATGAAATAATTATTAAAACCTATTTTCAAAGAAGTTTCATGAAGATCGTGGAGAATAAAATCATTAGTAATAAATGGATATGTACACGTACATTTTTGTTAAAGATTGTCTCAATGTTTATTTAATTTTCAAATCATTCATAATTGATAATTATTTCATTGGTAATTAAGTAGAAATCTTCAGAATTAAAGTTTTCTTGTACATATATACATAAATATAAAGTTAAAAAAATTGTGTCTAAAAATATAGCAGTAATTTTCTTTCGAAAAGAAAACTTTCGAAATCATAATTAATATTGCTTGGTCATCTCTCGGCTCGCTAATGTGCTTCAATAATCAAACACAGCTATAATTCCGAAGAGTTCCATGCCATAATTATCACGTTCGAAAATTCAATTATTGTATAATATGAGAATCAATTCTATTTAGTATTTCACGAAACCGAAATATGGATGTATATAAATTCCATAATTGATATACAAGGAAATTCATTTATTTAATAACGAGAAAGCTACGTATTTAGTGTATCACGAATGAAAACAATAATTGAAACAATTTTTAATTAGTTATATAATATTTTCGGGATTATTTTTATTAAAATTGTATAATTGGTATAACTGCGGAATCGAATGATGCGTGAGCAGTGAAAATCAATGTATTCGATGATCGGATGATGAATGAGAAGTGAGAGGCGATTGAAATTGTTATTTACATATTTAGAATTTTGAGCGTGAAATTAGCGTAAATATTCGCGTGTATATTTTAATCTTTTTTATAATCAATTGACAATATAAATTTATGAAATTTGATTATCAACAGTATACAACAATTCTGAAATTTCTTCGACATTTTGCTTTTATTGAAATTCCTTAATAACATATCATTTAATATCATCGAAATTCAAATTGCTGTAAATTTTCGCATTAGCATTGCTGAAATTAAAATTCGTATTAATCTAACATTAACTGGTGTCGTTCAAATTGTAATTGCTATAAAATTAACATAAGCTATGTGGTCTGGCTAGAACTTACTATTGTTATAATTTATATTATTTACCATTATAAATTGATAAAATATGATTATCAACAATGTTGAACAATATAAAATTCTTATGATATTTCAATTTTTATTTTAAATTTCGTTCGAAGAATCGCTGTTCCTGTCAACAACCAAACTTCGTCTGAGGAATAATTACCCTTCCACAAAATTCAACTATTCCGATCCCTTCATTATAAAGTTTTTAATATTCGTATAGCCTCGGGCTATTTATAAATTCCTCGGAGAAAAAATTTTACAGATTCTCCGACGTAATTAACCCCTTGAAATACGATTTCTTTCATTGTCATGTTGATTAGCATACTCTGTCGTTAATAAATTCTACACGAGACAGAAAATTTATATTTGTTACATTATATGACTGCATTGTTTTAAATGACAACATATTCAATTTTTATTGTAACATATTTTTGAATATTTAGTACATATCGAATATATATCATTCGAGCAAGGAGGGGATAGTTTTACCCTTAAAAATATAAACGAAGGAAAGAAATTCAATTTTTTAATATCTTTAAGTTTTTATCTTAAATTTTTTTAATATCTGGTGCAATTTTAAAAATATGGAAGTTCTATCTCAAAGAAAATAAAAAGGGGTGCAAAATCTAATTTTCGCTGGAAGTAATTTCTTAATATCCAATAAAATTGTAGAAATAATTATGCAGAGAGGGAAACATCTACAAGATACCACATTCATTCAGGGGGTAGTTTCGTACTACGAAAAATAAAAAGGGATGAAACATTTAATTTTCACTGCAAATATTTTATTAATATACGGTAAAATTTTAGAAATAAACATGGAGATAGGTAATATCTAGATATCGTTATTAAGGCGGTAGTTTCACCCTGAAGAAAGTAAGGAAGGCATGAAAAATTTAATTTATGTTATAAACAGCTTTTTAATGTCATGAGAATTTTGATAACATATACAAAAATAGGGTAACATCTACATATCGCAATTAAAAAGGGGCTGTTCCGCTCTAAAATAAAATAGGTAAAGGGGATAAAAAGTTCAAATTTTATTATACGCATTATTTTAATACCTGATAAATTTGCAAAATATACAAGAAAATGGGATAACATCAGGATGTCGTTGTTAAAGGGGCAGTTTCACCGTGCAGAAAATAAAAAGGGGATGAAAATTTTTTGTTCAGGAGCAATTAAAATTATGAAATAAAATTGTCCGACATTCATAATTTCGACATAAAAATCATCGAAAAATCGTAAATTATCCGTCGCGACGCGTGCTCACGAGCCAGAATCAGCGTAATCGTTTAACTCCTGCGAAATTTGCCCTAATCGCGATCATCTGAAGCTGTAGTGACTCCGTGTCATTGTTACAAGTGCGCCAACGATATTTCACCAAATTCTGATTCGCTGGATCAACCGAAACTTGCTGGACCAATTGAATTTCGGCGGCCGGGGGTGGCCAGCCGCCTTCGTAAAGGTCGCGCGAACATGATAATCACATTTCCGACTCAGCGCGAATATTTTTGGCTCTACGCACGGCCGGCACTACACCATAAATCGCACGAAACGAAAAATGGTTCGATGGAACTCGAGCGATAAGCGAAAATGAAACTTTGTTGGTCATTTTTCAAATTCGCGTGCTTCTGATAAGTTCGAAACGTTTCTCCGGCGTATGAAATCACCGTGATTCTGTGGAACGAAGTATTCCCTTTCCAACGAATCCAAGAACGTTGATCTGCGATACTTTGTTGCAAATTTATAGCAGTTTTGAAAAAAAGTATACAAGATTAATGTGATTTCTGAGGTCGTGGAATTCTAGGCGAACATTTTTCGAAATTCAGAATACCATAACTTCGTTAAAAAATATCGTAGGGTGGTGTTTTTCTACTCATTTTAGAAGTCCAATTTCCCAGTTTCGTAGCATCTTAATTCTCCTGTTTTATAAATTTTATTTCGTTAATACCCTGCACTGTAAATAAAAATGGTTCCGTCCTGTCGATTTCTCATATTCGCATAGATCTGAGTGGTTCAAAAAATTGTTTGGCAAACGCAATCACAATTATTTTAACGAACGAAGTCTCCCCTTTCGAATGAGCCCGAAAGTATTGATCTATGATTTTTGTTTGCCATCGTATAGCACCTTGGATTCTCTTCCGAATGAAATTCTGAAATTCAAAATACCGTAACTTTGTTAACAAAAAAAACTGTAGAATGGTGTTCTTAGATACATTTCAAAGGGTGAAATCTTCGCTTTCGCGCCGTTTGGATTATTTAGTATTAGTGCCCGATCGCGAGTGCCTGATCTCCGTTCCTTCATGAAGTGGCTGAAACGACGAGAAACCTGGCAGAAAAGTATAAATTTCATTGTTTTGTTTCTACACTTTTCATTGATAAGTGTTACATCGACGAGATTGCATAGCGAATATATTTTAGCCAATTGGTGTTATTTCAATCATTTCGATGATAATTTTAATGACAATAATTTCAAGGATAATAATTTCAAAGATAATAATTTCGAGAATTATATTTCCAAAGACAACAATTTCGGAGACAACACTTTCTAGAATAACAATTACAAAGATAGTAATTTCTAGGATAACAATTTCAAAAATAATAATTTCTAGAATAATTTCTGGGATAATTTCGAAGGTAATAATTTCGAAGATAGTAATTTCGAAGATAATGATTTCGAAGATATCAATGTCGAAGATAACAATTTTGAAGATAACAATTTCGAAAATGATAATTTCAGAATTAATAATTTCAAAGATGATAATTTCGAAGATAATAATTGACAATTTCGGTCGAAATTATAGAAATCCTGTTAAATACAAGCAAATACTAAATAAAATATAATTTTCTTGACATTGCGATATCTTCTGAACCGTCGATTAGTTCTTTATTTTCTTGGCTACAACAGTGAAGTCACGATGCTCCTTCCCTATTCTCTTGCGGAACGATACGTCACTATAACGAAAGCCCCTGTAATTAATCCTTTCCAAGACCTTTAAGCGGCACCTCCTCGCGATGATCTGCGCGTAATTGGAAGTCATGATTGCAGTCACTAACTTCGGTATGCTCAGAAAATTATGGATCACGCTATTAATTCCAGTGTCAGATATCGGTACTTTCACTTGCTGTCCATTATTCAGCGCATTGGCAACCTCCACGGACACGGACACTAAGCCCTCGCCAATTTTTCGCTGCTGCATCTCCGGCAGCGTAGCCAGGAACATCAACTCCATAATACAATCAATATTATAATATTTGAATAAATTTATCTTGCTGTGTATAGCAATCAGAAAATCTACGTAGCCCCTGGCCCGGTGATGTACGCAATTATCCTTGAATCTTTCAAGCCAACTCTTTTGGCAAGGTCGCCAGAGGACCGGGCGATGTCGACGAAACGGTGGGCGCCCACACGGACGTCGCGGGTTAGTTACAGGATCTCTCGGCATCGGATGATCTCTCAATATCTTAATTTTATTGAGAACAACACCAACAACTTCCCCAGTCTTGACGTCGACTGCAACAATGCTGACACCGTCTTTAGCAATTTCCACACAGAGCTCCTCGAGCGCTCTGACGCTACAAGGCGCCGATATCAGATTTACGGCTTTGCAGATGCTCTCGTTGGGGAAAAAGCTTTTCCTTATTACTTGTAATGCTCCCTCCAAAGTATCCTCCGTCAGAGACTCGAACTCGATTTCTCCACCTTCTATGGAGCCCCACTCAATGCAGGATTCAGTATTAGTTCTGGAACTGAACGAAAAGAAACAATTAATTAGTATGCACGTAATATTAAACGGTATATTAAACGACGGAAGCTTTAATCGAATCAAGTTTCCAGAAACGTTTGGAGATACAGTAATGTCTCCCTAACTGACGCTCGGATTACGCACAGAAATGGACAATCTGGGAAGAGGAGACACGATTACTCGAGCCTCGCGGCTCGTTTTTATAGTTATCGGTGAATCGACAACTTTGTAGACGACTCGTTTTTATAAGCGAATAGATTGGAAATATCTATACGCCAGGATTAAACACATTTTTCCGTTCCGAAAAACTTGCAATTTCTCGATCCATCCGTTTCGAATGGCACGATGTTTCAATGCGCATACTTCTAAATTCATAATTTCGAAATTATCTGGTTTCTGTAGTTTCTGATTTTTAAGATTCCAATTCCAATTCAAATCAAATTGACGGTTTTTAAATTCTCTGATTTATAAATTTACAATTTCGAAGTCAGCTGATTTCTATATGATCAAATTTTTAAGATTTCAATTTCTAAATTCTTTGATTTATAAATTCACGATTTTTCAGTTTTCTGAAATTTTAATTGTTATCAACTGGTTTCTAAATGTTCTAGTTCTTACCGTTTCAATTTCTGAATTGTTTGATTTCTGCATTTACGCTTTTTAAGATTTCCGACTCTTAAATTTACAAATTTTTAAATCATCTGCTTCCCAAATTTTCTAAATCTTATCATTTTAATTTCTAAATTCTTTGATTTACAAATTCACGATTTTTAAGTTCTCCAATTTCTATATATATAAATGTACATTTTTTAAATTATCTAGTATTTAAATTTTCTAATTTTCAAGATTTCAATTTACAAATTTGAATAATCGTATCTCCTCTTCCCGACTTGTCCATCTTCGTGCACTATCCGAGCGTCAATTAGGGAGAATTCTCCGTATCCGGCCAAAATAGAGGTTGACTCATATCTCGATGAAAAATATATTTTATTTATAAATATTTAAATTCGTAAAAATAAATTGTCTTTCTTATACCCGACACACGGAAAACATTAGTCAAAACAAGTGACTGAAGAATGTTCGCGGAAGAATATAGCAAAAATGTACGTACCATTCCATTTTAGTTCACTAAGAAATTCTCACTATACTTCACTGGGAAAATTAACTGAGAAAATTCGCCGAGGTCTTCGCACTGATCACTGCTGCACTGATCACAGAATGAGTGTTTCCGTTGACATCGGCAGGGTATTTATACTGTCCTTGCTAAAGGACAGAACGTCCTAATCAGCAAAGACGAACAATGACAAAAGGATACTACCCGAAAAAAAATGCGCCAGGTATGAAAACGTCTCCCGTGGAAAACCATTAGCCACCGCGGCCGGCTATCAGGTAAGCACATGTACCTGCGATGACCGGTCGTGTCATACGGATTTTACAAGGATCGGTTCGATCGGTTAAATTAAAAGAAAAAGAACAGCGGCGGATTAGGCCGAGCTAGTGGAAATGAGTCAATTGAAGGAACCATCGTAAACGGGCTCGCACCGAGCCTTGATGAAAATTATGATTTGCAAGGGAAAGCAGAACCTACGGGGACTAATTAGGGCCTGGTTATTTACAGTACCTTTGTTATTGGATATATTTACAGGGTGAAGTTATCGAAAACATGTTCCTACAAAAGTTGTTTAGCATGAAAGGGGGCATTCGATGGTATGAAGAATTTTCCTGCAGGTATAGTGATGCGGGAGATATCCAAGTGGAATTAATGTTTTCAAATGTCATCTTTGTATAGCGATGCCGAGAGATCTGTTACATACGAAAAATATAAGGATATGAAACAGTTATTACATTATGTAACGCCTGTGCATCATGACTATTTCAAAACACCGCCACATAAAGAGAGTAAATAAATAATAACAATATCTTATTTTAAGTTTAACAATATATAAATATATTTAACGTTCAAAATAAGAAACGAGACTCCTATTTTATTTATTGTAATTATTAATAAACAAAATTATATGGATTAATAGAAAATATATTTCGAATGATATTTAAAATTTCATAATTGAAATTAAATGATTATTACAATTGATTAATTATGAAAATGATGTAAGTCCATTTAAAGCCAGCAAACATGTATTACTTTGGTTAAATTACATATTGATAAATTAGTAGTATTTTATTTTTTTATACATAATATAACAGCTGTCTGTTGAAACGAACAACGTGATATTATTTCATGTAGTAAAATGATATAAATGCAATGCATATGCGACAAATGAACGCAAGTCGCTAGCTGAAATCTACACATGCATTCGACTGTGCACTAGCAAAAGTCCAGAAAAGCTGTTATTGAAATTAATTTCTCAATGCCATAAATAAAGTTTTTATTTTCAAATAAAACTTTTTTTAATAATCGCTCTATTTGTCATAGCGTGTCATAGCGTATTAGGGATTTCAATTTTGTATCGCGCCTCGGGCACCAGTACGCATTAATCCGCCAATGCTTGGGAGGGCTCTTTATTTCGCCCTTGCTGAAGAACAGAGAACTCGTATTCGTCAAGGACGAACAATGCCGGCGAAAAAGATGCCGGGCGTGAAAATGCCTCGCGAATACAACCCTTGGTCGCCGAGACCGGCCATCAGCTATATGTATACAGTGAGTCCCACTGACATTCGAACACTTCTCAAGGCGCAATTTTAACTTTTTTAAAATTAGAGTAGACGATTTGAATTTTTTTTTAGATCATAGAGGGACCTGTATAATACACAATGTTACAATTTTGCTATTACATGCTTGGAATGACAAAACAAAGTAAAAGTCTCTCGTTGTTTAACTTTCTTATCTGAGGAAGCTATTTTTGATCACTTTTAGGCTAATTTTGCCGATTTTGCCGATTTTTCGAACTTCGAGATATTTAACTAATGAATGTTTAATAAAATATTTATAAATAATTTCAATATATATCATTAGTTAATTATATTTATTAATAATGATAAAATCTATAAATTTCGAATACTTCTTTTGAAATATGAAGGTTAATTATTTAAAAATAAAAAAGGATGTTTATATTATGAAATCTAACGAAAATGTAAAAAATGCGTCTTGTTGATCTCGGTAAGTTATACGCATGCTGAAAATTTCATTGAAATCGTTTAACGCAATGGTAAGTTACAAACGTTAAAAGATTGTAAAAATTGCAAATTTCTCACACTTCTTGATAAAAAGTGCGATTTTTGCGATCATTAATTATTTACAACTCGTACGAAGGTCAACCGATTTCAGTGAAATTTTTAGCATGTACATAACTTATCGTTATCTAAATAATAAATGTATAATTATAATTATTAATATTATACAAATAATAAATTAAATTTTTTAAAATAAAAAAAACACCATTTTCAAAATAAACCAATGAGAAACGATTAAGATTTCCGAATGATTCAATTTGTATTGCGCTTGTCCTCCCGATGATGAATTGTAGACAATATCGATCTATCCGTGCGAAGCAGTATTTTCGTGAAAACGTTACTCTCCCTTATACATTTTAGTATTTTACAGTATTATATATCGTCCGCATCTGTTCACCAAAAGTCGAGTCGCAGGCGACTTTTCGTCGAGTCCCTCATTTCAAGAAATATATTTCGCTACCAATATTTTAGGGCATCGTTGGTCAGAATTAAAATTTTTCGTTGAAGATTGTCTCAATTTTTGTTTCATTATCTATTAATTAATAATTGATGATTATTTCATTGGAAATTCCATAGAAATCTTTAGAATACAAATTTTATTTTACATTTAAATAAATATAAATTTGAAATGATTATGTCTAAAAATATAGCAGCAATTTTCTTTCAAACAGAATGCTTTCGTTGCCTCGCGGCTCGTTTTTATAGTTGGTGGCAATCGTTAACTATAAAAACGAACCGCAAAGCTCGAATAATTGTATCTCCTCTTCCCAAATTGTCCATTTTTGTTTCTAAGGCTGAGCATCAATTAGGGAGAATTTACTGTACACATAACAATTCCATACTTGATATATAAGGAAATTCATTTATTTAATAATAAGAAAGTTATGTATTTAATGTATCAAGAATGAAAAAAGTAATTGAAATAATTTTTAATTAGTTATTTAATATTTTCGGGGTTATTTTTATTAAAATTGTATAATTGGTATAACTGCGGAATCGAATGATGCGTGAGCAGTGAAAATCAATGTATTCGATGATCGGATGATGAATGAGAAGTGAGAGGCGATTGAAATTGTTATTTACATATTTAGAATTTTGAGCGTGAAATTAGCGTAAATATTCGCGTGTATATTTTAATCTTTTTTATAATCAATTGACAATATAAATTTATGAAATTTGATTATCAACAGTATACAACAATTCTGAAATTTCTTCGACATTTTGTTTTTATTGAAAATTCCTTAATAACATATTATTTAATATCATCGAAATTGAAATTGCTGTCAATTTTCGCATTAGCATTGCTGAAATTAACATTCGTATTAATTACTATAAAATTAACACATAAGCTATGTAGTCCGGCTAGAATTTACTATTGTTATAATTTATAGTATTTACTATTATAAATCGATAAAATATGATTATCAACAATATTGAACAATTATAATTAACAACACCGAAAGTTTTTCGACGGTTCGATTTTTATTTCGAACATCATGAATTTCACTGGTAAATCGATATATGTATAGCTGTGTAAACAGAATTCGTGCACAATCTGAGCGTCAATTAGGGTGGATTTACTGCACCGTACGGCAAATTGCACGGGAGACCGAGCGGCCGGGCACGGTCATTAGCCAAGAAAACGTAGATTGTTGCGTACATTGTTTTCTTGTTCATTTACAAGAATGCGTACAGTCCGCGGACCTTCCAGCGGATTGGGCAGAGGAAACGTTCACCCCTTAAGGTACCGTTACGGCCATTCACGATCGAAGAGAATACAAATAAGAATTTCTTGGTTAATCTCCCCCACCATTATTCACCCGTAATCAATAGACTAGAATGCCGTGCTGATGATGGGCAGAACATTGTCCGATGGGGGAGGGGGCAAGCAGAAATTAAAATCAGAAATTCTAGCATACCCAAATACGTGACATGAACGGTCGGTTCTTAGGACCGGTTGTAAAATTATAAGGACTTTCAAGGGGCCAGACCCAGGATCTCGACTTTGATACTTTTACGACCGGTCCTCGAGTTTATGGCACGCATTATATTATTATATATATATTTAATGATAAAAGTTCTTTCTTTTTCACTTAAAAATCGATGTAAATATCGACATTAAGATGCGATCCTTTGCGATCATCGAGAACGAATCTTTAACCCAGGCACGGTTGTTCTAGTCGACGACTTTTCGAATTGTATTGTAAAAGTGTTTACATACCTCACTGATTAATATCTATACGATGGAACTTGAAAAATCGATGATTATATCGAGAAATAACGAATAGTATAAACAAATAGTTTTGTTGAATAGCATGTACAAAGCATCGAATCTGATCATCGATATCTTATAATATTCGTTTTAAAACATTGTTCGTATCACCCATATTTTTTAGATATTTCCACGTTTCCATATACATTCATAGTACATTGTATATTAAATTCTTCCCAATTTTCTTTCGGCTTCTAAAGAAAAATGGGCAATTTGGAAAAAGGAGATACGGTTATTCGAGCCTTGCAGCTCCTTTTTATAGATACCGATTGTCAGCAACTATAAAAACCAGTTCCAAGGCTCGATTAATCGTATCTTCTCTTCCCAAATTATCCATTTTTGTTTCTAAGCTGAGCATCAATTAGGGAGAATTTACTGTACACATAACAATTCCATACCTGATATATAAGGAAATTCATTTATTTAATAATAAGAAAGCTATGTATTGAGTGTGTTAAGAATGAAAAAAATAATTGAAATAATTTTTAATTATTTATTTAATATTTTCGGGATTATTTTTATTAAAATTGTATAATTAGTATAAATGCGGAAACGAATGATGCGTGATCAATGTATTCAATGATCGGATGATGAATGAGAAGTGAGAGGCGATTGAGATTGTTATTTACATATGTCGAGAATTTTGTGCGTAAAATTAGCGTAAATATTCGCTTGTATATTTCAAGTTTTTGTATAATCAATTGACAAAATAAATTGATGAAATTTGATTATCAACAGTATTGAACAACTCTGAAAATTCTTCGACATTTTGCTTTTATTGAAAATTCCTTAATAACATATAATTTAATATCATTTTTTTTAAACATATAAAAAAATAAGGTAACATCTACATATCGCAATTAAAAAAGGGCTGTTCCGCTCTAAAAGAAAATAGGAAAAGGGGATAAAGAGTTCACGTTTTATTATACACATTATTTCAATATCTGATAAATTTGATGAATATACAAGAAAATAGAATAACATCAGGATGTCGTTGTTAAAGTGGCAGTTTCACAGTGCAGAAAATAAAAAGGAGAATATTTTGTCCAGGAGCAATTAAAATTATGAAATAAAATTGTCCGACATTCGTACCGGCGATTCTTGTCAACCAGCGCTAAAAATCATCGAAAAATCGTAAATTATCCGTCGCGACGCGTGCTCTTATTATCCGTTTTATTATCCGTCGACGACAAGCCAGAACTAGCGTAATCGTCTAACTCCTGCGAAATTTGCCCTAATCGCTATCATCTGAAGCTCTAGTGACTCCGTGTCATTGTTACAAGTGCGCCAACGATATTTCACCAAGTTCTGATTTGCTGGATCAACCGAAACTTGCTGGACCAATTGAATTTCGGCGGCTGGGGGTCGCGCGAACATGATAATCACATTTCCGATTCGGCGCGAATATTTTTGGCTCTGTGCACTGCCGGCACTACACCATAAATCGCACGAAACGAAAAATGGTTCGATGGAACTCGAGCGATAAGCGAAAATGGAACATTGTTGGTCGTTTTTCAAATTCGCGTGCTTCTAATATGTTCGAAACGTTTCTCCGGCGTACGAAATCACCGTGATTCTGTGGAACGAAGTATTCCCTTTCCAACGAGTCCAAGAACATTGATCTGCGATATTTTGTTGCCAATTCATGGCAGTTTTGAAAAAAAGTGTCCAAGGTTAGTGTGATTTCTGTGGTCGTGGAATTCTAGGCGAACATTTTTTAGGGTGGTGTTCTTCGACTCATTTTAAAAGTCCAAGTTTCCAGTTTCGTAGCATCTTAATTCTTCTGTTTAATAAATTTTATTTCGTTAATACCCTGCACTGTAAATACAAATGTTTCCGTCTTGTCGATTTCTCATATTCGCATACGTCTGAGTGGTTCAAAAAATTGTTTAGTTCACAATTATTTTAACGAACGAAGTCTCCCCTTTCGAATGAGCCCGAAAATATTGATCTATGATTTTTGTTTGCCATCGTATAGCACCTTGGATTCTCTTCCGAATGAAATCCTGAAATTCAAAATATCGTAACTTTGTTAACAAAAAAAACTATAAAATGGTGTCCTTAGATACATTTCAAAGGGTGAAATCTTAGCTTCCGCGCCGTTTGGATTATTCAGTATTAGTGCCTTTGTATCTTTAAGACCCCCCATTCTAAGTAGAGATGGTAATTTTTTGGTTATTTTCAAATTCACATTTCTCTCATAATTTAAACTTTTCATAGCGATTGAAATGACTATGATCTGATAGAATGAAGTCTCCTCTTTCCATTGGGACCAAAAACAGTGATCTACTAGCTTTCCTTGCCATTTTCTGCCATTTTACACCATTTTATGCTACTTTATCCCATTTTATGCAATTTTAGGCAATTTTATGCTATTTTATACCATTTGATGCCATTTTCTGTGTACGGAAATTATTCAAAATTCAAGCAATGGATTTTCAAAAACATGTAATTCGCTATCCTCTCTACAATGATTGCAACTCTGTTACATAACGAATGTATTAGAGGCTGAGCAAAGCCGCTAATAGGATTCACGTCTGCATGCAATTCTGTTAAAGGGGTTTAATTGATTATTTTAGTTGCAGTCTGTTAATATCCGTTTTAACACGAGACCGCAAGCTTCTGTTAATCCACTAGATCGCGACGCGGATCGGAAATTACAGTGAGAACGCAGCAGTCAATCGGATGTGTGCACCACTTTGATTATTCCTCTATTGTAACTACATATCCGTATTTACAAACTTCCCTTTTTATTTATCATCGTATTATATTCATAAAATTCTGAACATTTCTTTATCGTTGCGTCAATATTTATTTTTAAAGAAATTGAAAACATACTGCAAAATTTGTTATCAATGAAGCAGACTGAGAATTTATTAATTGCTCAAGAATTTGTATACATTTGTCTACGACAAATGATACAAATTATTAACATTATATTTACAATGAATTATGAACAATTTTATTACAGCAACAATTGTTGACAATATATTTACAATGAATTACGAACAATTTTATCACAACAACAATTGTTAACAAGCCACAATTATTAATAGCGAGAACTTTGTATAATTATGATATTTGCATATTTTGAAAGCGTACGTTGCTAAAAAGTAATTGTCGATTTTGGGTTAGCTTTCGTCATAGAGCATTTATTAGGCGATAAAGTCGTTCCAAATCTTGTTCTTTTAATAATAATCTACGAAAAGTAAGATCAATTGTTAATAATGGCAATAGAATTTTATAAATTTATGACGAAACATCATTATTCAAATGCAAAATGGTGGAATCATCGGAAGCCAAATTCGGTCATATTATAGAGTTTGTATTTGTATGTCGCGATCGACGTAGACAATTTGTATTTAACACAACCAAGCTGTGGATAATAACACAAGATAATCACAATAGCTAATAACGAAAAGAAAAGTGCTAATCGTGCGAACCGTTCGGTTTCCCTTTGGAGCGGCTTCGCGGATTGAATCCATTGAATCTAAATCGTCTAAACAAACTGCAGTCAACCGAATTGTTACTGCTAATCAAATCGGACGCACCAAAACCGCCGTCGCGCCGGTGTAAATGAAATTCAACGTGGCAGGCGAATTGGATTGGAATTATACGTTTCTAATTCCGCGTGTACGCGGGACATTACCAAGGTTCGATTAACCGCTGGCTAGTTCGAACGTGAAAACGACAAACCTCCGGACAGTGTTAATAACGGCGTCGTTTAAACCACTCTACAATAATCCATAGATCGCCGATTGGAATACAAACTGTTCCGAAATAACAATCAAGATATCGCATTTCAAAAATCGAAACATTTAGGTACCATAATCTGAAAAATTAAAAATTACAAATTCGAAAATCGAAGAATTTAGAAATCGGAATCTCAAAAATTAAAACATTTAGGAATCAGATGACTTCAAAATTCTAAATTTAAAAATCAAATGACATAAAAATCGTGAATTTAAAAATCAAAGAATTTATAAATTGCAATCTTAAAAATCAAATAACATAAAAATCGAAGAATTTATAAATTGAAATCTTAAAAATCAGGAAATTTAGAAACCAAATGATTTCAAAGTTGTTAATTTAGATATCAGAAGACTTAAAAATCGTGAATTTATAAATCGGACAATTCAGAAATTGAAATCTTAAAAATCGGAAACTACAGAAACCAGATAATTTCGAAATTGTGAATTTAGAAGTATGCGCATTGAAACATCGTACCTTACAAAACGGCTGGATCGAGAAACTGCAAGTTTCTCGGAAAGGAAGAATGTGTTTAATCCCGGCGTATAAATATTTCCAATTTGTTTCTACGGCGGCATCGTTCCGCTGATATTTCACAGAAAAAGATGTTGGTTCCGAAGGAACGGACGCGACTTATTCATCACGACCATGAATAATAATCAGAAAAGAATAACTGCGATTCCGTGCGAACTTTATGAATTCCGGAATTCTCGGCGATTTGCTTTATTTATTTTACGTCGGCGTTGCGCCGCAACAATGCAAATGTTGATGCAAATGCGCGAGTGCCTGATCTCCGTTCCTTCATGAAGTGGCTTAAACGACGAGTAACCAGGCAGAAAAGTATAAATTTCATTGTTTTATTTCTACACTTTTCATTGATAAGTCGATTGCTAAATCGACGAGATTCCAATAGCAATGCATAGCGAATATATTTTGGTCAATTGGTGTTATTTTAATCATTTCGATGATAATTCTAAAGATAATAATTTGAAGGATAATAATTTCAAGGATAATAATTTCAAGGATAATAATTTCAAGGATAATAATTTCGAGATCTATATTTCCAAAGATAACAATTTCGGAGATAACACTTTATAGAATAACAATTTCAAAGATAATAATTTCTAGGATAACAATTTCAAAGATAATTATTTCTAGGATCACTTCGAAGATAATAATTTCGAAGATGATCACAATGTCGAAGATAACAATTTCGAAGATGATAAGTTCAAAATTAATAATTCCAAAGATAATTTCGAGGATAATAATTGACAACTTCGGTCAAAATTATATTATCGTAATCGTGCTAAACACACGTAAATACTAAATAAAATATAATTTTCTTGATATCGCGATATCTTCTTTAAGAATCGTACAAGTTCTTTATTTTCTTGACTACTACAGTGAAGTCACGATGCTCATCCCCGATTCTCTCGCGGAACGGTACGTTATCCCAGCCAAAGTTCCTGTAATTGATCCTTTTAAAGACCTTAAAGCGGCACCTCCTCGCGATGATCTGCGCGTAATTGCAAGTCATGACGGCAGTCACTAACTTCGGTACGCCCAGGTAATGACGGATTATACTATCACCTCCAGTATCGGCTAATGGTACTTTCACATCTTCTCCACTACCCAGCGCATTGGCAACATCCACGGACAAGCACACTAAGCTCTCGCCAATATTTTGCTGCTGCATCTCCGGCAGCGTAGCCAGGAACATACACTCCATAATACAATCAACATCATAATATTCGAATAAATTTATCTGGTCGTTTATAGCAATCATCAAATCTAGGTAGGCATTGGCCGTGTGATGTTCACAATCTTCTCTGAAGCTCTCAAGCCAAGTCATTTCAGGAGGATGCCTGATGATCGGGGGAAGTCGATCGTACGGTGGTTGCCCCCACAACCACCGCGGGTCAATTTCATCTCTTTTTATTTTCTTAATTTTATTGAGAACGACACCAACAACTTTCTGAGTCTTGACTTCGATTGCGACAAGGCTGACACCGTCTCTAGTAACTGCCAAACACACCTCCTCGAGCGCTTTGACGCTACAAGGATCCGATAACAGATTTATGCCTTTGCAGGTGCTCTCGTTGGGGAAAAAGCTTTTCCTTATTAAATCGAACTCGATTTCTCCACCATTTATGGAGCCCCACTGAATGCAGGATTCAGTTGTAGTTCTGGAACTGAACGAAAAGAAACAATTAATTAGTATGCACGTATCTTGCAGCTTCTGATGGCGTGTGGTATAGTAATATTAAACGGTATATTAAACGACGGAAGCTTTAATCGAATCAAGTTTGCAGAAACGTTTGGAGATACAGTAATGTCTCCCTAACTGACGCTCGGATTACGCACAGAAATGGACAATCTGGGAAGAGGAGACACGATTACTCGAGCCTCGCGGCTCGTTTTTATAGTTATCGGTGAATCGACAACTTTGTAGACGACTCGTTTTTATAAGCGAATAAATTGGAAATATTTATACGCCAGGATTAAACACATTTTTCCGTTCCGAGAAACTTGCAATTTCTCGATCCAACCGTTTCGAATGGCACGGTGTTTCAATGCGCATACTTCTAAATTCATAATTTCGAAATTATCTGGTTTCTGTAGTTTCTGATTTTTAAGATTCCAATGTCTGAATCGTACGATTTTCAAATTGACGGTTTTTAAATTCTCTGATTTATAAATTTACAATTTCGAAGTTAGCTGATTTCTATATGATCTAATTTTTAAGATTTCAATCTCTAAATTCTTTGATTTACAAATTCACGATTTTTAAGTTCTCCGATTTCTAAATGTACATTTTTTAAATTATCTAGTATTTAAATGTTATAATTTTCAAGATTTCAATTTACAAAAATTTGAATAATCGTATCTCCTCTTCCCGACTCGTCCATCTTCGTGCACTATCCGAGCATCAATTAGGGAGAATTCTCCGTATCCGGCCAAACTAGAGGTTGATTCGTGTCTCGATGAAAAATATATTTTATTTATAAATATTTAAATTCGTAAAAATAAATTGTTCTTTCTTATACCCGACACACGGAAAACATTAGTCAAAACAAGTGACTGAAGAATGTTCCCGGAAAAATATAGCAAAAATGTACGTACCATGCCATTTTAGTTCACTAAGAAATTGTCACTATACTTTACTGGGAAAATTAACTGAGAAAATTCGCCGAAGTCTTCGCACTGATCACTGCTGTTTGCTGATTGCTGGTTGTTGCTGCACTGATCGCAGAATAAGTGTTTCCGTTGACATCGGCAGGCTATTTATACTGTCTTTGCTAAAGGACAGAACGTCCTAATCAGCAAGGACGAACAATGACAAAAGGATACTACCGGAAAAGATGCGCCAGGTATAAAAACGTCTCCCGTGGAAAACCATTAGCCACCGCTGCCGGCTATCAGGTAAGCACATGTACCTGCGATGACCGGTCGTGTCATACGGATTTTGCAAGGATTGGCTCGTTCGGTTAAATTAAAAAAAAAAAAGAGAAGCGGCGGATTAGGCCGAGCCAGTGCAAATGAGTCAATTGAAGGAACCATTGTAAACAGGCTCGCACCGAGCCTTGATGAAAATTATGATTTGCAAGGGAAAGCAGAACCTACCGGGAGTAAACAGGGTCTGGTTATTTACGGTAAATAAATAATAACAATATCTTATTTTAAGTTTAACAATATATAAATATATTTGACGTTCAAAATAAGAAACGAGACTCCTATTTTATTTATTGTTATTATTAATAAACAAAATTATATGGATTAATAGAAAATATATTTCAAATGATATTTAAAATTTCATAACTGAAATTAAATGATTATTACAATTGACTAATTATGAAAATGATGTAAGTCCATTTAAAGCCAGCAAATATGTATTATTTTGATTAAATTACATATTGATAAATTAGTAGTATTTTATTTTTTTTGTACATAATATAACAGCTGTCTGTTGAAACGAACGACGTGATATTATTTCATGTAGTAAAATGATATAAATGCAATGCATATGCGACTAATGAACGCAAGTCGCTAGCTGAAATCTACACATGCATTCGACTGTGCACTAGCAAAAGTCCCGAAAAGCTGTTATTGAAATTAATTTCTCAATGCCATAAATAAAGTTTTTATTTTCAAATAAAACTTTTTTTAATAATCGCTTTATTTGTCATAGCGTGTCATAGCGTATTGGGGATCTCAATTTTGTATCGCGCCTCGGGCACCAGTACGCATTAATCCGCCAATGCTTCGGAGGACTGTTCATTTCGCCCTTGCTGAAGAACAGAGAACCTCGTATTCGTCAAGGACGAACAATGCCGGCGAAAAAGATGCCGGGCATGAAAATGCCTCGCGAATACAACCCTTGGTCGCCGAGGCCGGCCATCAGCTATATGTATACAGTGACTCCCACTGACATTCGAACACTTCTCAAGGCGCAATTTTAACTTTTTTAAAATTAGAGTAGACGATTTGAATTTTTTTTAGATCATAGAGGGACCTGTATAATAGATAATGTTACAATTTTGCTATTACATACTTGGAATGACAAAACGAAGTAAAAAACTCTCGTTGTTTAACTTTCTTATCTGAGGAAGCTACTTTTGATCACTTTTGGGCTAATTTTGCCGATTTTTCGAACTTCGAGATATTTAACTAATAAATGTTCAATAAAATATATATAAATGATTTATATATACAGGGTGTTCCACAAATTATTCTAACAGCCGAAAATGAGGGGTAGCTGAGGTCATTTGAAGTAACTTTTTCCTTTGCGAAAATGCAATCTGCGTCTTTGTTTACGAGTTATTAACGGAAATCACTGACCAATGGGAGGTGACGGCGCGAAGTTCGAGAGCCCGCAGAAAGAGACTTTGACAGATGGTCGGGACGGACTCGAGCCGCGTTCGAAGTATTGAACAAATCACGAAGCGAGAACTTTCCGGATTTTTTTTACAGTGATATTTTTAAGAAAAACGCTGTTCACCTTTACTTTAGAACGTCTGAAGAATATTTACTAATTTTTCGGACCCGAAATAGTAAGTAATTTAACCGTGACGGCCGTTTTAATTTTCTAGTGTGCATGACACCTTGTGTGTAACGTATGAAATTTTTAAACATGCGGTGTACAGTGAAGATTAACAAAGTACGTAAATGTGGTCAATGCACTATCCCCCACACATTTCCGTGCATAAAGTGGATTTTACAACTAAATGGGTGAGTATCTTATTGATAATATTCTTCATATTTCTCTAACAAACATATCCCTCACGTCCTTTAACACGATTATTATTTATTAAATTAGCTTTGAGAATCATTCGAGCCATTGCTGCATCAAATAACCGTACTAAAAACCATACAACATAAAAACAACGTTAAATACATAAATAACAATCGACGAATAAAACCTGGGAAATAGAAAAGAACGGACTAAAAATTCTACGAAAACGTTAAAATTTTCCAAAAGAAAGATACGTGGCGATCATATTTCACGGCATATTCTGGCCGCATGACGTACCGCCAAATTTCCAGAAGAATTCATGTTCGTCCCGATGTGCGCATCAACCAAAAAACTAATCTCGTTTCGAATGGAATCGAGCGAATTGTTTCACGTCGGGGAGAATGATTCTCGGCTGGCAGGGCGCGATGAATTTAAAGTTGATTTGTCTATTGTCTATACTGTCCCATTATTTCACGGCAGCCATATTGGTTTCATGGGGGTCCACGGGGGTCCACGGGAGCTAGCGGGAAATCGAAAAATCGGTGACGATCGGCCGGCCGCGGCCGGTTCGGTATCGGTGTTTCTATTACGCTCCTGTCCCGGTGCCGTTCGCGGAATCACGTTATTTTAATAGCGACAGTGGAACAAAAGACTGTATCGAACGGTCCTCTCGATTTGTACACGCGTGCGTGCTGCGCATCGTGGGAAATCTGGTCGTTAAGCAGATAGGTTCGCGTCGATGACGGAAATATAGTCGCGATCCGCGTCGTAACCTACCGTTACCTACCGTGGACCCTTAAATTATTCGGTTGATTGCTGTTGCCGCACCGCGGACGCGCTGGAACCCCGTTCGAATTTCCCGCCAATCGGCCGTGATCGCCGCGATGGGCGCGCAGAGCTCCAAAAGGTGAGCGAAACCACCCGCTCGAGGACACTTATTAGGCCGCGGTCACGCTTCCGGCCGTGATGATAACCGACGATGAATTTTATCTCGTAAATTCCGATCTCATTTACACATCGCGAGACGATCTTTTCTCGATCTCTTTGTCGGTTCTTCGAAGATTTCAGTTTGAAACTCGAATTGCTGGGAGATGAGTTTCTTTTTCAGCAGACAAATTATCGCGTTTGAGAATTTTTCCCGGTGTAACTTGTGACGCTAGAGGCACGAATTTTTCGTAGAACGATTCTGTAGACTCTCGCGATCGTAACCGTATATTTTTTTACTATATCATGGAGCAATAAACATTTTTAAATGACGCTCGAAGAATGCCAGACACCGCTGACGTACGATTGATTTTAAAACCTAACCCTTTGCACTCGAATGGCGACTCCGAGGCGCCAACAAAATTTACCGTACCGCTACCAATATTTTAGGGCATCGTTGGTCACAATTAAAATTTTTCGTTGAAGATGGTCTCAATTTTTATTTCATTTTCAATTCATTAATAATTGATGATTATTTCATTGAAAATTCAATAGAAATCTTTAGAATACAAATTTCTTTTTACATATAAATAAATATAAATTTGAAATGATTATGTCTAAAAATATAGCAGCAATTTTCTTCCAAAAAGAATGCTTTCGTGGCCTTGAGGCTCGCTTTTATAGTTGGTGACGATCGTTAACTATAAAAACGAGCCGCAAAGCTCGAATAATTGTATCTCTTCTTCCCAAATTGGCTATTTTTGTTTCTAAGCTGAGCATCAATTAGGGAGAATTTACTGTACCTATTACGGAACGCTTTTCAGAGGGTATAATATTATCATCGATTTTACGACGATTAAAAATGTTATTGTTGAATATTTATACTACTGTTCGATGAATTGATGTTTGTAGATAAGATTATACATTTTGGAATATTTATTTAATACTAGATTTCTAGACAAAAAACAGCTGTTTTAAATGAGTTTATAAAAGTAACAATAAGACGTTTATTCTGATTCTCAACAAGTGTTGTTGTAACATTTGCCGTAATTGTAAATTAAAAAATTGGTGACACGCCATTTTAACGGGTTCCGTAAATCTAATGTTAATATGAATAAAAAATAGTCGGAATAATGCGGTATAAAAAGTTTCAGAAATAAGTGTTTTATTCCAAAAAATTAAGGTCATCTTCATTTTCTTAAATTGCATCTTATATTTTTTACTTCATATCATTGTAGCTTGTGCCTAGACGAATCCAACGATATGTTACACCATATCCTACGGACAACCTTGACGCACAAAAAATGCGATCAACGAAGTGATATGTTGTCATTGAAAACTGTGTTACGTCAAGGTCATCCGAAGGTCGTGGTATAACAGGTCATCGAATTCGTCTTGTGCAACTTAAAAAAAAATGAAAGTGACCTTGATTTCTTCACGTAAATTATTTCTTTCTGAAGCTTTTTATATCGCAATCCGTAGCCGGCTAAAAACCGAGTAACATTTGTTCGAAACGTTTATTTGTTAGACCGCCGGAGATGCTGGAAAAAATCGTGGCAACGGTTACGTGGAACACCCTGTACACGCTGAAAATTTCATTGAAATCGGTCGATTGAAATTGGTTATAAAACTGTTCCAAGTGGGAAGACAGCCTAAGTCCTCCCCCAGCATCGCCGCGAATCCCGTGGACGACGCGTCATAAAATAATTAACGGGCGCGCCCGGTTCGGATGGCTCATCAACTTGCAAAAAGTCCTCTATTAGTGCCCGGTACGCGGCTGAATTTTTCAAAGCAGCGCGCCGCTCGGAAACGGTTCCTCACAGGAGAATCCATCCGATAAAGCCGCGCCGGTGTGCATAAGCGATCAATGATTCAGCGACGCTTTAACCCTGATAGATTTTTCATACGGCCCCCGTAAAAAGCTAAGCTGACCGATCATCAGGAGATTCGAACCTCGAGAATCCTCTTCCTATAACCCCCGGGATTCTTCTCGTCTCTTATGGAGAGGGGCGGGGAGGAACGGCTGCCGAGTCAAACGGGGGGTTGAACGTAGCCAGATACTAATTCTAGGTGGAAAAACCGATATCGCGCTCGCGCGTGGATGGGCCATCGATCGCAAATGGCCGGCCGCCATTCGAAACTCTTTAACAATCGTTCCCGGGAGAGGATCGCGGATGATAGATCGCCGGGTGCTCGGTCTTTGCCGGCTGACAGCGGTCCTACGGTGCTATCTGCTCGATTCCGAAGAGCCTCTCCGTCGCTTTCCGAGGCCAGACAGCCGTGACGCATTATGAGCCAGACTGGTGGCACCGCGGTTTTATGGATTGAGATCGAACGTCTCGATCTAGGGACCGCGCTCTTATTGAGAGATTGTGTCGCGTGGGCGTTACGTCCTTAGACCGTATATACATGTATAGTAGTGTCTCTCTTCCTGGCGCGACTTAAGTATGCCACTTCTGACACCGAGATATTGCGCGACCCTGTAATTTATCGATTTTCTCGCTATGCGAGTCGGTGAACACGTGTGCTGCGGCACGCGCCCCGGCTCCTTTGACTCGAATTCCCGGAAGACAACTCATAATACAATGACATAGATTTTTTTTAATTTTAACATTTTAATACTGATTTTTTTTTAACATATTGCTGATGGATTTCTGATTCAAATGAGACCAAACGTGATATAGTTTGGACAGATATTTGTGTTGCCAATAGAATCAAAGACGATAGACGTTGTGCGTAATGCGCTGCCAAGATGCACGTGGTGTGCGATGGTGAAAAGTTTAGGCAATGATGTTTATTTGATTCTCCCAAAAGATTCAAATTTGTAGCCTTAAATGCTATTTTCCGATGGTTTGGTACAATCGATCAGATGCAAATTAGTGCGCTGCTGTCACAGTTTTCGCAGGTACGAAGGGTGGTCAGAGAGTTCGCGATCGCTGGTACCACCCTGGCTATGGCAATCGGGATGCGTCGCATAGTCACCGGGTACACCTTAAATACTAAAACTTTCACCTTTTCACAATAAAATAATTTCGTTCTTTCGGATCTTCTTCCTGGATACGGAAAGAAACCGAAACAGATTTCCAGCCTTGCAATGAGACTGAACAACATTTATTTACTTGATAATTAATCTGTAATTCATTTTATTTTAGCAAATTACGTAATAAATAAAATACGTCGTTATAACAAGGTGGTGTTTTTCCTCTATTTTCTCATAACAAATAATGTAAAAAAAAACATTAATTTGTAAATAATTCATATTCAAATTGGCTGCAAATTTTTACCATTGTATATGAATACGTATGATGTTTACTGTAAGATGTCAATAACTTAAGGGCCGCATGTAATTTATTGTGGTTGTTTGGTTCATTTTGCAGTTCTGTATTTTCGTTTTCGTTCCTTCTTTCTTCCTCCTCACAGTCTAATAAAAATTGTGTGGCATGTATCAGGGTGCATTGCTCTCCTGTAATTGCACTCATTATCTCTGGCCAATCAGGTTCAAACTCTCCCATGTGTGATTGAATTGGAGGGCCAGCAGGATTACTATTATGTAGCAGTTTATTCCATGCATTTTTTATGTTCTTTGTTGTAACTTTGAACCACGAATCCGATAAAATGTCAATACAGGTTTTTAATGTGTAATCGTCATAAAATTCATTTATTCCTTGATCATATGTTAAAACAATTTGCAAAAGCTTGTGCCGGAAAATTCTTTTTGTTTTTCCTATGATCCCTTGATCCATTGGTTCCAGAACAAATGCTGTATTAGGTGGTAAATATATAATTTTAAAATGTTCCTCTTCTTGTAGCGAAATTTTGTAGGCTTCGCAATCATTTAACATCATTTTACTTTCTCCGATATTTGTTTTCCTCCTGATATTGTTTTACTGATGGTTCGAAATGGTTTTCAAATCAATCTGAAAATAACGTTCTACTCATCCGTGCATTTGACTGCGATTTAAAAATTACAGGTAATGAAAGTACATGTTTCAAAGCTCTTAGGTTTTTATATTTATAAATTACAATAGGCATAATCCTATGTGTGCCTAACGCATTTGCACATAAGCCAATTGTAATTCTATCTTTCTTCGCCCCATGTCCACTAAGACTTTTTGTTCAATGACACAATGACACAAGAAACGAAGAATAGAAATTGATTGACCAGTGACGCGATGAAAGGGGATGTAAAAGTGACGTAGCACGCAGTGCCGCAGGTAGCAAGAAACCCTGGACGGGCGACCGAAGCGGTGCGTGCTAATGACCCTATTATAAAAAATGCTGCCGATGAGGCGTGCATTACTCGAAAATGCAGAAATGACTTTATTGCCGGAAAGAAGACGGCTCGAAAAAACCATCAACTTAGAAACTGCAATTGTTCCGCGTTAAAAGTATTATAGAAGCTATCTATTATTTAATAAAGCATACGCGGCTCGACCGCTCGACCCAACACCGTCGGGGCATAAGCATACAATAGATTCCGAAAATTACCAATAGTAAAATTAACAATAGTATCTAATTATCCGAAAAGCCGTTATTTCCTGCCTGTAAGGTAATGAAAGTACATGTTTCAAAGCTCTTAGGTTTTTATATTTATAAATTACAATAGGCATAATCTTATGTGTGCCTAACGCATTTGCACATAATCCAATTGTAATTCTATCTTTTTTCGCCTCATGCCCACTAAGACTTGTTGTTCCGCGTTAAAAGTATATAGAAGCTATCTAAAGTAATAAAGCATACGTGGCTCGACCGCTCGATCCAACACCGTCCCTACCATACAATAGATTCCGAAAATTACCAAACGACTCTATCTGTACTGCAAGCGTCTTTCCACAAACAAATAAGCGACCGTAATAATAGTATCTAATTATACCGAAAAGCCGTTATTTCCTGCCTGTAATATTTCCTTCAACGCTGCCTACATCTGGTCGCCAAAATTCTCTCACCGTCACGTATTCCCCTTACCTTCTGCACAACACCAATTACCCAATTACCCACTTTTTCCCCAGTCTTATTACCTGCGCCACGGTTAACGGTTTGACTACAAAATGTGTAAAATCGTTTAAAATTGAAGACTGATTTAAAATTGTCTAAAATCGCAGACTGACTTAAAATTGTTTATGATCAAAGGCTAATTTAAAATTCCTTAAAATGGAAAACTGATTTAATATTGTTTGTGATCAAAGGCTAATTTAAAATTGTTTAAAATGGAAGACTGATCTAAAATTGTTTAAAATCTATTGAATAAATTAGTTTGTTTGCTAACATAATCTTCTTACTACATATTACGTACTATCATTTATTTTATTAAAATTTTTGCTCGATACGATCCACGAATTCTCATAAATTAATTCTCAAGAACCTCATAAATGAAGAAATAATTCTGTAACATTTCATAAATGTATTCCGGTTTTATCAGCGGATAAAAATGGCTCGCGACTAGCTCGTCGATCTGCGCGGATTTAATTACAAAATCAACGCGCTGCGAAAGGTTATAGGTGCAATTAGGATCATTAAGATCGGCGATCACACGCCCGGCAACACAGTAAAGTAAGAATTATAATTGCCTGCCGAACAATAATTATCTCGGGACTAACAAGTCGGCCGACGCGGCCGAGCTTGCGTTTAATTATCGCTAGCATGAATCAGTTAAAGCGAACGTGACACGAACACGCTCTTGATTGTTTTTTCTTAGCCCGAACGCTTTGATTTCTTTCCGTTGTTTTATGCGTTTCATTTTTTCTTTTTAATAAACTACCTGACGGAATTCGGAATGGAAACGAGTCGGTCGGTCCTATCGCGTTTTTAAAAATGGCGGAGGATAATGGAGATCCGCGCCGCGCACCGCGTCCACAATGAAATATTATTTTTAATTAACCCGGCTGAATATTATTTTGCGTTATTTATGGCCACGGATCTACCCGGTTCTCAGCTTCCGCCGGGTTCCTCATTTGATCGCGGACACGCGGACTTTAATGAAATTTATTGTATTAGTTTCATTGGAATTTTATAATTATGTGCTCCCCGATGAAATTTATTGTGATCGGTTGAATGAAATTATTGACTGTTCTGAAGTACTACATTCGATTTTACTGGATTTCTTGTTATTTTATAAAATTCTAACAAATATCACTTGTATTTATGTCCAAATAGACTAATTAATAAAACTCAAAGAAATCGTCAAATGTATTTAGGTTTATTGTTGTACGATTTATTTGGTTAAAATCAGTGAGAAATTAAATATTTCGTTATTTTAGTTAGTTTATTTTATTTTACCCTGTATAATAAAATATTTTCGTATTTTTGCTGATATCAAAAATATGTGCCAACTTTCTTTAGTTCAGAGCTAAGAATATTACGATTGATGTTCTTCTTTTCTTTCGAGATCATTTTCTTCCAAGTATTGAAGATCATCGCTATTTTGTGCATATTTACACATATTTTTTCAAAGGTCATTGTAATGTTTGGCTATCAAAAATCAAAAAATTTTGTAATTTTGTGAAATTCAGTTTCTGATATGTTTCTTGGCAGACAGGACGCAGACGACGATATAATATCGAAGAAATCGCTGCAGTCGGTCAGGGAGACCATAATCTTCCTCAAGGAGCGTACGTAACGATTTTTACGATTTTACCACAAATTTAGAAATCATTATAATCTAAAATTTGTTTTAGATTATAAAAATTCATTTTAAAACGAAACGTCAAACTGTCGACTACAACTTCTTTTAGCTTCTTAATTGAAAATTTTTCATTTTTCTTTAACCGTGAATGCCACACGCATGATATTTGCGTAGAATAATTCTACAGATTCTCCTGATTACGACGATACACTGTTTTACAATATTACGAACATTTAAACATGTTTAAATAATTCTTAAAGAGAGGGAGGCATTTTCCACAGTCCTTTTGTAATTTATTTTCAAAATTAAGTATCCGAAGGAAGATCCGACTAGAAAATATAAATGGCGTTTTCTAGGGTTTAAGCTAGATTTGGTAAATTCTAAAGTAACCGGAAGTTAGGTCTCCATCTTAAACCACAATTAGAAAACTATTCAAACTCCAATTTTTTAAAATACAAGTTTAGATTTCGCTATCCAATGTTAATGAAATAGCAAAAAAGTTGTGGGTCAGAACAGACAGATTATTATTTTATGCTAAGTCCACCATTTTTATTTCCTACCTTCTCTACTTTCAATTTTCCTCCCTAATTGGCAATTGTTATTTCGTTTCATATCTTGAGTCATATTCTCTGTTCACCTTTGGTGCTCTCATTTATATTTTTTAGTTGACAATTCTCAGAATCAGTTCTCTACTTTGTGCAAATACTAACGAAAGTTTTTATTTCTATTTTCCATTCGGCATTTTTTCATTTCAGTTCGTGTTACTGTAATTTATCAGTTTCCATTTTTATATTTTATTTGGCAATATTTAATTTCCGTTTCTACACACACACGCACCAGTACTTCCATTTTTATTTTTTAATTGGCAATTTTTACTTTTATTTCTTATTTGATATTTTAATTTGTAGTATCTATTTGGCAATTTTTCATGTTAGATTCCACTAGATGTTTTAATGTCTGTATTCTATTTGACAATTTTTAATTTCAGTTTCCAAATCAGTACTTTCATTTTTATATTTTCTAATTGACAATTTTTACTTTCATTTTCTATAATATTTGGCATTTCAATTTCTGCTATCTGTTTGGCAATTTTTTATGTAAGCTTCCACTCGGAGTTTTAATTTCTATAATCTATTTGGCAATTTTTAATTTCAGTTTTTACTCAGAACTTTCATTTCTATTTTCTGGTAGACAGTTTTGTATATTATGTTGTATTTGTTATTCCAATTTTTATTTTTTCATTTGGTAATTTTTCAATTTGGTATTTACTATTAGTTTCGATTTTTATACTCTGTTCAGCAATTTTTCATTTCAGCTTCTAGTTATTACTTTCATTTTTATTTTCTAATTAGTCACTTTTTATTTTGTTCTTATTTTATTTACTGCTTCATACTTTTATTTTTACTTTCAAATTAACAATCTTTTGTTTTAATTATCATTTGATATTTTTCATTTCTATTTTCTAGGTAGCAATTTATATTTTTGTTTACCACTTGCTACGTTCATTTTTATTTTTTAATAGGCAATATTTATGTCTAGTTTCCATTTGGTATTTTCATTTTCTAATATTATTAATTTTAATGGCACGTATAAGTTATTTTTCATAATATTATGCTAATTACGGTATTTTTTGTCCTATTTGTTACTTTCAATTTCATTTTCTAATTAGCAATTTTTAGTATTTGTTTCTATTTCTTTATTTCTATATTCCAATATTGCTAATACTAACAATATTATTCTTAATAATTTCACATATATTTCTCAGAAGAATGTAGTTCATTATTCACAAGAATAATATTATTATTGTCGCACCTAAAACAGACCATTCTATTAACCTTCCTAGCTGCCATGTAAGAAATATTTCTGGAACATTAAATTTTATCCAATATACGCTTCATGCTAATGAAAAACAATATAACTAAAGATGCTTTAATGGTCATACTATTATGGTAAAAAAATAGAATGAAGGAGATAAGTTTAAGGTTTCTTTTATATGGAGCACCCTGTATGTACACGCGTACACATTATTTCACTTGCACTGGTTGCAAATACATGTTTAAGGAAAAATATTAATTTTATTGCATTTGTTAAATCGTATATGTACATATATTTTTGAGAAAAATGTTTCGAGAATTCTTATCGATAATATTATTATAAAGTATAATAAAATACAGTCAATACACACACAGTCAATATGCATAATTTAAATAATATATGCACCCCTCCCCTAATTTTCTTCTGCAACATTTCACTTTGTCGAAATGAATTTTTCACCTTTTGATAGAAATTCGATTCGATAGAAAATGGCCTGCGTTTATTATCAAAGCGTATAATATAAAAAAGTATAAAATATGAAATGTATAATATAAAAACGTATAAAATATAAAATATATAATATAAAAAAGTATAAAATATAAAATATATAATATAAAAAAGTATAAAATATAAAATATATAATATAAAAAAGTATAAAATATAAAATATATAATATAAATATATAAAGACATATACAAATCTTCGTTTTTATATTTTGTTTAACAAGATTTGAATCGAATGAATTCGCAACGACTAAAGAAATTCATTGCTGCAAGTCTGCGCATTTAACTGAATGGCGAATCAAAGTTGACGGGAACGCGGAACAACGCGAGGTTGCCGGAAAAGTGTTAACGTGTTTTTAATTCGGTCGTTCGCGAGGATAACAACGCATTCTTTTCGATTGCACGCGCACGCTGATGAAATGAACAAGTAAACGACGAACGCTGAGTTAAGCAATAATTCCGCCATGTTGCTCAATCGTTGATTCGAAACGGTGCCCGATAATTAAAAGGGGTCACGCTGTGTCAGACAGTTTGTAAAATTTCATTTTCGTACTTCGACGTGTTCTTTGATGCGCACCGCTTTTGGAAAAAATCCTTGCAAGCTCCATGCTAACGAAGAGTAATTAAAATAGGGTCCGACGCTGCATTGGTACTTTTGAATCAAATTCACGCACCCGAGATCGATTTTGCGACATTTTTCAAACGCCATTCTCAATGTTGCTTCAGAAAGTATTATAGTAATTTCAGTTAATTTCCGTATTCCTTAATTTGTTTGTTTCTTCGTTGCTTCATTTATCACGTCGTTTCTCCAGTTTTTCATTTCTTAATAGGTTAATTTTTGTTTTCGTCAGTTTGTGAATCATTTAATTTTTTTTGCCATTATTTCTTAATTTATTTAATTCATCATTTCATCAATTTCTGAATTGTTTTGTATCCTCATTCCAGACTTTGTTTATTCAATGCTTGTAATTTGTTAATTTATGTGTTTCTTCAATTGTTCATTCTGGTTTCCACCAATTTCTTGTTTCTCTTCATTTATTTATTTATTTTGCCATCTCTTATTTCGTTTATTCTGTCATGTCCTATCTCCCTTATTTCACATATCTTTGACTTCCTAATTTATTTATTTCATCATTCCTGATTTTGTTCATTCAACTTCTTAATTTACTAATTTGTCAATTTACTTATTTCTGGCACTCCATATTCATCACGAAAGCATCCAGTCCTCGAACTGGACAGGATTGGGAATTTGGTTTTTTAATTTGTTGATAGCACTGGTCGAGGAAAGTAAACGAACAGCAGTCGTTCACAGAAACTTTCGCACATTTGTACCGTTATTTGTTAACGTAAGTCATCAATTTCCGTCGCAGCTAATTAATCGTTTTACGCTGCCTGTCCCTATCTGCAATATAAATATCGACTTCCATAAATAAAGTAGCATTTCCTCGTTTTTGTCATTTATAAACTCGAATCAATGAACGCTGAGACCCAATAATTTCCAATTCGACGCATGGTGTACCTTCCTTTCGATTGTTTTTTTGCAAATTCTCCTACATTATATCTGCTCAGAAAAAATTGCACCCTTTAAATCGAACAAAAACCAAGTTTTTCAGATTTTACATTTCATTTCTGCCTACAAAACAATTTTATTTGAAAAATCGCTTTAAGCAATAATATTTCAGCATTTCTTATTTTCATGTAGAAAGTTCTCCACTTTAACCATTGTTTAAATAATCCTACAGCAACAACAAAGTTAAAAAATAATTCCATATTGAAACACTACTAATTAAATCTCCAAAAAATAACTAGACATTGGCACCATAACCTAACTGTCCGCCATGTTGCACAAACGGTCCCAATTGAGTCAGCAGTCGTCAGAAAACTGAATATCGAATAGTTCCAAAGTCAAATTTCCCTTATTGACTTACAAAATCATCAAGAACGGACAAGTGTCACACACCTAACCTCCAAAGCGTTCTTTAACAGCTTTTCAAACAATTCTATAGCAATAACAATTTCAAAGAACAATGTTACATCGAAACAATTGCATAAATACAATTTTCTACAGGCATTTACAAAAACGTTCTAAACAGAACAATCAAAAACTAACGCTACTAGTTAAATCACCAAAAAATAACTAGACATTGGCACCATAACCCAACCATCCGCCATGTTGCACTAACGGTCGCAATTGTATATCGAGTCGTTCCAAAGTCAAAGTTCCCCTTATTAGCTCGGAACATCATCACCATCGACAACGGATAAGTTCCACTAACCTAACCTCAATAGCGTTTAGCACGATCAACTAGGAAAGTAGCGCCAAGTAGCAGGCCAATGGTTACCATAAATCCGACGCCATCCGTCCCCGCACGACTATAACTACCGGCGGGGGGCCAAGAATCGTAAGAGCGGTGATTAAATGGTAATTTCGCATCGACCAGCTGACAATCCGGGGGTGACCGCCGATGTGATTGTGAGGGACGCCCTGGGCTTAATACGGCAGGACGTCGGCGGCCGTCACGGAGAGCTGCTGGGCAAGCTTCTTGATTTACCAAGACATCCCCGACCGAGAGATCGGAACTACGCGGTTCGCTGCTTCCGATAGCGCTGCTCTGTCTTTTTCACTTTAACGGTAAGCCCCGGGACTTAACCTCACCCATTCCTGTTCTATGACCGCGAAGCTTAAACGTTCCCCTATCCGACTATCTGCCTTTGACACAACCCGAAATTCCCCCCGACTGTCTCACTCTTCAATCCTGGACTAATCCTGTGCGCGAATAGATCGTTTTCGCGCCACGTTGTTTAAGAATGATGGATTTTGGTACCTCAGACTTCACAATCGCAGGTTTTGATGTTGCAGATCACGGTGTGATAGATTCTGGGACACTAGACCACAGTAACGTTGATTTAGGGAGCCTAAATCATGGTAACATAGATTTTGGAACACTGGATCATAGTAACATGGATTACAGAATACTAGATCATAATAACATAGATTTAGGAGCACTAGATCATGGTAACATAGATTTCGGAACACTAGATCATAGCAACATAGATTTTGGAACACTAGATCATAATAACATAGATTACGGAACACTAGATCATAGCAACATTTTTGGAACACTTGATTATAGTAACATAGATTTTGGAACACTGAATCATACTAACATAGATTTTGGAATACTTGATCATAGTAACATGGATTACAGAACACTAGACTATAGTTACATATATTTTGGAACACTGGATCATAGTAACATAGATTTTGGAATACTAGATCATAGTAACATGGATTACAGAACACTAGATTATAGCAACATAGATTTTGGAGCACTAGATCATAGTAACATAGATTATGGAACAGTAGATCATAGCAACATAGATTTTGGAACACTAGATTATAGTAACATAGATTGTTGAACATTGCATCATAGTAACATAGATTTAGGGGCCGTAGATGGTGGTAGCTCAGTTTTAAAGACCCTAGACGATATCATCCCAGTTTTTAAGCATCCTAGACGGTAACATCTCATTTTTAGGGATCCTGGATAGTGACATTCCAGTTTTAGGGACCCTAGATGGTAGCATCCCAGATTTAGGGGCCTTAGATGAGGTGACATCCCACATTTTGGGTCTCTCTTTTGTGAATCCCCAGGAAAACATATACTTCCAAAGAATACTCTAGAATACTAGCTTAAGCTTTAACACCCCTAGATCTTAGTTTCAATGCGTCGGTACACTAGCTTTAAGGGGCATAGACTTTGTCATCCTAAATTTTATTACTCTAGGTTTTAACATCCTAGAATTTGGCAGTGCGTATATTGGTACCATTGATACTGCATTACCACATTAGAGTTTTGTTCCCTATATTTATGAATCCAGATTAGATTGCTTTAAATCATTTTCTCCCGATTTGAGCTATAAATAATTCTATGATATAATATCGTCCCTGGGAATTTAATATTTCAGGTTTAATAGCCCTCTCTAGCACAAACGATCTAGAATCCCAGAAATATAACCGTAAAGGTTAAAGGTTGCTTTAAATTATCTTCCTTTTAGTATAAATTCTGCACTTGTGGAATACTCTACTTCTATGATATAATGGTCTCCCCAAGGGCTTAACATTTGGGGTATGGTACCTGACCAGCGAACGAGGTAGAATCCCAGAAATATAACCATAAAGGTTAAAGATTGCTTTATATCATCTTCCTTTTCATGTAAATTCTGCACTTGCGGAATCCTCTAATTCTGCGATACAATAGTCCCACTAAGGATTTAATATTTGGATCGCGATACCACCGACTCTGTTCGGGCTATTTCCTAATTCTAGCACATTATAATAGCCCCCTACGGCTTTAATATTTGAGTTTTGACTCACTTAACTAGCAGATGACGTAGAATCCCAGAAATACGGCCACGGAGGTTACACGTTGCTTCGAAATTATCTTACCCCCAGATGGGGTTGAGCTAAATTTTCAGATTGTGTTATTCTTTAATTTTACACTGCTTCTCCTAGGGCTTCAATAGTTTAATTTTGGCATGCCTGTAGGGTTCCAAATATTTACTATGATATGACTTTCTGCTAAGTTTCTAATGGCCTTTATCTTCTAGTAAGATATACAAACCTTAATTTGTATCTAGTTCTTTAGTATATAACTCTCTTCTATAAATAATTTCTTCGTTATTTCTAAATTTTTATTGAATGAGTTTAGGTTAGAATTAGGATTATTCTACTCACATTCTAGTGACCTTTTCCTTCTAGTGAGATGTACAAATCTTAGTTTGTATATAGCCTTCTTCTATAAATAATGTCTTTGTTATTTCTAAATTTCTAGTGAATGAGTTTAGGTTATGTATAACATCATTAATCACTCCAGTCTTGGTACTGCAGAAGATTCTTCTATTATTATCAGTATGACTTTCTAGAGGCCATTTTAAATTAAGCCAGTAAGAAACCCTTTTACTGGATCCTCTTTTTTATAAGAATCTGTTCTTTTAACCCAGGAGCCCTGCTTGGTCGATTCAGGTTAAGTGTTAATGGAATTTCTTATTTTCGTCGTCCGCTAGCGAGGTAACCAACCTGAATCCATTAATCACTCCAGACTAGGTGCTACACGAGGTTCCAAAAACATCGCTATATCTTTTCGATCGGTACCTTTTAGTGAATTGTCCAGTTAGTGAATTAGTCCAGTTGGTCTAATAACATGTGTAAGCATTCAGCTGAAATTTGCATAAAACATACACAAATGTTCTCTTGCATACAATTACTAATATTCAAGATATTACTATTATATAAAAACATTTATCGCGTCAGTATTATTACGATTTTAAAATTTATCGACATTAATGGACATTTAAATATAAAAATTACATATAAAAATCTGTATAAAAATGTAATTTTTCTTAGCGAATTTACTAGCGAGTTTTCTAGTGACTTTCCCAGTGAAGTTTCTAGAAAAATCATCCGTCAAAGATTTTCAACTGATTAAACATTGATGGAAATTTATACATAAAATACATAAATCTTAATAGACCTAGTAATCATATGTAGTAAATTTCTTAGTATATCTCCTAGTTAGTTTCTCATGATTTTTCTACAGAACTTTATATCGAAAATTTAAAAAATACGGAAACATCGATGGAAAATTATACATAAAATACATAAATCTGAACATAACAAATAATTTTTTCTAGTGATATTCCTAGTCAATTTTCTGGTGTACTTAATACCGAAGATTCTAAAACATATTAAAATTGTTAGATATTTGTACGTAAAATACAACCAAGTTATTTTTTCTAGTAAAATTCCTAACGAATTTCCTACTGAATTTCCTCTTGTCGTTAAAGAGCCAAAGACAAAAATTGCCCAACGGTGAAATCCGAATGGAAATCTCGGGATTTCATACCAAAACTGTTCGAAACAGATCTATTTCTTTCGCTGATGTCATCTGGCCCAGAGCGTTGCTCTCCGGGGCAAGTTAATGAACGGATGTAGGTCGGGCAGATTCTATTTTTATTTATCGCTGCCGAATTCGATCAGTCCGGGCTCTTGTTAATTAATATTCGAGACCGGGAGGATTATACTTTGTCGGGTTGTAGAAACGCTCACGATTTAACGGGCTCGCAAGACTGATTCCTCGAATCGAAGGAGAACAAATCGTGGTCTAAATTACATAGATTTTCCCGGGGATTGATCGATCGTCTACCATTGCAGCCAGCTGACCTGCTGAAATGGAAGCAAGTAGCGACCAGATTCAGCGAATTAATTACCGAAGCCCCTGACCAACTGCAGCTGAATGAAGATCGATCGCACGACATGGTAACCGTGGACGACAACGCCGGAAATGCGACCACCGGCTTAAGAAGCCGGAACCGCGTGTTGGCGGCGTAAAGAAGGACAAATGGGAGCGTCAAAGTTCAGATAAATCAGGATCAAGATCGAAAGAAAGCACGGCGTTAAGTCTCCCCCCCCCTCGCTCTCGCTGGAAGAACAACGAGATTACAAAAACTTTGTGCGCGCTTCGGCGACCGGTTTGCTTTTTAACTTAAAAATACGACTTCACCTGCTTCCGTAATCCGACATTTTTGCCCATTAAATGGAAGATCGTTCTATTAACGAACGTGCTTATATAGAAGAGCAAAAACAATGACAGCGTTGTTCGCCATGGCACCGCTCGCTGTCTACGACAAGGATTCTGAAAGGACAACTCAACATCCTACTTCTAAAAGACCTGAATTGTTATTGTATCGAATTGTGTTATAGTTAATATCCTTTATTGTAAATAAAATGCCGCGACGCGAGAGAAATTGTGTACTTCGCAACAATATTATAATCGTATAATAATAAGTTGAACATGACAAAATTATCATATTTGAAGCATGACATTTTTGGTTCGGATTTTATATTATAATTAAATACCATACATAAATATGTAATGTAGAGCTTATAGTAACTATGTATTACTTACTCGGTCTTTTGTTTTTTACACAATAAAAAAAAATGTTTTTCTTTCTTTGTATTCATGCAACCTGTCGCAATCCCCTTTTCGGACTTTTTAAAAAATATAAAATATTTTAACAACGAAACATAATTTGTATATAATCATATTGTTACACAATTTTTTGTGTATATACATAACTTTTGCCGTCAAAAATTTCAAAAAAAAATTTTGCAGTTGGTCGAAAAAATGCAACGGAGACCGCAGCTCGCGAGTTCATTTCTCGCGCAGCTGAAATATCATCCTTTGAACCTTCCCGGTCATGGCGGAGCGAGAACGTAAAACCGAAACGGCGGCCCGGAGTATTTTCATTTTAATAACGAATTTATACAAATGCTCGTCGGCGATCTCGGATATCAGGAATTTCGCCGTTTTCAATTCCAATCGATAGAGATATTAACCGCCATTACGTTGTACGAGAGTTCCGACGCAGTGCCAAGCAACGCTGTTCGCCTAATCAGCCGCCATCCCACGGGAACCGTCGAGTTTCCGGAAGCTTTACGCATTTATTTTCACTGTGCGCGGTTTCTTTAATCACACGCCATTAAATATGTAAACTGCTCTCTGCCAGTGGTTTGAATTCGATTCTCATCGCCGGCAGCTTTTGAATTTCCCGCGCTCGATCGCGGCATCCATCGGACATTTTCGTTTGAAACTTAATTTTCTTGGAATCGTTGATCCGGGAACGATCTTCTGACGCGTTTCCTACGAATTGGTTCATTTAGCTCGTCAGCTGAATAGCAAATTAATTTGCAACGTTGTAGACACTTGATTTAATTGTTTAATAAAGAATTGTCTAGTTTTCATTTTTACTTATTTATATTTGTAACAATGTCGTAGCTGATTCGGCAGTACGTGTGCTAAAAATATGTATAATAATGTGATGTTATTTATAATATTTATTAACTTGCGACATTTTAGCGATATGATTAAATTATTTAATAAAGAAGTTTGGCGACGGTCGTTGTGTGTGTTTGGTCGAGAAAAGGAGAGGGGAGACGTTTCGTCCGGGGCCCGCTAGAGGACTCATCAGTAAGGCTATCCTAGCGTGCCCTTGCCTTAGACGTGGGGGTAGGACGAAGTCTCTGTATATATAGGGATCGAGGCGGCTTGGTTACTAGCGGGAAGAAGAGCCCTCTGCTGGCGGGTCTGGAGGTAGCCGCCACAGAAGTTTCTATTTTCAATCGATATTTGTCCATATCTGCAATAGTGTTAATATTGTCCTCAGTAATAAAAGATCTCGTAGCTTGAATTTGTATTTATTCATGTTTATAATACTGTTAATATTGTTTCTAATATTGTTAATCTGCAACATTCTATATATCTAATTAAATTATCAAATAAATAATTTCTTAGTTTTGGTTATTACTTATTTATATCGATAATAATGTTAATATTGCATTTAAATGTTGTGATCAATTTTTCCATATTTACATACTTAGAATTTTGATTAAAATTATTATTAATTTAATAACATCAGTAGAAAAATTTATTTCTAAAATTCTTAAATTATCGAAAATCGATGAAATTTATATTTAAAGTAGCTTCACCTATTTGTTCAACATTAATTACCAGTATATCAATCGAATTCAGTCAAATTCCATTTTATTTAATTGCAGAAGTATCAGAAATAGTTTCTGGACGTATTAGAAGATTATTTGGATGAATTTTTCTAGGTGCATATTTAACAATTATTTCTGTCTTCGATAGTTATTATATTTTTTTAAAATCCTATTACTAAATAAGTTTGAAAACCGAGATTTCTAATACATTAAAAAAAAGATGTCGTCTGTTAAGTGCTGTTTCTAAAGGAATTCTTTCAATTTTATCGAAATAATTTTTATCGAAATAATTTTCTTCGTTTTTGAGACTCGAATTAAATCACAGAGAGCACGCGGCATTCCAGTGGATGGTAATTAATTAGGCTTTTATTCTGCAGCAAGTACACAGCATTTAAAAGCCTCGAGAAAATTTCGTTATTGCGGACACACGGACGGAGGAGGGTAGTAACAGAGGCGCCGGTGCGCTCGAAACGTGTTTGAAACTAATTTGCTACACTTCAGCTCATTAAAATAATTATTCGACGTAACGGTAATTATGCAACCGTTACAGCTTGATGCTTGCGCTTTTCCCGTGCTGTCGACGCTATCAATCTTCCAATGAAACAAACGTGTCCAATCTTTCTCCGGTTTCAATCAAGTATAAAATTTCATAAAACAAATTTTCATCAGGCAATTAAGTTTTTAAAGCATTCGAAACTTGTTTTCGAATATACCTGTAAATAAGTTCCCAAATAGATGGGGAACATTTCTGTACATAATTTCTAAAATAAATGACGAAAATAGTTTTCTACAATTGTCGAAAAAAATGGAGAAAATAATTTTGCACAATTTACAAAATAAATGTAGAAAATAGTTTTGAATAATTGTCAAAATAAATGAAGAAAATGATGATATATACTTTTTTTTTTTTTTATTTATCGTGGGGGAAATCTGCTGGTCAGACACCCCCGTCCCGCCCGAAGGGCGGGGCGGGGTAGTGCGGGGTTCGACCCGCTAAAACCCCCACGGAGGCCTAGGGCGCTGGCGATTAGCGGGGGAGCCACGGGAACTCTCAAGAACACGACCGCGGCTCCCCCTCGCCTGGCCGGCCACCAGGATGGAGCGGTGGCTGGCCGCATCCCGGGGGGAGATTAATCCTCCCCCCATGAATCATCTTGATTCGGCGGAGCGGGGGACCGCACTCCACACCGCCTCGTCATGACGGCCGCACCGGCGGCCGTCGGGGGCGACGACTTTTCGTCGCCCCCACTTCTAAAAGGACATCCTCGGTTGGCGGGCGGCGGGCAATTGAACCAGAGATCTGGTACACCCGCCGCCCGCCTATTCTCAGCTGCTCGGCGACCCCGCTCGGCAGCCTCCTTCTGCAACATTACCTGTTCGCAGAAGGCTATGGCTGCCGCCCATTTTGTCGGGCTCTCCAGCATGGCCCCAACTAAGCTGGAGAGAGCGAGGTCGCGACCAACTTCCCTTCTTAGGACTCGGCGCAGCACTGAAAAGGCGGGGCATACCTCCAGTGTATGCTGCGCCGAGTCCTCCTCCGCGCCACAGTGGTGGCACCCCTTCGTCGCTTCCCGACCGATGCGACACAGGTAAACACCGAAGCAGCCATGCCCGGTGAACACCTGCGTTGCACGGTAGGAGAGCCTGCCAAACCGCCTCTCCCGCAACGAGGTGAAGTGTGGCAGGAGAGCCCCAGGGACGCGCTCGCCGGCATGGGAGCAAAGCTCCGCATGCCATCTGGCGAGCGCTAATCCCCGGGCCTGGAGCTCGAAGCACTCGACCGCCTCCCGCTCCGGCGGGTAAATGATGATATATACTGTAAGATATTTTAATGATTTTTAACGAATTCTGTACTATTTTATACAATTCTATACTATTGTAGTATCGTAATTTAGTGGGTACGTTTAGGACGAGGAGGAGTGTTAGGCTTAGGGGACCGTAGTTTTAAGTCTTTGTAATTATGGTAGGCAATAGAAGAGAAACTTTGGCGAAGGCCGGGTCAGATGAAAAAAATCCCTTGGCGACGGAGTGCCGGCGGATGCGATTGGCACGTTTTTAGAAAAGGCAGGCATTGTGTCGGAGGAGCGTGTTTGGAGTGGACAAAGAGTGTACGAGAGTCGTCGAGTGAGGAGTGTTGCAAGTTGTAAAATTAAGTGAAGTAGTTGTAATCCTAGTTGAAGGTACGGTACGCGATATTTTCTGTCTTCACCACGTTTTGTCCTTTCCTAATCGATACAGATTCTATATTGTTTAAATATTAGACAATTTCTACATAATTTTGAGGGCTCAGCCGGGATTTGAGGAAAAGGTAGCGTTGAATGATAACAATGATATTGTGACTGTAGGAGTTGAGAGTTGAACTTTAGTTGTTGTGTTGTGCATTGAAAAACCTTTCAAGATGTCTGAAGGAAACGATACCGTTGTCGAAGTATCACAAGCAAGCCTATCTGCTGACAAATTAGAGGAAATTCTAACAATGAAGTTAACCGGTTTAAAGGAAGAATTGAAGAGCCGCAAGCTGAGGACGTCGGGAAATAAAAAGCAACTACAAGATCGGCTTAAAGCAGCCATAATGTTGCAAATCGAACATGCCGAAGAAGAAGATGATATTGATGGCAGTAAAGATGAAGAAGAAGGAAGCGATGTGAGACGATGCGTGCGTCGGATGCAGGCGTTAACATTCAGGGATGTTGTGGAGTCCATGCGTACATTTAGCGGAGACGATAAAGCAAACATTCGTTGTTGGCTCGAAGAGTTTGAAGACATGGCGGAGCTATGTGAATGGAGTGAAGTACAAAAAGTTATTTATGCGAAGCGGTTATTGCGTGCAACGGCGAGATTGTCCGTCGACTGTGAAAAATGTTGTCGCAAATGGGTCGAGATGAAGCGAGCATTGGAGTCCGAATTTGGTAAAACTGCAGATACGTACAAGATACATAAAGAGTTGTCACGTAAAATTAAAAGATCGAACGAGTCGTATCAAGAATACATTTATCAAATGTTGGAGATTGCGAAGCAAGCAGACGTGGAAGTCTCAACAGTTATTAAGTATATTATTGACGGAGTTCAGGATTTCGAGACAAACAAAACGATATTGTACGGTGCTAGAAATATACGTGAGTTGAAAGAAACATTCAAAATTTACGAAGACATGAAGGAAAAATCAAGAACGAAAAACAGGCGACCTGAGGAGAAGAAGAAGACGACCGTCCATGGAACCTCGTCACAAGGTGAATCACAGCAAGTGGCACGGTAAGAATTAAGGCGATATTTTTTGTGTGGAAACCGATACCATACGGCTGCAAACTGCCCGACGAAAGAAAGAGGACCCAAGTGTTTTAAGTGTCAAGGCTATGGGCATGTTGCGTCAAGCTGTAACGGTGCGAATGGGCCAGCAAGGGTTGTGAGTAGTGTGTCTGAAGCGTCGAGAAAGAAGCGAGTTAAAGAGGTGCAAGTCGAAAATTGTAAGTTGACAGCGTTAATAGATTCTGGAAGCGATCTGAATTTGATGCGAGCGGATTATTATGTTAAAATTGATGCTCCTTGATTGAATAATAAGATTTTGCAATTTCGTGGTGTCGGAGCAGAGAACAACCACACATTAGGGGAATTTTCAACAACTATTGCAATAAATCAGATAACATATCCAATAAATATACACGTTCTACCCAATACTTGTCGTCCCATAGTTTAATAATCAGTACAGAATTTTTACATTCCGTAGAACTAAGTATGAAAGGAGAAGAAATTTCTATTAAATAAATAGATTTGCCGGAAATTTTTAATGTCAATGTCGAGGCTATAGTTGACAATGTAGATTTATCACACGTTGCGGTTCCTGAACACAGAAATGTTATAGAAGATTGTGTTGCAAATGATAAACCATCTAAAACGAAAGAAGTAGGGATTAAAATGAGCTTGATACTGCAAGACGAGATCCCAGTGTACGAGAGACCGCGATAAATCTGAAGTTGATAAACAAATAACGTCATGGTTGAAAGATGAAATAATTCGAGAGTCTTGTTCAGATTACGCAAGTCCAATTGTACTAGTAAAGAAGAAGGATGGCACAACTAGAATTTGTATTGGCTACACACAGCTTAATAAAAAAAAAATGGTAAATGATAGATATCCCCTACCTTTGATAGAGGATCAATTGGATTTATTAGAAGGCGCGAAAGTATTTAGTTCGTTGGATCTCAGAAATGGATTTTTTCATGTTCCCATTAATGAGAATAGCAGAAAATATACCGCCCCCGTAACTCCCACCGGTCATTATGAATTTTTAAAGGTTCCGTTTGGGTTATGTAATTCGTCAGCCGTCTTTCAAAAGTATATAAATGCAGCCTTCAAAGAGTTAATTGCAACCGGGGTCGTTTTGACATACATGTGTTTCGTTTAAATTTGAATCTAAATCACGTGTTTCGTATCAATTTGAAGTTAAATCGTTTGTTTGGTATGCATTTGAAGCTACATCATGTACTTCGCATGGATTTTAAGCTAAATCATGTGTTCCAAATGAATTTGAATTTAAATCGTTTGTTTCGCATGAATTTGAAGCCAAGTCTTCTGTGGCGGCTACCTCCAGACCCGCCAGTAGAGGGCTCCTCTTCCCGCTAGTAGCCGATCAGCCTCGATTCCTATATATACACAGAGACTTCGTCCTACCCCTACGTCTAAGGCAAGGGCCCGCTAGGATAGCCTTACTGATGAGTCCTCTAGCGGGCCCCGGACGAAACGTGTCCCCTCTCCTTTCCACGACAACGACACTTTGAACCGCCGCCAAACTTCTATTTCTCGTAGATTTGAAGCTAGATCGTTTGTTTCGCATGGATTTGTAGCTTAATCATTTGTGTCGCATAGATTTGAAACTAAATATTCTATTTCGCATGGATAAATCGTTTGTTTCGCATGGATTTGAACCTATATCGTTTGTATCGCGTATGCATTTGAAGCTAAATCGTTTATTTCTCATGAATTTGAAGATAAATCTTCTATTTCTCATGGGTTTGAAGCTAATCATGTGTTCCGCATGAATTTGAAACTAAATCGTTTGTGTCGCATGAATTTGAAGCCAAGTCATCTATTTCGCAAAGATTTGAAGGTAGATCGTTTGTTTCGCTTGGATTTGCAGCTAAATCGTCTATTTCGCATGGATTTGAATCTAAACCTTCCATTTGGCATGGATTTTGAGCTAAATCATGTGTTTTGCATGAATTTGAAGAGAAATCATGTGTTTCGCTTAAATGTGAATCTAAATCACGTGTTTCGTATCAATTTGAAGTTAAACCGTTTGTTTGGTATGCATTTGAAGCTACATCATGTATTTCGCATGGATTTTAAGCTATATCATGTGTTTCGCATGGATTTGAAGCTAAATCGTATGTTTCGCATGAATTTGAAACTATATCGTGTGTTTTGCGTGGAATTGAATCTTAATCTTTTGATTCGCATGGATTGGAAGCTAAATCTTCTATTTCGCATGGATTTGTAGCTAAATCGTATGTTCCGCATGAATTTGAAACTAAATCGTTTGTGTCGCATCAATTTGAAGAGAAATCTTTTATTTCGCATAGATTTGAAGCAAAATTTTCTATTTTGCATAGATTTGAAGCTAAATCGTGTATGTCGCCTGAGTTTGAAGCGAAGATATCTATGTCGCATAGATTTGACCCTAGATCGTTTGTTTCGCATGGATTTGAACCTATATCATTTGTATTGTATGCATTTGAAGCTAAATCGTTTATTCGGATGAATTTAAAGATAAATCTTCTATTTCGCATGCATTTGAAGCTAATCGTTTGGTCCGTATGGATTTGTAGATAAATCGTTTATTTCGCATGGATTTGTAGCTTAATCGTTTCTTTCCATAGATTTGAAGATAAATCTTCAGGTTTCGCATGAATTTGAAGCTAAATCATGTGTTTTGCATGAATTTGAATCTAAATCACGTGTTTCGCATCAATTTGAAGTTAAATTCGTTTGTCTGGTATGCATTTGAAGCTACATCATATATTTCGCATTGATTTGTAGCTAAATCACGTGTTCTGCGTAAATTTGTAGATAAATATTCTAATTCGCATAGCTTTGAAACTAGATCGTTTGATCACGTGGGTTGTTTCTTAATCGTATGTTTCGCATTACGTTGTTGTACGTTGCATTACTTTGTTTTTACGTTGTTTTGTGTTGTTTTACCTTGATTTACGTTGTTTCCCGTTGTCTCACGTAGTTGTTTAAAAGAGTATTAGGTTGTTTTACGTTTCTATACATTGTTTTTACGTTATTTTATATTGTTTTACATTGCTTTACGTTGTGTTACGTTGATTTACTTTGTTTTGCATTGACGATTTAAAATGTTTGACGATGCTTTACGTAGTTTGCTTTGTTTCGCGTTGTGGTTTAAAACAGTATTACGTTGCTGTACATTGTTTTTACATTGTTTTATACTGTTTTACATTACTTTACGTGTTACGTTGTTTTACTTTGTTTCGCATAGATGATTTACGTTCTTTTACGTTGTTTTGCTTTGTTTTGACGTTGGTTCACGTTGTTTTACCTTGCTGTACGTTGTTTTACACTGTCTCACGTTGTTGTTCAAAACCGTATTACGTTGTTCTACGTTGTTGTACATTGTTTTTACGTTGTTTTATATTGTTTTACATTACTTTACGCTATGTTACGTTGTTTTACCTTGTCTTACGTTGTTTTACGTTGCCTCACGCTGTTGCTTAAACCAATATTACGTTGTTCTACGTTGTTATACGTTGTTTTTACAATGTTTTATAGAGTTTCACATTGCTTGTCGTTGTGTTGAGTTGTTTTACTTTGTTTCGCATAGATGATTTACATTGTTTTACGTTGTTTTATCTTGCTTTCGTTTGTTTCGCACTGATGATTTACATTAATTCACGTTGTTTTACTTTGTTTTCCTGTTGTTTTATGTTGTTTTACCTTCTTTACGTTGTTTTACGTTGTCTCACGTTGATGTTTAAAACCGTATTACATTGAGCTACATTGTTATACATTATTCTTATGTTGTTTTATATCATTTTACATTGCTTTGCGTTGCGTTACGTTGTTTTGCTCGCCTCGCATTGATGATTTACGTTGATTTACGTTGTTTTACTTTGTTTTATCTTGTTTTAAGTTTTTTTACGTTGTCTCACGTTGTTTTTTAAAACCGTATTACGTTGTTCTACGTTGTTATACATTGTTGTTACGTTGTTTTATATTGTTTTACATTGCTCTACGTTGTTTTACTAACTTTTTCTTTGTTTTGCATTGATAATTTACGTTGTTTTACGTTGTTTTATTTTGTTTTTACGACGTTTTTATGTTATTTTAGCTTGTTTTACGTAATAATCGAGGTTGTTTAATCAACAACGTGAGAAAGCGTAAATAAACGTAAAGGAAGGTAAAATAATGTACTACAACGTAAAAACAAAGTAAAACAACGTAAATCATTATAGCGAAACAAAGAAAAACAAGCAAAACAACGTAGAAAACGATAATCATTAACGCGAAACAAAGAAAAACAAGGTAAAACGACGTGAAAAACATAAATCATATATGCGAAACAAAGTAAAACAACGTCACACAACGTAAAGCTATGTAAAACAAAATAAAACAACGTAAAGCAATGATAGAACAACGTAATACTGTTTTAAACAACATCTTGAGACAACGTAAAACAACGTAAAGCAAGGTAAAACAACGTAAAACAACGTAAAACAACATAAAACATAGAACAACGTAAAAGCAATGTATAACAACGTAAAACACAGCAATATGGTTTTAAAAACAACGCCAAACAAAGAAAACAACGTAAATCATCGTAAAACAACGTAAATCATGAATGCGAAACAAAGTAAAAGTACGAAACACAACATAAACCAATGTAAAACAGTATAAGTCGACGTAAAAACAATGTATAACAACGTAGAACAACGTAATACTATTTAAAAAACACCGTGAGACAACTTAAAACAACGTATAGCAAGGTGAAGCAACGTAAACCAATATAAAATCAAAGTAAAATAATGTAAATCGTCAATGCGAAACAAAAAAAACAACTTGACGCAACGTACAGCAACGTAAAACAATATAAAACAACCTAAAAACAAAGCATAAGAACGCAGAAGAACATAAAACTGTAATAAATAACAACGTGAGACAAGACGAAATAACGTAAAGCAAAGTAAAACACGTAAAATAACGTAAATGATGAATGCGAAACGAAGTGAAACAACGTAAAGGTGGAGGTTGGTAAGGTGGATGGAGGTAACAGGTGGAGGTAGAGATAGAGATAGAGGCACATACGTAGCGGTAGAGGTAGAGGTACATGCGTAGAGGTAGCGTTTGAGGTACATGCATAGAGGTAGAGGTACATGCGTCGGTTTAGAGTTAGAGGTACATGCGTAGAAGTAGAGTTAGAGGTACAGGTGTATAGGTAGAGGTATAGGCATAGAGGTAGTGGTAGAGGTAGAGGTACAGCCGTAGCGGTAGAGGTAGAGTAGAGATAGACGTAGAGGTAGAGGTAGAGCTAGAGGTAGAGGTAGAGGTAGACGTACAGACGTAGAGGTAGAGGTAGAGGTACCGGGCGCAAGGGTAGAGGTAGATGTATAGGTAGTGGTACAGGCGTAGAAGTAGAGGTACAGGTACATGCATAGAGGTAGAGGTACATGCGTAGCGGTAGAGTTAGTTGTACATGCGTAGAGGTAGAGGTACTTGCGTAGAGGTAGTGGTACGTGCGTCGGGTTAGAGTTAGGGGTACATGCGTCGGGGTAGAGTAAGAGGTACATGTGTAGAGGTAGTGGTAGAGTTACATGCGTAGAGGTAGAAGTAGAGGTACATGCACAGAGCTCGAGGTAGAGGTAGAGGTAGTGGTAGACGCACATACGTAGAGGTAGAGGTAGAGGTACCAGGCGCAAGGGTAGAGATAGAGATGGAGGTAGAGGTATAGGTGTAGAGGTAGAGGTACGTGCGTCGGGGTAGAGTTAGAGGTACATGCGTCGGTAGAGGTACATGCGTACAGGTAGAGATAGAGGTTCATGTACTCTACCACTACGCCTCTACCTCTACCTCTTTGCATGTACCTCTACCTCTAACTCTACGCCTGTATCACTACCTGTACCACTACGTATGTTCCTCTATCTCTACTTCTATGCGTGTACCTCTACCTACACCTCGACTTCAGCGCATGTACCTCTACCTCTACCTCTACGCATGTACCTCTACATCTACCTCTACGCTTGTATCTCTATCTTCTCCTCTACGCATGTACATCTACCCGTCCAAGTTGAACGTAAATGGCTTTTACAGAGCCCCGACGGCACAGACGACGACGACGGAAATGTTGCACGATACTATTTTCTCTGATGCAAAGTGTCTTTACCTTATGTTCTTCCTGCTGCACGTTTATTTCTTTGCTCTCTGCTTTTTAAAGAAATCTGTTGTTTTCTGCTCGTTTACGTTTGCCTGAGTGGTCCTTACCTTAGCGACACTGTGAGTGACACGTCCCTTAAAATTCTCCCTTGAATTTTGCTCCAGTTTTCAATGGGAAACGTTGTGTTGCCCGCGACTTCCGATTTGTTTAACCATGGTGTTTCCTCCGTGCCGCAGGAATGTTACCCCGGAACATTGTAATATTGAATGTATGCTTTATCCCGCTTCATTTTCCCCACCAGGGATTTCGCCCGACTGCATACCTTCAATTCTCACGTACTCCGTCCAGGTTTCTGTTGTTAAAAGCAAATATAGCAGGAAAGTTAAGTGATACTTGAATTCGAGAGGGTTGAAACAACCCTCTGGAATGTGCGGCGTCTCGAAAATTATCTTCGAAACTAATTAGATTCTTATGTTTAGTTGTTTTTGTAGTTGTAATGTTTCCATTTTCAATTACACAACGCTATACTTACTGAGTATACTAATCCGACCAAAAATTATATGCAAGATTTTACGAAATCTCCGTATTCGACTCTACAGCTTCCAAGAGCGATTATCGTAGACACGAGAAAGCAAAATTTTTTGGTTTATCGTTTCGATTGTTGCGTCTGACTTCTGAAACACTAACAGATAGAGGCGGTCATTCCTACGATTTACGCGTTGCGGAGATTCCAAGAATAGCGAACGTCCGGACGGTGTCACTTTAATGCCAACGGTTTCGGAAGTCCATTATTCATTTACGCCATCCTTCGATTAATTATTATCCTGATAAACGTCACCCGGTGCGCAATCCGCCGATAAATCGTTATTCCGCAAACGGGCGCAACCGATGAAACGAGCAATTGATCTCGCCAACATCACGCGAGATAATTGACCCGACGACAATTTTTTTACCGGAGATCAACGATTATACTGGATCGAGCATATTGCTACTTTGTTTGATATGCAAACCGAGCCGTTATTCGCTTACAACTATCCGAACAATTCGATTATAAATGGTTAATACATGTGAGCTTAATTGAACGAAGCGCCATTAAATAAATAGAAAAAAATATTGGCGAAAGACGCCGTTAAATGCACGCAATAAATTATCACCATATCTTCATTTGCTATTAGTTCATTAGGATTTCGCGTATTTCTGTAAACCCTCTGTTCGCTCGAATTTTGTGCACCATTATACAAGAACTGGAAACTCGAAACTAGGAAATATGAATCTCTAGATGCAAAATAATGACGAAACTACAATGTTATTTTCTCGTGTTTTTTTAATAATACCGATTGCCTTTTACCATCGTATTATTAAAGCTGTTTAAAAAAGCAGCCTTAAAAATAACTCCGCGCAGAAAATTCGAAATAATTCCAAGGGAACTACGAAATTGAAAATTGTCTAAATTTTCCCAAAAATTTGCACCAACAACTATTTTCGTACATTTTTTCCACATCAGGAAATAACAGAGATAAATCGCAGAGCGCGAAAACAGAAATTTGTCAAGCGACAATGGGTATAAAATGTAATTTGTCATTTTCGTGCAAAGCTGCAAATGAAATCGTATAGAACGACTCGCAGGCCTAGTTAAAATCCGTATTCAATTGAGCAATATGAAGGGATTCTGGGAAAAATTCTATTCAGAATTTTCCACTTATTTCTCCACGTTGGTTCGCTACTGTTCTCGTATATATTGTTCATTATGGTATTTACCCGGCCCACATTCGCGGAACCGTTGTCAATACGTTTAATATATTTGTGCGAGCGGAGCTGTTATTGTTGAACCGGCTTTTAGCGCTAATAAAAATATTTTCTGCAACCGATACGTTGATAATTAATTTTGCAAATGCACGGTTTGTTTCATCGAATGTTTTTCCAGAGGTTTGCCAGAGATGAGCAGTACAAGGTGGCTCAAGCGTTTCATTTTATTGCAATATTTTAATTTTGCAATATTTTAATATTGCGTTTACTAATTCATCAATTTGTAATGTGAAATTCTTCTAAATTGTACAAGTTCAAGAATAATTTACTTTATTGTTCTTTGCCTGCTTTATATCATGGTGAACTATTAATAATAATTATATACACAAGTAACGTACTAACATATAAGTGTGGATCTGTGGCATCAACAATAATAAAAAAAGACACTCACCATCTTAGCTTGATCTCTGAAATCACGTTTTAACACTAAATCTATCAAACCCTGTTCATAGTAATAATAATCGGTTTCTCACTTTTCCTTTTAAAAACGTAGAAAATCTATTTTACTTTCGCAGAAAATAATTAACTACATTTTCTTTAGTAAGTTTAAATAAATGCAGTAATGTCATTTTTTTTAAATAACGCAGGTCAGTCACTTCGAGTGCTCTATTTAGTGTGAATAATTTCCGAACTAACATGGTTCTCGGTCATCGATCCCATAGACAGTATTCTCGCTTCGTTTTCACGAGACACCCTATATGAACAGTCGTCGTTTGTAAGACAGGATACACGTGACGTGCAGGCTCCAATGCAGCACTCGTAAAAAACATTGTAAAAGTGTGTCAAGTTGTAATGACTTTCCGGATCTGCAACCGCGGCGAGATATACCGTTTCGCAAGTGATCATCAACCGTTGCCAGGTTGACGTCGATTTTTAATGAAAAGCGTTAACGCGAATTCCGGGATCCCCGCTTTCGTCAAACACACAGACTTTTATTTGGCCACGTTTCGAGGACCGGAGCCGTCGAACTTTCGCTGACGGTTGCAGTTTCCGCGAAATTTCGGAACGTAAATCTGTTCCCGCGCGCACGCGATGGGGAGTTCCGAGACGAGATGGGAACTTCGCCGGCTGAACTTTGATGTACGAACTATGAACAGCCTAATTTCGGTGTCAGAATTCACACTTTCAAATGCAAATCCCTTTCGATATACGTTTCCTCGGGTGAACATCTTGATTGTAAATTTTACGGTATCTTCGGCGAACTGAACGTGATCCCGCCACCGCCTCCAACAAAAACTGTTTGCCGGGACCAAGTAGCTGAGAAAGTCAGTCAAGAGATACGTTGTGTGTGGTTTTAGTGTAATTTAGAGCGTGCTGGGCTCGCTCGATTCGTGTTCTTGAAAACAAAAGGAACGAACCGGAATGAAAGAACGCTTCTGCGTGACGTCACTAGTTCATTTAGGTGTAGGTTAACGTACAACTTGTACAGTTACGAGCTGCAATAGTTAACTAACAAACTCACTAGAAAGTATAAACAATGATACATTGGAAACAAGGATCAATTGCAATCAAGGATCATTAATTAAATATTACACATACATGTGAAAGGAAGAACAGTAAAACAAAGGGAAATAGTATACCCTTCTTATATTAGTAAATTACAAACTTTGCTCTTATTTATCGAACGAATTAATTGATAAGTTAAATATCTTTTGTAAATTTTTCTCTTAAAAATTCTTTTTTGTACTTTAACACTTTGACTGCCGCGTCGTCTACATATGGGCGATCGAAAATGATTGAATTATCAGATTTGAAAATTGATTTTCACGCTAATCCGTCATAATTTCCTAATTTTATTAATACCCGCGAAACGTAATAATATTGGAAATGCGATTCACGAGATACAAGTTTGCTTGGCAATTCGTAATTTAATGAAATGAAATACTTTAATTTCGTGAAATTTTAGTGGTTGTCGAAGCGTGGCAGTCGATGTGTTGAAGTCAGTAATAAATGAGAAAAGGTGTTTAATGTCGAAAGAAACTGGCAGAAAGTCGAAGCCTAATACGACGTTTAATTAGTTATGGCGGAAATCGCGCGGAACCGTAAAATACGGGCTGCCACGTGCAGTCCGCACGTTTAGGATTAACCATGTCAAGTTCAAATTAACCGGGCGGAGCTTCTGATAAGGGGGATTTCATGAGATCCATTCTTTCCGGTGAATTATGTATCATATGATTACATATCGTTTTCATAATCGTCGACAACAGGCAGCTATAAAAATGATCCGCGAGGCTCGATTAAGCGTATCTCTTCCCAAATTGCCCATATTTTTTAGGTTAACTTAATTATTGACTGATCCTCGCAAGTGTACAGGACGTTGCAAAAGTGAAATGATCGAGGGAGAAACTGATGTACGAGCACCGGAATGGGTACCGCGTAAATCACGAATGAAAAGGGTCCAGCAGAATCTATTCGTACATGATCGAGTTCACGTCGACTTCGCGCAGCAAGAAAGAATTACATCCATATGACAATAACACGAGGTTCAGTCAGCGCTGGAAAGTGCTCGAAACCCCTGAGGACTTGCCCGGAAAGTTTAAGCAGAACGGATAGATGTAGGAAGAGAACTGAAAAAGAGTCCGAAAGAGGAAAAGTAACTCATCCCAGGGACGAACAGATAGGTTACGTCCGCTAATAAGTGGAGTTCGCTCTGTTCCTGGTATAACTCGGAACATTCGAAAACTTTTAGAATCCCTTTATTTTCCATTTTTTTTCGCCGTCGTAAACATATAATCGCAGTCGTCGCGGGAATACCAAATGAAAACTAATTTCGACGGTGTTCTCAAATTTGGCTTGTCGGTTCGAATAATTGTGGAGTAAGATAGCATAAATGTACAATAGAACCAATATCTTTTATTCTATTGGGTTGGCAACTAAATAATTGCCGATTTCAGTTATAGATGTCTCTCACTCCCATTTTTATGATATCCGTAAATGTTATATTATAAAATCATTATTATTATTATTATTATGTTATTTTTTATTATCCGTGAATGTTAGCAACTCGACAAATTGAATGCAGCGGTCAAGGAAAAGCGACTAGAATTGGTCAATCGTAAAGGTGTCATTTTTCAGCAGGACAATGCTAGGCCGCACATGTCTTTGTCCACTCGGCCAAAATTGATGGATATTGGTTGGGAATTGATGTTGCACCCACCATATAGCCCTGATCTCACGCTATCGGATTACCACTTATTTCGATCCCTGAATAACTCCCTTCGTGGTAAAACTTTTAATGATGATGACGGTGTAAAATTTCACTTAACTCAGTTTTTAGCCGGAAAGCGTGGAATTTTCAAATTGTCATAGAGATGGCAAAAAGTCAGCGAACAAAATGGAAAATACATTACAGATTAAACTGCATTCCAAGTAAAAAAAAATTTTTTATTTCATGGAACAAATTGGCAATTACTTAGTTGCCAACCCAATATATTGTCTAAATACATTTCATATGAAATATTTCCATGTAAGAGATGTCATTTGAATATAAATACACGCGTTTTAGGAAGAATTATTTGTTTGAACCATTTGCAATACTATATGCAGCACAGAATTTCACAGACGACGTTTAATATTAACGTTATGAAATTACAAGTATAAAAATGCCAACAACAAATATTTCGTTCGTTTGTTCAACAATTAATTGCATTATTTTAGCAAATGAAATGTTTGTAATTACCGGTGAAATTAGAGCAACAGTTTTTATAACCACCGCATTGTTCCATCGATTGATTTTTGCAGTGCACAAAAATTGATTGACTTAACGGCATCATGTAAATTCTAATAATATAATATTATATTATAATATAAGCTTTATATTATTATATAATATATATAAATTTAAATTTTATTATATAAATGATTATATTATATCGGATATTATAATATCCGAAGCTTATATAATAATATAAGCTTCAGATATTCAATGTGTTTCTGAATTGATTCCAGTTTCGAGGAATTCCTCGCAACAGCAAATAGAGCCGGAGCAAATTCTGTTTCCAGTACCACGGATATTATTCGCAGGAGTAATAAGCCACTTCGGAGACAATATTGAAGTCCTAAAAGTCTTAAAAGACTGTGCGGAAACTTTTCCTGATTCTGTTCGTTTCCGAACAACAAGGACAAGGGAACCAGATAAAGCCCAAGCGGCAGGAAGCGCTAGAAGTGCGAAATAAAGTAGAACGAAAGGGCACCTCGGGGAAACACGTCGTACTACCAGCGAAACGTAATATTAATAAATTTTCGAACGCGATATTACAGTCTTGATTTCGTGCAATCCTTAAAGCTCACTTATTTGCGAGATTGTATTCGTGTGTCATTATATAAGAATATGAATTTATGAAAACGCAAATAAATCGAACAATTCGATTAACTCTACTTTTTACCAAAATAGTGAAAAGCACTGTGGCGGCTACCTCCAGACTCGCCAGCAGAGGGCTCCTCTTCCCGCTAGTAACCGATCCGCCTCGATCCCTATATATACAGAGACTTCGTCCTACTACCACGTGTAAGGCAAGGGCCCGCTAGGATAGCCTTACTGATGAATCCTCTAGCGGGCTCCGGACGAAACGCCACCCCTCTCCTTTTCTCACCCAAGCACACACACTACGACCGCCGCCAAAGCACATTTAAAAATCTGAATTTTAATTTATTTTTTTACAGAAGCGTCAAAAATATCTTTCAAAGTTTTCGTTTCGCCTAATTTCTGAGAAAGGAGTCGAGAGAGGGGTCAAAATGAGATTTTAATTTAACAGTATTTCTACATAAGGGGTTAAAGACGACACTTCATCAAATTTTCGTTTAGCATTATTTCTACGGAATGGGTGAAACGACACTTTATACAACGTTAATTTAATAGTATCTCTACGAAAGGGGAGAAAAGACACCTCTCAAAATTTCCGTTTAACATTATTTCTACGAAATGGGTCAGAGGACACTTTTTAAAATTTCTATCCGAAACAATTTTCTAAGTTAAATCACTTTTCCTCAGCCGGCTTCTCAACTTTCCCTAGAACGATTAGAAAAGTGACGTGGTAAAAATAGGTATACACAGACCAAAGTATAGTGAAAGTATGATCGATGATGTTCAATCTTCGATTAACGCGAATTATCAATACCCTCTTTCCCGGCGCTGCGGAAGAGTGTTGAAACTTCAGATTCAATTTGAACTAACTACTCCGACATCAATTTGGAGAGCGGTTGGCGCGTTAAACGCGTGAAAAATTCAAGTTTGCTGGTGCAATTTCCAAGGAATATTATGTTACACGCTTGCCGGAATCTGAAGGCAAATGGTACATTACATCCTTCGGGTAAGGCACGCCACTTGGCCGTAAGCTTAATGGCTCAAATAATCGGGCGCAAAATTCTCAGGTTTGACTCGCGGTGTCGCGAAACTTCGACGTCAAATTTCCGACACATTCGTTCATAATTATCGCAGCTGCGACCGCGCTTTTCGTCGCCGAGGGACACGCAATCGCGCAACAGTTTGCGCGACAAAGAGGCGACTCCAACGCCGATGTCGCGTCAAATGCTCGCCTAAAAAACTCAAATTTCGGTAGCGACAAGAAAAAGGATACATAGATCACCGAGTTGATCGATTCATCGGCGACACAGCGTTCGCCTTATTTAGCGCGGACGAACGATAACTGCTGATCTAGGAGGAACAGCCCCAAGGACTCGGAAAAGGGGCCGAGCGGAAGAAGAATTCCACTCGTAAAACGCGGGAGGGCTAAGGAGTATGGGTGCAAAAGCAATGATCACATATTATCCGTGGACATATATCTCCCGGTTTTAGGTGCCGCGCGATTTTTTCGTCCGATCTACGGCAATATTTCGGCGACCTCACGGGTTCCCGAGGGTCACTTGCGACTCGTCCAACTGCGAGGCCGAGGGGGGCCTCGCTAATTGAACGTGTAGGACACTGGAGCCAATTACTGTGAGCTAGCCAATTACTGCGTCTTTTGTATATTTTCAAGCATAAATAACATAATCGAAAAAGATATACCAAACATTTCTACTTAAATTCAAATTAATTTCTTCTAATACTATAAAATTTGTTTGAACTTTTTTATATCGATTTCGTGAATTTTTCAGCAAAACTCGAGAAAATAGTGAACGAATTGTGTTGGTGAAACGAATTAAAATTACCGGAGAACAAAACAGTGATTATTTGTTCAAATAACCTACATAACCTGAAAATTTTAATCATCTCTGAATCATCATCAAATCGTATTTTCGAGAAGAAGAAACGTAAACAGGAAATTTTGTTGATACAGTTATCTCTATTGAGAAACTCTGTACCTTTGAGTTCTTCAAAACTGTTCATTAAATTGCTGGATTTGTTTTCAGCAGTGGGAACGCCAGGAGTCCGCTAACGAGGCACAGTAATTGGCTCATCTGACCTACAACAGCATTAGAGAGGCTTCAATTACGTCTGTATATCGTTATGCAAATTTTCTAAGCTGCGACTCCGAAAGGCGAAACGCGTGCACCGGCACGCCGTCCGGATTTTAACCGTGCGTGGAAAGCTCGATTACTTCGTTCGAATAATAAGCATGTCTTTAATCGACCAGGATACGATACACGAAATCCCAATTGAGTTTGTTGGAAAGTTCGGTGCCGGGCTCGGCGTCGCCTCCCCCCCTCGCCGCGGAAATCCGATTCGCGCGTTTCGAATGGTTCGCGAAAAGTGGATACGCGTAAAGAGAAACAGATGCAAATTGGATTGCGCGACGCGAAATAAATGTCGCGGGTGCTGCGGCATGCATTCGGCGCCGCGGTATTTAATGCGGCTGAAATTTAGTATGCGACTCTGTCGCGTTGCATTTCTGTTGTAAATCGTCTGCGACCGCTGGAAATATTGTCGCGGAATCATTCGATGGATAAATGCTTGCACGTACGAGATGGAAATGCGATAACTACGCGAGTCGAGAACAGATTTCGATGGTATTTTCAGCCGTCCGTGTTACCGGGATCTACGACAAGTATTCTCTAAATTTTCATGAGCTTTTAACCTTATTCATTATTCCAATCTTTTTCATCATTTCAATCGATTGCTAGATTTGCCCAATATTTTAAAGTTTAATGACTTTAGTAAATTGGTTAGTTTTTAAAATATTATTCCGATTTACCAAGAATGTTTTTAACCATTTGCAGTGCAGTAAATGAGTCAGTCACGAGTTGAAACAAAATTCGATTCTTCCATTATCAGTATCTAGGAATTAAAGTAAATAAAGTCAGAAGAAAAAAAATTATCTCGTTTTATAGAGAAATGATTCGAAGGAAAGATACCAAGAAAAATATCAGTTTCATAGACATTTTCAGCTTATTAACCGTGAGACATCTGTTAATAATATTTTTTCATATTAAAAAAGAAACAGAGGTATTCCAGTGCTAGTTTTGTACTGTATGGAGTACTGTCTTTAGAAAAGTATGTCGAGAGTTTCACCCAACTTGATAACGAACATAATACCCACGCAATAAAATACAAACGTTATACTTGTTATTCGTTTAGTACAGCCTGCTTAAAAAGACAAAGAAAGTAGTAATGTCTACTACATTATGTATACTTGCTATTAAATACCATGCTCTTTCATATACTTGACTGGGCAAATTATTTCACTAACGCACGTGTGTTTCTATCAATAACCAAGTCTGGTAATTCGGCTGGCAATCCGAACTGCTGCTCCACTCCGCTTTTGTGTACTTTCAGTAAAGACCGCCGCGATACCATTCGAACCGGGAAATAATAGCACAATCTGACACATGTGGGGTCTGAGCAAAGTCTTATGGACCTCGACTTCCGGGGTTTCGTGTATCGAACAGGTCTAATCGAGTATCAGGGATTTCAAGGATTTCGCAAGTTGGGGACTCCATAGAAGCTTCGAAGACCTCGGGACCATCCTGGACAGGGAATACTAGGATATCCAGAATATCCTGAAATCCCTAAGATGCTCTACGACTTCGCGCATGCGAGGTAACTCTTGAAAGTTCGCTAGAAAAAATCTGGGCACTCTAGGATCGTCATAAATAGCAGCCAGGTCGATGGTATAGAATCTACATATTCTATGCTATAGACTATAGATTATGCAGTTCTGTGTTGGTCCGAACGAACGGTTGCGTTTGTCGGCTCCTTCTGTGTCCCCAATGAACTACGCATATCGTATAACAATACCTTACCTGAATCGTATCGGATGAATGCACGGGGCTGAGAGTAAATAATATCGGATGACTCTGTAATTATATCTGTATCAAGATTCGGTGTACCATGCCCCGAACAGTCTGAATAGTACCCGGTAACTCTGATCTTAGTTAGTCGCGATCAGTTTCTGGTCCGCGATTATTTGTTTCCTTGAAGCTGTTACTTACTTTATCATTTTTTAAGTATATCGGTTCTTGATAATTCTTATAACCTAGTGGTCAAATATAGTACTTCCTTATTTGAAGGTTTACTTTTGTTATATTCTGACACAAAAATAGATTATTATCTAAGCATTTCATTCGACTTCTCTGCTAGATGATAATATATTTGAATAATATAATGATTATGAGATAAAACGTTTGGATAGCCGAATATTGCAAAAATAAATGGTCTGATAAGACAGTACGAGATATATAAATTATTAAAGAGGTAAAAATCTTTTTGGAACCTTTGTGCTCACTATTTTTATTTTCTATATATATCGTCAGTATGCTAATAAAAACCAGTAATTATTATCGTTCAAGTATGGATATCCAATGGATATTTACTTATTTTTGTAATATACTGACCCAAAAATAGTTTATGATGGAAGAATTTCATTCGAGTTCTCTGCTGTATGGTAATATATTTAAATAATACAATGATTAGATGATGAAACGTTTGGATAGCAGAATATTGCAAAAATAAGTGGTCTGATAAGACAATACAAGATGTATAAATTATAAAAGAGTAAAAAATCTATTCGGTATCTTTGTGCACACCATTTCTATTTCCTATAAATATCGTCAGTATGTCAATAAAACCAGTAATTATTATCGTTCAAGCTTGACTATACTGACGATATTTATATAATAGAAAATTAAAATGGTGTGCACAGAGATACCAAATATATATTTTACTCTTTTATAATTTATACATCTTGTATTGTCTTATCAGACCATTTATTATTCCAATATTCTGCTATCGAAACGTTTTATCATCTAATCATTGTATTATTTAAATATATTATCATCCATCAGAGAACTCAATATGAAATTCTTAGATAATAAACTATTTTTATATCAGAATATTACAAAAGTAAACCTTTTCGTCCTAAATGGACCTCTTGTCGATTTTTAGCCGAAGGAAGATACGTCGTTATGGCATTTCCCTGGCCGGAAGTCACGGCGTGAACACCAGAACGCAAAAATATTTGGCCTTTCGTTCGACCAAACGTGTCGATGAACTTTCATAGTCAGAGATACGGTATAAATCGAATGACTGTACGCGAGCAAAAGAGTCGAGCACGAAAATTTATTGAGATCGTTATTTGTACCGTGTCTGACAGTCACTGGATATTTCTACTTCCAGGGAGCATCGATCCTAGTACGTACATATTTCGTTTCACTGTTTGCTAACAGCTGAAATGAAATTTATGTGAAGAACAAAGAATGCAAGCAGTCAATAAGAGTTTACAAATTATAATTGAGCCGTTTATTTTGAAAGTGGCATAAGTCACTTTTTTTTTAATGAAAAGATACCGTTCAATTGTAATTAGTGTTGCCATTAACTCGATTTTTTTGAAAAAGTAACTTGTGCCACTTTCAAAATAAACGGCTCAATTGTAGCTGGAGCAATTATTTGTTCGTATCGAATAAAAAAAGATCAACGACAGCGCCAGTTCCGTCCAATACTTACAAATATCTTTCTTAATATCTTACCAGTTCCATAAAGTGGTCTATTTGAAGCTTCAATATGTTTCTAGGTTGACCTCGAGACATTGGACATTTCAGAAATCGCTTGGACCGATGAATTTTGTATTTTTATCAATTTTAAAAATTTTTTAAATTTCGAACTTCGTTTTCGTCTACCTCCGATGGCAGTCCTGAACGCGAATGATCCGTAAGCACCTTTATAAAAGCAATGAAACCATTTTCTGTACGAACGGAATGATCAAAGATCTACCTAAACGGCGCGAGCACAGTTTGTGCAACGACAATTGCTTTATTTCCACCGCGAAACACGTTCGCCGGAAGGTATCGGGAGCTTGTACACGTGTCACTCAACATTTTCCACAGTGCAAAAGATAAAATGCTTATCGTTCCCTTCCCTTTCCACCCCGAATGCCGCTTTTAGACTTAACTCGATCATCTCGACCTAGTTACCTTAGCGACTAACACTCTGCGCTCGTTAAACACATTGTGAGTAGCGGGGAACGCGTTCCGCCGAGCATCCGGTACAAGAAAAATGTGTCGAAAACGTTGAATAAATCTCACCGGGGATACTCAGCGTCCAACGGATCCACTGCAATTACCTCGAGCAACGTAAGAATCGTATTATTGCCCGACTGCGAGACCGACGTCCGTGATTACAATTTTATTGCTTCCGTCGTAGACGTAGCTCCGCGACGGTGAGCTTGGAGTCGCGGCAGGCACGCGTAATTAACGGGAAAACTATAAAGGATGGACGACCGCCGAGGACGATACGCACAAAGGTGTCCCACGATGCCATTCTTAATTACTGTTCCGGATTGATTCGTCGGATGCGGTGCCGTTAGAACTTCAGTCAAAGCGAAACGTCTGGCTCTAATTGCGTTCGAGCCGTTTACGGCGATTGCGTATACGCGCGGAATTTGTCCCAGCAAAACTCGGGACCGCGCGTACGCCACGGAATTCCATCATCTCGAGAAAGTTTGGCTCGCCTCTGTCTCTTCTTCGACCAGGTTTATGTCGCGAACATGACGAAAACGCTGTTTCCGAGATTCAGACGATTCTCACATTCCGCGATCATTCCGCATCCTTCGCGGATGATACCGAAATACCAGTCGCGCATTCCGGCCTCGAAAGTACCAGTAAACACACTCGGTATCGCGTGGGGAAATAGAGGAATGGCTCAGGGATAAAAAAGAAATAATAGCTAACTTCGGTGAGTGTAACCGCGTCACGTTCACAGTTTCCAGACGCTATCCGCCGAATGTTAGGGAAGTGGAGCCGGTTACTGTGGGGTGACCGATTGCTGTGCCTTTGGTTCGTTGACAGGGATAATTCATTTTATATTTATCGAATTAGACGCGTTACATTTTTTCTATTGGAAATTGAACAAAATAAGAAAAATACGAATATTTAATATGACATATTCGGTAAATAGAAAATTAATTATCCTACACTAATTGACAGGTATATTTAATTCCGTATTTATCCAATAAGATGCGTTACATTTTTGTTATTGGAAATTGAACAAAATAAAAGAATGCGAGAATTTAATATGATTTATTCGACAAATACAAACATAATTATCACGCAGTAGTTAACTGCTTAGTGGACACGGTAGTTCGCTCGAAAACTCTTTTGTGTATTTTGCCAAACATCTTGTGTTCCTTCTATATTTCAATAATGATCAAATTTGTACTAATGCAAAAGACACCAACGAATAATTGAAATGTATCAAAAAGTGAGATATAGGTAAAAAAACCGTTCAATTTGTCGAAAACTTCGAACATCACTTTGATGGACACAGTACCTCGCTAAAAAACTGTCTTGCATATTTTATTAAATATTTCGCGTTCTCTCTATACTTGAATCGATATATGTACATATACAAAAGACATCGATGTACAATCGAAATGTTCAAGACGAGCAACACAGATAAAAAGTACTGCGGATTTTTTAGAACATCGGTCGTCGCTGTAATAGGCTCAGTGAATGACGTACTTACCCTAAAAAACAAAAACGTAAAAAAGGGGGGGGAGACGAATGTATCGGCAGAGGAAAAAAGTCATCCGTATGCCTCTTTCCGTAAAGCTCCGAAACGGCCGTTTCGTTACCAACAGTAATCCTAGTCGTCGAAGACCCTGCACGTTCCATGTTCCCGGAGCGGAACAGCTGAGCTGCGCGCTGCGTGTACGAGAATAGATATCCGCGGCAGGTCGATAAACGGCGTGGAAACAAAAGGGAAACAGAATAGAATCGGCGGGGAACCCGGAAGCCGCCTTGGTATAAGGGATGATAAGCTTTGCGAGACGGCGTCACCAAACCGGAATATCGGTTCCGTTCGCTTTGGTTCTCGCTGGCGCGGCGAACGGCCATTTACATCGACACGATAATAAGCCGCGCTCGAAAGTACCGTCGAAACCTCTCGAGATTCTGGAAGGAATTGTCGTGGAATTTGGTCTCCAAAGACCAACCCCGCCTCCTCGCGGCGGAGACTGGGCAACGCACATCAGTATGGGCGGCAAAACAGGGTAATGGCATCCCTCTGCGTTAGCGGCGAGCGTTTCTTTTGCTAGGACCTGCGCGCAGAGGAGTAACTTGTTAGAATTGGACATGGATCTCGTTAAGTTCATGTGCGCGCTAACAGGTGACAAGAGAGGCAAGAGCAGGGGCCAATGATAGATATAAACATGGTGGTGCATGACATGATTACAATTGACTTCCCTACTACAGGTCTGTGACGCTGGGTCGACGCGGTGCTTGCGTGTGGCGCTTGGCGCCCGCTACCGTGGTCGACGGTATTATTGCTACTACCACCCGCGGCCCTCGGGCTTGTCGGTGGTGTATTTCCTACCCGCGGCCTTCGGGCTTGTCTGGGTAGAATGCATCTGCAGCCCTTTGGTTTGTCGAGCGGTGCCAAAATTACTTCAATGACACGGGCTGGCTGTGTTGGGTTCAGCAGTCAGCTCTATAAATTTATCAGAAGCAAATACGTAAATAGCCGCCCGCTGGCCTAGCACGCTGCACTATTGCTGTCGTGTGGTATCTTGGGGGCGGCAAGACGGCAAGAAATGCCGTTGCAGCGGTTGGCGTGCGGTGCCGAGCACCCGCCGCCGCGGTCGCCTGGCAGAACGACCATCACTACTTTCATATTATTATCGCCGGCATTATAGCCGGCGAAATACTTAAAACAAACATACAACTCCTTGCAGCCGACAGATGAGTTAAGGCCGGGTCTTCTGACTCCCCGGTCCAATGAACTTAACAGCGAGGGCGCGATGGATCCAAGTCCCGGTTCCTTCGCAGCTGTTCACCGCTGATTATCCATCGACCGGCATAAGTGAGCACCACTTCGCCCGGTCAGAGCAGGCTTCGGCCTCGTTAATGCTCTAGTCTAGACAATAACTGTCGTGGAATTTACCGCGAAATCCCGCGTACAACGGCGTGAATGGAGGTAACCGCGCAGCCGGCAAAAAAGACCGCGAGGTAAAAAGGGGCCACGTTTCGCGGCCTGGCACTGGGAAAAGTGGAAAGTGCAGTCGGGCAAACGAAGGCAGAGGAACGGGTGGAGGGGCGGGTGGGGAGACGGCGATTAAACGAGGCACTTCTTTACATTACGCTTGACGCGATGAGACGAGCGAATTAAATGAGACCGGCGCGGCGTTCACGCATCGTTTTCCTTCAAATCTCGCGGAATCCGCCGCTGGTTTCAAATTAGTTCTTGATGTCGCACGACCAACGTGGATGCTCGCAAAGTCTCTTAATGAATGGTATAACGAGGGTGTGTCGCGAATTCTGCTCGGCGCGTCGAGCCCGCGAAATAGTCTGCCGCTGATGATGCACGGGGTGTCTCAGCCCGGATAAGCCATCGAGATGTCACCTTAAGCTTCCGACGATCACAGCCTAGACGATTTTCTAGTGGCTCCGCCAGCAACCGCTCTTAACGCTCTCTCACCTGGCCCCGCTTGCACTCGGAACCTCGAGTTGTGTTTTTTATCGGTTTTAACCATAAAACTGCTGAGCACTTCGCGCGATCGACGGATGTATGGTTTTTTTGACAAGATTGCGTTTAGTCGCAGGTTGTACAAATTCCATTCAGATTCATATTTGCAATATTTACATCCTTGTTTGAGCATTAATTTCTATTCAGATTTATCATATTTGTGATGTCTTTATTCATATTTACATGGTGATTTCTATTCACATTTATTCATATTTGTGATATTTATATTCACACTTACATATTAATTAATATTCACGTTTATTCATATTTGTGATATTTATGTTCATATTTACATATTAATTAATATTCACGTTTATTCATATTTGTGATATTTATGTTCATATTTACATATTAATTAATATTCACGTTTATTCATATTTGTGATATTTATATTCATATTTACATATTAAATCCGATTCGCATTTGTTCATATTTGTGATATTTATATACATATTTACATATTTAATTCCTATTCATATTTATTCATATTTGCAATATGTGCTTCAAGCAAGAAGTTCATTCGAATTTCACGAAGAAATATTTTAGTAATTTCAATAATCGTCCCCCATTTTCCGAATTTAATTTCTGACAAAAAGTCAGTCTAATGAAAACATTGATTGAATGGAAAGAAATACATTTTACAACATTATCAGTGAAACAGTGAAACTATTTCATTTAAACAAGAATGAATAAATAATTGTTTCATTAGACGTCTCATTAACAACCACAACTATTCAATTCTCCAATGTGAAAGTTTTCCATTAAGTTGAAATTGTAACAAACATTTTTATTATTCTCACTCATCCAATTTTAACACGTTGTTGATTGTGGGTTGCAGATAGAATTTCAATTCCATTTTCGACGACACCCGGAACAAATGAAATAAAACGAACGAGTACGTGCGGTAAAAATAAATGTTCAGCAAACCTTGTCGCGTACAATATAATGACCGTTTCCTAATTTATTTAAATTAATTGCAAAACTTCACTCGTGCACAGGTCTGTCTCAATGTATTCTTTCGCTTCTGACGGTTTTCGATTTCTCAAATGTCTTCTGAATTCCGTAAAATTCTTAGTTTCTTAATAAAAATTAAATTAGAATATTTCAGACACTCGTAAAGAGAAAGCTAAGTGCAGTCTTCCGACAAAAAGAATAACGAAGCAAAACGATTCGGATAAGTAGAGAAAGTCCAAGTGTATTGTTGCTGTCAAGTGGCCAGGATTTATGGCAGGGGCCATGTGCTTGGGTATCCCGACGGTATGGGTCTGTCTTTGGCCGTTCCGGGGCACGTGCGACCCCGTCATAACGTCTCCTGGTCCTTGATTACGGTCCAGTCAATTACGGTTGGGTCTCGCACTGTTTGGGCACGTAGGCCCATCAGCGCGGGATGTTTAGCAGGTGTTAGTTTGCCATTCTCGCTGCTAACTCCCGGCCCACCGCTTTGGGGCAATCTCAATGGATCTGTGATTGCAGTGATTGGACCGTAATTCCTTGCCGCCCACCCTAGGTCAAGAAGAGTAGGGAGGACCGAGGTAATATTAGGGATGACCCCGTTCCTCTAACGAGAGACATTCGTGAGACCACAAGGGACTCACTGGACACGAAACCACAAGGGACTCGGGAGATACACGAGAGTCAGGAGAGACCACAAGAGACTCTAGAGACATCGTGAGAGATACGCGAGACCATAAGGGACTCACGAGATACCTAAGAGACTTAGTAATCGGACGGCACACCACGTACAAAATTCTACAGAGCTCGAAGCTCACAAGGAGCACCAACGAGCATTTTAACATGTATTGTACTTAAATCTCGGGGAACTTGTTAGCAAAGGATCAAAACGTTCCGCTCATGCCTTTGATATTTTCGCGCGTTTACCCGCGGTTAATGCGGGAACATTCAAAATCAGGTTAAGATACACGATCTATTAAGAGCTGAAATTTAATATTTGCTTTACTTTCGTTTTTGTTTTTTTTTTCTTTTTTTACTGAAAGTAACTTCACTGTGCCGCTAAAAAGAAGCGAATCGACGTCGAATTCGCAGTTCTGCTCGCCCCGAAATGTGTAACCGAACTTTCCGATGGAAAAAATTACACCGCCGTGGTTGCAACGTTTTCAGAGAAAATATCTTGGACGCGAATTTTCTTTTCTATTGTGAGCAAATTCTCGCCAGCCTCTAATCCGGGTTTTCATCGACTAGATATTTCGCTGGTAAAAATTAGGCAGCGATAAAAAGAAGTCTGCTTAATTAGTACATTTACTATCCAAGTAAATTCAAGGTGCATTATAATTACAGATTAACTGACTGCAGTTTTTCGTGCATTTATTATAAAAGTTAATAGCTACAATTTAAAATAGTACGACAATTAATGGGATTATAAAATATAAAATATAATTGAATATTTTAATGTACTTTAAATACGCCTTAATTTGTTGAAATTATTAAAAATATATATATATATATACATGAAAAGTCCATAAGCGGTTCTTATTACTTACAATAGATGCAACAAATTTTTATTTTGTATAAAGTAAGTTTCCTTTCTTTACGAATTTATTTATAGGTTCCTGTGTCTTTCTAAATTTCTAGTATGCTTCTGAAAAAATTTATTTACGTCCTTCAAATGACGTCGAAGATGACAGAACTTTCATATAACGTTCAATAGTTGCGTTTTCTTATTTCAATAAAATTGGATTTACAACACAAATGAGACACCGTGCAATACTTCACGATAGCAGCAAGAAGGACTGTAGCTTAATAAGCCCCATTAATAATACGGCCACAGGGAATGGTGCAATGCGTATTTGGATTCATTCGGAGTCCGAAAAAGCTGCTGAAGTAAATGGTGTAGGAATGAATAATTTCTTCGAGAAACATATGGCACGTCTTTCCATCTTCACGTCGGCGACTTGCGAATGCTAATTAAGCGGATAAGAGTTTTTCCTCCAACAACAGATTTATTGGAAACGTGAAAATAACTTCCCCAGTCATTCGTTACAGTGGATGTTCGGACACTTTTTAATACGGAGAAAATGTAATGACATTGAATCGTGAAGAGGCTCAATTTAGCAGACAATCGCCGAAACAATATTTACATAAATTAAAATTGGTTGAAATGGTAAAGAGAAATTTAAAACAGAAACCATACTTTTTAACTTTTTTATTTGAGTGATTAAATTATGTATAACATGTCATAAAAGGAATACAATTGTTATTTCAATCTATTGTTCAACTCTATAAAGAAATAATTATACCGTACGAAGACATAATTGCGTAATTATGAAGAAATAATTGCGCATGAGGTACAGTAAATTCTCCCCAATTGTCCCTCAGCTTCGAAATGAAAATGGACAATTTAGGAAGATGAGATACGATTATTCGAGCCTCGTGGCTCGTTTTTATAGTAAACAATTGTAAAAACAAGCCACAAGATCATTTATTAATCGTGTTTAATAATCGTAATAATCGAAATTAATAATCGTAATAATTATCGTATTTAATAATCATATCTCCTCTCCCAAATTGCCCATTTTTGTGCACAATCTGAGCGTCAATTAGGTAGAATTTACTACAGTTTCGACTAATAAATGTACCATCCTATATTCCACGGTCGGCTGGAGGTGGAAATTTCCACGGTGGCCTGTATCCTCGGAGCGAGGGTGGTGCGAGAAGGGGCTGGGCGAAGGGGACGAAGAAGGAGGACGCGAAAAGCGATGGTCACCTCAGTCACCTCAAAGAAGAGGCGAGTCGTCACCCCCCACTCCCAACAGGAGAGGACCTCTTCTATTGGCGGGCGGCGGGCACTAAGTCTAGCAAGAGCTGGTTCACCCGCCGCCCGCCTACCCTCAGCTGCTCGGGGGCTCGAGGCGTGGGCGCACACGCAGCCCCCGAGCTAGTCGGTCCCGCTCACGACCTCGCCCGGCAGCCTCCTTCTGCAGCATTACCTGTTCGCAGAAGGAGATTGCTGCCGCCCATTTTCTAGGGCTCTCCAGCATGGCCCCAACTAAGATGGAGAGAGCGAGGTCGTGGCTGACTTCCCGTTTTAGGACTCGGCGCAGCGCTGAAAAGGTGGGGCATTCCTACAGCGTATGCTGCGCCGAGTCCTCCTCCGCACCACAGCGGTGGCACACCGTCGTCGCTTCCCGACCGATGCGACACAAATAAACACCGAAGCTGTCATGCCCGGTGAATACCTGCGTCGCCCGGTAGGTGAGCCTGCCATTACGCCTCTCCCGCCACGAGGTAAAGTGTGGCAGGAGAGCCCCGGAGACCCGCTCGCCGGCGTAAAGACTTACCCTTGCCAGAGCGACAGCTGGGAAGCTGTCCCAGGCGAGTTCCACTTCCTCGCCCGTGTTTCCATGACGTTGACTCGAGAGGTTCCTCGCTGCCGTCAGTGTGTTCATCCCCATCCCGTCACCGACGAAGAGAACGTCGCCCCGCGCCACGCCGCACGGCGGCGTCGTCCCGCTATCGCTCGAACTCGCCGCCGACACGCGAATACGTGCCTCGATCGCGTGTGTCGCAACCTCATACCAGACCTCCCGCTCTGCGAACAGACATTTTTCTCCATTCAGGGAATGTTGTGTATCGTAATCCCCTCTCCCCTCACGAGCCTCGAACCCATCTTAATTGAATCTATAGTCCGGGCGCGCTCGACCGAGCTATGAATCTACGTGGAAAAGGATCACTAGTCGGAAACGGCTTCTTATCTTAGCTTGTAATGATGTTGTTAACGGAGAAAATTTACTTTGGCGAGTTTCTCGATTTTCATTACCTGTAGAACTCCGTTTTTGCGAGCTCGGCGGCAGGCTATTGGAGCTGCGCAGGGTGGTGGGGCCAGTTACTGAGTGGTAGTAAATTACTTTGTGTTTTGTTTATATTCGAACGTAATTAACTTCTTTTTTTTATTAAGCTGTTAAACACCCTATGGGTTTATTAACAATATAATTTGTAATATATTATTACAAAATTAATATTACATGTACAATATATTGTACAATATTATTACATATTACTTTGGATATATGAAACTTGTCAAGTATTGTATCTAACGCTCAAGGATCATAATTAACTTCATGTTTGTCGAATAAGGTCTAACACATTTTTATATTTAAATTGAAATTGATTGTTTATTTGTTAAAATAAAACATGCAAAAGACAAAAGTTCTTAAAATACGGAAATTGTTTGAATTTTTGGTACTGAATTAGCGAGATCTCCTGTCAAGCTTGCGAAAAAGCTTAACAAAATGGCGAACGAATGAAGATCAATGTTCGGTAAAATAAATCGTTGCAGTCCCTTTGAAAGGTGTAAGTTATTGTAATTGTACTGTATATGTTTGATTTTCTTCATATTGTGTTTAAATACTTCTATGAAATACAAATATGATATAAATATCGAAGTATATATCCTTCTTTAAACAGTTAGCTGTCTTCGACGAGTATACTCGTCACGAAGAAATAGCAAAAATTTATGTCACGACGAGTATTCTCGTCACGAAGAAATAGCAAAAATTTATGTCACGACGAGTATACACGTTACGAAGAACTAGCAAGGATTTATGTTACGACGAGTATACTCGTCACGAAGAAATAGCAAGAATTTATGTCACAATGAGTACGTTTGTCATGAAGAAATCACAAAAATTTATGTTACGACGAGTATATTCGTCATAAAGAAAGAACAAGAATTTAGGTTACGAGTATACTCGTCACAAACAAGTAACCGATTAACAGTGCTGTTAGATTGCTTTCAACGTACCAAAAATCGCAAAAATGAAAACGAACGTCTAGTTAACTCTTGTTTGTTGCTCTCAAGATAGTGAATGTTTATACCGCATAAATAAAATATTGCATAAAATTCTCTGCATTTAGTGTTTCATATTCCGCCAATCGCTCTCGCCACACACGCATAAAATCCGCAGCCCGCTCGTTACACTGTCAGCCATATTGAATCTTCGTCTATTCCGCCGATTCCCTCGACGCTAATGTATTAAACGTTTAAATATTTTAATGCGGCAAGTGGACATTCTCGATAACGGAAACCGAACTGTAACAAGGTGTTATTAGACGCCGAGGGGGATTCGCGAGCGCTGAAAACGTGGAACGACGATGATGCTAATCTTTAAGTACCGTGCTTCTTCCCGGGCCAGCTCGGCTACGTTGGAATTGTCATGTTGCAGGCTGAAATCGCGCTCCCCTGTCTGCGACAGAAGCGTCTCTCGTTTGGATGCTGCCGAAGGGGCCGGATATATTAATTGAATCTGTTAGTAAAACGGACCGAATCCAACTGTTTCCGGGGAAGTCGTTTGCCGCTGTTACCCGCGGAAAAAAGATCGCCTCGCCAGCGTTAACCGAGTCAAAAAAGAAACGGAACGACGGAGATTAGAGTCTTCTAAGGGTCGCGTAAAAGTCGTGGAATTTCGCCGAGTTATCCCGACTCGAAGGGATAGCACCCAACGGAAATCGTCGACTTTTAAAGCGTCCGATAAAATGGGAAAATAGAATGCATCGAACGGACGAAATTCTTATCAATTATCTCAACATTAAATTAATTTCTCCGGCTGTGTTTCACTCGATTATTATGTCTGCCCGCTTCGCCGGACACAGATGCAACTAATTTTACATAATTAAATTGTACTTAGCATTACTCGTGTGATACGAATTCATTTGATAATTAACCAACCGGCACGGAAATAATCAACGATCTAATTGTACGAAATTCTTTTCTTTTCTGTTTTGCAATTATGTGGAGCGTATTGGTTAAACTCACTAATTATTTTAATTGTGCACACTCGTTACACGACTACGATAAATTGACTGAAAATTTTATGAAAAATTGAAATTGTCAGCATTAATTGCAAGATTTTGGAGCTACGTAGAGATTTCATTCTTTTTCGAATTATTTTATTCTGTTGAAAATAAAATAACGGTATTTTTGTATCGTTTAATTTATTTTTCTTCTTCGTTTTCCGTTTGACCTACTCATTTTTGTCACAAATGCATAAAATCCGCGCTCTAATGATAAGAGCACACGTTCCACCCGGCGTAAAATAACTTTTGTTCGTCGTCGCTGTATCCTTCGTTTTATCAGTTTATAAAAGTAACAATGAGACATTTGTTCTGATTTTTAACAAATATTATTGCAACGTTTGCCGCAAGTAACATATAAATTGAATAAATAACTCGTAAATGTATCTCTATACGATAAAAATAATCGTAAATTAAAGAATTAGAGACCCATTATTTTGACAGGTTCCGTAAATCTAATGTTAACCCTTTGCACTCGAAACTATTTAAACTGTAAATATAATCATTTTTCTCACTTATAGTATTTTTTATTTTATACGATAAAATGCATTTTATGCATATGAAATTGATTCTTGGAACTCACACAACAGTTATTGTTATTATATAATTATTATATAATTATTATATAATTATTATATATTATATAATTTTTTAAATCTAAACTTTATTAATATAAACATTATCTTAAAACGTGATGTAACAAATTTTAGTGGTGCCTCTGAGTCACTCGAGTGCTAAGGGTTAATCAAATAAATTTACTAGCAGCGTCAATTTTGTCACGAAGTATTATTTCCGTTCCGTTGCCTACGTGACGGAAGAGAGACCATTCTGGCCGAACATGATAATGTGATTATCAGACAGTGGCTTCTTATACTATCGCAGCGTGTTTAGGGCAACCTGTTATGCAACTAGACGGAACAGTTGACGCAGAAAGTTGGCCAGATTTGTGCCGGCGGAGATTTTGTTCGATGGCAGTGTCGCAGAAAATGTATTATGGTGGACGACTGTTTCCTGGAAACTGCGCCACTCCAGGATCTCGTCTCTACGGTTTGCTTAGAAACACATTGCCGGCTAGTAGCCACTAATGGATGAGTTTAAACTGCGCCATACCTACCAAACTACCATATCCTGTCGCGATGTTGGCCAACCCCGTATCTCCATGAAAGCAAGATCCGATACTCATCGTGCTACAGAGTTACAATCTGTGCACCCCTTCGGAGACATGTTTCTACTCCGGAACTGCCTTAAGGAAAGAACCCGCCGTGTAAATGGCACTACAGTACTATCTACGGAGTGTTCGCGTGTCTACAGAGTGGCCCGAAAGTAACGATAATATTTTCTACTAAATCTTGAAGTTATATCGAAGTTATATATATATATATATATTACTATCGAGCCCAGAATCTTGAATCACTCAGGGTGTCCCGAATATGTCTCGTAATCCGGATACTGGAGGTTCCTGAGGTCATTTGAAGCAACTTTTTCCTTTGCGAAAATTTTCTCCGAAGCTTCGTTTACGAGTTATTAACGAAAACAAAGATCAATGTTCGAAAGTTTAACGTTGTCAATAAATATAACGGGATAAATCGAGATTTTCTTCTTTATTAACATGTGTGCCATCAACATTATAAATCGATAACGATTCCGTATTTTCTGCAAAGGGAATTAAATTAATTTTACGAAGGCAGTTAATTACAGTCACATAAACCCTACCGTTAATAATCAGAAAATTTGCGATTCTACTTTGTTCCATATTTTCCATATTTCGTGCAACGGACGTGGCGCATTTAATAAAATATTGTATCCCATGCTTCTACTAACTTTGTTTTTTTTTTTTAAACGATGAATCGACGAGAGAAACTGCAGATATGTAAATTACTCTCTTCGTGCACAAAGGAGAGAGGGAATACGTGTATTTTTATTTTTACTAGGAAACATTTCAATCACGCAACACGGTGCACGGAGAAGTTATGAAACAATACTGAAGTTATTCTTTTATTGTGCTCAGCATTGCAGAATATATTGCAATGCCCGAAACGCGTGTATAAACTTTTATTCAGGAATATGCATCACTTTTGATCCGCATGAGACAACAACTTTTATCAAGATCAGTGAAACGAAATGAATACTCTTTTGATAATCACTTCGGAATCAATGCAAAACTGTATGAAAAGTTTGTACTGTTGCACTGAACAACAAGGTTCAAATGGATATTTTATAAGGAATATAGACAAAAGGCATTATTAAAAAATATTGGATAAAAAACATAAAGTGCAATACTTTGACCATTATTTCTGCAGAGTGTAAATGGTACGGTATAAATTACTTCAAGTATTATTTATTTTGTATTATATATATATATATATATATATATATATATATATATATATATATATATATATATATATATAATATTATTATATATTATTATATATATATATATATATATATATATATATATATATATTATTTATTATGTATTATATATATATATATAATACATAATAAATAATACTTGAAATAATTAAAATGTATACTATAATATATAATAAAATATTATATATATTACAATATTATAATATTATACTATATAATATATATCATAAAATATACACTATAATATATATTCCATATAGTATAAACAGAATTAGTAATAAATGATAAATAAACGAAATTGATAACAACTGATCGCCGATACTTATGCAGCATAATTTATTATTCCATTTTTACATAGCAGTGAATCGTGTAAAAAGAAACAATCGCTGCTGTATATTGTAACATAATTGCATTGGAACCTCACTAGTTGCAGTTTCGATACCGGCACGTGACTTGCCTCGGTTGAATGTGATCAAAATACGTCGGTGGCTGTTGTGTAATTACGGGAAACACGTAGCACAAGGTACTACGTTGTCTAATATAGTAGCATCGATGGTATATAGTGGAGATGAGTGATTCCGTATAGTTGATTGATCGCCTCGATAATTCCAGGAACTTGGTCACTTGCAGCTTTCATGTGCTTTCGTGCAACTATCGGGGCTCTACCGCGCAACAGATGAAATTCCATCGAAACAGGAATGCCAATAATATTCAATTTATAGAATGATTCGTTTACTTTCCAGACGACAGGAAAATAAACGAATTTTTATTTGCTGTAGCTCGTACATTATTGTTAGACTGCGGATCTTCACGCGAAATAAAAATTGTTCGTATCAATTGCAAGAGAGTCGAAATCGAATGATTACATTTTTCTAAACTAAACCTACCAAGACGGTCAGGATGACCGGTTTTAGATTTTATATTTTAAAATTGCTGAAATTATAGAGACTTTTTCATAAGAAATTATTAAATGAATTTCACAGTCCGAGTATTCGTTGTAATAAAAATTATGGGAAGTCTAAATAGATTCGGTTTTATCGTTCTTACAGGGCAACAGAAATTCGTCGCTTTTAGTGCTCGGTAGGTTTAGTGTTAAAAAATCTAATAAGCTAAAACTATAATACATTGACATTCATAAATACTTTTAATTTGTCTGCTGATTTAAATTCGTTGCTAGGCTAGTAATTGCTCAGTTTTCACATACAGATGTGCCAAGGAAAATGGCTGTTTCAAAATGACCGTATAAAATTCTCGAGATTTTAACAAAACAAATCATTCGAAATCCTGAATAAACAGCGACAACATGGAATGCCTCTGGACCTTTCCTTCGCGTGATTGGACTGCAGCAGCTCGCAAATAGTAGATTTCATTTCCGAACTCCCTGCAGTAGTATCACAGCTGATTCTGCGCAATTTGGATCCTGAACCTCTTCTCGGCGCAGCTCAAGTATCGCAGGAATAGTTGAATGTCTGTAGGTCAGATCCGAACCTGGGACGAACTGCAATGCGTTACAAAGAACGCGCGGAGAGAAAAATGAAAGAACGTTTCCTTGGTGAAGGTATTGAGGAGCTGAGAGTGACGGTTCGAAGGAATCTGCCTAATCCCGCGGTAGTGCAAAGAATTGCGGCTCACGCTTGGATCAAAGCCGAGGTGGTATTTCGACGAATTCCGCGAGGTTTTTCAAACCACGCTGACAATAGGAATGGGGTGAAGACTGTTGCAATAAGACGCGGCAGATATATTAGAATGGCGTACAATAGAATATCCTATTTTGACAAGCTTGCGGTAGCAAGCTTATTATTTAGTTCCAATAAGTAGACTGCGAATCTTTATGGAAACTTTCGTGAATTTTTGTACAAAAATGGTAAAAGAAAGGCGAAATTTCTTACGTCAACTATAAAATGCTTTCTGGTCAACGTGCGACAATATTACAAAGATATTATGAATTAATCTATGAATTGCTACAGAAAGATAATGAATCAATTTTTGTTATGCACGTTTATGTGAATTTTAATGGGTAAAAATCAGTTCAATTGTAGTAAAAACACAGATTTTGCTGTTCCGTAACGTGGAGCAAAGAGAACTTTTCACCAGTTTTATTTTGATTTGCTCGAGACAACTTTTTCTATCATCTCCAATTTATTGTCTAAAAGGAAGAATATTTCAAGCTTATTGTAGCATATTGTACAAAATCAGGACACGCGTTCAAAAATACCAATTTTACCCTTTATAAAATAATGTTACTGAAAATTTTAATTTGTCGAGCTTGCAGCGAACAAGTATTCGTATTATTTTTAATATTTCTGTTACAGAAGTTTTGCATAAAATGCAAAAGCTTCATACGCCACGATGCATTTATTTTACATTGACGATCATTCTAACTAAAATCGGCTTTTCAAGCTTGACGAAATAATTCCGTGTCAGTTCTATATATCCCCACATGTTTGACATGGAACTGTCGAAATCATTTCTACAATTATACGCCCGGAAATAATAAGGACTTTGTATAGCTACGTATCACGGTCCCAGCTCGCATGCACTCGTGATATTGAGAGCTTCGAAGCCACAATCGTAGAACACAACTTACGGAGCTGAGTTTCACCTTCGGTCAAGTTCTATGTGGTCGGGGCGCAGTGGAAACTGCTGAGCTCCGCGCAGGTGCGATAAGTTGCGCTACATATGAGGTACGAAGCCAAGGCAGTGCTTCCGACAATTCCTCGAAATCTGCCAAAACGGATTTAGGATATCATAAGCTCCTTAGTAGTAATACGTAGAAAATGCATCAGAATGTTGTACCTCTCTTCGGGGAAAATATTTCAGCAGAATGCTTAAACGCGATTGTTGAAGTAAATTATTACAGTCTTCGTTGAAAACGAAGATTATTTTTAATTTTAACATAGAAATAATTACTGTCACTGTGAAAGTTTCTAACGTTGATCGACGCGAATAAAAAATGAATGGAAAAATGATTCAAGAATAAAGCAAACGGTACAAAATATTCGATGCTCTTTTGTTTATACGTCAGAAACTATATCACATAATTTCTTTATTCCGTATCTTATAAAAATATATATAATTTCATATTAATATTGTCTTTATATATATAGTTATTAAACAGTATATTATTATAATAATTATAATAATATTGTATATATGTACAAACAAAGTTAGTATAAAATTTAATATATATCTTTATAATTATTATAATAATATACTGTAATATAATATATTATACTTATATATATATATATATATATATATATATATATATATATATAATAATATACTATATTATAATAATATAATAAGCTATTAAACACTGTATAATTATAGTAATTATAAAGCCAGACGTCCGTTCTATCGAATAGAATACTTTTTACCAATAGTAACAGAAACCCTGCAAAAATTGCATTCTCATTTCACAGTATGCCTGAATGCAAGTTTCTCCTAAATTAAGTACAATTCGATAGAATTATGTGGAAAGTGTATGTCCAGTCCACCACGCGAAGCGTGAAGCGTGACCAGGGATATATATGTACCTATATATACGCCTTGTATCTGCATCAGCAACATGGAGTACTTCAGGAAATTCCTTAATGTGGTCGGATGGCTCGACCCTACCAAGGTGGATTTTATTTCCGAACTTCCGCCGGAGGTGTCGTAGTTGATCGTACGCACGTTGGATCCTCGATCTCTGCTTTGCGCTGCTCGAGTGTCAGGTAAGTGGTTGAATGTCTGTAAGGATGATCCTATACTCAGACGAACCGCGAGACACTACAAGCAGCGCATAGTGCAGAGAAAGAGAGAACGTTTTGCTGCGGCTGCTGTTAAAGAACCGAGGGCGACGGTACATAGAGCAGTTCCATTTCCTACTCAGGTGAGAATGGTCGCACCTCATGTACAAGCTCGGCCAGCTTTGACAAATTCGACGTGTGCTCGAATGCGTGGCAGGTCTATTATATTGTAGTGTTTTTTGTATTAATAAATTGTTTAACCTGACATTTGCTCCTTTCAGCAAATAAATATTATTATTATTATTTAGTTAAGTAAGTGTATATAACTTTTAATTTTTTGATGTATCTTGACCAGTTTCTTTAATAGTAGCAATATTTTTTTAGGTTTATCATAGGACTATTAATAATAAATTGTATCTTGTATAGTTGTATTTTGACCAGCTGCTTCTATAGTAACAATTTTTTTTTCTAATTAGTTCTAATATGACGTAACTAAGAATAACTTGGCATCATATTTGACGATCTCTGCAGCCAATGCGAGTAAAGAACAACTATAGCAGATCTCTACACCGACAAAATGAAAGTTCACTTATCCGCATTTCATACGTACATACAGAGTGTCCATGAAAAATGGTGTACAAGTGGACTCCAGCCCAGAAAAGCACAGAGACGTCTTTAAGACGTCTTAAAGACGTCTGGTGTAGAACATTCGCGACAATCAGAACAATCAGAACTTTCGGAAGAGTTCTCCAAACATTAACGGCAGTCACTGTATCGCCATTAACGTTCGTACAACTTTTAAAACACAATAACTTTTTTAGAACTGGACCAATCGACTCGAATTTTATTTAAATGATTTTGCTATTGCTTGGAATGACAAAAGAAAAAAGAAAAAAGCTCATGTTCGAACATTAAAACTCGATTTACTCGGAAACTACGTGCCGTGCAGCTGTAACGGCTACACGAGTCATATCCGCGCATTACGCCGACTCTTTGCGATTAATCCACCGAGAAACAGGGCAGCGCAATTTGTATCTTTCCGTATATCTCGTATTTTTACGGGGACGTGTAACCGGCATGCATTCCGGCGGACAGGCGATTTACGCTGTGTTTCGCGTTACACAATGTGTTTATACATGATGTACGATTTAGATGTGTCTGAGGAGAAAAAAAATGTAGGAGAACGCTTCTCGCACGCATACAATGTTTGCAGATTTTTATGCGAAATAAGTATCTCTCAGAAAACACGTCTTACAACAAAGTATCTTCGTCGATAACTTTACTTAGGTACAAATAACGCGCGAATCTTTTTAAACTATCCTATTATCGTTCTCAGTCACAAAAATATCGTGAAACTATCGATCTGAATTCGAAACGGTCGTAAAACGTCTAACAAGTTCGCGCGAAATGATTATTAGGTCTACCGGAAAGTTGTAGAATATACTTTCCATCGTTACTTATGACTTCTTGCCAGCGCGATGGCAACTTGTAAATGCCAGTTTTGAAAAATGATTTATTTTTAGAGGCGAAGAACTCAACTAGTGCTTGGTTGACATCAGCTACATTTTTGAATTTTTTTCCTGTACAAAGTTTTGCAAAGAGAGAAACAAGTGACAATCAGAGGGTGCTAGGTCTGGGGAGTATGGTAGATGTGACAGAATTTGCCTAGCTCTGCGATTTTCTAACGAGTCGCCAAAGCAGCATGTGGTCTGGCAGTATCATCGGTAGCCATGTTTTCACGATCGCGTCTCGCTTAATAATGACATGAGACATCTTTGTTTCAGTTTATTTAGGAGAGTACATGTGTGTAAATGCAATGATAATGAGAGATAGTCATATATGTCTCAAATCAACATGAGCATATGGATTGAAACTTGAAGTGACACTATCGGACAGAACTTTCCGGAAGACCCAATAAAAAGAAACGTGGTCCGTTGCTACTGCAAACGAAGACGCTACATCGAGTATTCGAAGCCGATTATAAAAACGAGCGTACACGGCACGATCCATAGAATATTTCAGCCGACGGTTTGCCGTCCGAACGATTCTTTCGCCGTGTCGTTAACCCGAACACCGTGAATGGTTGATACTTGGACGATGAGAGCTACGGATTTATGGCGGTTCGGTAGTCGGTGACGCATGTGTGCACGGTCCGGCGCCGGAATTTATTTTACTAGGCAATTCTGATAAATATTTGCGTGGCCGCGACGGATTGATATCCACACGGAAAGCCGTTCTCGTGCCTGTTTCCTATTATCGATTGACCGCGCGCATCGCGCCGGCTGAATATTCACAAATATGCGCGGTCCGATGATTCCTCCGAGGGCAGAGACTCGCGCGGGATGTAAGCCTGCCATTGCGCCGGCCCGTATGCCGGCTATGTTTGTATAATCGAAAATTAATTACCATGAATTCGCATGCCCAGCTAGATTAGTGATCCGCATTTAAAATGCGCCAGATGCTGCGATTCATGCGCGAAATCGTGATCCAACCTAGATAGTAAACACGATTGTGTAGTACGTGCCTCCATTTGCCGAGCTTACAGGGGCTACACCATCCTTCACTTTTCGGCAACGCGATAGAGTCTGCGGGAGCAGTGATTAGTACCGTTATTAATGGTTGGTAAACCTTCGCGGGCCAGGATTTATCGGAATACTGGAAATATTTCTTCTCGGAGTAGCGATGAGAGTCGGCTCGACTGTTCATTGATAAGGCATAATTGTGACAAAATGTAAACTTCGTTGCAATATTTTGGACCTAATCAACCGGGGATTGTCATTTAATCTTCTCGCAGGTACAGCACAGATTCCGGCAAAATCTCTTACACTCGACACGCCATTATTGCAATTAATCGTTGATAGAGGGCCGTTTTACTGTTCTGCTCACACGGACAGAGATTTATAGTGCTTCAAAAAGGCACACTCAGTTTTTTCGTAATAACTTCACGTAAAGAAATGGCACGTTAAAGCAATCCGGGCTTCCCGAGGCACGGTGTATACGGGAATGACATACTTGCTTCGGGAACGTTAATGGGAAAATAATTCGACTCGCGCGAATATTTAATTGTCGCGAAATGATCGAATAACGACGATCGCTGGAATCAAATGAAAATTAAAGAATAATATCGCTTTCAAGAAATAAGTAGCTGCATTTTTCCATAGAACTGAATTTAATATTTTATAATATTTTTGATTCAATTTAATAAAATATACAAATGTTTAACCACGAAATTGTTTCGTCATTATAAATACGTTGCAACAAGTAGAACAACATTACGTTATATGCTCATTTACGGTATATGCTCTTAATATATTGTTTCGCTCTTTACGCATTTTGCAAAAATCATTGCTATTTTCGATTCGACGTGAAAGATAGAAAGAACCCTGGTGACATGTTTACGACGACGCGTGCAAAATATTTTGACCTGTCTCTCCATTTACATTTTGATGTAAATGCAACATTATATTTATCAATTTTGCAACGGTTCTGGCGGTCGACCGTAGAATATTTTTGTTCGTCGCAGCGATAATGCGTCGCCGGTTCTGTTCAACGATTAACTTTGTTAATTATCATCGCTTATCGTCTCTTGTAATTTTATTGTAACTCCAATGAGTAATTACTGTATTGCCAATCACGTTTGAATTCCGTTCTGAACGATGCGGGAACAAAATGAACCGGAATCCAGAAAATAACCGTTCCCACCTTTGTGGATTATAATTCTCTTTCGAATCGAAATTGCTCTGACTCAATAATTTTAAGCTGCGCTCCCCCTTCTGTTTATAAATTAATGCGTTAAATGAAACTAGCACGCGAAAGCTAATTTCCTTCGTTACAGTTCGTTTCACGCGGAAAGAACCGAACTGGAAGATAGAATGTTTAATCCGATATGGAATCGATATAGAGTCCCGATGTAATAATTGGCATCTACAGAAACCGTAATCGGAGCCAATATAAACGAGCTCATATTTCATCTTACAACTGGACCGCGGATCTTTATGCCTTTATGGCATGCGCACACTTTTCAAACGCGAGGGAACCTGTAAATTGTCTTAGTTACAATAGCATTTTCTCATTTTATTTCTACTTTATTTCTACTTTATTTCTGTCTATCACGTTTCTATTTCTATTCATATAATCACTCTGCTAATCTTTTCAACGCCGCGTTTAAATGAAGGAACTTTCTGCATACGATCATGTACAAGGTTATGTCAAAATTATTGCACAATCGAGAAATGAGGGATTCCGGGGGTCATTTGAAGCAACTTTTTCCTTAACGAAAATGCAATCTGCGACTTCGTTTACGAGTTATTAACGAAAAACGCTGGCCAATGAGAGATCGCGTACGGCTTACGCCCCACTCTCACGACCACTGCCGCTGCGCAAGGGCGGATCGGCGGTCACACTCGCTCTCCGATTGGTCAGTGTTTTTTGATAATAACTCATAAACCAAGCCGTGGATTGAATTTTCGCTAAGGAAGAAGTTGTTTCAAATGACGCGAACCCCTTATTTCCCGCTTGTACAATAATTTTGAGACAGAAGTCTCGAGTGATTTAACGTGCAGCACCTGCCCAAAGGCTTATCCACACGGCCCCCATGGGCGCGGAATTGAGATACGCTCAATAAGCGCGCTCCCACATGCCAAGCCATGCAGGAGCTACCAGTTACTACGAGGACGCGGACTCTCGTCAGCAGACAACTGGTGGTGCCGAGCCCTTTCTATGCTCTACCGGCTCAGCAGGTCGGTTCCCGAGCTGAATACCGCAGCTCACTCGTCGAGCCTCGTGGAGGTTCAAGTGTGGCTAGGGCACGTTTGCCCCTTGCGGCCTGGGTTGCCCAGGTGATTGGTTGCATCCCGATTTCTAGATCCAGCGGCATGTTGCTACGTGGCGCGTTCAGACAACGAAAATGCGGCATTCCGGTCAGACCAGAAAAACCGCATAACGTGACGCGGGGGACTGCAGCCACAAGTGACAACAGTCCCCCGGTAGGGAGTAGTACAGCATATTCAATGCTGTACATGAACACGCCACAGCCCGTATGCTTAGTTCAGGGGCCTCGCCATTATGCGAAGTACTACATGTACAACGCACTGGCGGTCTCAAATACCCTCATCGCCGATGCATCTGATGCATCCGTCAACTCGGCAGCATTCACTCCGTCGGCGTGTTGCTTTGTGGCGTGTTCAGATAACGAAAATTCGGCATTCTAGTCAGACCAGAAAAACCGCATAACGTAACGCGGGGGACTGAAGCCACAAGTGACAACAGTCCCCCGGATGGGAGTAGTACAGCATGTTCAATACTGCACAAGAACACGCCACAGCCCGCTTGCTTAATCACGGGCCTCGTCATTATGCGAAGCACTACATGTACAACGCACTGACGGTCTCAAGTGCCTTCATCGCCGATGCACCTATCGACTCAGCAGCAACATTCAATCCGACGGCGTGTTGCTTCGTGGCGTGTTCAGACAACGAAAATGCGGCATTCCAATTAGACCAGAAAAACCGCATAACGTAACGCGGGGGACTGCAGCCACAAGTGACAACAGTCCCCCGCTAGGGAGTAGTACAGCATATTCAATGCTGTACACGAACACGCCACAGCCCGCATGCTTAATCTCGGGCCTCGCCATTATGCGAAGTACTACATGTACGACGCACTGACGGTCTAAAATGCCTTCATCGTCGACGCACCCATCGACTCGGTAGTAGCAACAACCTTCGCGAGGACTAGTTCGGGGGTCGCCTCTCAACCCTGGGTGGCCACAGACCGCCACCGCCTAATTTTGAGACAGTTTGTAGAAGAATTTAGAAGTCAAAATATACTTCAACGAATAATTTAATCATTAAAATTAAGATTTAACTACAATTCCATTACCGCCAGTATATTAGAATTGCCATTTTACTAAATTATACAACGCTACAGCCGAATGTAACTTAACCGAGTTTTTAGAATACTAGCCGAAACCGAGAGTTGTAATCTGACTCTAGACTTCGCAAGACCAACTTGCAAAGAGAAATTACATCAATATTAAATACCCAGGCCGAGGATTCTTACGGATTTAACGCACGACCCGTGTTGAAAATTCCTTGGCAAAAGATAACGCCATAAATCAACGGTGTCGCGAGTCCTCACGTAAACGGAGTATTTTACTCGTGAAGAAGATACGAACGGTAACTGCATAAGAATAACAGCTAGGAACCGTGGGATATTAGTAACGCGACTTAATACTGATAAGAGTCGTTGAAAAATGCGACCGAGATGAAAGAAAGGAGACCGTCGAAAGACCCCGCTGGAAACTCCAGATAACTTTGGGAAAGTACAATACTCATCCCCGGAGAACTTTTCGAGGAGAGCAGATAAATGGTTTTAATAGTATGATCCCCGGGGTCAACCGGGCCCGGTAAAATTACAGGCCTAACAGAGGAATAAACCGAACGATAATAATGGCCGAGAAGTGTCGAATGAATATTTTACAAGTTCTTTCCGCTGGCAATTATCGGAGGTTATTTGTGCAGCTTTTCTTTGCTGTGAACAGCTTTTTTCTGGTACAGGCGTTTTGTCTCTGAACTACTTTCTCTGACGTTGCCGAGAACTTCAATGCATAATAACTTTCCTTGGTCATTCATATTAAAACTTGATATATTATTAATTTATATCTGTGGCAAAAAGAGGCACTCGTCATATCAAATCGAATCTATTTGATAAGTGGGAAAGATATATAATGTACAATAATTTTGCTGGGGATTGTTATGCACGATAAAAACTTTCCGCATTTGTCGCAACAAATTGTAATTACTTAGCAATTCCTTTCCGTTTGATTGTTTTAGTAAATCGATTGTATTACGATACTGTTAAATGCTTTCAATTATTTTACAGTTTCAAATTGCGGTTACTCATTACTATTATTATTATTATGTAGATGCACAAAATCGACAGTCTAGCAATAATGACAGAAGAATATAAATGGATCTACTAACGATGATGATGATCTACTTTCGATAAAATTGTTTCGCCAGAGCGCTAGAAACTTTTACGGATGTTTCTTCAACGTTCGGACAATCTCGGGACTCAATTCTTGACATTGTTTACGGCGGTACATGTAATCGCTGTACCGCTTTAACTTAAACTTCCATCGATGTACTTCTCTTCGAAAACATTCCCTAGTAACGAGTACCTGCATTTCAAAACTTCCCCGAAGACTGCCTCGGACGCGTCGACCGCTGATTCATTGTATTTCGAGTCTCAGACTTATCGCGACTACGACCAGCATATTTTCTCCCGAGCTCCTCGAACAACTGAACTTCTCTCGCAAATTTAGCTCTCACCGTTTTTTCTCCGACACGCGCACATATCGCAATGGCCACGCGAATTGGGGAAAAGAATGATCAGAGACATTTTTAAACCAACTACGGTGCCAATGCTTTCCACGATGGAAATCAAATCAGCGTTGAATAAAAACGGTTCCTAGACAATTAACAGATTCGAAGCATTGATGGTTTATTTAAACGAACACTAATAGGCAAAACACTTTACAATTCTAACACCGTACATTCCGAAAATTATCAGAATAAAAAGTTGATATTGTTCGAAGTAGAGACACGTATTTGCTATCAACGGAATCATTGTTTTTTAATTTAATGTCGCATCTGCTTAATATCAATTAGCGATAATTTATTGGATAATATGTGTAGGGTTACATATAACGCAATATATACAATAGTCTCGCATTACATTTTTACATTATTTTCTTCATTAAGGCTTCTCAAATTACTATATAATTTCGCTAAACAATTTGGTTTCGTTTAAGTATGACACAACATTTACAACAGCATCATTTGTTAGACGAATAATACAAAAATGTCTTTGATTTTTTTACCGAACAAACGCTTTGTTATTACTTCCAGCAGTTTCTGCAGCTTTTCACCCCAATCCAAACCGATGTAACAAACTCGTGCAAAAATAAACTCTTCCACCATTTTCGCTAGAATTACAAGGACAATCTAATACCGACAGTCGAATCGAAAAGCAAAACGCTGCTACTGGCTAGAACTTTTCGCGCTTTAAATCAACGTGCTACGAAGGTAATCAGATAAAACGTCGCTTCAAAATAACCGCTAGGAGTTCGAATCGCTAAAAAAAGGCGAAAACAAACGGAGCCCGGTAAAAACCGGCAAAAACCAACAGAAGTCGATAAAAACCGTTCGTAAACCGCAATCATTTTCGCACGAACTCGACGCATTATTCCGCAGGTATTAACGGATAAGTTCACCTTTGGCCGAAATCGTACGGGAGCGTGAAAAATAAAAGCAAAATTCAACGATGCCCAAGGGTTGACAGCGAGAGGGGACGGGGCTTTCCATTTTTCTCTCCCCCATAGACAACGGGCTGCTCGCTAGTTTAACTGTAAATCCCGGTGTCGGGCGCATCGATGCGGATGAAGGTGAATTGAAGCGGGAACGAGCCGATGCGAAACAAAAAGGCCGGATCCGCGGCATTATCCAACATTCGCGCTCGCAATTAGACGTTGCGCGCTCCACCGAAAACGCGGCCGTACAATATTTACCGTCGCCGATCCCGCTTGACATCCGCGAGTTTATCCGGAAGATAAACGCGCCTGTAATACGCTTTGTGGCTGATTGCCGAGATCCCGCAACTTGACATAATTTACGCCCCTGAACTTATTATAACCAGCACGAGCCGCGAGTCGCGAAACGTCGCATTGCGAAGCGGAAATCTGTTTTTGGTGCTGGAAACTCGAGTTTCGAGGTTGCAAATTTCGTTTAGCAGTAATCTAGCGGTGATGAACTAAATAACATCGAATTGACAAGGTTATTATGGTAAGACCGCTGAAGAGAGTCATCATAACTACAGTAATTTCTCCTGAAAATGCCAAATTTCGGGTTGCTGTGAATTTCCCTGGGCTAATCCTACAGTAATCTAGCAGTGATAAACTAATTAACATTGAATTGTCAAGGTTAGTATGCTAAAACCGCTAAACAGTCGTCATAACTACAGTAATTTCTCCTGAAAATGCCAATTTTCGGGTTGCTGTGAATTACCCTGTGCTAATCCTAAGTCTATGTAAATCATTACATTCTAACCGACAGTTTTTGTATAATAAATTAAAATAACACTGGCAAAAATAGCGAAGCTTATAAAAAGGATCCAAATAGGTATGAACGACAGTGTATGCGCCTACTTGATTCCACGTGTAGCGACAACCGAGGGAGTCAGCTTATGATCGCGATAGGTCGCCGCGAGAAGCATTGCGGAACCGCTTCCAGCTCGTTCGCGTCGATGGTCGCTGCCAGGTGCAACCTACTTGCTTTGAGGGTAGAACGGAACCGGATGCGAATATCGTTATCGGACTGCTGCGGCCAGCCTACTTTCGCTGGCTTTTCTCGTCCGGCCTCGGTCTATGTGCCATTTTAATTACGTGACCGATCCGAGAGCGCGGCTACCTTTGAGCTCGTCGACGCTTTGGAACAGACCCGTTTCAACGGGATAGATTACGGCCAACGTATCATCCGTACACGAAAAGGTCTTACCCATCGTCCGCGAGTTACGTCAATTCTTCTTTATTAACGGAGGTAGTTATGACGCTTAAAATGCCGGCTGATGAAGTTGCGGGCTTTAATTGGATTACGGTGATTGACCATCGGATATTTCACGCATCGGTTTGCGAACGTGAACGCTATTTTAAATATTCGGAGGCTAGCGGAACCGGTTACTGTGCGGTGGGTGACCACTTGCTGTGCCTTTGGTTCGTTTTCGGGCACAATTAAATTTATATTTGTCGAATGAGATGTATTCAATTTTTATACAGTTTTATTTTGTTTATTTTGCAATTAGAAAATGTAATGTGTTTTATTATTGATATACAGTTAATTCGATATATTATTTATTACTAATTATATTATTATTATTAATTGTATTTATTATTTATTAATTATATATTATACAGTTATTATTTTTCCGGTTATTTATGGCACAAATGATACGACGTGAGAATAGTCGAGAGTAAGCGAAATGATACCGATGAATTCCTAGCTTTTCCCGGGCAATGCTCGGCGTTTCTAACGCAGTGAAAGAGTCTCCTACGAATCCTCAAATATGTATATTGATGAAGCTTGCCACTTCTCCGCAGTTGATATCCTACGGTATCATTCCTGCGACTGTCATCAAGAGGTCATTCAATTGACCTCTTTGGAACCACACTACAGATCAATCACTCCAGTTTTCATTGCTCTCGACACAATCCGTTGAAAAGGATTGGTTACTCTTAAAAGGGCGTGTCTCTCGAAATACGGTGAAATGAAACATGGATTTGAAAGAGAATTAATCGATAGCCCTGTTATAAAGTATTTAAACTTCCCGAAACTTCTGTATAGGGGTTGAATACATCTAGTTGCCTCGCTGTTTCCAAACCAAAGCGTTTGTCCTTTGATAATGCACTTTTGTGTTCGAGTAAAATTCACAGCTCACTTACCGACTTAATTAACTATTCCTAGTTAACTATTTAAGTTAGATAACTATTTAACGTATAAAGTAAGATTTTTATATATTAACTAGTATATATTAATATATGAGTAAATTTATATATAGTATATAATATATTTATATTAATATACTAGTAATATACTACTACTCAAACTAATATTAGTTTTTATATCAATATAGCATATATTAATATTAATATAATTAATGGCTATATTGATATAAAAATTAATATTAGTTTGAAAATGTAATTCACGAATGCAGAAAATTCGCAGTGTAATTAGTTCAGTCATATTTTTTTGAACATATTCTTCATCCTTTGTTTGCAAGTCGATTTCTACTGACGCAATAAAAAATGATCCAATATGCAGACAGATGTTGAATTAATTTACTTTCTACACTACTTTCGTCATTCGCTGCAACGAGAAAAAAACTGCCACCGTTCATTATGCTTCCGTATTAGAATCACCCGTAAACCTTCTACCGTTAATAATCATCGACATCCAGCAATCCGTTTGCTCGTCTCTTTGTAGACGATAGATCCAATGATATTCCACGTGGAATAAAGACATTTCAGAGTGTAACGTAGTCTCCCTTGAACAACGCAGGCTCTCCGAACACCTCAATTTCGGATACATCTTCGCGCCGCGCGTTACATGAAACCGGTTACGTGTCGATGATCTTATCAACAATTCTGTCTCCAGCAGGATAATTGATATCGACGGTGGCGGTACAATTTCATCTTCCCAGTTCCGCATCCGAACAAGCGCTAATTAGTTAAACACTTTGCTGACCATAATTAATACGGTCCTAATGAATATTCGCTGGCGGGATCGAGTTCCGCGAACTTAGCTCCAAGTTTGCCTGACATGAACCTGGCTCGCTCCTAAGGGATTCCTGTAAAACCACACGGAACCAGCTAAATAGACAGTACCTCGGACGAGAAACAGTATCTCGAACCTCTGCTGCGAGAAATCGATATCAATAGCTTCGATGATATCTATTTTATTAAATGGAACGTTATTTCAAATGGATTTCTTTCTCTTTCTCTCTCTTTCACTTTCTTTCTTTCTTACTTTCTCTCTCGCTCTCTCTCTCTCTCTCTCTCTCTCTCTCTCTCTCCAATAATGAAATAATCTAGAGAAAGACTAGTTATATATTAACATAAAATAGCAAATAATTTTGTCAAATAACATGTATGCAAATAAGATAATATATTACTAGACTGCAGATTTTAATGCAGATTTTATGCAGATAAATTTGTCTGCACTAATTTCATAATACAGGAGCTAAATAGATATTCACTTAATTTCTTAATAATACTAACAGGTTGAAAATAGTTCAATAGTACTTTCTATCTGAAATATCGAAGTGATGAATAATCCCGTCATTGTATTTTTATTTCTCATTGTAGTAAAAGTTTAATTAAATTCACATGATTTCATTAGCTAAGAATATAATACCAATAAAGCGTTTTTACAGTTTTTCCGTCGGGTCTATCATGACCCCAGTGTAAAAATCATTTTTAATGATTAAATTCCTTAAACGTTCTCGCAGACTCGTTTCACATAAAATCTACAGTCCGTGTATTAATTTAACGATTGTTCGTTGAAGAGATTTCCTTGAATAATTCCGAAGCTCGCTTTTCAAGTACGACCGCTTTCCGTTTGCTTATTTAAGCACGGTTCGGCCACAAATAATCGAAAATAACGTCCCGAACAGAGTCTCTAGTTTCTGTTGCGTTCCTTTTCCTCTGGCAAGGATCCTGCGGAACGAAGCGGCGACTTAGAGAATTTATAGACCGCGATTATATCTGAATTCGAAAGCCCAGAAACGATCATTCCAGCATTTATTTATCGTGGTCGTGTTATCGCATAGGCAACTGTGTAAAGCAGAACTGAGGAATAGTTGCGCGCAACAGCTTTATTGCTCCCGCCGCGACGAGAGCAACTACTTTTCGGAATTAGCTGTTCCGCAGTCCATTCCCGATTATGAATCAGCCAGTTTTCCTACTCGTACTTCTCCCTTCCCCCGCCCTCCATAACGCATACTTCACCCGAACTCCATCTCTATTACCTCCGATCCCCATCTTAAGCGTCAAATTTAAATTTAAAGGATACCACGATTGCCCGACTCGATATTCAATCGTTGGCTGGGAGAACCGATTCCGAAGTCCCGATGAAATAAACACGAAACAAAATGCGATAATGTATGTATAATGGCGGGCAATCTTGAAATATTAGGTTCTGAAATTAGTATTTATGTACTTGTGCTAATTGCAAAAATTTTGGCTCGTAGAATTTGATACTAATAACTGAGATTTATGGTAATAAACTGCTCCGAAAGATTACAGCATAGGCACATATCGGATGAGAATTGGTCAACTTTGACTGACGATAACTTCGCGAAAAATCATTGATTTTTATTTCAAATTAAAGCTTGAAACCTCTAGTTTAAGACGATATTTCTCAATTTTATATTCTACGCACTCTCGCCACTGTAACTATTTAAATCTGAATCCCTGTTTATCATATTGAAAATTGCCAAGTTTGACGAAGTGCACGGACTTTGTCAAATTTTTTCCGGGGATGCCGTTTAGAGTAGAGTAAAGTTTGATCTTTCATCTCTAATTTTTTTCTCGCGAAGTTGCAGCACTTTAAAGTAACCAAACCCCATATGTCAGACTCCTGGAAAGAGGTGCAAAATCAAATCACGTGCAAAATAAAAAATATCTCAGGGTAGGAAATTGGATGAAAACTAAATAGAATGTTTTCAATCATTTTCTACACTGTTTCTTGATGTCCTATCAATCATCTGGAAATGCCAACGCCGACGGTACGTGACAAAAATGCGCAAAAAACTTCAGTTCTAAATGAATAAATTGATGGTATCCGGCTTTAGATTTCGCACAAACGAATTGCAATTTCTGCATACTGGAACGACAACCAGCCGATGCTCATGCCCGGTGTCTACTTACACCCGGCGAAAACTGTATTCTTGCGCGATTTTTAGGAAATCGGTAAAATAGCCAAAAGGCATCCCACGGGAATTTCAACCGCGAGACTTATGCAGCATTCGGCATACGAATGTAGGAATACATCCGCGAATAAACCTAGACCGTCTGTATCGGTGGCCTGGATCTCACGTCCCGACTTCCAATATTTCGGCAAAGATACCTGGCGAAACCAGTAAAAGGGAGCAAATATTGGTTCGAGGTGCACGGACTCATCGCTGTCGTCAGACGTTTTCGGCGATCTTCAACGGCTCAACAGATATATCAAGCTCAAATATAATTATGTTGTATCTGTGAGATTTAATTGGTAGCCGGCGAATCTTTATGTATTTATGACGCAATCCGGGCATATTAACGAATATGCACTGTTCTATTATTCTGTGCTCTCTGTTTTCCCAAAGAAAATTTTCTTCTTCCGATTTTCATGAAATAATTATAATGAAAATATGCACAAATATTCGCTGTTCAATAATTATAAATCAAGGGTAGGAAATATTCCATCGAAATGGTAAATATTAACGAAAGAAATTAATAATTAATTTAATATACATGCATATCGGATATCAAATTTTAACGAAGAAAACAATGTTCTAGAATGTCCAAATTATATTCTCGAATTTTTAGGTCTCGATAATGCTGTTAGTGTTTGAGTGACAGTTGCTTGAAAACCGCATCATAATAATGCTGCACCGCGAGCTACAAACTCACAAAAGTCAGATCCGCCGGGTAACATTTCGAACGGAGTTGTGTGACCGGTGAAATGCAAAAAGACCGCACCGGAAGCAGTATACGTGATTTAGTGGGTATGAAAAATCTGCCGTGAGTTCGGGAAATCGTCAACATGCAGTTCTTCGACGCTGCTAAGCACACAATGGAAAAGAAGAAAATAAAGTGCGAACATGAAAACATCAATGGGAAACTGCGGGCATAATTCTCGGGCCGGCAACGCCTAGACACATGATGCATAGTCTCATATACACAGTAAATACGTTAGGGCGATTCGCAGGTATAGTGCTCCCAGTTCGGGAAAAACAAGCCCGTAAATTTCGATCCTCGTATTGCAAGGAAATTCACGATACTTTAATTGCTGTTGAAAATGGGACAATGGGAAGCATCCTCATAACATCTAAACGAGTTGTCACATGTTACAACGGGCGGTTCGAAATTGAAAAAAGAGGAGTGCGTTGAGCGACAAATGCATTTGTGGTCGCTTGCTTCCCGTAGTAACCGAGCGTGGCAACGTAAAATAACACAATCGGTGTACTTATCACAGACACATCAAATTCGCAAATTAAGCTTCATTAGTTTCTTAACACAGATTCAGAATAATTAATTTTAAATAGGGGTGATACGAATTATAATAAATTATGAATATAAAATTTAATTATAACGAATTTTTAATATAGATTTAAATTGTAATAGAATTTAATAGAAATTTAATATCTTGGTATATATATATATATACCATATAATATAATTAGAGATTTTAAATTATAATAAATTTTTAATAGAAGTTCAATTAGAAATTTTAACTTATATATTTTTGACAGAAATTAAAACCTTAATATATTTAATAACAACTGATATCTAGTAAAGAAGATACAACGATTTAATTATGCAGTGAAGTGAGACTTATGTAGAAGTTGACTACTAGTGTAAACACTGTAGATAGCAATGCTATAAATTATCAAAATGCAAGCAGCACGAAATGCATTGCGTTCAATGCAATCGCTGATTTATCGGTAAAACATTCGTGCCAGGAAAGTTCAGCATTGTCGAAACGACATTGAGAAGTGTCGATACTCTGTGCAGTTATGGTTAAGTGGACGTGTTTATAATTACACCGTATATAATAAATTTGCATACGTCGATGCTGATCCAACGGCGTCCGCGTGTCCATAAGTCCTGACAAGCATTAACGCGCACATCCCGCGAAATTTTTCAAACAATCGCTCTATCATATCTGAATTTTCTTTATTTTCGTAGGAACGCGGATAACGATCGCGCAACGTGCACGTTGCGCAACTGTTCGTTGCCCGTTTCATTATCCGTCTCCGCGTTCATCACGCGCAACAGAACGCCCGACAGTGTAACGACTAATTTGCCGAAATATCGCAGATAAAAATCCGACGAAAATATTGCAATACTGTCCCCGTACTTGCTATTTTATGGCACCCAATTAAAAGCCCCAATGACGTTTCATTGATTCCCGTAATTCAAGTGCGGACGATCGTCCGATTATTGCAGTAAATTCTCCCTAATTTTCCTTCGTCTTGTAAACAAAAATGGACAATTTGGGAAGGCAAGATACGATTATTCGAGCCTTGTACCTCGTTTTTATAATTATGTAAATATTATTATTGTTACAAAAACGAGCCACGAGGCTCGAATAATCGAATCTCCTTCTTCCAAATCCTTCACATTTGTTCACAAGCTGATGAAAAATTGGGGAAATTTTACTGTAATGCGTTCACGGCGGAAACCGGGAGAAATGGCTATCAACCTGCATACCGTCCTTTAGAATTAGATTCTGCAACGCTGGAAAATGTTATTGTCAAGACTCACAGATTGCTCGCAGAGGAAATTCACCGGTTGTATTACGAGTAGACCGCGGATCTTAATGCAAAATAGAAATTCTCCACCTCGATCGCAGCGAGCAGGAGTTAAATAAAAATTTATTTTCATTCTCAACAGTTCCATTCAGTTGATATTAACGAGAACGTTATTATAAATACTGTTGAATTTTTGTATTGCATTTACAACGTGCTGTATTCGACCTAGTTGCTTTTGTCATAAATGCAAATATTACAAACAGAAACCTTCAGATAAGAGAGTCTCTACTGTGCTATTCATTTCTTGCAAATCGAAACAAAATTTGATTCATCTGTGATCAAAGTTTACGAATGACAGATTATTAGTATCAGACAAATTATGAAAACGAAGAAGTGTTAATTCAGTGCAGAAAGAAATCGTAGTGCAGGCTCGAATATGCAGTCGTATTTAGAATAATCAGATATTGCAGCTTCGGATAATCCAGATTCTACCGTGCGAATAAAATAAAAGCGCAACAAAATTTCCGATGAAAATAGAGAATTCTCGGCGACGTTCCTTATTTCGAATATTTCGAGCGATAACTAATTAGCGCCGCCATCGGAGTTCCATCGACCGCCGTGTCGCGGCCACGGAAAAGTGTCCATCGACCCGCATTTGAGATGCAGATGCGGGAAACCGGCGGTGAAAACGCGTGAATTTTCTTGAATCTGTGCGGAGCAGACGCCGTTTCCGGTCTCAGAAGAAGAAAATATTGAAATGTAGAAATTTGTTCAATATTTAAACAATATAGAATATGTATTGATTAGGAAAGAACTAAACGTGGTGAAAACAGGAAATATCGCGTACCGTATCTGCAACTAGGATTACAACTACTTCACTTAATTCTACAACTCGCAACGCTCCTCACTCGACGACTCTCGAACACACCCTGTCCACTCCAAACACGCTCCTTCGACACAACGCCTGCCTTTTCCAAAAACGTGATAATCGCATCGGCCGGCTCCCTGTCGCCAAGTGTTTTTCCCATCTGACCCGGCCTTCGCCAACATTTCTCTTCTATTGCCTACCATAAATACAAAGTCTTAAAACTACGGTCTTAAAACTAAGCCTAACACTCCTCCTCGTCCTAAACGTACCCACTAAATTACGATACTACAGAAATATTGAATATATTTCGAAATAAATATATTAATTGTTAAATATGTGTGTATAATGAAGTATTAGAATAGAAATTTTTCAAAATTCGACCGGGTTGCGTGAATTCGTTTGTGATTTCATAGGGAATATTTCTTGCAAATATTTTGCCTCCTTAGTCTTTTTGCCTAACACTAACCTCAAAAATTCCCCGAAACAAAGTAATTTCACAGACGAATCCAAAAAAGTAAAACGAAAGATCACGATTTATATCAACTCCATCACGCTCTAAAAATCGTAGAAATGTTCGATTCATTCGAACGTACCGCAACGCAAACCGAAATATATTAGTGTCATCCATGCGTGACCGTCGACGCGGTATCGAGCGCATTAATCAATTACCGGGCGCTTCTAAATAAACAGAGAGATCTGTTGGTAACAAGCGAGCTGAGAGAATGGGATCGAACCTGACATTTTAATTCGTGCGGCTCCCGGGCAGCGTTTGCGAGAAACGAGGTCGGCACCGTCGTGAAACAGCGATCCTCCGCCGAAGTTTCCGCCGAATTTTTTACGCACTGACTCCGCATTCCTGGAACACTGCTTACAAATCATTAGTAACAATTATTACTCGATTGCCTGCTCGTAACGAAGGAACTTTCGCCGTAAACCTCGGAATTGGGAATAGCGTGCCGGCGGACATGTCGCGAAGAACAACGAACTAAGTCCCGGCGAAGAGAGGGAGAGAGGGTGGTTGAACGCACAGAGGCATTAAAAGTCAAAAATTCATCATCGCGGCCAAGTGTCTGCAAAGTCGGCATAAAAGAGCTAATAAGGGACGGCGTTTTATAGACAAAGTCCAACAGCTGCTTCAGCCGAGCAACTCCGCAGTGATAACAAAAGAAGTTGAAGTATTAAATCCGAAATGTTCCTGGACGCCGTAAATGCCCCGTCCATGTCGCACGCACAACTTTTAAAGTCTTCCCATGGGTAAGGTTAATATCGGCGCTATCGGAGACACGCCTTTTTTCACGGGACAGGAAAACAAAGTAATTGCGAGCTGCTTCGCGTTCGGTTTTTTTTCTCCGTCATTGATTTTGTTTTTAAGCTTTTTACGAGCGCGCGCGAACCCGCGCAGTTTGTCGACGGGAATGTGTGGATGGCTCTTCAAGCCGAGTCTGACAACGATGGAAAATCCACCGGCGTAGAATGTCCTGTCGTAAATTGAGTACGTGACTACGTTCGTTGCCGTGAAAACACCGTTCTCAGGATATTTATGAGTCGACGCTATTATGTGTCGCAGGAGTGGCGTAAGGCTCCAATATTTTCGTTTTAAATACACTTATATTTATTTTTCATGGGCTGCCCCGTCGGTTTACGGGCGCGGACGTGCCGTTCACATATTTCTTCGCCAATTAACTACTACATGTGCACCACCTTTCTTCCCAACGTTTGTCCAACTATTGCCCTTTCCACGGACACTGTGCCTGCCGAACGTTTTTTCGCTGTCAATTAAAGCTTGACCAAATAATTTGGCGTGGATTTGCAGTGGATTCGTAGCATTCGCGTGTTTAACCGTATTAACGCTTTTTGGAATTTTGTGACTTCCGTTCATTCACGTGGCGATTTTCGTTAAAACTGACACACACACAATCGGTTTAACGAGGGATGTAATTTTACGTTTGCGACAATCAACTGTAACCCGGGGTGCTCGGAATTTTTATTTCGATAGCAACGAGCGCTTGATAACCGAGTTAGTAGTCTTAAAAATGATGTTTACTATTCTGCAGCCCCGAGTCTCCTGACCGTAAAAATTTACGGACTAATGCAGTTCTCCAGAACGGACCTCATCCTATTCTTTCTTGCGGATGCACTGCACTTTTCCGCAAAAAGAAATCTAAAAAGCCATTAACACTAAACTGGAATAATGGACAGTCTTATCTTCCATCGCCAAGTTCTAAAGTTCCCTTCGCCTGAAATTTGTTAACTTTTAAACATTTCTATGGAAAGCCTACTTTTAAACTACTTTTTACTTTAAATTTAATTTTATTCTCTCGATCAGTTTAATTTTTATTTGACGACTGTTATTTTTTTGTTAAGTTCGTTCTTTGTTGATATAGCAGATTACTCTGCCGATGTTCCTGGAAAATTATAATAATTTTAATCATTTATTTATTCTGGAACATCGAAATCTCCGAGTTACGCGTTTACGGGAATAAATAAATTCGCTATTATATTATGTTATTATTATTATTATATACAGGATAAAATAGCTGAATAGTAACATTTAAATGTCTCCATTATTTGTAGATACATCAGCGTACAAAAAATTTAATCACACACTGAATATTGTGATATTAAAGATGTGATATGGAAGGAAAAATGTTGTTTATTGCTTCGCCTCGTGGAAAATATTTCGAATACCACTTTCAGAAAGTAAAAGGCGAAATTTTATCGGGAAGCGTGTGGACCGCTGTACGCGTACGAGAAATTCTGTGAGAAAAGCGAGGCGAAAAACATTTTTCCCTTGCAACCATTTTGCTCGCCCTGTCGAACAGTTTAGTTACTGCGCACCTTTGACTGTGGTTTGCTGAGAAACATGACGCTTGCTCTGCGCACAAGTAGCCATAATTGCTAAGCTTGCCGTCGGGCGTCTCGAGGCGTCAACATTGCACAATGGCGTTCGGTGACTTCTCAAAGGCACGAAACAGCTTTCGTCGTGCACTTAGAAACAACAAAGATATTTCAATGTTTTTTTCCACGCAGCTTCTTCGATCGCGTGTACGACAATGATCAAAATTACGGAACGAAAATAAACACGAATATACGACAAATGAAAATATGGTCTCTTTTCAAACTAAAAAATGATCACGATAAGAAGAAGGTCGGTTAAGTGGAATAATGAAATGGAAGCGCACAAATGAATGCACAATGCCGGAGATTTATCGAAGACAATGAAAATAAAACGCGAACGGGTTAATACCGATCCACCAACAATGCCCATAACTTTTTTCGCCGTTGAGAAATTTGAAATGAATTTTTTATCGATGCCGGAATATGCCGCGTGCAAACGAACGAGAAAACTTGGTATAAATCGGATAATATTTGAATAAACGAGCCATCCCGGAAGGTCTCTTGTAATTTCATTAATCGTCGAGAGAGGCTTCGATCGCTCTCGCTAGACCGACGAGCTCTCGGGTTAAGTGCAGCTGCGAACCGTGTCGTCCCGTGCAAATACCTTCGTTGTTCTCCCTGGACAGAATAAATTTGGATCGCAAAGAAAACAGGCGCCATCAAAATACTTGGACATTCAATATTCCCTAACAAAACCCATCGTCGCAGCGTAAGAGTTGAATGAAGAAGGGCCCGTGAAATCACCTTATCAAAGAAGGCGGTGCGGTATTAACCATTTCCTCGTTGAAATTGCAGTCTCTCTCTGTCTCTCCCTCTCTCTCTCCCTCTCTCTCTCTCTCGTCGGGCGCGACAGAGAAAATGGAAAAATTGTTGGAAAGATTGTGTCCCTTAACAGAAGATGATGATGACACTCGTTACGATCGGCCAGGGGCGTGCGTCGTCGTTACGCAAACGACACTGAATAAATCTGGTGCTTCATGCGTGCTTAGGAATCGTCGCGGCGCGCCGCGGGGACAAGCGTTGGCCTAAGCAGAAGCGGCAAATTGGCGTCGAGTGACGTTTCCTGTTTGCCTCGTACAGTAACGGACAAACGATTGAGGCATCAAGAGAGAAGAAAAAGATCGGCGGAACGCGCCGTGCTTGCAGATCTTCCACAAAATGACGTCCGTCATTTGAAGAGCAATTCGTCATACGAAATACGAGCAAACATCGAATCGTCCAAGAACAATATTTAATATTTAAATTATATGTATATATTTTGATGTAATATTTTTATAGAATATTTTTATATAAATATTTTGCACAATGTTTACGATTGGAAGTCAGTGGAATTCATTTTTTCGTTCGAATCAAATTCACCCTTTTACAAGCGACACTCGCTGTTTTGCAATCGATACTCACCCTCCCACAAATTAAATTCACTTTCGTTAACCTCAGCTTTTGCAAATAAAGTTCTTCTACGTTGTTTTCTGAAACTATTCAAATGAAAATAACATTTACATAGAACAAGGAACATGAAATGCTCGTTTAACAGTAAATTTAGCCGCATCTGTAATTTTCCTTCCAGTTTGGTAATTTCATACGCATATTCATGTAACAATAACGACAATCCGTGGGAGCGATGGTTGCAACAGAATAATTAACAACATCCGACAAAAACTATTTGCCGAAATAATGTTCAATGTTTGAGAGCTTCAACTGTGAAATAAACAAAGGGTGCCTCGTCTGACGGACGTGATCACGCGGTTCCTGTGTCTTCTGGAAGCTGACATCATCTAAAACGATAATGATCTCTGAAGAATTTCGCGAAAAATATTTCCAGCTGAAAAATTGTTAATGTTATATAAGTGAGACACATATTTTCAGATTGAGGAAGGAAACAAATCGAAGAAACAAGTATCAGTTGCATGCTTCGAACTGAAATTAAAATCCGTCGTCTTAAAATTAAGACCGCTGCTACTCTATGCAGCAAAGTCTACCGTAGACGAATACTTTGTATGCTAGCATAATCGCCGGCGGGGGAAGACCGAACCAATATAATCTGGAAAGGGATCAAAGGGGATTTGGTGCGAGGGCAGGCATTCGCATGTTTCGGACACAGGCCAGCTTGAGCACAAGCGACCCCTGATACACGCTAATTAAGCTTTTTTTCTTGTCACGATAATGATTATCTTCAGCTCGCGTTATTACTACGCGTTATTACTGCGTTATTACTACCCATTTCTCGCGTGACGCCGTGAATTTAGGAAAAACCGGCGGCGGCGGCCGTGGTGTGTTCGAAGGATTTCCCTCCGGAAAAGTTGGTTCGAGCCCGGCCGAACTCCGGGGTCAACTTATGCACGGATATATCCGGCTTTGATCGCGCGGCGACCGTTCCGCTCGATAAAAGGAGTCAAGCCCGCCGCGTCGAAGCAGGCCAAATAAACGTATCACGGCTGACGCCTTTGTTCCTGATTATGGAATTTTTTTCGAGCGACGCGCAGCGTCCGCGTTTCCTTCTCGCCCGTTTCAGTTTTATTACCGCGAGCCCCGCCACAGCGAGACGCTATTTTTATTCCGGGATTTATAACGGCCAGCTCAGCCGGCCACGAAATATTCTCCCGCCAGGCTTTTCAAAAATTCCACTTTTTTCGGACAACTTTATCCTTAACGCTGCCCCCCACCCACACCATCCTGCACGCTGCTCCATCACGGCCGCGCGAAGGCTACGACCAGCTGAAAAAGCTGAACCGTCCACCGCACTTGCACTTCACTTACAACACCTGCGATTCTTTTCCTCCTTCCGGCGCGGCGGAGCGAGCCGCGAAGGGAACTATCCCCGGCTGAATTAGAGCGTTCCGAGGTGCTGTAACGAAATAAACGCGGACGCCCGGTTCAAACTGCGAACAACGTAATTACAGAGCTGCGCGGGAAGGGCTGGCCGCGCAGGTATGAAAATGAAATAGCGCTGGACAGAGAGTGTTTTTCTTTTTTTATCGGAGCGTCGCGTCGCGACGTTCGCGCGTCGCTCTCGCGGCGAGTTAACGAAAACCGCGGTGTCGCCGTGGGACGGCTTGCCAATATTATTGACGCGAATCTTGGAACAACGGGCAAACAATATCGCGAAATAATAAATAACTTCGTCGCCGTCATTCGCGAAGCTCCGCGAGCGATTATTTGATATACTGCGTGCCCGGAATAACGGGTGGGGGCTGTAGATTCAGTAGCTATGGAAATCAATAGCGGCAATCCCAGCCCTGTAGAACACGATATCAAGGATGTCGTATTCCTGGCACAGATATTGGCAAATACATGTCTATTACATTGTAATTATCTTTTTATTCACCGTCGAATCTTTCTTATAATATATCTCTCGTACGAAATGCGAAACATTTTTAAAATTCTACCTTTGTAATCGTCATTGCTTTTTAATCATTTCTTTAAACTTTCCGATCGACGAAATAATCATAAATTTAATGGATTCTTAACAGAGACTTTATTGTAATTTATTTTTTCACGTTTCGCTGCAAATAAATGAAGATAAAGTTACTGCAAGTGAAATATTACTTGTATTATTTTGTTCGCTGTTTAAACAAAAGTGCGCTTGACTGATACAATTTAGTAAGTCAATTTTGTGCTAGAGTGATTTAATATTATTAAATCATATCGAATTTCATATTTTCTGCGATTCTTCTTTAATATTTTACGTTGAAGCTTCAAAGGGGCTTTCATAAATGAGTTGGTAACAATATCATACGTTATTGCATTTTACAGAGTTTTTAATTTTTTTTCATCATCCACAAATTAAGTGTTTTGACTTAAACCATTTTTTAACGCCTCGTATGTTACAAAAATTTTCCATTATTTATTAAGAGTACAATAGACTCTATATTTATTACAAAAACGTATCGAAACACATCGCACGATTTTTCCGGCCAGTAATGTGCCACTGCTTATGCGTTACTATCGTGTAAGTATAGAAAGCGACCATATACTTATCCGCGATAGTGTTTACACTCGTTTAGAGCATTGGCCATCAGAAGCCCAAGGCAGTAAAAGAGAGCTTATGCGAGCTATAGCGAACATTCCACGAGCCTAGCGAACAGCTGCCTACACATTCATGAAAACCAGCAACAAACCGTCGTAAATCTCCGGCTTCGAGCGTTGCTCTGTTTTGTGCTCGATATCCTATTGAAACCACCCTTTTTGAAGGAGCTTTAAATATGATTCTATTGTAGCGCTAACATGAGATTACGCCCAAAAACCATTCCAATATTTCGTGTCGCGAGTTCAGCCTCCTGACGGGTTCTGAGTACCTGTTTTGGATAATAGAACTTCTGAACAATGGTCCAGTATAAATTTCGAAATACAAAATATGCCGCACATCTATGTATTATTGTTTCGAACTTTCTTCGGAGAACGAACGATAACTGAACTATTTATGCAAATATATCGAATCTTTGGGCAGAATAAAACTTATCCGCAGTTAGTTCGACAAAAGGCTATTGAATATCGATATATCGCACCTCGTAACATTTGTAATCAGTTAAAAAGAATTTTATAATAAAGACATCGGATGAATTTAAGGAACTTAAGGATAGCGAATTTAGTGAATTTGAGTGAATTTTCAAGAGAAAGTTTTAAGTGAATTTAAATAAATTTAATTAAGGATAGCGTTACGTTATCTTCAACTTATTACAATCACTAAAAGAGGAAAGTGAGCTTCAGCTAATTTATATTTTTTACAATTCATTTAGACAATTTTTATTTTGTATTACGATCCGATTTTGCGTAAAGGTCCAACGATAACTATAATTTTCTGATTCGAAGCTAACAAACTCTCATTAGAAATTATTAATAACTTGGACACAATATGATTATGTATCTTCTGATGTTTTTTCTACTTAACAATAATCTGCTAATTCGAAGCTAACAATCTCTCGTCGGGAACAATAACACTTTACAGACATTCCCGATAAAAATTCCTCGGAGTGAATCGCAACTGCGTCGTCTACTCAACTTGGAACCGCCAGTCACCGCTAAATCGCATCGCGTAAACAATAAGTATTAGATACATCGACGAAAGTCAAAGGGATTTCCTCGTCGGGGGGAGTTTAATTAAAAATCTGCGAGCTTTATCGCGCATAAACCCCGCACGGCGTCCTGATACTCCCGATGACATATTTACCGATATCTAACTGAAAAAGGTTAATAAGCGATACACACGTTGCTGGAAGATCGCGCGATTCTATCAACGGCCGAACATTTACTTTAATCAGCCGTGCAACCACAGGCCCGGTTGCTGCTCGCACGGGCCGCACCTGCGCAACGTAACGCGCGTGCCGAGTTAATCCTGACTGACGCGTAATCACGGAAGCCCGGCGGATCCAATTACCAGAAGCAGAACTGGAAATAAGGAAAACAGAGCCGTCAGTGCTCTGATTCGCCTTTACGATAGCGCAAATATTAACGGACAGGGATTAGAACGACGAGTAATTAAGTCACGCAAAGGGAATACGAAGAAACTCGGCTGGATAGGGAGAAATAGAAAGAGGGAGGCAGAGATAGTCAGATCAGAGAGAGAGAGAGAGAGAGAGAGAGAGAGAGAAAGAAAGAGAGTGCTACGTCCCAGTCCATCAGTTCCCCCTCTTCGCATATTTGCGTAATTTTTAGCTAATAGATATATTATTATCACTGTTATTATTATTACTATTATTGATGGATTTTGTTTGGCACGTGGATGACGTCTCTTTCAGATCAAAACAGAATTGACAGACTTTACCATATTTACTTTAATACTAAACTAAGCTGACTATTGTCATACAGCGTTATACTTTGTAAATCCATAGAAGAAATTTCTAACGCAGTCCGCGTCCGTTTTAAAAAAACTGCGAACTGTCCGTCTGAAATATTGCAAGAATGTGTAAGCTCTCGACAACACTTTGTGCATATGGTACAATGCGCAAAATAATCTCAAGACAGATGAAAGTTGGAATTTCATTATTCTTGATTTTCCTCTTAATTCCAGCCGTGCCGGATCCAATTTGTGCCATGAATTACGAAACACGATGTATGACGGGAGCGGATTGCATATTCCATTACGAACGAGTGAAACAAAGAGAAGGAGAGAGAAAGAATAAGAGATAGAGATAGAAATAGAGATAGAGATAGAGGTAGAGATAGAGATAGAGATAGAGATAGAGATAGAGATAGAGAGATAGAGATAGAGAGAGAGAGATACAGAGAGAGAGAGATAGAGAGATAGAAAAAAAATTAGAGAGATAGAGAGATAGAGAGATAGAAAATTAAAGAGATAGAGAGATAGAGAGATACAGAGATAGCGAGATAGAGAGATAGAGAGATAGAGAGATAGAGAGATAGCGAGATAAAGAGATAGAGAGATAGAGAGATAGAAAATTAAAGAGATAGAGAGATAGAGAGATAGAGAGAGATAGAGAGATAGAGATATATAAAATTAGAGAGTTAGGGAGATATAGAATTAGCGAGTTAGAGAGATATAAAATTATAGAGTTAGAGAGTTACAGAGATAGAAAGATGGAGATAGAATAAGAGATAGAAATAGAGATAGAAATAGTGATATATGAAATGAGAAAGAAAGAGAGAATAAGAGATAAGGAGAGAGCGAGGGCGTGAAAGAGAGAGTGAGATGGACATTAGATCGAAATACTCGACGCACCATAATCCTCGAGCAGATTTCAGCCATCATATTTTAGATTTAGACCATCGCCGAACTAACTGCTCAGAGAACCTGCTAACGAGGAGCGCCCTCCGGTTTTCGCTGATCGGAGAAAGTAGATTCCAGAGACCCTCGTTTGAGAACAGATCGTTTATAAGTTACCCTCGAAAAGCGATTTTTATACAAACCACTGCATTGATACATGGAAAGGTACTCTATGCGATTGAGTTGAACGTTTCATGATTAATTTTACGCGGAAGGGTCGCATTTAGCTGCGTTTTGCTATTTTCTTTTGAATCTTTGCGAGCTCAGTTCTTATTTCTTTTAATTATTTAACCTTACGTATTCTATTAGCAATGTGAGCAGTTATGATTTCTCTGTGAAAAATATTAAAATTTTTTCAATTTCAGTGTCTCTTCTTATTTACCAAAGTAGGTGTTCGAAGAAAACTATGCTTAATGTGAACAGAATATTCCAGTTTTTCGACACAAAATTACAAACCTTGAAAAATCGTTCTAATTTACCGATTATCTATTTTTATGAAATAATGAAAAAATTATTGACTAAAATAAAATTGTACTGAGTACTCTCCTGAACAAGATACTATAATCTAATTCACATTATAAATGCAAGAATATATTTAAGCAATGATAACTAAACAGTGGATTTTATGCACTTTTTTACAAAGAAAGACTAACACAGAAGCAAAACTGTGCAGACATTAGAAGAATTCGAAAATCTCTTTCAATTCTGCACGATTTATTAAAATGATTAAATCTTGAACGACATTTCCGCCTGATCTATATTCTCTACAGTTAACACACATAATTTTTCATTATCATAAAGATCCACGGTGCAATGATTACTCCGAAACTGTTGCGCAAAATCAAATTGCACTATCTCAAGTCTCCTAAAAATCCTCAGCAAGACTAAGAACCTGAAGAGGTATTCCGCGGTCTATAATACGATAACTGTAAAATCTAAGCACAACTGAAAAGCTAGCCTCAAGAGAAGCATAGAATTAGAGCTAATTGCGCGGGAACAGGTGTTAGTGGTTGAACGTTTCACGAAGAAGGGAATTCGCTGTAGAACGTAAAAAGAAAAGCATTCCTTTAAGAGGAAATTGCTGGCTGAAGTCACGGAAATACTAAAAAGAACGTTGACCAGCGTTCAAGGTCCCTTGCCGCATTCTCATAACTCCCATTGCAGACATTTCCGCAGGGCTGATAGGCAAATTCGAAATAAGACCGTTTTGCATAATAATACGGCGACGGGACGGAGGGAAGGTCAAAGATTAATGTATACATTCGTGTATCGATCGGTGGTGGCGGGCGTTGTTTGAGTATTACGCGAGCCGGCTGAGGAATGCGAAGGATTTACGGAAGTGCGTCAAACGAGAAACAGAAACACAACTCGCCAGAACAAACTAATAAAAATGTTGCCACCGGTGCGTACACTTACACAGCGACGCTCTCGGTGCGAGGGTGCACAATGAACCGGAAACGGATACGCATAATTTAATGGGACGAAACGATACACAGGTCGGTACGACACACACTTTTATTAGCTCTGCGGATATTTATTAGTCTGCAATAATGGATAATTATTGTGAGTCCGGTGTTTTACAGGATAAAAGTAAATTTTGCTGGCGGCACGGTTTCCCGATATGTCAACATTAATTCGCGTTGCCGAATTTAATTTATAAAATCGGACCGCGTTTCGGTGAGCAAACAATGCGAACTTATACGGAACGGAATGCCCGATTTTTTGAAATATGAAAACTATTTCCGGTTCGCGCTGCGTCCGTTCTATCGCGGTTCGTTGTATCGAATTTATCGATAATTTCGACGAGAAGAATTTCAAGAAAATAAGAGAAAAAGAAAGGAAACGATATAATAACGAACGACCCGGGCCGGAATGTATCATTTGTCGCATTTAATTTGAGTAATGGATTATTCATAGAGTGTTATGAAAATATTTTTTTCCGATTCGTGTCACGAGAGAAAAACAACGTTCAACATCAAAGTGCAAAATGTTTTCATACACACAGGTTCTGCTCAATCATTCGGAACAGGGTTCCCTTTTGACGCGGGGCAAAGCCGTCGTTCGCTATATCTTGACATATTTTACATTTTTGTTCCGGCATAGTGTTTCCTATTCTAGACAGCGCCGGTCGAGCTAGGATAATGCGAAATACGTTATAATAAATGAAAAAAGAGTGCAGGCATTTTTTGTTTGCCCGCTATGTGACTGCGATGTCATAGAATATCAAAAGGGAAATACGGTTCCCCTTTAACCAACCAACGGCGATGCTGGAGGTCTATTCTGGCCTGCCGTTTTCTTTTCAGCTTTTTTTTCGAAAATCAGAGTACGCTGCGATTTTTAGCACAACTCTCCGGGCTGTCGGACTACGCGTCGAGCCGGCGAACGTTTATTGCTAAACAGCGAAGCAACGTTAAAGCAATAACGTTAAGTAACGTTCCGTGGCGCGCATTGCTCGTTTGTATTATGTGTTGCCATTCCGTGTAAGAGGACGTTGTGTTTCTAACTCACATAAGTGGATCAGAGCTTTGTTCAAACAATCAAAACGACGGTTTTTACGGGGAAAGTTGCTAAGTGTTGTCGATACACGGAAACTTATCGGCCAACGCGAAACTGAGGAATCCACGAAAGAAACTAGTTATCGGTTATCAAAGTTGGATCATCCAGGGTGATTCGCGTGGCGCCGCGTGTGTTTAACGAACACCTGGCGAACCACCGTGCTATCCACGACAGCGGGCAAACGATTAAGACGGGAACAAGGATATTGGTAAAATGCACCAATGTTGCAAATCTTCTCCGAAATGACGCACGGTGGGCAAAGTGGCAAAGTTGCCTGTCAAATTCGAAGAACTTTTGATAAAAATTAGATAAAGCGACGTTTTCTTTTACGCGAAAAAAACTGAAGTGTTGCAGAATAAACGAAAAAAGAGAGAATCCACTATTTTTTGATCTCGAAAATTTATGTTAAACTTGAAATATTCCATCGAAATTGTGATTTATTCAGTACCGTGTTGCATTTTTTAGTGACATGCAGATTTTTACGCGCTCATTTCAAATCGTAAAATTTATCTACCACTTTTGAAGTTCGAAAAAAAGACCAGCGTGTTACCAAATCACAATCCTGAAATGGTAGATGAATTTTGCGACGGGATCTGAAACGAGTGTGTCAAAATCAAATAAAAATGAAATATTATAAAGAAGTAGATGGTTAAAAAAAACGAGAACCACCGTGCATTCGATCAATTGTTGACGTAAACGTTGGATTGGCAATTACGCTGACGCCCTGTCATCGTTCCTTCCGTAAACTCTCCTCTCATTTACATTTTTCCAAAGATGCAGAAAATCATGCACGTGTTGCCGCGAAAGTTATCGATTTATACCGAATGCATATTTAGCTCCGCCGTGCACGATTAACGAACGTTTAACGAGAGACAAGTTGGAAGCAAAAATGAAGATAAGCAGGGTTCGTGCGGAACGTAATCTATGGGTCCATAAAATCTGCAATTTGTGGCTGAATTATTCCCTTCAGGAGCATACGCACGCTTCACCATAGTTTAACCTATACATCTATCTCTACCTGTACCTCTATCTCTACCTCTACGCCTGTATCTCTACATCAACCTCTACCTCTACCTCTACCTGTACCTCTAACGCTACGCCTGTACCTACTACATCTACCACTACCTCTACGCCAATGCCTCTACCTCTACGCCTGTACCTCTACCTCTACTTCTACGCCTGTACTTCTACCTCTACCACTACCTCTACCTTTACGCCTCTACCTCTACCTATACCTCTACCTCTACCTTTGCGCCTGTAAGTCTACCTCTACCTCTGCGTATGTACCTCTACCTCTACCTCTACCTCTACCTCTACCTCTACCTCTACCTTTACCTCTACCTCTACCTCTGCCTCTACCTCTACCTCTACCTCTACCTCTACCTCTACCTCTACCTCTACCTTTACCTCTACCTCTACCTCTGCCTCTACCTCTACCTCTACCTCTACCTCTACCATTGTACTTCTTCCGCTGCCTCTACCTCTACGCATGTACCTCTACCTCTACATCTACAAATGTACCTCTACCTCCACCTCTATGCATGTACATCTACTTCTACCTCTACGCATGTATCTCTACCTCTACCTCTACATCTACCTCTACATCTACTACCACTGTCTGTACCTCTACCTCTACCACTACCTCTACGTCTACGCCTATACGTCTACCTCTACCTCTACCTCTACCTCTACCTCTACCTCTACCTCTACCTCTATCTTTACGCCTGTACATCTACCTCTGCCTCTACATCTACGCATGTACCCCTACCTCTATCTCTACCTATGACTCTACCTTTACCTCGACCTCTGCCTCCATTCTACCGCTACGCCTGTACCTCTACCTCTACCTGTACCTCTACCTCTACCTCTACGACTACGCCTGTAGCTCTACCTCTACCTCTACGCCTGTACCTCTATCACCACCTCTATCTCTACCCTTGTGCCTGATACCTCTACCTCTACCTCTACGTCTGTACGTCTAGCTCTACCTCTACCTCTACCTCTACGTCTGTACCTCTACTTCTACCTCTACGCACGTTGCTCTAACTCTACCCCTACGCATGTACCTCTACCTCGACCACTACCTCAACCTATACTTCTACCTCAACCTCTACCTCTACGCATGTACCTCGACCTCTACCTCTACGTCAGTACCTCTACCTCTACGTCAGTACCTCTACCTCTACGTCTGTACCTCTACCTCTACCTCTACCTCCACATCTACCTCTACCTCCACCTCTACCTCTACCTTTCCGCCTGTACTTCTACCTCTACCTCTACCTCTACCTTTGCGCCTGTACTTCTACCTCTACCTCTACCTCTACCTTGGCGTCTGTACTTCTACCTCTAACTTTACGCCTGTAATATACCTCTACCTTTACGCCTGTACATCTACCTCTACCACCACCTCTACCTCTACCTCTACCTCTACCTCTACCTCTACTTCTACGCATGTGCCTCTACCTCTACCTATACCTCTACCTTTGCGCCTGTGACTCGACCTCTACCTCTCCGTATTTACCTCTACCTCTACCTCTACCTCCATCACTATCTCTACCTCTACCTCTACGCCTGTACCACCACCTCTACCACTACCTCTACGCCTGTACCTCTACCACTACACCTGTACCTCTGCCTCTACGATCGTACCTCTAACTCTGCGCCTGTACATCTACATCTACCTCTACACATGTGCCTCTACCTCTACCTCTATCTCTACTTCTACCTCTACCTCTGCCGCTACTTCCATGCCTTTACCTCAACCACTACCTCTACGCATGTACCTCTAACAATGTAAGAACAACGTATAACAATGTAGAACAACGTAACACTGTTTTAAAGAACAACATGAGACAACGTAAAACACCGCAAAATTACGTAAAAAGAAAGTAAAACAACGTAAAACAACGTAAATCAGCAATGCGAAACAAAGAAAAACGCGGTAAAACAACGTAGAGCAATGTAAATCATCAATGTGAACCAAAGTAAAACAACGTAACACAACGTAAAGCAATGTAAAACAATATAAAACAACGTAAAAATAATGTATAACAGTGTAGACCAACGTAATACGGTATTAACCAACAACGTGAGACACCGTAAAAGAACGTAAAACAAGGTAAATCAACGCAGAACTACGTAAAGACAAAGTAAAACAACGTAAACAATGTAAATCATCAATGTGAACCAAAGTAAAACAACGTAACACAACGTAAAGCAATGTGAAACACTATAAAACAATGTGAAAACAAGGTATAACAACGTAGAACTACGTACTACTGTTTTCAAAACAACGCCAAACAAACCAAACAATGTAAAGCACCTTAAAATAACGTAAATCGTAAATGCGAAACAAAGTAAAACAACGTAACACAACGTAAAGCAATGCAAGACAATATAAAACGACGTGAAAATAATGTATAGCATGGATTTCAAGGCAACTCGTTTGTTTCGCATGCATTTGAAGCTAGATCATTTATATCTCAATTACTCGAAGCTAAATCATTTGTTTCGCATGAATATGAAGCTAAATCATATGTTTCGCATTAATTTAAACCTAAATCATGTGTTTCGCATGAATTTGTAGCTAAATCATGTTTTTCGCATGGATTTGAAGCTAATCCATGTGTTTCGAATGATTTTGAAGCTAGATCGTGTGTTTCTCATGGATTTGAAATAAATTCGTTTGTTTCGTATGTATTTGAAGCTAGATCATTTATATCTCAATTACTTGAAGCTAAATCATTTGTTTCGCATGGATTTGAAGTAAACTCGTTTGTTTCGCATGCATTTGAAGCTAGATTATTTATGTCTCAATTACTAGAAGCTAAATCATTTGCTTCGCAAGTACTTGAAGCTAAACCTTCTATTTTGCATTGAGTTGAAGCTAAATCATTTTTTTCGCATGGATTTGAAGCTAAACCATGTGTCTCGCATGATTTTTAAGCTTAATCTTGTGTTTCGCATGGATTTGAAGTTAACTCGTTTGTTTCGCATGCATTTGAAGCTAGATCATTTATATCTCAATTACTTGAAGCTAAATCATTTGTTCCGCATGCATTTGAAGTTAACTCGCTTGTTTCGCATGCAGTTGAAGCTAGATCATTTATATCTCAATTACTAGAAGTTAAATCATTTGTTCCGCATGAATTTGAAGGTAACTCATTTGTTTCGCAATCTCTTGAAGCTAGATATTTTATATCGCAATTGTTCGAAGCTAAATCTTTTGTTTCGCATGGATTTGAAGGTAACGCGTTTGTTTCGCATGCATGTGAAGCTAGATCAGTCACATCTCAATTACTTGAAGCTAAATCATTTGTTTCGCATGGATATGAAGGTATCTCGTTTGTTTCGCATGCATTTGAAGATAGATCATTCGTTTCGCATGGATTTGAAGCTAAGCCTTCGACTTCGCATTGATTTGTAGCAAAGTCATGTGTTCCGCATGGATTTCTAGATAACTCGATTGTTTCGCATGCAGTTGAAGCTCAATCATGTATATCACAGGTATTTGAAGCTAAACCTTCTACTTCGCATTGATTTGAAGCTAATTCATGTGCTACGCTAGGATATGAAGCTCACTCGTTTGTTTCTCCTGCATTTGAAGCTATATCACTTATATCGCAAGTATATGAAGCTAAATCATTTGTGTCGCATGGATTTGATGCTAAGCCTTCTACTTCGCATTGATTTGAAGCTTAATCATGTATTTCGCATGGATTTGAAGCTAATTCGTGTGTTTCGCTTTGATTTGAAGCTAACTCGTTTGTTTCACAGCAGTTGAAGCTAAATCATGTATATCACAAGTATTTGAGCCTAAACCATTTGTTTCCCATGGATTTGAAGCTAAGCCTTCTACTTCGCATTGATATGGAGATAAATCATGTGTTTCGCATGGATTTAAAGCTAACATGTTGTTTCACCTGCATTTGAAGCTAAATCAAGTATATCACAAATTTTTGAAGTTAAACCATTTGTTTTGCATGGATTCGAAGATAAGCCTTCTACTTCGCATTGATTTGTAGCTAAATCATGTGTTTCGCATGGATTTGAGGCTAACTCGTTTGTTTCGCCTGCATTTGAAGCTAAATCATGTATATCACAAGTATTTGAACCTAAACAATTTTATTCTCATGGATTTGATGGTAAGCCTTCTACTTCGCATTGATTTAAAGCTGAATCATGTGTTTCTCTTTGATTTGAAGCTAACTCATTTGTTTCGCATGCAGTTGAAGCTAAATCACATTTATCAAGAGTATTTGTAGCTAAAGCATTTGTTTCGCATGGAATTGAAGCTAAGCTTTCTACTTCGCATGATTTGAAGCTAACTCGAATGTTTCGCCTGCATTTGAAGGTACATCACTTATATCGCAAGTATTTGAAGCTAAATCATATGTGTCGCATGGATACGATGCTACGCCTTCTACTTCGCATTGATTTGAAGGTAAGTCATGTGTTACGCTTGGATTTGAAGCTAAGCTTTCTACTTCGCATTAATTTGGAGCCAAATCACGTGTTTCGCATGGATTTGAAACTAAATGATGTGTTTCGCATGGATATGAAGTTAACTCTTTTGTTTCGCCTGCATTTGAAGATAAATCATGTATATCACAAGTATTTGAAACTCAACCGTTTGATTCGCATGGATTTGAAGCTAACCCTTCTACTTCGCATTGATTTGCAGCTAAATCATGCGTTTCGCATGGATTTGAAGCTAACTCTTTTGTTTCGCCTGCATTTGAAGATAAATCATGTATATCACAAGTATTTGAAGCTAAACCGTTTGATTCGCATGGATTTGAAGCTAAGCCTTCTACTTCGCATTGATTTGCAGCTAAATCATGTGTTTCGCTTGGTTTTGAAGCTAACTCGTTTGTTTCGCTTGCAGTTGAAGCTAAATCATGTATATCAAAAGTATTTGAATCTAAGGCATTTGTTTCGCATGGATTTGAAGATAAGCCTCCTACTTCGCATTAATTAGAAGCTATCTCGATTGATTCGACTGCATTTGAATCTATACCACTTATTACGCAATTATCTGAAGATAAATCATTTGCTTCTCATGTATTAGAAGCTAAGCCGTCTATTTCGCACTGATTTGATGCTAAATCATATGTTTCGCTTGAATTTGAAGCTAACACGTTTGTTTCGCATGCAGTTGAAGCCAAAACATGTACATCACAAGTATCTGAATCTAAACCATCTGTTTCGCAAGAATATGAAGCCATGAAGCTAAACCACGTGTTTCGCATGAATTTGAAACTAAATGATGGGTTTCGCATGGATTTGAAGCTAACTCTTTTGTTTCGCCTGCATTTGAAGATAAATCATGTATATCACAAGTATTTGAAGCTAAACCGTTTGATTCGCATGGATTTGAAGCTAAGCCTTCTACTTCGCATTGATTTGCAGCTAAATCATGTGTTTCGCTTGGTTTTGAAGCTAAATCGTTTGTTTCGCTTGCAGTTGAAGCTAAATCATGTATATCAAAAGTATTTGAATCTAAGGCATTTGTTTCGCATGGATTTGAAGATAAGCCTCCTACTTCGCATTAATTAGAAGCTAACTCGATTGATTCGACTGCATTTGAATCTATACCACTTATATCGCAATTATCTGAAGATAAATCATTTGCATCTCATGTATTTGAAGCTAAGCCGTCTATTTCGCACTGATTTGATGCTAAATCATATGTTTCGCTTGGATTTGAAGCTAACACGTTTGTTTCGCATGCAGTTGAAGCCAAAACATGTACATCACAAGTATCTGGATCTAATCCATCTGTTTCGCAAGAATATGAATTTATGAAGCTAATCCATGTGATTCGCATGAATTTGAAGCTGAATCATGTGTTTCGCATGGATTTGAAGCTGTATCACTTATATCGCAATTATCTGAAGATGAATCATTTGTTTTTCGTGTGTTTGAAGCTAAGCCTTCTACTTCGCATTGATTCGAAGCTAAATCATGTGAATCGCATGGATTTGAAGCTAACTCGTTTGTTTCGCATGCAGTTTAAGCTAAATCATGTATATCGCAAGTATGTGAAGCTAAACCATTTGTTTCGGATGGATTTGAAGCTATGCCTTCCACTTCGCATTGATTTGAAGCTAAATCATGTGTTTAGCATGGATTTGAAGCTAACTCGTTTGCTTCGCCTGCATTTGAAGCTGATTCATGTATATCACAAGTATTTGATGCTAAACCATTTGTTTCGCATTCATTTGAAGCTAAGGCTTATACTTCGCATTGTTTTGATGTTAAATCATGTGATTTCCTTGGGTGTGAACCGAAATCGTTTGTTTCACATGCAGCTGAAGCTAAATCACGTATATCACAAGTATTTGAAGCTAAACAGTTTGATGCGCATGGATTTGAAGCTAAGCCTTCTACTTCGCATGAATTTGAAGCTGAATCATGTGTTTGGCTTGGATTTGAAGCTAACTCGTTTGTTTCGCCTGCATTTGAAGCTGAATCATGTATATCAAAAGTATTTGAAGCTAAACCATTTGTTTCGCATGAATTTGATGCTAAGCCTTCTACTTCGCATTAATTTGAAGCTAACTGGATTGATTCGACTGCATTTGAATCTATACCACTTATATCGCAATTATCTGAAAATAAATCATTTGCTTCTCATGTATTTGAAGCTAAGCCGTCTATTTCGCATTGATATGATGCTAAATCATATGTTTCGCTTGGATTTGAAGCTAACACGTTTGTTTCGCATGCAGTTGAATCCAAAACATGTACATCACAAGTATCTGGATCTAATCCATTCTTTTCGCAAGAATATGAATCTATGAAGCTAATCCATGTGATTCGCATGAATTTGAAGCTTAATCATGTGTTTCGCATGGATTTGAAGCTGTATCACTTATATCGCAATTATCTGAAGATACATCATTTGTTTCTCATGTGTTTGAAGCTATGCCTTCTAGTACGCATTGATTCGAAGCTAAATCATGTGAATCGCATGGATTTGAAGCTAACTCGTTTGTTTCGCATGCAGTTGAAGCTAAATCATGTATATCACAAGTATTTGAAGCTAAACCATTTGTTTCGGATTGATTTGAAGCTAAGCCTTCTACTTCGCCTTGATTTGATGCTAAATCATATGTTTCGCACGGATTTGAAACTAACTCGTTTGTTTCGTCTTCATTTGAAGCTGTTTCATTTATATCGCAAGTATTTGAAGCTAAACCATTTGTTTCGGATGGATTGGAAGATAAGCCTTCTACTTCGCATTGATTTAAATCTAAATCGTGTGTAAGGCATGGATTTGAAGCTAACTCGTTTGATTCGCCTGCATTTGAAGTTAAATCATGTATATCACAAGTATTTGAAGCTAAACCATTTGTTTCGAATGGTTTTGAAGATAAGCCTCCTACTTCCCAGTAATTTGAAGCTAACTCGATTGATTCGACTGCATTTGAATCTATATCACTTATTTCGCAATTATCTGAAGATAAATCATTTGCTTCTCATGTATTTGAAGCTAAGCCGTATATTTCGCATTGATGTGAAGCTAAATCATGAGTTTCGCATGGATTTGAAGCTAACTCGTTTGTTTCGCATGCAGTTGAATCAAAATCATGTATATCACAAGTATTTGAAGCTAAACCATTTGTTTCGCATGGATTCGATGATCAGCCTTCCACTTCGCATTGATTTGAAGCTAAATCATGTGTTTCGCTTGGATTTGACGCTAACTCGTTTATTTCGCATGCAGTTGAAGCTCAATCATGTATATCACAAGTATTCGAAGCTAAACCATTTGTTTCGCATGGATTCGAAAATCAGCCTTCTATTTCGCATTGATTTGAAGCTAAATCATGAGTTTCGCATGGATTTGAAGCTAACTCGTTTGTTTCGCCTGCATGTGAAGCTACATCATGTATATCACAAGTATTTGAAGCTAAACCATTTGTTTCGCATGGATTCGAAAATCAGCCTTCTATTTCGCAATGATTTGAAGCTAAATCATGTGTTTCACTTGGATTTAAAGCTAACACGTTTGTTTCGCCTGCATGTGAAGCTAAATCATGTATATCACAAGTATTTGAAGCTAAACCATTTGATTCGCATGGATTTGAAGCTAAGCCTTCTACTTCGCATTGATTTGAAGCTAAATCAAGTGTTTCGTTTGGATTGGAAGAAAACTCGTTTGTTTTGCATGCAGTTGAAGCTATATCACTTATGCTCGCAAGTATTTGAAGCTAAATCATACGTTTCGCATGGAGTTAGAGCTGAGCCTTCCACTTCGCATTGATTTGAAGCTAAATCATGTGTTTCGCTTGGATTTAAAGCTAACACGTTTGTTTCGCATGCAGTTGAAGCTATATCACTTATGCTCGCAAGTATTTGAAGCTAAATCATACGTTTCGCATGGAGTTAGAGCTGAGCCTTCCACTTCGCATTCATTTGAAGCTAAGTCATGTGTTTCGCTTGGATTTGAAGTTAACTCGTTATTTTCGCATGCAGTTGAAGCTAAATCATGTATATCACAAGTATTTGAAGCTAAACCATCTGATTCGCATGGATTTGAAGCTGAGCCTTCTACTTCGCATTTATTTGAAGCTACATCAAGTGTTTCGTTTGGATTTGAAGAAAACTCGTTTGTTTCGCATGCAGTTGAAGCTATATCACTTATGCTCCCAAGTATTTGAAGCTAAATCATTCGTTTCGCATGGAGTTGAAGCTAAGCCTTCCACTTCGCATTGATTTGAAGATAAATCATGTGTTTCGCTTGGATTTAAAGCTAACACGTTTGTTTCGCATGCAGTTGAAGCTCAATCATGTATATCACAAGTATTTGAAGCTAAACCATTTGTGTCGCATGGAGTTGGAGCTAAGCCTTCCACTTCGCATTGATTTCGAGCTAAATCATGTGTTTCGCATGGATTTAAAGCTAACACGTTTGTTTCGCATGCCGTTGAAGCTAAATCATGTATATCACAAGTATTTGAAGATAATCCATTTGTTTTGCATGGATTCGAAAATCTGCTTTCCATTTCGCATTGATTTGAAGCAAAATCATGAGTTTCGCATGGATTTGAAGCTAACTCGTTTGTTTCGCATGGATTTGATGCTATCTCGTTTGCTTCGCATGCAGTTGAATCAAAATCATGTATATCACAAGTATTTGATGCTAAACAATTTGATTCGCATGGATTTGGAGCTAAGCCTTCTACTTCGCATCGATTTGAAGCTAACTCGTTTGTTTCGCATGCAGTTGAAGCTAAATCATGTATATCACAAGTATTTGAAGCTAAACCATTTGATTCCCATTGATTTGGAGCTAAGCCTTATCCTTCGCATTGATTTGGAGCAATATCATGTGTTTCGCGTGGATTTATAGCTAACACGTTTGTTTCGCATGCAGTTGAAGCTAAATCATGTATATCACAAGTATTTGAAGCGAAACCATTTGTTTCGCATGGATTCGAAAATCAGACTTCTATTTCGCATTGATCTGAAGCTAAATCATGTTTTTCGCATGGATTTAAAGCTAACACGTTTGTTTCGCATGCAGTTGAAGCTCAATCATGTATATCACAAGTATTTGAAGCTAAACCATTTGTGTCGGATTGGTTTTGAACCTAAGCCTTCTACTTTGCATTGATTTGAAGCTAAATCATGTGTTACGCTTGGATATGAAGCTCACTCGTTTGTTTTTCCAGCATTTGAAGCTATATTACTTATATCGCAAGTATTTGAAGCTGAACCATTTGTTTCGCATGAATATTAAGCTAAACCATGTGCTTCTAATGAATTTGAAGCTAAATCATGTTTTTCACATGGATTTGAAGCTAACTCGTTTGTTTCGCATGCAGTTGTAGCTAAATTATGTATATCGTATGTATTTGAAACTAAACCATTTGTTTCGCATTGATTTGAAGATAAGCATTCTACTTCGCATTGATTTGAAGCTAAGCCTTCTACTTCGCATTGATTTGAAGGTAAATCATGTGTTTCGCTTGGATTTGAAGCTAACTCGTTTGTTTCGCATGCAGTTGAAGCTAAATCATGTTTATCACAAGTAGCTGAATCTAAACGATCTGTTTCGCATGAATATTAAGCTAAACCATGTGCTTCGCATGAATTTGAGTCTAAATCATGTGTTTCGCTTGGAGTTGAAGCTAAGCCTTCCACTTCGCATTGATTTGAAGATAAATCATGTGTTTCGCTTGGATTTAAAGCTAACACGTTTGTTTCGCATGCAGTTGAACGGTGAATCATGTATATCACAAGTATTTGAAACTAAACCGTTTGATTCGCATGGATTTGAAGATAAGCCTTCTACTTCGCATTGATTTGCAGCTAAATCATGTGTTTCGCATGGATTTAAAGCTAACACGATTGTTTCGCATGCTGTTGAAGCTAAATCATGTGTATCACAAGTATTTGAAGATAATCCATTTGTTTTGCATGGATTCGAAAATCAGCCTTCTATTTCGCATTGATTTGAAGCCAAATAATGTGTTTCTCATGGATTTGAAGCTAACTTGTTTGTTTCGCATGGATTTGAAGCTACCTCGTTTGTTTCGCATGGATATGAAGCTAACTCATTTGTTTCGCATGCAGTTGAATCAAAATCATGTATATCACAAGTATTTGAAGCTAATCCATTTGATTCCCATGGATTTGAAGATGAGCCTTCTACTTCGCATCGATTTGAAGCTAAATGATTTGTTTCGCTTGGTTTTGATGCTAACTCTTTTGTTTCGCTTGCATTTGAAGATAAGTCATGTATAGCACAAGTATTTGAAGCTAAACCAATTGTTTCGCATGGATTTGAAGATGAGCCTTCCACTTCGCACTGATTTGAAGCTAAATCATGTGTTTCGCTTGGATTTAAAGCTAACACGTTTGTTTCGTCTGCATGTGAAGCTAAATCATGTATATCACAAGTATTTGAAGCTAAACCATTTGATTCGCATGGATTTGAAGCTAAGCCTTCTACTTCGCATTGATTTGAAGCTAAATCAAGTGTTTCGTTTGGATTTGAAGAAAACTCGTTTGTTTTGCATGCAGTTGAAGCTATATCACTTATGCTCGCAAGTATTTGAAGCTAAATCATACGTTTCGCATGGAGTTAGAGCTGAGCCTTCCACTTCGCATTGATTTGAAGCTAAATCATGTGTTTCGCATGGATTTAAAGCTAACACGTTTGTTTCGCATGCAGTTGAAGCTATATCACTTATGCTCGCAAGTATTTGAAGCTAAATCATACGTTTCGCATGGAGTTAGAGCTGAGCCTTCCACTTCGCATTGATTTGAAGCTAACTCGATTGTTTCGCCTGCATTTGAAGCTGAATCATGTATATCACAAGTATTTGAAGCTAAATCATTTGTTTCGCATGAATTTGAAGCTAAGCCTTCTACTTGGCATTGATTTGAATCTAAATCATGTGTTTCGCTTGGTTTTGAAGCTAACTCATCTGTAACGCATGCAGTTGAAGGTGAATCATGTATATCACAAGTATTTGAATCTAAACCGTTTGTTTCTCATGTATTTGAAGCTAAGCCTTCCAATTCGCATTGATTTGAAGCTAACTCGATTGTTTCGCCTGCATATGAATCTATATCACTTATATCGCAATTATCTGAAGATAAATCATTTGTTTCTCATGTATTTGAAGATAAGCCTTGTACTTCGCATTGATTTGAAGCTAAACCATGTGTTTCGCATGGATTTGAAGCTAACTCTTTTGTTTCGACTGCATCTGAAGATAAATCATGTATATCACAAGTATTTGAAGCTAAACCGTTTGATTCGCATGGATTTGAAGCTAAGCCTTCTACTTCGCATTGATTTGCAGCTAAATCATGTGTTTCGCTTGGTTTTGAAGCTAACTCGTTAGTTTCGCTTGCAGTTGAAGCTGAATCATGTATATCACAATTATTTGAAGCTAAACCATTTCTTTCGCATGAATTTGAAGCTAAGCCTTCTACTTCGCATTGATTTGAAGCTAACTCGATTGTTTCGCCTGCATTTGAAGCTGAATCATGTATGTCACAAGTATTTGAAGCTAAACCATTTGTTCCGCATGAATTTGAAGCTAAGCCTTCTACTTGGCATTGATTTGAATCTAAATCATGTGTTTCGCTTGGTTTTGAAGCTAACTCATCTGTAACGCATGCAGTTGAAGGTGAATCATGTATATCACAAGTATTTGAATCTAAACCGATTGATTCGCATGGATTTAAAGATAAGCCTTCTACTTCGCATTGATTCGCAGCTAAATCATGTGTTTCGCTTGGTTTTGAAGCTAACTCGTTAGTTTCGCTTGCAGTTGAAGCTGAATCATGTATATCACAATTATTTGAAGCTAAACCATTTCTTTCGCATGAATTTGAAGCTAAGCCTCCTACTTCGCATTGATTTGAAGCTAACTCGATTGTTTCGCCTGCATTTGAAGCTGAATCATGTATATCACAAGTATTTGAATCTAAACCGATTGATTCGCATGGATTTAAAGATAAGCCTTCTACTTCGCATTGATTCGCAGCTAAATCATGTGTTTCGCTTGGTTTTGAAGCTAACTCTTTTGTTTCGCCTGCATTTGAAGATAAATCATGTACATCACAAGTATTTGAAGCTAAACCGTTTGATTCGCATGGATTTGAAGCTATGCCTTCTACTTCGCATTGATTTGCAGCTAAATCATGTGTTTCGCTTGCTTTTGAAGCTAACTCGTTTGCTTCGCATGCAGTTGAAGCTGAATCATGTATATCACAAGTATTTGAAGCTAAACCATTTCTTTCGCATGAATTTGAAGCTAAGCCTTCTACTTCGCATTGATTTGAAGCTAAATCATGTGTGTCGCTTGGTTTTGAAGCTAACTCGTTTGTTTCGCATGCAGTTGAAGCTAAATCATGTATATCACAAGAATTTGAAGCTAAACCATTTGTTTCGCATGGATTTGAAGATAAGCCTCGTACTTCGCATTAATTTGAAGCTAACTCGATTGATTCGACTGCATTTGAAACTATATCACTTATATCGCAATTATCTGAAGATAAATCATTTGCTTGTCATGTATTTGAAGCTAAGCCGTCTATTTCGCACTGATTTGAAGCTAAATCAAATGTTTCGCATGGATTTGAAGCTAACTCTTTTGTTTCGCCTGCATTTGAAGATAAATCATGTATATCACAAGTATTTGAAGCTAAACCATTTGTTTCTCATGTATTTGAAGCTAAGCCTTCCAATTCGCATTGATTTGAAGCTAACTCGATTGTTTCGCCTGCATATGAATCTATATCACTTATATCGCAATTATCTGAAGATAAATCATTTGTTTCTCATGTATTTGA